>NC_091840.1:16260000-16885000 GCF_037783145.1 Equus przewalskii | reverse complement strand
CTGCAACTTTACTGAATTCATTGATTAGTTTTAACAGTTTTTTTTTGATGATGTCTTTAGGATTTTCTGTATATAAGATTATATCATCTGCAAATGAAGACAATTTTATTTTTTCCTTTCCTATTTGGATACTTTTTCTTTTTTTGCCTGGTTGCTTTGGCCTGGATTTCCAGTACTACATTGAATACGAGTGGTGAGAGCAGGCTCTTGTCTTGTTCCTAAGGCTGTTAAGGGCTTCTCTTTCTCCTTTCAAACCAACGGGTGAAGTGAGCACTTTTTTTAATGAAATCGAATGTAGTAGTAAAGCTAGATATTGTCTCATGAGTCATATGATCAATTATGTATGTGTGTGTTCACAGTTCTTTGTGTGGCTTATGATCAAAACTTTTGCAAATCACTAGCTTAAATAATAGTACTGACAGTTCTATTTTTCTTTCCACCACCACACTCTTCTTGGAGGATTTACTTAACCAAATATATATTTAAGATTTCAAATCTTTTATCTCAAACTTATCTCATTAGTTTCAGTTTAGCACAGTAAAGTCTTTTTATCTAGCATGACAGGGGCAAGTAGTTGATCAGACAATCTAAAAATCAAGTTAAAGTAAGGAATCATAAAAATGATATGTATACCTTAAACATTTTATTTGAATGAAAAAAATTGAGCCAATGCCATTTTAATTTAATGTAGCCATCCTCTTTGGGGATTTTCTTGCACAAACATACCCATTTATCATCTATACTCCCATTTTCAGTTTCTCTTAAGTGGAGCAAAGTGCTTTCTTAAAAGTTGAGCAGAAATTTCAGTCAGAATCCACCTAGATTTTAATTCTTTCTCCAGTCTTTTTACATTTATCTTATCCATACCAAATTCAACAGAACTTTTTTAGCAATTTGCCGTTACATAAACTTCCCAAATCATTCAAATCTGTTTTTATGGTAATAACTCCCTTTTCCATGTATAGTTCATCACTTTATATATGATTATGTTATCAATTTAATAATAAGTATAACTATTTATAAACAAGCCTGGAACAAGCTCAACAGCATAAGAACACAAATGCACTGGCTTACTCAAAGTGTAGCTTACTAGATGTGAAAGTTTGGCATGCCATCAGCATCAGTCTAAATATTTTACGATAGGAATGAAAAATGAAGTTCAGACCATCAGGTTGGTTGAATAGAAGTCAGTTAAGAGATCTTCTCCCATATCAACAAATCCCTGTTGAGACATAGACTTTCCGCTGACAACCCAACCTCTACATATAAAAGTAAACTTTTTCCCCGTTAAATTCATTCCTGATTCTTGATTTTTTTTAAAAATTTCTATGCCACTATGATCCATCCACAATTACCCATGAAATAATCTACAAATTATCTTTGACTTCTTATGCTCCTTCATTTCTTCCTCCTAAAAATATCCCAAATCTATCTCTCTCTTTGCTGCTCTACTTTCAATTCAAATCCTCATCATCCCTGGCTTAGACTACTACTGCTGAAGCCTCCTGACGGGTCTAACAGCCAGCTTGTCACCTACACACACTAGCCAGGATGACTTAACTGAGGTGAAAATCTGATCCTGTTACTCCTCGAGTTAAAACCTTTCAGTGACCTCCTCATAGCTCACAGCGTACGGGCACTGAGTCTTATGATATCCCAGACCCAGTGCTAAACATTTTTATCAATTTTCTCATCCAGTTAATTGATTCGTTCATGTAACAGATATCTACTGAACATCTAACACCTAACAGTCTCTGAGTCCGCCTTCGGGATACAGCCATAAACAAAACAAGTTAATGTAAACTTCGTGAAGCCAGAATTTTTATCTTTTTTCACAGCTGTATTCCCAGATCCAGGCAGTCTGATGTCAAAGTCTAAACTAGTAACTCCAACCAGCTTCTTTTGACTCATCTTTCCAATCCTTACATGGCATTTTTCCTAGAAGCAAAATTTAAAAGTTTTAGTTCACCACATACTATGCTCTTCATTGCTCCTTTCCTGGAATTCTTTGTCTTTCTCCAGTGATAGAAAATAACACAATACCATAAACAATGGCCTTAAATGTATACTAGTCATGTGTTATCAGCCCTTCCAAGAAAAACATGGAGTTAGAAACAGAATGAGTCCAAAACACTTGAGAGAATATTTTACCTAAGATAGACTTTATAATTCAAGCAATCTTAGACCCTCTTGCAGATAACGGAGCTGTCTATTAAAGTCCAAGAATTTCAAGGTTTTTTTTGTAAAGATTTTATTTTTTTCCTTTTTCTCCCCAAAACCCCCTGGTACATAGTTGTATATTCTTTGTTGTGGGTCCTTCTTGTTGTGGCATGTTGATGAGCAGTGCCATGTCCGCGCCCAGGATTCGAACCAACGAAACACTGGGCCGCCTGCAGCAGAGCGCGCAAACTTAACCACTCGGCCACGGGGCCAGCCCCAAGAATTTCAACTTTTAAAAGGACAAGATATAGTGACTAGCCTTCATCTGGACTCTAGTTCATAATTTAAGTACTTTATGCTTTATGCTTTTTTTCTGAGTTTGGATTTATCAGTGTCTAAATTTTGCCTTGTCGCGGGGGCTGGCCTGGTAGTATAGCAGTTAAGTTCACACATTCTTCTTTGGTCGCCCGGGGTTCACCGGTTCGGATCTCCAGTGCAGACATGGCACCGCTTGACAAGCCATGCTGTGGTAGGCATCCCACATATAAAGTAGAGGAAGATGGGCACGGATGTTAGCTCAGAGCCAGTCTTCCTCAGCAAAAAGAGGAGAATGGGTGGCAGATGTTAGCTCAGGGTTAATCTTCCTCAAAAATTAAATAAATAAATTTTACCTTGTCTTATAGGTGAAGGGAAGGTCAAACTAAGTACATTGATGGAAGAATTGAGTACTGTTTTAGGTGAGCAAAAATTACTTAATTCTTTACATTGTTTTAATGATATTTCCTACCATCCCTTCATTCCCTTCTTAATTTCACCATTTTAACCTTTCATTAATTAAACATTTTCATCTACTGTTTTAATTACCTATGTTTCTGCAATAGAGGTATTAGGTTTTTGCATAAGACAATAAATTTCAAAATTTATGTAATAATTGTGATACTGTATGTAGACATAATTATTTGAATAGGTCACCAAAAACATAATTTTTTTGGCAATTATATTAGCCTCATATTATTATGTGTAGTATTTTTCTCCAATAATATGAAGATATGCCTTTTATTATAAAAGGCACAGTGTTATATTTCTAAGTCTAGTATTCACTCTGCATGATACAGTAGATGTCCCTAGGTCTTCTTAATAATGTGAGAATATTTTTGGTCTTAATTTTACCCTTTGATCCTCCCTCAACCAAACCACAGGAGAGACCTCAGGAATTGTTCAGACCTTCTCCACTATTGTTGATTCTCCTTGAGATGAGCTAACATCTGAGTGTCTGGATGATTTCATCCTATTTTTGTCTTTGAATGATTTGTTTAACTATCTATGGGTGCAATGACTGCAAAGAAGCATTTAAGACTGAAAAGCAGATCTCAAACAGCTGTAAGACAAACCAAACTAGCTGAAAGTATTATAAGAAGAAACTGCAAGGCACTCTGGAATCATGGTCCAATATTTCTCAGACTTGAAAGAAAACTGGTCCTAATAATGCCTTAAGTCTACGTTAAATAACCAAGTTGTCTTTTCTTTAGCTTAGATATAAATTTGACCTGTACTGTGAATCCAAGTACAATATGAAGTATTAGCAATGGTGCAAATCCCCCTCTAGTTGGTCAAAAGAAAATTCAAGGCAATTCTATCATTTATCGAGGGAATTTTTTTGAAGTCATATTGGTTTATAACATCATATAAATTTCAGGTGTACATCATTATATTTAGACTTCTGTAGAGACTGCATCTTGTTCACCTCCAAAAGTCTACTTACCATCCATCACCATACACATGTGCTCCTTTACCCCTTTCACCCTCCCCCTGCCCCCTCCCCTCTGGCAATCACCAATCTGTTCTCTGTATCTATATGTTTGTTTGTTTATCTTCCACATATGAATGAAGTCATATGGTAATTGTCTTTCTCTATCTGACTTATTTTGCTTAGCATAATACCTCAAGGTCCATCCATGTTGTCACAAATGACATGATTTTGTCTTTTTTTATGGCTGAGTAGTGTTCCATTGTGTGTGTGTGTGTGTGTGTGTGTGTGTATACAATTTTAATTGGTTTATTGTACTGAATAGGACATGGACTGTATTATATACTAGGTCAGCCAAGGTAAGACACAAATTTTTTTTTATTCCTTTGGATGGAATATCTTATGCTTAGGAATCTGTTCCACCAGATATTATGTATTTCCCCAGAAAAGTCTCTCTCTCCTTGAATTCTTTATAAGGAGACAAGATCTATTGAGACTGTTGGAAAGCCATGCACTTAGAATTGTCTATTAGCCCCACAGAACATAGCCAGTAATTCTTTAAACTAGTTTGCTAGTAAAAAAGCTGAGTTATAGAGTTAGGATTGTCCTAACTCTAGTACAGTGATTGTCCCCAGTAAGATTTAAACTTCAGTAAGTTCTTATTAGTAGTAAGAGAAATCATGACAGGCTAAGTCAGAAGTGTATGATATTAAATAAGTAAAAATGGGAAATATGACAAAAGATAAGAATAAAAATATGTGAAAAATATGCAGAGCACTGACAATCAGTGTTTTCTTATTCTGATGGTCTTGGGTGGAAGCTCTGTACTTCAAGGAGTTTTCCACTTGTTCTGAGGATCTTGGACCTTAGGTCGGCAGGTGACTTACATGAACCAACTGCTTCTTGGAGCTCTCTGGAGAACCTCAGTTTAAGGTTTCTAATCATGTAACTTTCCAATTTTAATATCGTTTCTTTCTTTTTTCCAGGAGTGTTAGTGTTCAAAAGACAGTGAAGTTTTTAAATAATAGGCAAAACCTTTTGTATAATCATGAATAATTGCCAAAATAAAATGTATTTCCCTACAATTGAATAGATAAGTTGGAATGCCCTAAGCAGGTAGCAGGATATCTAAAAGTTTATTAGCCAGCCTGAGTGCTGTCGATTTTTGACAAGAGAATGTTTCAGCCCATTCAGAAAATATACATATTATTAGTACATGTTCATAGCACAGAGAGAAGCAACTGTATAAATCTGTTTGGTTATGCTCAAAGGGCCCCTTAGGGTGTGGTTCTAATCCTGGTCTCAAGGTTACATATTTTCCAGAATAATTTAGTGTCAGAGGAGGCATGAATTGGCCATGTCCTCTGATATAATATAAAATGTCCTAATCAGTGTTGAATAGTGTGACAAATTTGTTCCTATAGTAATGGGTTGTTTTATGTAGGATTTTGGCAAATATTCAATTGAAATTTTATCTTGTGCAACTATGTCGCAATCCTGGCTTTGGCAGATCTTATCCTCATGGATATTATAACCTGATCACTCCAATTGTTTCTTTACAGCATTGAGGTCAAATTTTGTGCTTCTGTAATGGAATCATTGAACCTGACCCTACACTTGTTTTTCTGATCTATAAGAGGTCCTTCAAAAAGAACATTAGTTTAAAAATGAAAAGGCAAACTACAGACTGGCAGAAAATATTTGCAAAACACGTATCTGATAAAGGACTTGTATCTAAAATTTTCAAAGAATTCTTAAAATTCAGCAATAATAAAACAAACAACCTAATTTAAAAGTGAACAAAAGATCTGAACAGGCACCTCACCAAAGAAGATGTAGAGATGGCAAATAAGCATGTGAGAAGATGTTCGACATCATACGCCATAAGTGAATTGCAAATTAAAACAACGAGATAACACTACACACCAACTAGAATGGCTAGCAACAGAAGCTTTCATTTGTTGCTCATGGGAATGCAAAATGGAACAGCCACTTTGGAAGACAGTTTGGCAGTTTCTTACAAAGCTAAACTTAATCTTACTATAATATGGAGCAATTACACATTAGGTATTTACCCAAATGAGCTGAAAACTTATGTCCACACCAAAACCTGCACACGAATGTTTATGGCAGCTTTATTCATAATTGCCAAAACTTGGAAGCAAACAAGATATGCTTCAATTGATGAATGGATAAACAAACTGTGGTACATCCACATAATGGACTATTATTCAATGATAAAAAGAAATGAACTATTGATCCATGAAAAGACATGGAGCAACCTTAAATGTACATTGCTAAATGGAAGTAGACAGTCTGAAAAGGTTACACGTGGTATGATTCCAATACATGACATTCTGGAAAAGGCAAACCATAGAGATAATAAAAAGATCAGTGGTTTCCAGGAGTTTAGGTGGGGTGGTGTAGGGAGCAGAAATGGATAGGAGAACCACCAGGGAACTTTAGGGCAGTGAAACTATTCTGTATGTTACTGTAATGGTAAATGCATGACATATTGTATTTGTCAAAACCCATAGAACTGTACATTACAAAGAGTGAACAGCAAGAATATACAGCTAGATCACTAAGAGAAAAATATATAAGCAGATTCTGGAGGAATCTATGTGTAGGCTTCCTATGTTCTCCCTCTTATGAGAGGCCACACAGAATATACCTTCCCTCCAGCCGCAAAAATGTAGTTACACATGTGTGCTCAGGGAAGCCCATTAGAGACTCAGTGCCCAGGGTTTTTTATTCGGGGCTGTTCACTTAGGCACCCTCTGCCTAACAACTACCAAAATACCAAACTCCCATAAGAAAAGTAACTATTTACCATTAATCATGTTGTTTGTACAAGTCTAGGCACAGTGAACCAGGCTTATCTGTTAGTATTGGAGGGAACATTCTGAAACTCAAGTTCCCAGATGCCAGACAAGTACCAACCTGGCAAGCAGGCTCTTCTAAAAATAGCAGCCTCAGGGCTGCTGTGTTTACTCTTTTCTGCACATAGTCTATTTAGTGAGATGACCTGCTAAAGCATCTTCTCTGGTCTCTATATTACCTATTTCACTGTGGGCTTCTGCTTTTATGATAGCAATTTCTTTGAGCAGCATCAAGGCGTCTAGTAGTAGTTACTACAAAAGCTTATCATCTATTAGTTTTACCAATTTGAAATCTCTAGAAAGGGCCAATGTTCAGTCACTTGAACCAATCTAGTATCTGTTAAGTAATTGGATCTTTAAAGAGAAACTAGACTAATTATTGCATATTTAGCCTACTGGGTCCCTTTTCACTTTTAAGACAGACCTATTAACAAATAATATTAAGTCAAAATTTGGTACTGAGGTGTCCAAAAGATCTGTTCAGGCCATGGACGCTTTTTGAACTATAGAAATACAATTACAGAAATTAGTTACAGAAAGAGAATTCTTCTTCATAGGGTAAAGGTAATAAAGTCACTGAATTGAGACTGTTATACCAATGGATAGTAATATGAGGTGAGAGTAACAATATTTCATAATTTGTTAACCAACTAGTCCAAAAATATTGGATATTTTCAGTTAGCAATAGAGAGCATAACTGCATGTGGTACCAACAGATTTAAAGATGATTCTAATATGAGATGTGAAAATGCTTTGGCTAATGTTAGGAACTACAGTTGCTCTGAAGCAAAAAGGATATAGCCAAGGCTACTGAATTAAAAGATAAGCTATAATAAGCAATGGGTCTTTTATGTATGCTATCGATGTGCTGTGTTAACACTCCTGAAGTGTAGCCTAATCTTTTCGTTATTGTTACTGCCTTCAAGTCGATTATGACTCCTAGCGACCCTGTGTACAGAAGAGGGGAACCCCGTCCAGTCTTTTTGTGCCATCCTCTCACCTTGCAGTGCTATATCAGACAACACTCCACTGCTATTCTTAGGGTTTTCATGGCCAATTTTTTCAGAAATGGGTGGCCAGGTCATTCTTCCTAGTCTGTCTTAGTCTAAAGCTCTGCTGATACCTGTCCACCATGGGTGACACTAGTGGTATTCAAAATACAGATGGCATAGCTTTCAGCATCATAGCAACACACAGCCACCATAGTACGATAGCTGACTTAGAAAAGGACTGAGTAGTGTTAGAAATTCCCACTACTTTGGTGGTTTGGTAAATAAAGTTTATTTCCCCTCAAGAATTTTACAACTTACTATGAACCTTTCCGTTTGTCTTTTACTATCTTCTTTCACATTCTGGCGCAATCAGACATTATTTTAAGACAAATCTACTCTCTATTTCTCAAAGTACGTGTGTGACTCACTCATTCACTTTCTTTCTCTCCCTGTATTTAGTACCAGATTGGCACAGATGTTAGCTCAGGGACCATCTTCCTCACAAAAAATAATAATAATAATACAATCTGGACCAACAACAACAAAAAATACGTGAGACAAGACTTTATTCAAATAGACAAACAAAAGTGAAAGCAAAGCACTTAGGGGAAAATAGGCAAGTTAATGGCAAAAATACTTACCAAATAGCATACTACAAATCAAAAAGTCTAATTACCTTATACAAAGACCTAGCACTAATGACAAAGACAAATCCTAGGATAACAAAATAAATTCACCAACAAGAACTCAACAAACCCAATCAGAGCTCAAATTGTTGTTGTTGAGACTGACTCACTTGGCAGTTAATGTGAAGACAAATAGAAATTGCACACGAGGGGCCTGGTGAGTACACCTATTGGTCCAACAGTCCCCTGTAATGCTGCCAAATGAGGATCTTCAAAATGAGTGGCCTCTCCAGAATTCTCAAAAGCTGACACCACCATTCATTATCTGAAATAAAAAAACACAAACCTGGCCAGGCAGTCTTTACTGTGCAGAACAGAATGGTGATCTTATATAAGATTTGGAGGAAGTGTGGAGTTCAGGGATTGGCAAATTCAGAGGCGTGAGTAGATGGAGATTGTCTGTAGAAACACAAATTCTCAAGTAAGACTGACATTGGTTGGTATTCACAAGAGTATTCATTGCAGTGTGACTCTTCCCATGTGGCTGACTTTCTGAAGTAAGGCACTGTCACTGATTGGTTGGCTTTCAGAAGTGTGTTCACTGAGGCAAGGTGTCATTTGATTAAACAAGTTTAAAACCAGTAGTGGTGGTTTCTTTACCGTGGTTATGAAACAATAAATCTTTTCTTAGGAGTTCAGGTACTGTTTTTATTATCAGTGGTTATATGAATTCTCATAATGAACTATGGAGGAGAAATTACCCCAGTTTTTCCTCTTCATATGTGCATAGCTGGACCTCAGGGCACAAGAGAGGGGTCATCACTACTAAAGCTACATCAAGTTCCTCTGCCATGTCCCCTCCATGAAGTGGCACACTATTGCTCCCCTGACTATTATTCAGGCTGTCACAGGACCTGGTTGTGTGGAAATGATGGAAGGAGCCCTCCAGCTGGATTCATTAACAGTAGAATAGAAGATCCAATGATAACTGCAAGGAAATAGAAAAGACAATTTCTTGTCATAGAAATGCAGCTATGAGTCTTTACAAAGCTCTCAAGTTGACATGTCTGAGGAAGCTCATTTATCTATGGAATTACAAAGGAATAGTCTTATGAAATAGCTACTGCTCATTCCAAAGAGATGGAAAATGATAGAGCAAGAGGAAAGCGTGAGAGCCCAGTAGAACTTAAACGAGTATGTAGCTACCCATATACACTTCTCATGTACCTTCTGACAGCACTTCCATTTCTAGCAACATGGTGGACTAGGTGCCTGGATGTTGAAAACAGCTAATAATGCAGATAAAATCTAATTTAAATGCTTCCACAAACTTGTAAACTAGAAGGAATACTCATACCAAAAGTCTGGTACCCAAAGAGGAAAGAAGAGCCCTGAAGCCACATTTCATTTTATAGGCTTTTGCTGAACTAAATGAATCTGAACTACTTTTCACAGCCCGCCAGAACTCGGTGGAGAGGAAGCAAAGCCCAGAGCCCACTCAAGGTAGAAGGTATAATAGGAGAATTCCCTTAAAGCTAAGAATCTAAAAAAGCCACATATACAGCAGAAGAGTGAATTACAAATATCCCCCTGGCCTGCAAGGAAAACTGCCTGACTCAATTTGTAAACACAAGATGATCTTCACACAGGCTTACTTGCCAAATTCACGCTAACTTTTGCTAAAAATTTAGTTTAAAGTGATCCCAGATGACTAATGCCCCCGGGCAACTGACATAAGCAAATTCAGATACTCTCTGAAGGAAAACTTCAGATGAGTATCCAAAAAGATTCTTCTCAAAACAAAGAATTTCATATGAAGAGCAATTCATAGTCTAAAATTATTACAAGAAAACAAGGCACCATGAGTAAGAACCATCATGAACAACGTATAGCAGACTCAGATCAGCAGAGATTTTAGATTTTGGAATTGTCAGACAAAAAAATTATTAAATTAGTATGCTTAATATAGTTTAAGAATTAAAACAGAGACTTGAATATATATAGTAAAGAGCAAGCAGATTTGATAAAGAACCAAATAGATCTTTGAGAAATGAAAATAGTAGAAATTTAAAATATTTGAAGGATTTAATAGTAGTTTATAAACAGCTGAAGAAAGGACTAAGGAACTGAAGAAATTACAAGGTATGTAGCACAGAAAGACAAAGAAATGGAAAATGTGAAAGAGAAGAGATATAGAGGATAGATAAGAAAATCTAACATATATTTAATTGGAATGCCAGGAAGAAAATAGAGAGAGAATGAGACAGAGGCAAACTTGAAGAAAACTTTCCAGAACTGATAAATGGTGCCAATTTAAAGAAGCCAAATGAATCCCAAGCAAAATAAATAAAATGAAATCCATACTAGAGTGGGGGACTGGAATTGGCCACCCCAAGATAAGTCTTTTTGGCATGAGGATTATTTTGGGCTGGTTACTTTTAAAAACTGCAGACAGGAAAGAAACTCTGAAAAGTAGAATTTACTTACCCTTTGTTAAGAGACATTTACATTTGTAAAGAAAAATCTCCATCTGTAAAGGTGTCTCCCTCTCTGTACCAGGAAGAAGGGGGGATGACCTTATCTCTAGAAACTCTTAATCAATGCAGAAGGCAAGGACTTAAATCTGCATAATAATCTTACTCTTGTTTACTGTACTTGTCTGGTAATCTCCCGTAACTGACTCCCCCCACCCCCAACATCCTCCTTTGTCTTTAGCTGAAGGTGATATTTAAAGTGGTGGCTTCAGCCATTTTGGCGAGTTGCGCAGTTTGCCTGAGCCCTTCCCATGTATACATGTTATAAAGCTTTGTTTAATTTTCTCCTGTTATTCTGTGTCATGTGAATTTAATTCATTCTCTGGCCAGAAGAACCCAGAGTGGGTAGAGGAAATGTCTTCCTCCCCTACACTAGCCATATACACTTGAAATATGCAACATATATAACTTATTGGCTAAAAGTTTAGGATTCTAGACTTTGCTGACAGTAAGCTTTCAGAGATTCATTTTCCTCTGATTTAAACCAAAAGGCTTAATTAAACCAAAATTGTCTTCCTCTCTAAAGTTGCAAAGTATAAAAGTATTTGTAATAATCAAAAGTTTATTTACCATAACATTAGTGCAAAACAAAAATTATTATAGAAACTTGAGCCTCCATTTTTTAAACATACCTTCTAATAAGCATCAACTATGTATATCTTTATTACGTTGTATTAATTAATTAATAATTAATGCATATAAGGCATATAATCTATGTACCTTTCTAAATGAGATTTGTGTCTAACATTGTAGTGCTCCTAACATAATGATAATTTCAAATCTATCAGGAGAAATATGTAAATTTCTATTTTGTGAAGAAAGGAACCGAATTTTTGTTTTATTTTTTGCTTGTTTACATAATCAGTCAAGGTGGTTATAAATTTTAATTTTTGTGTTGTATAATACATGATTTTTAAATACTCATGAAATTATCTAAATGGTGCATAAGTGAAAATATTGCTAGTTAGCAACATTTGATTGTAATAACTCACTAATTTTGTGTTCCTCTCAAATTCTTTTTTGTTGCCATTTCTGTCTTTTCTAGGAGAGGAGGTAGATGTCAGTGACTTAGGAAATGCTCTGAAAGACTTGAAATTAGAGGTCACAGATGAGGAATACTTGAATTTGGTAAAAACTCTACCAGTTGATGGTAAGGATTTAAAATATATATGTATCCTTCAAGGGGCTTTAGGTTGCTAGACTATGAGATTTTCTTCTAAAATGATAACAAACTATTACCAGGTTGGTTTTTTTTGTTAACCATTTTTGAAAGCTTTTAGAATTACTTGATTTTTGCCAAAGAAAGTTCTGGGCCATTTAATTTTTATTATGGGAGGCAATAGCTATTTCACTCATCCCTGCCAATAAAATATGGGTATTGTTGTGCTTGATTCCACTAATATGCCTGAGAGTAAGTGGAAGGATGTAAAAATGGAAGAGTAAAGGGTAGAAGGAAAGAAGTCAGAGATAAAATCACATCAGATGGGATATTTGTTTTATGTTTTAAGCCAATAATCATACTTTTTATGGAAGAGTGAGCAGATTTGCCTCATTAAAATTTTTCTCCAGAAAACTTTGTTACTATCTGAGAGCAAATTAGATAAATTTCAGAAAAAAAATCATTCAAAAGTCTATCTTTTTGAAATTATGGGATCAGGGGAAGAATTGTAGAAATTTTATTGTTTAGGTGAATTTCCCTTATTATTTTTCTCTGACCTGAATTATCCCTTTTCTTACAGCTGAAGGAAAAGTGTTTCAAAAAAGGTTGCTGGATGGTGTGAAGACTCTTAAAAGTGAGTAGTATGATGAAAAAGCAGATACATCTGAGATATTCTCTTATTTTTCACATATACTAACTTATTTTTATTACATTAAAAATCCCATATGTGTATTTCCCCAATATTTACGGATACGTTAGATATGTTATGCCATAAATCCCTGGAAAATTACCCAGCCCTTTTGGAACTTGCACTCTGTTGATATGAACAAAAGGTATAGTCAGAGGAGGAGATTCTACACCTAATTTTAATGTTGACTCACCTTGCACTCTTGACTAGGTCTTACTGGACCTTAATGTCTTCATGGTTAAAGTGGTAACCATAATATACATGAATTAATAAGGCTTTTTTTTTTCACATCTTGCTGCCTTTTTATGATACCTTGTTTCTCCTAAGGAGGAAAGGTTGATATGAATAACCTGGATGCATTTCTGGAAAATATGGGAATTGAGCTCTCACATAAAGAACTTGAAGATTTTTCACAAAACCTACCAGTTGACGGTGAGCATTGTAAATAAAATCATATGCCCTTTAGGACAGCTTGGGTTTGAGAGCATCCATAGACCAATGATAGTGCTTATTTGGTATCAAAGGGCATTTTGAAAAGCATGTGGCCGAATTCAGATCTTAAATGAAAGCACATCTGTCTCTTTATTAATCCAAGACCAGCAAATGTCTTCCACTATGAATAACGAAAATTAGTGCGAGTACTAACAGACCATTCTCCGGTCAAAAAATGAGGAAGAGAAGGAAAATAGAATGAAAAAGATTTAAAACAAACATTAAACAGTAATTGATAGAAAAGGAGAACATCCTATGATTAGGAATGCTTAAAATCGATTAATGGTTATTTCCAGTATGTATGCCTCAGCTGTTCTGATATAGACAGAAAGATTAAAAGGGGATAGAAAGAAGCACATTAAGAATTTTAAAAGAGATATAACTATGAATAGTGAGCATAATAATAATATTACAATAAGATATTATGTATAACTTAAGGTTAAGAGGTTAAATGTTTTAATAAAATGAACATTTTTCCAGGGTAAAAAAATAAATTACCTCTATTGATCAAAGAAGAAGTGAAAAATATAGATAGACCAGTAATGATAGTTGAAAAAAACTATAAAATAATTATACCTAGCAACTCTCCACCACCATCATCACTCCAACAAAAGGTGACAGGCCCAGAGAGTTTTAAGAGTAAGTTCTTTCAAATCTTCAAGAAACTGTTTATTTTAATACCATCTAAACTGGTCCAGAAGACTTTAGTTTAAGATTATGAAGAAAACAAAATCTGCCTAGTTTTTCTTTCCTCCAATACCTAAGAAAGTGAACAACAAAAACAAAGTAAAAAACCAGCAAAGGAGAGCCAGCCCTGGTGGCCTAGCGGTTAAAGTTCAGCACACTCCGCTTCAGAAGCCCCGGGCCAGTTCCCAAGTGCAGAACTACACCAGTCGTCTGTCAGTAGCCATGCTGTGGCAGCAGCTCAAATAGAAAAACCAGAAGAACTTACAACTGTGCACAACTATATACTGGGACTTTGAGGGGAGAAAAGGAAGAAAAAGGAAGATTGGCACAGATGTTAGCTTAGGGTGAATCTTCCCCTGCAAAAAAAAAAAAAAAATCAGCAAAGGAAATTTAATACCAATCAAATAATAAAAGGAGACCAACCTAAAGATATAAATGTTTAAAGAGGACAACCAAAGAAATAAAAGATTCTATACAAAAGAGTGGAGGAATGTCTACAAAGTTGAAAAAGAAAATGTGACAAAGAACATACACAGCTAAGATGTCATTTAAACATAAAGGCAAAATTCAGACTTTCATAAACTTAGAAAGAAACTAACTGAATTCAGCACCTCTTAAAAAAAACTATGATGAAATACAGTTACTTAAGTGATGACTAAAATTGAGCAAAAAGAAACAATGTAAAAAGGCTGGTGATGACCTGTGCTGTGCATCTATTTAAATGTAGAAGAAATACTAGACAGTTGTGAAGATTATGGAAAAAAAAACATGTTTATATGTGGCGCTGTAACAGTGATAACATAAATAATAAAAATATGAAAGTGAGGGAAAAGGAATGGGAGGAAGTGTGAAAGTACTTTTCCTGGCAGGGAATCAGTTGATAGTTTTTTAAATTGAAAGATAAATTTAAAAATATGACTTAACCTCTTAATGTTTTTCATAATCTCTTAAAATTAAAAGGATCTCTTCAGAATATCTCTTTTAGTGAAGTATATTTATTGGAAATTCAAGATTTTTATTTTTAAAACCATATATGTATAACTTTTTTTAGAAAAAATAATTATATCTATCTATCTTATCTGTGCACCTTCATAGATGAGTGTCTGTGGAATAATTGGTGATTATTTCTGTGGGAGACAGGATTTGGAGTAATGTTTTTCCTTCTCCTAATACATAGAGAAATACATAATACGTAGAGAAAAGTGTGTAAAACATAAATTTACAGTGTAGCTAATTATTATAAAGCAAAGAGCTGCATACCCACCACCAGCATTCCAGAATCCACTGTTATCTTTCCCAACACTGCCCACTAGATTTAATCACCACCATGATCCGTATGGTAATCATTCCCTGTATTTTCTTCATACTTTAACAAAAAAAATATGCATCTCAAATTTGATAGTTTGCCCATTTTTTTACTTTCTATGAGTGGGATCACACAGCACACAACTTTTTGTGATTGGCTTCTTTTTAGTGGGTATAGGGTAACTTATAGTGGGTTAAGTTTATGCTTTCCTGATTGTTAATGAAGTTGAGACCTCATATACCTGTTAGTTATTTGGATAGCCTCTTTTGTGGAGTGCCTTTTCAATTATCTTGCCTGTCTTTCTACTATGTTGTCTTTTTCTTATTGATTTGTGGAAGTTCTTTACATAGTCTTGATAAAAGCCCTCTGAGGATTATTTGTATTGCAATTATCTTCTCTCTTTGGCTTGCATTTTCATTCTTTTAATGGTGTCTTCTGACGAACAGAAGTTCTTAATTTTAATGTAGTCAAATACATCAATCTTTTCCTTTATGGTTAGTGTCTTTTGTACTTTTAAAGAAATCTTTCCCTATCCAGAGGTCATTAAATTATTCTCCAATATTACCTTCTAAACGGTTGATTGTTTTGCCTCTCAAATTTAGTTTACAATCCACTTGGAAATGATTTTTGTATATGGGATGATGTAGGAGTCAAATTTCTTTTTTTTTTTTTTCATATGGATATCTAATTTTCCCAACACCATTTTTGAAAACACCGTCAAAACTGTCCTTTCCCCACTCTTCTATAGTGCCAACTCTCTACAGTCAAGTAGCATGGATCTCAGAGCACAGAGCACACATACCACCTACAACAAAGGGAGGGTGTGGGGTAGAGTCTCTGCTCTGTCTCTACCTAGCTTACTGTGTGAGGATGGACAAAAGCCCTTCAGCTTCCCTGGGGTCTTGCTTCCTCAAGCAGAGAATCAAGGAGGTAGAGAATTGAGCTAGATGGTTTTTAAGAGACTTGTCAACTAAAAGAATCTAAGTCAGCTTGAGATCTCATCTTTGAGCAGACATTTAGGGTGGGAAAACAAATGGATTAAAAAACAGGTGAATGAAGTATTTCTTATCTTTTAATACCAACCCTCAGAGCTATTTTGCACTACAGTTCTAGGAAATCTTTGCCTGATACTTTCATTTAACGGCTGGTACTGTTAAAGAGTAAGCAAATGAGGCGTTGGACATTATACGTTATAAGAATGTAAAAAGGTCAGGCCAAATTTATATTTTAAAAAAAAACAATGCACAACCAGCAGTCAGGACTTCTTGCCTTTGAGTTTAAAAGCCATCAATCTGGTCAGAAAATCACCGAAGGAGATGCACTTTCAAGCAATTCAACAGAGATCTTATGACTGCACACCTGTTAAGAACACATTTCCTGAAATCCTCCCAGAAATACAGCTTTAATGAAAATAGTTTTAACAAAAAGGATACAAGAGATTTAAGTGCAGGGTAGGATTTTTTTCCTTACAGAACAGAAAAATGACCCAAAGAGAGCAATGGCTTCTCATTTTCTGTTCCCTAAAAAGAATACAATATTACTTCTGGTATCTAACATACTGGCTTCGTTGTCCAAATGCATCACTTCATTTTCCTCATAAGGCAGCCATACATTATAAATCTTAAGCACATAACAGTCACGTGATTTTTTCAGTAATCCTGAGAGCGTCCACAAGCTTCCTGGAGCTTACAGCCAGACTAGTCTTCAGGTTTCAAATATTAAAGCTTTCTCCACAGCCACAGTTCCTTTTATGTTTGGGTTATTGAGCACAAACTCCAAGGATAATTTGTCTTCAACATAGTCCATTTCTCTTCCTAAAAGTATTAGTTGTGCTTTCTTTTCGATGAACGCCCTAACACCATCTTGAACAACTTCTTCATCAGAATCTCCTTTTGTCTTCGTATTTTCTAGAATATACGAAAGGCCATTACAACCCCTGGTCTGGACACAAACTTTCACACCTATGGGTTCAGGCTTATCTTTAAAAAGTTGTTTACTGCTGAGAGTGTCAGGGTGAGGGCGGCCCAGGTGGCCTTGCAGCTTCCTCTTGGTCACAGCCTACACAGTGGCCCAGACTAAGACAGCCAACATCTTCACCTTCCTGGCGCCCTGGTGCTTCAGGCCAGCTATTTTATAATTTTCTATGTAAAGTGTTACACTTATTTCAATGGATTTATTCCTGGGTATTTTTTATACTATTATTCCTAGTTATTTTTTCATACTGTTGTAAATGGTACATTTTTAAGATTTCTTTTTTCTGTTTGTTGCTGATACATAAAACATATTATTGATTTTTATATAGTAAACTTGTCCCCAGCAACCTTTCCATACTCTTTTATAAATTATAATGATTTATCTGAATATTTTTATGGATTTTCTACATATACACATAATCATATCTCCAAATGATGACCATTTTGTTTCTTTCTTTTCAGTAATTATACGTTGTATTTCTTTGTCTTTCTTACCTTACTGCACCAGTTAGGATTTCCAGTATAATATTGAATAAATGTAATGATGGGGGCAACCTTGTTTCTAACCTCAAAGGGAAATATTTCCATATCTCACCATTACATATTACTTTGCTGAAGGTTTTTTGTGTGTATATAACCTTTATCAGATTAAAGGAATTTCTTTCTATTCCTATTTTGCTGGGAGTTTTTGTTATGGATGTTGACATTTATCCAGTTCTTTTTCTGCACCTGATCACTGCATATAATCATTGAAGTGATCATATAATTTTTCTCCTTTAATCTAATAATCTAGGGCACTACACTAAGTGATTTTCACATATTAAGACAACTTTGCATTCCTAGAATATATTGATCATGCATATTATCACTTTTATATATTGTTGGATTCAGATTGCTAATATTTTGTTGAGGGCTTTTGCATCCATGTTTATAAGAGATTCGCCTGTGATTTTCCTTTTTTGTGCTGTCTTCATCAGGTTTTGCTAGTAAGGTTAGGATAGCATCATAATATAAGTTGAAGGATATTTCCTGGCGCCAGCCCCATGGCCAAGTGGTTAAGTTTGCACACTCCGCTTCCGCGGCCCAGGGTTTCGCCGGTTCGGATCCTGGGTGCAGACATGGCACCGCTCATTAGGCCACGCTGAGGTGGCGTCCCACATGCCACAACTAGAAGGACCCACAACTAAAAATACACAACTATGTACCAGGGTGCTTTGGGGAGAAAAAGGAAAAATAAAATCTTTAAAAAAAAAAAGGTATTTCCTGTATCAATGCTCTGAAAGAGTTTGTATAAGGTAGCGTTATTTCTGTCTTAGATGTGTGGTGGAATTAACCAATGAAGACATCTGGGCCTGAATTATTATTTTGTTGCTGCTGTTTGTGTTGTTTTGTTGTTGGAATTTTTTTTTTTTTTTAAGATTTTATTTTTTCCTTTTTCTCCCCAAAGGCCCCCGGTACATAGTTGTGTATTCTTCGTTGTGGGTTCTTCTAGTTGTGGCATGTGGGACGCTGCCTCAGCGTGGTTTGATGAGCAGTGCCATGTCCGCGCCCGGATTCGAACTAACGAAACACTGGGCCGCCTGCAGCGGAGCGCGCGAACTTAACCACTCGGCCACGGGGCCAGCCCCATGTTGTTGGAATTTTTTTAACTTAATAATTATAGACTGTTTCTTCTTGTGTCAGTTTAAAAGTAAGTAAGCTGTGTTTTTCTAGGAATTTGTTGATTTTATATGAATTTTCAGGTTTATTTAAATAAAACTATTTTTCACATCTTTTTTTTTTTTTTAGTGCTTGCAAGATTTATATGGAATACCTTTTTCATTTCTAATGTCAATTATTTATGCCTTTCCTCTTTTTATTTAGTAAGTCTTGCCAAGGGTCTAACAAGGTTTAATAGTCACTCCAAACAAAAACAGCTTTTTGCTTCGTTGAACCTCTGCATTTTACGTTTATTTTCTATTTCATTAATTTCTGCTTTTATCTTTATAATTTTCTTTGAGCTTATTTTGCTCTTCTTTTTCTAATTTAGGTGCATGCTTTGCTTATTAATTTTCTTTTCTAACAAATTTTTTGTGTCCATACATTTCTCTCTAAGTGGTGCTTTAGCTTTATGCCATGAATTTTGATATAGGTATATTTTTTAGTCCTTAAGTTTAAAATATTTTCTAATTCTGTTGTGATTTATTCTCAACTCTTGGGTTATGTAGACAAGTATTTTTTTTTTTTTTTTGGAAAAACATATGGGAGTGCTCCCATATGGTTTGTTCCTAGCTTAATTGCGTTGTATTTGAAGAACTACTCTGTGATCTTAACCCTTTAATATTTTATTTTATTTTATTTTTCAATAGTTTTATTGACATGTAATTCACATACCATACAATTCGTCCATCTAAAGTATACAATTCAGTGGTTTTTAGTATATTCACAGATTTATGCAGCCATCACCATAAACAATTTTAGAACTTTATCATCACCCCGAAAAGAAATCCCCTACCTATTAACAGTCACTACCTATCTTCCTCTTCCCCTTGGCCTCTGGCAACCACTAATCTACTTTCCATCTCTATATATTTACCTACTCTGGAAATTTTGTATAAATGGGATCATATAATATGTACTCCTTAGTGACTGGTTTCTTTCACTTAGCATAGTGTGTTCAAGGCTCATTCATGTTGCATCATATACCAGTACTTTAATTCATTTTTATTCTGTGGATATACCGCATTTTGTTTCTCCATTCATTGGTTAATGGATATTTAGATTGTTTCCGCATTTTGGCTGTTATGAACAATGCTGCTGTGAATAGTTGTGTGCAAGTTTTTGTGTGGATGAATGTATTCATTGCTCTTGGGTATGTCCCTGGGAGTGGAGTTGATGGGTCATATGGTAACTCTATATTTAACATTTTGTGGAACTGACACTGTTTTACAAAGGAGCCGCACCATTTTACATTCTTGTCAGCAACATATGAGGGTTCCAATTTCTCCACATTTTTGCCAATACTTGTTATTATCTGTCTGTTTTTCTTACAGCCATCCTAGTGGTGTGAAGTGGTGTCTCATTGTAGTTTTAATTTGGATTTCCCTAATGGCTAGTGATATTGCACATCTTTTCATGTGCTTATTGGCCATTTGTATATTTTCTTTAGAGGAAAGTCTATTCTGATTTTTTGCCCACTTTTCAATTGGGTTGTCTTTTCATTATTGAGTTGTAAGAGTTCTTTATATATTCTAAAGAATATGTATATATATGATAAAGATTATGTATATATAAATATATATATATCATATATATATCCACACAAGTCCCTTATCAGGTATATGATTTTCAAATATTTTCTCCCATTCTGTGATTTTTCTATCTTTTTTTAAATTGGCACCTGAGCTAACATCTGTTACCAATCTTCTTTTTTTTCTTCTTCTTCTTTTCTCCAAAGCCCCCCAGTACATGGTTGTATATTCTAGTTGTAGATCCTTCTGGTTGATGCTATGTGGGACACCACCTCAGTGTGGCTTGATGTGCGGTACCATGTCTGCACCCAGGATCCGAACCGGCAAAGCCCTGGGTCGCTGAAGCAGAGTGCATGAACTTAACCACTCAGCCACGGGTCCGGCCCCTTTCTCATTTTTTTTTGATGGTGTCCTTTAACGTACAAAAGGTTTTAGGTTTTTTTTCTGAGGAAGATTTGCCTTGAGCTTAACATCTGGGCCAGTCTTCCTCTATTTTGTGAGTGGGTCACTGCAACAGCATGGCCACCAATGAATGGTGTAGGTCCACACCCAGGAACCAAACCTGGGCTGCCAAAGTGGAGTGCACCAAACTTAACCACTAGGCCATGGGGCTAGCCCCAAAAAGTTTTTAAATTTTATGAAATCCACTTAATCTATTTTTTATTTTGTCACCTGTGCTTTTGGTATCATATTTAACAATGCTTTTCCTAACCCAAGGTCAAAATGATTTATTCTTATATTTTATTCTATGGTTTTTATAGTTTTAGCTCTTAATTTTAGGTCTGTGACTCATTTTGAATTTATTTCTGTATATGGTATGAGGAATGGGCCTAAGTTCATTTTTTTGCATGTGGATATCCAGTTGTCTCAGCACCATTTGTTGAAAAGATTCTTCTTCCCCCATTAAATTGTCATGGTTCCCTTGTCAAAAATCAATTGACAGTAAATGTAAAGATTTATTTCTGGACTCTTAGTTCCTTTCCATTGATCTATATGTCTAGCCTTATGCTAGTACCCCACTGTGTTGATTACTGTAACTTTTTAATAAGTTTTGAAATTGGGAAGCATAAGTCCTCCAATTTTGTTCTTTTTCAAGATTGTTTTGGCTGTTCACGATACCTTGCATTTCCATCTGAATTTTAGAATCAGTTCCTCAAATTTGACAAAAAGGCCAGCTGGGATTTTGATAGGCATTGTCTTGAATTTCCAGATCAATTTGCAGTGGAGAAAGGGAGTCAGGAGGTGGTAGGGGAGAGCATTACCATCTTAACAATATTAAGCATTCTTATCCATGATCATGAGATATCTTTCTATTTATTTAGGTCTTATTTGATTTCTTTCAACAATGTTTTGTAGTGTTTGAGGTATGAGTTTTGTACTTCTTTTGTCAAATTTATTCCTACGTGATTTATTCTTTTTGATGCCATTGTAAATGGAACTGTTTTCTTAATATTATTTTTGGATTGCTTATTGCCATTACTTTTAAATTTGTTGAGATTTGGCTTTATAATCCAGTTTATAGTCATTTTTTGTAAATATTTCCTATGTGGAAAAAATGTTCATTCTGAAATTATTGGGTACAGTGTTGCCTCTATGTCCATTAAATCAAGTTTGTTAAGTTTCTTGTTCAAATTTCCTATAGTTTTAATGATTTTTCTCTGCTTATTCTATTAACTTCTGACAGAGATGTATTAAGATCTCCCACTATAGTTTTGAATTTTTCTATTTCTCATTGTAATTTTGTAATTTTCTTTATGTATTTGGAGGCCATGTTATTAGGCATGTACAAGTTTAGAATTGTGACTTCTTTGTAGTGAATTAAACTTCTTTTCATTATCTTCAGAAATGTTTTTTTCTTAAAGCCTATTTTGTTTGATGTTAATGTAGCTACGCTACTTTAGTTTTGCTTTGTGTTTGCATTGTCTATATCCATCCTTTTACTTTCTTTTTTGTGTGTGTGAGGAAGACTGGCTCTGAGCTAACATCTGCTATCTTCCACTTTTTGCTTGAGGAAGATTGTTGCTGAGTTAATATCTATGGCAATATTCCTCTATTTTGTATGTGGGATGCTGCAACAGCATGGCTTGATGAGTGTTGCATAGGTCCATGCCCAGGATCCAAACATGCGAGCCCCAGGCCGCCTAAGTGGAGCGTGCGAACTTAACCACTATGCCACGAGGCTTGGCCCCATCCTTTTGCTTCCAACCTCTCTGAATCCTTATATTTCAGATATTTTAAATTCTTAAGTTTTAGAGACTTAGATCACTTCCTTGGTAAATTTTACCTAACATTTAACTAAGAAATAATGCTCATCTTACTCAACTGTTCAAATAACATAAAAACAAGAAAAACTCCCCAGTTTGATTTATGAAACTATCATGATCTTAATACTAAAACTTGATGAAGACAAGACAAACAAGGAAGATCACAGGCTAATCTCTCTCATAAGCAAATATGCAAAACTCCTAAACAAAATATTAACAATCTGAATCTATCATTTACATTTTTGCATTATTAGTAGTAATTATGAAATTACTGACATATTTGTGTTTAAATTGACTTTTACTCAATGCCTGTACTTCTACTACCTGTTTAATATTCTATTTCCTTCTGTTCTTGCCTTTCTTTTAGACTGATTGATTTTTGTTATTTTTCTTGTTAGTTTGGAAGTTTTAAAGGCTACCCTAGAAATTATAGTGTACATCCTTAATTTATCATAACCCAATTTTTTTCTCCCCAAATCCCCCCAGTATATAGTTGTATATTTTAGTTATGGGTCCTTCTAGTTGTGGCAATCATAATCTAATTTTGTGTTGGACTTTTGTCCTTCTTCAAGATAGTGCAACGTTTTTAGACTATTTTAATTTCTTTTTTTTTTAATTTTATTTTTCCTTTTTTCTCCCAAAGCCCCCTGGTACATAGTTGTGTATTTTTAGTTGTAGATCCTTCTAGTTGTGGCATGTGGGACGCTGCCTCAGTGTGGTTTGATGAGCAGTGCCATGTCCGTGCCCAGGATTCGAACTGACGAAACACTGGGCCGCCAAAGCGGAGTGCGCAAACTTAACCACTCGGCCACAGGGCCAGACCATAGACTATTTTAATTTCATTTACCCCCTTCCCTACTTATTGTTTTTGTTTTCTACAGTTTGTACCTCTAGGATTGCTCTATATTATCATTTAATTTCTTATTTTCCTATCCTGCAGTCCTAGATTGAAAGGGGCCACTGAGTGCTAAGGAGGATCAAATTTCTTTTCAACTTATACCTAAACATTTTGTAAAATTTCATAACATCAGGAACCAAGAGAAATTTATAAATAGTTAAGAGAAAAAACAGACTACACACAAAAGAATAAAAGAATCTGAATACAGGAGGAAATAGTGGGATGCATGAAACAAAGTAGAGGAAAGAACTTAAAAGAAGTTATTCATATGTCTAAGTACATATTTATTATACAAAAATGTAATATAATAGTCTAGAACTAAAATTCAAGATGATAACATTCTAGTTGGAGACAAGTATCTTAGGTGGAGAAAACAGAAGGAACAGTCTCATTGTTGATCTGTGACTGCTCTGTGTCTTACAGTTGACGGGAAGGTTGGTCTGAAAAATGTGACACTGAGAATGAAAGATTTTACAGGTAAGTTTCTATAACACTCAAACCCAAATGCTCTATAATAAATTATTTTTTAGATGCTGTTGTCCCAGTAGTCTATTGTTCATATTAATTTTGCCATTTTACCCAGTTATTATAAAATATTTCTGCTTGATAACATTTGATCTTGGATTATCTGTTTTAAGAATAAACCAAAGGACTTGATTTTGCTAACAAGTCCTATGTACTGTAGAGATTTTTTCAGATGTATATATGTCTTTGCCTACATGTCAATAGCTGAATTTTAGGTAAGCACATTAATAAATAAGGTAAAGTTTTGGAAGGCTCAAGATAATGTGGTTTTTGTGAACAATCATTTACTAAGTATAATATATCCAGCCATAATTGTTTCCTTTGGTAATTCATTATCCAATTGGTATCTAGATTTCATTTTGCTCATTATCCCCAACATTAAGAGAGCCTTCATTATATGAATATTATAGGAACAATTTTGCTTAGACTTCTGTTGACACACTCCATTTCCATGTCCCATTTTGTCTTTGCTGTTTAACCCCAAATTGAGAATGATGCCATATAAGCCATTGTAAGTAGATTTTTAAAAAAATACATACCATATAGCTAATAGCATGTTCTTATGAACCTCTTTAAAATATTGAGTTATTCATTTCTAAAGTTTTTACCTATAAAAACTCTGTCTTTTCAAAGGAGAAAAGATTGATGCTAGTGATCTGAAAAATGTTCTTAGAGACATGGGGATAGAAGTCAATGATAAGGAATGTCTGGAACTGCTGAAATTACTACCAATTGATGGTGAGCTGCATTTATGTTACTGTGAGCTCCAGAGAGTTGAGCTTTATGGTTCTACTTAAGGTATTTGTATTTTAAAGGGCCACATATTCAGGTCTTACCTGCACCCATCCTCCAGCTCTTGCTCTCCTATGAATAGTCTCTCTATTACTCTGTGCCAACTCAAGTATAGAATTCAACTGCCAAAAGAATTCTCTTCCACAGAATCACTGTTGAGGGGGCAAGATGTTACTGAGGATTTTGAGAGGGAGAGGAAGGAGAGGGATTTACATCTTGCCTTTCTCAGTAAACCTTGCTAAAGTCTTCGTAAGAAATTCCTGTTCTCTCCCAGAGTCACTTTTCAATATACTGCCACTGGGGATTCCCTTTTTTGACCTTTATCCTTTGCAGTTGAACCCTGAAAACTCTTCCCTCTGTTCTTCTCAATTTCTGGAAGGATGATAGATTTCTCTCTTCTCTCTATTGTGAATGTTGTTTCTCTCTTCCTTCAAACACAAGGGCTCAACACCTTCCCAAAGTGAGCTTTAAAAGCATCTTCTTAACAAAGGTCTATCTATCCCTACAAGTAATTCTTATTCCAACTCCTGGGAAATTAAAATTTTTGATATTATTATGCCAGTTTGGAAGTCAACCTTCAAGCATGAGCTTTGCAGCAGCTGGTACCAGCAGTTGCATTAGGAGGAAGAGCCCAGGGAAACTGAACAGGCCACAGATGCTGCTCCTCCACCTTATAGCAGCATCTCTGCAGAGTACAGCATATTTTGACTACAAAGATGAGTCTGAATTTCCAAAGCCTCCATCTTATAATGTGGCTACAACACTGTCCAGTTTTGATGAAGCCGAGAGAACCACGGCTGAAGCTGCCATACCTTTGGTTCCTGGAAGAGATGAGGATTTTGTGGGTCAGGCTGATTTTGATGATGCTGACCAAATGAACATAGGAAATGATGAGATTTTTCTTGTTAACTTTTTTTCATGGCATTCCTCTTTAACTGGATCAGGTTTTTCGTGTCTTTTTGCCTAACCACCTCAGCTGCAGGAAGGTATGGAGCCATTTCAGAATTTGGTCTCTTTCTAAGTGAATCCTGATTGTCAGTTTTCCCACCTATTTCCCTGGATATTTTGATGGTCACTACTGGCTCTGATTCTCCATTTTTAGATTTTCTCCTGTTTCTCGGAGGACTTGTCAATTTTGCAAAAGTTTGGAACATGCCAGAAACTTTCTCAAATCTCTGCAGGACCAGAATCCTCTTTATTTATTAAAGATGTTTTCTGGAGAGAGAAGGGGCGGAGCAAAATGGGGGGGTGAGCTGACCCGGGATTCTCTCCCCTCCAAAATACAACAAAGGATTGGAAAAACTGAGTTTCAGAGAATAAATCTAATGCCAACACGTTAGAGACCTACAATACCAAGAAGGCGGAGATCATAAACCTTACTTACGGCCTTGGAGGCACTGGAACAGTAGGAGAGAACATCGCTCCCTCCCCTGGTGTCTGTGATGGCTGCTGCGCGGGTCAGGAAGGAGCGGGGGAGGGACCGCATGACCAGGGGATCATCCAGGACTCCTGCCGCTGGTTCAGTGGAAACCCGCTGATGGGGGAAAGCTTCCATCCGTGGGGACCCCATAAACCCAGGGCCTCGGGAGACCAGAGAACAGAACTGATCTGAATCCAGATCAGCACGCGAGAATAGCAGCCCCTCCCTCCCAGGAAAGCCACTGGGCGCAGCCATCTTGCCCGAAGGTGGAGAGCTCATAACATGAGGCTCTCAACCTCCTTCTAGTGGCGACAGGCTGTAACTGCAACCGAATTCTACCACCATGTGAAAAAACCGCTCCTCTACCATCCAGCAATTTATAAAAGCTCCAGACCAGAAGGAAAACAATAAAAACATAGAATTAAGTCCTGAGGACTGGGAATTAGGTAAACTAAGTGATAATTAGTTCAGAGCAGCTATAATCAAAAAACTCAATGAGGTAGAGAGAAAGATAGAGAAACAAGCCGAGTTCTGGAGTTACTTCACAAAAGAGATTGAAATCATAAAGAAGAATCAAACAGAATTACTAGAGATGAAAAACACAATGGACCAGATAAAACAGAATACGGATTCCCTGAATGCCTGTGTACACACCATAGAAGAGCAAATTAACATAATTGAAGATAGACAGGCTGAATGGCTCCAGACAGAGGAAGAAAGAGAACTAAGAATTTAAAAAAACAAGGAAAATCTCCGAGAGATAGTGGATTCAATGAAGAGTAAGAACATAAGGATCATAGGAATTCCCGAGAACGTGGAAAAGGAAAATGGAGCAGAAAGTGTGCTTAATGAAATTATTGAAGAGAACTTCCCAAATCTAGGGATTGACGGAGAAATGTGTGTAGAGGAAGCTTTCAGATCTCCTAGATTTGTCAAGGTAAAAAGACCTACTGCAAGGCACATAGTAGTAAAATTGGCAAGAAGGAAAGATAAGGAAAGAATACTCAGGGAAGTAAGAAAAAAGAAGAGAATAACCTATAAAGGAGCCCGTATCAGACTGTCAGTGGATTTCTCTACAGAAACCTTACAAGCTAGGAGAGAATGGAGTGACATATTCAAACCTTTAAAAGATAAAAATCTTCAGCCAAGAATACTCTATCCAGCAAGAATTTCCTTCAGATATGAGGGAGAAATTAAATCTTTTCCAGACAAACAAAAGTTAAGGGAATTTGTAACTAAAAGTCCTCCACTACAAGAAATCCTCAAGAAGGCTCTCATACCTGAAAAAAGAAAAGAGGAAGAAAGGGGTCACAATCCACAGACTAGGGAGACCGATGGATAGAACCAGAACAGGATAGCAAATATTCAACTATAGCATTAGGGTAAAGGTAAAGAAACTACCAAAGCAAGGACGATCTTATCACTCTAACTACAAATTCATAACACGAGTTGGACTAAGACATGAAAATAATTATTTAGGAGGGGAAGAGCAAAGGGTGTAAATCAGTATTGGTCAAGTAAGTAAGAGACCACCAGAGAATAGACTATATTATACACGAGATTCTAAATACAAACTTCAAGGTAGACACTAAAATAAAATACAGAACAGAGTCACAAATCATAAATAAGGAAAAATCTAAGAAACCCAGCATAAGAAATTGCAGTATTAAATGGGTAGTCTAAAGCACACAGGAAAAGAAACACAGGAAAACAAGAAAATGAGTGACAGATTGACAGCATTAAGTCCACATGCATCAATAATCACTCTCAATGTAAACGGATTGAACTCTCCAATAAAAAGACACAGAGTGGCAAAATGGATTAAAGAAGAAGATCCAACAATTTGTTGCCTCCAAGAAACACACCTCAGCCCCAAGGACAAACACAGACTCAGGGTGAAGGGGTGGAGGACAATACTTCAAGCAAATAGCAAGGAAAAAAAGGCAGGTGTTGCAATTCTTATATCAGACCAAGGGGATTTCAAAATAAGACAGGTAAAGAGAGACACAGAGGGACAATATATAATGATCAAAGGGACACTTCATCAAGAAGAAATAATGCTTATAAATATCTATGCACCCAACACAGGAGCACCAAGATTCATAAAGCAACTATTAACAGACCTAAAGGAAGATGTTAAAAACAACACAATAATAGTAGGGGACCTCAACACCCCACTCACATCAATGGACAGATCATCCAGACAGAAAATCAACAAGGAAATAGTGGAGCTAAATGAAAAACTAAAACAATTGGACTTAATAGACATATATAGATCACTTCACCCTAAAAGAGCTGAATACACATTCTTCTCAAGTGCACATGGAACATTCTCAAGGATAGACCATATGTTGGGAAACAAGGCAAGCCTCTACAAATTTAAAAAAATTGAAATAATAACAAGCATCTTCTCAGATCATAGTGCTATAAGGCTAGAAATTAATTACAAGAAAAAAGCTGAGAAAGGCACAAAGATGTGGAGACCAAACAACACACTACTGAACAAGCAATGGATCATTGAAGAAATTAAAGAAGAAATAAAAAAATACCTGGAAACAAATGAAAATGATAGCATGCCATACCAACTCATATGGGATACAGCAAAAGCTGTATTAAGAGGAAAATTCATGGCAATACAGGCACATCTTAACAAACAAGAAAAATCCCAAATAAGCAATCTTAAAGTACACCTAACTGAACTAGAGAAAAAAGAACAAATAAAGCCCAAAGTCAGCAGAAGGAGAGAAATAATAAAAATCAGAGCAGAAATAAATACTATTGAAATGAAAAAGGTAGTAGAAAGGATCAATGAAACAAAGAGCTGGTTTTTTGAGAAGATAAATAAAATTGACAAACCACTAGCCAGACTTACAAAGAAAAAAAGGGAGAAAGCTCAAATAAACAAAATCAGAAATGAGCAAGGAGAAATAACAACAGACTCTGCAGAAATACAACGGATTATAAGAGAATACTACAAAAAACTATATGCCAACAGAATGGATAACCTAGAGGAAATTGATAAATTCTTGGACTCCTACAATCTCCCAAAGCTCACTCAAGAAGAGGCAGACAATTTGAACAGACCAATCACAAGGAAAGAGATTGAAACAGCCATCAAAAACATCCCAAAGAATAAAACCCCAGGACCAGATGGCTTTCCTGGGGAATTCTACCAAACTTTCAGAGAGGATTTAATGCCTATCCTTTTCAAGCTATTCCAAAAAATTAGGGAAGATGGAACACTTCCTAACACATTCTATGAGGCCAACATCACGCTGATACCAAAACCTAACAAGGACACCATGAAAAAAGAGAACTACAGGCCGATATCACTGATGAACATAGATGCAAAAATTCTAAACAAAATTTTGGCAACCAGAATTCAGGAATTCATCAAAAGGATCATACATCATGATCAGGTGGGATTCATACCAGGGACACAGGGATGGTTCAACATCCGCAAATCAATCAACGTGATACACCACATCAACAAACTGAGGAATAAAAACCACATGATCATCTCAATAGATGCAGAGAAGGCATTTGACAAGATCCAACAGCCATTTATGATAAAAACTCTGAACAAAATGGGCACAGAAGGAAACTACCTCAACATAATAAAGGCCATATATGACAAACCCATAGCCAACATCATACTCAATGGGCAAAAAAGCCATCCCCCTAAAAACAGGAACGAGACAAGGATGCCTTCTATCACTACTCTTATTTAACATGGTACTGGAGGTCCTGGCCAGAGCAATCAGGGAAGAAAAAGGAATAAAAGGAATACAAATAGGGAGGGAAGCAGTGAAACTCTCGCTGTTTGCAGACGACATGATCTTATATATAGAAAACCCCAAAGAATCCATTGGAAAACTCTTAGAAGTAATCAACAACTACAGCAAAGTTGCAGGGTACAAAATCAATTTGCATCAATCAGTAGCATTTCTATACTCCAATAACGAACTAACAGAAAAAGAACTCAAGAACACAATACCATTCACAATTGAAGCAAAAAGAATAAAATACCTTGGGGTAAATTTAACTAAGGAAGTGAAGGACCTATATAATGAAAATTACAAGGCCTTTCTGAGAGAATTGGATGACGACATAAGGAGATGGAAAGACATTCCATGTACATGGATTGGAAGAATAAACATAGTTAAAATGTCCATTCTACCTAAAGCAATCTACAGATTCAACGCCATCCCAATCAGAATCCCAATGACATTCTTTACAGAATTAGAACAAAGAATCCTAAAATTCATATAGGGCAACAAAAGACCCCGAATTTCTAAAGCAATCCTGAGAAAAAAGAACAAAACGGGAGGCATCATAATCCCTGACTTCAAAACATACTACAAAGCTACAGTAATCAAAACAGCATGGTACTGGTACAAAAACAGGTGCACAGATCAATGGAACAGAATTGAAAGCCCAGAAATAAAACCACACATCTGTGGACAGCTTATCTTTGACAAAGGAGCTGAGGGCATACAATGGAGAAAAGAAAGTCTTTTCAACAAATGGTGCTGGGAAAACTGGAAAGCCACATGTAAAAGAATGAAAATTGACCATTCTTTTTCACCATTCACCAAAATAAACTCAAAATGGATTAAAGACCTAAAGGCGAGACCTGAAACCATAAGGCTTCTGGAAGAAAACATAGGCAGTACACTCTGACATCAGTATTAAAAGGATCTTTTCGGACACCATGCCTTCTCAGAGAAGGGAAACAACAGAAAGAATAAACAAATGGGACTTCATCAGACTAAAGAGCTTCTTCAAGGCAAATGAAAACAGGATTGAAACAAAAAAACAACCCACTAACTGGGAAAAAATATTTGCAAGTCATATATCTGACAAAGGCTTAATATCCATAATATATAAAGAACTCTCACAACTCAACAACAAAAAATCAAACAACCCAATCAAAAAATGGGCTGGAGACATGAACAGACATTTCTCCAAAGAAGATATACTGATGGTCAATAGGCACATGAAAAGATGCTCATCATCGCTGATCATCAGGGAAATGCAAATCAAAACTACACTAAGATATCACCTTACACCTGTTAGAATGACAAAAATATCTAAAACTAATAGCAACAAATCTTGGAGAGGTTGTGGAGAAAAAGGAACCCTCATACACTGCTGGTGGGAAGGCAAACTTGTGCAGCCGCTATGGAAAACAGTATGGAGATTCCTCAAAAAACTAAAAATAGAACTACCATACGATCCAGCCATCCCACTACTGGGTATTTATCCAAAGAGCTTGAAGTCAGCAATCCCAAAAGTCCTATGCACCCCAATATTCATTGCAGCATTATTTACAATAGCCAAGACATGGAAGCAGCCTAAGTGCCCATCAACAGACGATTGGATAAAGAAGATGTGGTACATATATACAATGGAATACTACTCAGCTGCAAAACAGAACAAAATCATTCCATTTGCAATAACATGGATGGACCTTGAGGGAATTATGCTAAGTGAAATAAGCCAGAGAGAGAAGGATAATCTGTGTATGACTCCACTCATATGAGGAATTTAAAATTATGGACTAAGAACAGTTTAGTGGATACCAGGGGAAAGGTGGGGTGGGGGGTGGGCACAAAGGGTGAAGTGGTGCACCTACAACACGAATGACAAACATTAATGTACAACTGAAATTTCACAAGATTGTAACCTATCATTAACTCAATAAAACAAAATATGAAAAAAAAATGTTTTCTGGCAAAGGCCTTCCTATGTTTGTGAATTCTCTCTCAAGAAACAAGAGAACACCTGCAGAAAGTGAATCAAGATGCAGAACACAGCAGAATAATCACCTGTTCTTTTAAAAATGAAGTGCTGTTGAAAAAGAAAGAAAATAAGGACTAAGTAAATTCCAGCTATTACTCATTAGGCCACTGACATGTCAAACTTCAGGACTGAGAAGTAAAGGAAACAGAATGGAAATGTGATAGAAATAAGGAATGAGAGGAGTTAAAAATAGAACAGGAAAAGATGGGTATGTGAGTTTCAGCTCTGTAGCATATAAACCAACAATTGCCTTGAGTGTGAGAGAGTAAGTATATCTATTAATAACAGCTAGCATTTATTGAGCCCTAAAGATGTGCCAACTTCTGTCCTCACCACACACAATGATGATACTTTATCCCCATTTAATGTGGAAGAGACTGAGGCACAGAAAGGGTAAGTAATTTGCCTAAGGCCACAAAGCTAGTCAGTAGCAGAGCAGGAATTTGAACTCAGGCTCTTAACCTCTACACCAGATTACCACTCTATACCATAATGAGAAGTTTTTTCATTACTGAACTTCATCATGATTTGAACATGAAAAGTAGATAGATTTCTAAAATCAGTCACGCAGAGGAAAGTCCTTATATTCTGTTTGTGAGTCATTCTCTATCCTGAACTGTGCCTTTTCTTACAGGTGACAAGAAAGTTTTTCAGAATAGATTGCTAACAGCTTTGAAGTCTTTCAAAGGTGGGTAATAAATATAATAAGAAAGTATATAAGATTTAGATTCTCAACCTTTATATTTTTTCCCTAGTTATTACATCATGATTCCTCTGCCACCTCTTCTATATATTGATATATATATATATATATGTATATTCTTTTTTTTTTTTTGATGCTATGTAGGCTTGATATCAGGGTCAGACTCAAAGGAACCGGTCCTAAATATCTCCACAGTTGTCTTTCTGTGTACTCTTGAATTGGTCTAATTAGAGTTTTAGCCTTCACAGTGCTAAAAATAACTATCAGTGCTCAACTGTAAACTATTAGTTTTGTTTTATTTTTTTAATATAGAAAGTGCCATATGCCAATTAAATAAAATATCTAAATTAAAGAAAAAATAATCCTTCATAATCCTACTATCCAGTCATTACCACCCCTAATATTTTGGAGCCCTATATAGTAAAAATGACAGAAATCTCATATAGTCAAAATTGCTCTGAAATCCCATTGGAAGTCTCCGTAAAAGACACCAACATACTAGTCTTGATAAGTCCAACATAGTCACTTGTTCTTCCAATGATAGAATAGATTGTTATTCCTATAGTTAAGCAATTAGGTGAAATAGCTGGCTTGTCTATGAGCCATAATATACAAAAATATATCCAATACTAGAATCACATTGAGTTAAGATGCTCACAATATGAAAGGCATACAGGAAATCAGTCCATCTGATAAAATAATAAATTGATGTTGTCCATCTGAGGTTCACTCTGCTTATGTGCTTGCTGCCTGTGGATTGTCATGGAGAGTCACGTGTATTACTTACATTATTCATTTCATGTCTATTTTTACTGGGCATATGATTTTAATTCATAAAAGTTAAATGATTGTATGATATAACTTCAGCCTATAAAAAAGCATTTTTTTCCTATAGTAACCGTCTTTTGTAACAGCTATGGCTATGTAATTTTCTGTGGAATGAAAATACATTGGTTTACTTAACAATACTCTGTCATTAGATATTTAAATTCTGAGTATTTCTTTCTTTTTTTTTTACTTATTACAAGTAAGACTATAATGAATACTTCCCTCTCCCCTTTGGCATAAGCTTTTTCTGTATTCCCAAAAGTGGAATTAGTGGGCTAGTTATCAGCATTTTAAAGGATCATGATGGTTACTGCCAAACCGCTTTCCAGTAATGTAATTCCAGTTAACACTCGCACCAGCAGCCAGGCCTATTGAGAGTTGGTTTAACTCATTAGCACAAGAAGTATTTTTCATATTGTGTCTTTATTGGGTCTTTCTCACATTTCTGTCTCTTTCCTAAGGAGGAAAGGTTGATGTCAATAACCTGATCACAGTTCTGGGGAACATGGGGATCAAGCTCAAAAATAAGGAATTTAAAAGTGTGGTACAAAATCAGCCTATTGATGGTAAGCATTGTAAATAACAATTTTTTCCTTTTAGGGGAGAGCTTAGAATCTTGGGATCATGTATAAGAATTTCTAAATCTAAATTGATTTGAGGAGTTTAAGGCATTTTTAAGCATCATAGAGAAGAACTTAGTCTTAAAGTATGAAGAAATCCTGAGTTTTGTCATTTTTATTCCTCTGAAATTATCATCCTGCTCCTGAGTATGAGTAATACTGAGAGGATGTTTACACTGTTATCATGCCAGAAAATGGTAGGGAGAAACAGATTTGCGAGCAAGAGGGGAAATGAATGCATGAATAATAAAGAGAGCAAGAAATGATTGAGAGAAAAATATTCACAATAGAGAGTAGTAGATTAACATTTCCTCAAATGTCTAACCACAATGTGTCACCACCATTTTGAGATAGACACAGAAGTGGAAAATATTAGAGGAAAGCTTATTGGGAATAGATGGAAGGTGCAAAGCCCCTATCTCAGTATCTGTGCAAGATGTAAGCCTCACCAAAAACCAACCAAACAAACCAAAAAACAAAACAAGAAAAACCTGACCTTCAGAAGCAGTATCTTTTACCATACTTATAAAAAAGTATCTGAAGACCAGAGAACTGGAGATAGTACATTTGTCATGGTCAGACTCTGTGCTCAAAGGACGTGAGCCAAACACCATTGTCCTTCTTACCAATTAGGAATCAAGCATTCAAACCATGAAATATAAATTTAAGGTGAACACAAATAATTTAGTAGAATATATGGACTTTAATTTTTCCTAAGTTCTGTGTTATTGTCTGAATTTTTTCTGCTTTGTATTACAGCTGATGGAAATGTTTCTCTGAAAAAACTGATGAATGATGTGAAAAGAGTTAAAGGCAAGTTAAAAATTATCATAAAGATTAAAATCCTAATCATTAATGATATTTTCCCATCACATCTCTTCAGTAAACACGTAAATCATCAGCATGGTACTAATATCCATGACTCCATCAATCAGCAAAATAACTAGAATAGTTCCAATATCACTGCATCAACACGTGGTTACTCCCCTATCCCATCATGCTGCCTCCCCACCTTTTGAGATCATGACTTTTATACTGTTTATTTCTCCTTTAAAAAAATCATAGTTTTATTTCCTATGTTATAATAATGTACTCTTTCATTTGACTCTATAAAAATGCTACTGTAAATAATGTGCAGTGTTCCCTAATCCTAACTCCAACCCTAATAATGTGCAGTGTTCTATAACTTGCTTTTTAAAGGCAATTATGTAATTTAAGATTTTGTAGTTTATTTCTTTTCACTGCTATATAAATATTCTATTTGCAAATTTAACATAATTTATTCATCCACTCTCCTAGATATGTATATGTATGTCGTCAGGCAGGAAAAGGAAATAAAAGACATCCAAATTGGAAAGAAAGAAGTAAAATTGTCTCTGTTTGCTGATGAGATAATCTTATGTAGAGAAAACCATTAAGACTCCACCAAAAAACTGTTAGAACTAACAAACTCAGTAAAGTTGTAGGAGGCAAAATCAACATACAAAAGTCAGTTGTGTTTGAAGAGTGACATCAGCAAGATGGTGAAGTAGTTGACTCCAGCCTCCATCCCCCCACAAACACCAACAATTAGACAGCTATCTACCAATGAAAACAGTTCTAGGAGAGCTCAGAAGTCCACTTAAGAAACTAAAGCAACCCAGTGAAATTAAAAATCTGAGAATAACTGTGCTAAAAGGGAAGAAAGAATATCTTTAGTGTGTCTGCATCATCCTGTGCTCCAGGTGGCACAGCTCAGCACAAAGAGGGAACTCCTCAGCTAGAAAGAGTTCCCCTAGTGGGAAAAGAAGAGTGGGGTGCATGACCAGTTTCCTCAGCCTTTCAGGGAACTGCATTAAGGACTCGCTTTGGTTTTTGGTTTCATCCCACCCAGAGACCAACAAAGCTGAGACTTATAGAGACAGCTAGGAATAAGGAAGAAGCACACAGCCTACCACTATCAGCCACACAATGGGAACAACTTCAGTTCAGTGACCTGCTCTGCAGGAACCCCAGCAGCTTTTGCCACTGAAGAAACCAACGGGCAGCATAGCCACCACACGTGCCCTGCATATTTCATGGGTCTAACCCACAGGTATTCACATTTACAGACTCCAGCTGCCTGAATCCCTATCTGCTTCCTCCCTTGCCAGTACCTGGGCTCCACACCAGCAACTGGCCCAGGTCTCTGTGGCTGAGAGAGTGCGAGACATCAGCCTAGACCTCTGGGCCAACCCCAACCCCTTGTGCATACTTGTAGCTAGCCCCTCCAGCTATGCACTTGCAAACTGCCACCCAACATTCATCACTGGCCTCCAATGTCATATGTGGGCCCGTGGCAAGATCCTGCAGCTTATGGCAGTGCACACTGATAGCCAAGGCCCCCATAGCTGCTTGTGTGCCCGACTCTGGTCCTATCTCTTGTCACTGGCCTACACCATTGGGCTCTCTCCAGCAGCTAGCCCCTCCAGCAATGTACCTGTATGCCCCCACCAGACTCCTGTCACCAACATCCACTGCTGTGCACACACCAATATGAAAATCCTAGAGCCACAGGAGTGCACACCGACAGCCAGGGCTCCTGCAGTTGCCAGTGGCCCACAGTTGGCCCAGGCCCTTGCTGCTGGCCCTGACCCCCACTACTGCATGTGTCTACAACCAGCCTTGCAGCTACACCAGCAAGTGAAAGATCTATACACCAAAAACTATAAGACACTGATGAAAGAAATTGAAGAGGATACAAATAAATGGAAAGATATCCCATGTTCACAGGTCAGAAGAGTTAATATTATTAAAATGTCCATACTACCCAAAGTGATCTACAGATTCAATGCAATCCCTATCAAAATTCCAATAACATTTTTCACAGAAATAGAAAAAGCAATCCTAAAATTTGTATGGAACCACAGAAGATCCCAAATAGCCAAAGCAATCTTGAAAAAGAAGAAGAAGAAGGCTGGAGGCATCACACTTCCTGATTTCAAACTATATTGCAAAACAAAAAAAAAAAGACAGCTGCATGCAAAAGAATGAAAGTAGACCATTGCCTTATACCATGCACCAAAATCAACTCAAAATGGATTAAAGACTTGAATGTAAGACCCAAAACCATGAAACTTCTAGAAGAAAACATAGTACGCTCTTTCACATCGGTCTGAGCAGCATATTTTCAAGTACCATGTCTGATTGGGCAAGGGAAACAAAAGAAAAAATGAACAAATGGGACTACATCAAACTAAAAAGCTTCTGCACAGCAAAGGAAACCATCAACAAAACAAAAAGACAACCTAACAATTGGGAGAAGATATTTGCAAACCGCATATCAGATAAGGGGTTAATATCCAAAATATACAAAGAACTCATACATCTCAATAACAAAAAAACCAACGACCCGATTGAAAAATGGGCAAAAGATCTGAACAGAGATTTCTCCAAAGAAGATATACGGATGGCCAACAGGCATATGAAAAGATGCTCAACATCATTAGCTATCAGGGAAATGCAAATCAAAACTACAAGGAGGTATCACCTCATTCTGGTCAGAATGGATATAATTAACAAGACAGGAAACAGCAAGTGTTGGAGAGGATGTGGAGAGAAGGGAACCCTCGTACACTGCTGGTGGGAGTGCAAACTGGTGCAACCATTATGGAAAGCAGTATGGAGTATCTCAGAAATTTAAGAATAGATCTTCCATATGATCGGCTATCCCACTGCTGGGTATTTATCTGATGAACTTGAAAACACGCATGCATAAAGATACATGCACCCCTATGTTCATTGCAGCATTATTCACAATAGCCAAGACTTGGAAGCAATCTAGGTGCCCATCAAGGGATGAATGGGTAAAGAAGATGTGGTATGTATACACAATGAAATACTACTCAGCCATAAGAAATGATGAAATTCATCCATTTGTGACAACATGGATGGACCTTGAGGGTATTTTGTGAAGTGAAATAAGTCAGAGGGATAAAGTCAAATACCATATGATCTCACTCATAAGTAGAAGATAAAAACAACAACAAACAAACACATAGCAAAGGAGATTGGATTGGTGGTTACCATAGGGGAAGGCGAAAGCGGGGAGGGCGAAATGGGGGAATAGGCTCACATATGAGGTGATCGACAATAATTAGTTTTTGGGTGGTGAACATGATGAAATCTACACAGAATTAGAAATATATTATTGATGTACATCTGAAAGCTATATAATGTTATAATCCACTGTTACTGCAATGAAATTTTTAAAAAATCAAAATTCAAAACAAAAACCTCTAGTAGGTACACACTATGGTATTGACTTAAAAACACACACATAGGCCAATAGAACAGAATCAAGAGCCCAGAGGAGCGATGTCAGTATCATGGCAGAGTGAGTTGTTCCCTTTGTCTCTCCCCTCTAAGTTACAACTAAATGGACATTCATTAACTGGAAAAGGATTCCCTGTACAGTACAACAGGATGTCCAAGAGATCCACAGAGTTGTGCATCTGAAGATGGTGGACTGGATCCCCAGGAGGCAGTGGAACTAGGTGAGCACACCCCTCTGCCTCCCTAGGTTGCAGATCCACACACAGTGGCCACTGCAACTGTAAGAGGAGGTAGGGGTGGCCTGGCCTGCACAAATGCTTTCGGTGTGGTAGCCCAGTCCACAGGACTGCCCACCACACTGCAGCAGCCCTGCCTGTGGGAATGCTCCCCACTGAGTGGCAGCCCAAGCCCTGAGAAGGCACTTGCTCATGGAGCACAGTGCAGGCAAGAAGGCACCCTGCCCACTCAGAAGGCACCTTGCCCACAGAGCACAGCAGCCCATGTGACCAACTGAGCAGAGGCTCAGCGCTTGCACAGGCACCCCTCCCACCTAACACAGCAGCTCAATTGGTTCCCTGCTGAGTGCAGGAGCCCCACTTATGGTGCATGACCCGCCACCCAGCACAGAGGCCCTGCCCACATGAACATGACCTACAGAGCAGCTGCAGCCAGCCTGCACAAAGGCAGAGCAGCCCTACCCACACAACTTCCGGCAGATGGGGCAGGATCAGAAAACACAGCCCCTGCTTCCCCCCAGCAGTGACAGGTGGAATCTGTGACCTGATACAACCACAGATGCACTGGCAAAGGATCAGTTTATCAAACACCATGAAGAACTACAGTAACACTTCTGAGCAGAAAGAAAATGACAAGTCTCCAGAAACCAATCCTAAAGTCACAGAAGTTTACAATCTAAATTAAGATAAGTGTCATAAAGAAACTCAGCAAGTTACAAGAAAACTGAGAAAGGCAGTTCAATGAGCTCAGGAATAAAATTATTGAGCAGAACGAATACTTCACCAAAGAGATTAAAGCTCAAACAGAAATTCTGGAGATGAAGAATACAATTAATGAGATAAAAAAAATCATCTAGAAACTATAAAAAATGGAGCTGATATTATGGAGGACAGAATTAGTGATTTAGAGGATAAAATATAGACATGCTTCAGGTGGAACAGGAGAGAGAACTAAGATTTTTTAAAAATGAAGAAATTCTTCAAGAAATATCCAACTCAATTAGGAAAAGCGACATAAGGATTATAAGTATTCAAGAGGGACAAGTGAGGGACAAAGGAGCAGAGAGCTTGTTCAAAGAAATAACAGCTGAGAACTTCCCAAACCTGGGGAAAGCACTGGACTGATGAATACATGAAGCCAATAGAACTCTTAATTACATCAATGTAAAAAGACCTTCTCCAAGGCGTATAATATTAAAACTGGCAAAAATCAATAACAAAGAAAAAATATTAAGGACAGCAAGGCAGAAGAAAATAACCTACAAAGGAACCCCTATCAGGCTTTAAGTGGATTTCTCAGCAGAAACCTAGGAGAGAATGGAATGATATATTCAAAATGCTGAAAGACACAAACTTTCAGCCAACACTGCTCTATCCAGTGAAACTATCTTTCAGATACAATGGAGAAATAAAAGTTTTTCCAGACAAACAAAAGCTCAGAGAGTTCATCACCACTAGACCTACCTTACAAGAAACATTGAAAGGATCCCTCCCATCTGAAACTAAAAAGCAAAGGTTTACAAAACCTTCAGCAAGGAGATAAATAAAAAGAATAAGACAATTGCAGCTCTATATCAGAATAGGTTGGTAATAAACAATTATAACATAAAAGATAAAGGGAAGGAAAACATCAAAAATAACTTTAAACACTTCAATTTAGTCACAAACTCTCAACACACAAACACACAAATTTGTGACAACAATAACTCATAAGGGGAAGAGGAAGGGCTGGAACCTTCTTAGGCTAATGAAGATAAGAGGCTATCAGAAAATGGATTATCTTATATATGAGATCTTTTGTACAAACCTCATAGAAACTACTAAACAAAAAATCAGAGCAGAGCTATGAATCATAGATAAACAGAAAACTGAGAAAACCACCAAACTGAAATGGCAGTCAGAAATACAAGGGAAAAGAAACAATGGAAATATAGAACAGTGGGAAACCAAGAGATAAAAATGGCAGTATTAAGCCCCCATATATCAATAATCACTCTAAATGTAAATGGTTTAAATTCTCCAATCAAAAGACACAGAGTGGCTGGATGGATTTAAAAACAGACCCAACAATGTGCTGCCTCCAGGAAACACATCTCATCTGTAAAGACAAACACAGGCTCAGAGTGAAGAGATGGAAAATGATACTCCAAGCAAATGGCAAGCAAAAGAAAGTAGGTGTTGCCATACTTATATCAGACAAGGCAGACGTCAAGATAAAAAAGACATGAGAGGCAAAGAGGGGCAGTATATAATGATAAAAGAGACATTCCACAAAGAGGACATAACACTTATGAATATGTATGCACCTAACACAGGAGCACCAAAGTATATGAAGCAACTATTAACAGACCTAAAGGGAGAAACTGACAGCAACACAATAATAGTAGGGGACCTCAACACCCCACTTACATTGATGGATAGATCATCCAGACAGAAAGTCAACAAGGAAGTGGTTGCCTTAAATGAAGCACTAGACCAGATGGATTTAATAGATATATATAGAACATTCCATCCCCAAACAGCAGAATACATATTTTTCTCAAGTGCACATGGAACATTCTCAAAGATATACCATACATTGGGAAACAAGACAAGCCTCAATAAGTTTAAGAAGATTGAAATCAATCAAGCACCTTTTCTGACCACAATGCTGTGAAACTAGAAATCAACTACAAGAAAAAGACTGGGAAAGTCACAAATATGTGGAGACTAAACAAAACACTACTGAACAACCATTGGATCATTGAAGCAATCAAAAGATAAATAAAAAAATAACCTGGAAACAAATGAAAATGAAAACACAACATACCAACTTCTTATGGGATGCAGCAAAAATGGTACTAAGAGGGAAATTTATAGCGATATAGGCATACCTCAACAAAGAAGAAAAATCTCAAATAAGTAATCTTAAACTATACCTAACAGAACTAGAAAAATAAGAGCAAATAAAGCCCAAAGTCAGTAGGAGGAGGGCAATAATAAAAATTAGAGCAGAAATAAATGAAATATGTACTAAAAAAACTATAGAAAGGATCAATGAATGAGGGGCTGGTTCTTTGAGAAGATAAATGAAATTGACACACCCTTAGCCAGACTCAGTAAGAAAAAAAGAGAGAAGGCTCAAATAAATAAGATTAAAAATTAAAGAGGAGAAGTTACAACAGATACCACAGAAATGCAAAGGATTATAAGAGAATACTAAGAAAAATTATATGCCAACAAGTTGGACAATCTAGAAGAAATGGATAAATTCTTAGACTCATATAACCTCCCAAAACTGAATCAAGAAGAAATGGAGAATCTGAATAGACCAATCACAAGTAAAGAAATTGAAACAGCAATCAAAAACCTCCCAAAAAATGAAAGTCCAGGACCAGATGGCTTCTCTGGAGAATTCTACCAAACATTCAAAGAAGATTTAATACCTATCCTTCTCAAACTAGTCCAAAAAATTGAATAAGACAGAATATTTCCTAACTTATTCTGTGAGGCCAACACTATCCTGATATCAAAACCAGACAAGGACAACACAAAGAAGGAAAATTACAGGCACATATTGCTGATGAACGTAGATGCAAAAATCCTCAACAAAATATTGGCAAATCAAATACAGAAATACATTAAAAGGATCATACACCATGATCAAATGGGATTTATACCAGGGATGCAGGGATGGTTCAACATCCACAAATCAATGTGATATACTACATTAACAAAATGAGAAATAAAAATCACATGATCATCTCAGTAGATGCAGAGAAAACATTTGACAAGATCCAACATCCATTTGTAATAAAAACTCTCAATAAAATGGATATAGAAAGAAAGTATCTCAACATAATAAAGGCCATATATGACAAACCCATAGCCAACATCATACTTAACGGTGAGAAACTGAAAGCCATCCCTTTGAGAACAGGAACACAACAAGGGTGCCCACTCTGACTACTCCTAATCAACATAGTACTGGAGGTTTTGGTCAGAGCAGTTAGGCAAGAAAAAGAAATAAAAGATACCAAAATTGGAAAGGAAGAGGTAAAATTCTCGCTGTTTGTGGACAACATGGTTCTGGATGTAGAAAACCCCCAACATATCAGAAAGCTGTTAGAAATAATCAACAACTATAGCAAAGTTGCAGGGTACAAAATCAACTTACAAAAATCAATTGCATTTCTACACATTAATAACAAACTAGCATAAAGAGAAGTCAAGAATACAATCCTATTTACAATCACAACAAAAAGAATAAAATATCTAGGAATAAACTTAACCAGGGAGAGAAACCTGCACACTGAAAACCATAAGACATTATTTAGGAGCCAGCCCCATGGTCAAGTGGTTAATTTCACACACTCTGCTTCCGTGGCCCAAGCTTTTGACAGCTCAGATCCTGGGTGGAGACCTAGCACTGCTCATCAAGCCATGCTGAGGTGGCGTCCCACAAAGCAGAGCCAGAAGGAACTACAACTAGAATATACAGCTATCTACTGGGGAGCTTTGGGGAGGAGAAGAAGAAGAAGGAAAAAAAGACATTATTGAAAGAAATCAAGGAAGACATAAAGAAATGGAAAGTTATGTCATGCTCATGGATTGGAAGAATAAACATAGTTTAAATCTCCATATTACCTAAAGCAATCTACAGATTCAATGCAATCCCAATCAGAATCCCAATGACATTATTCACAGAAATAGATTAAAGAGTCCTAAAACTTATATAGAACAACAACAGACCCCAAATAGCCAAGGCGATCCTGAGAAAAAAGAACAATGCTGGAGGCACTAAAATCCCTGACTTCAAAATATGCTGCAAAGCTACAGTAATCAAAACAGCATGGTACTGGCACAAAAACAGACACACAGATCAATGGAACAGAATTGAAAGCCCAGAAGTAAAACTACACATCTATGAACAGCTAATCTTCAACAGAGGAGCCAAGAACATACAATGGAGAATGGTGTTGGGAAAACTGGAAAGCCACATTCAAAAGAATGAAAGTAGACCATTTTCTTATATCAGGCACAAAAATTAACTCAAAATAGATTAAAGACTTTAATGTAAGACCTGAAACCAGAAAACTCCTAAAAGAAAATATAGGCATTCCATTCTTTCACATCGGTCTTAGCAGCATCTTTTCAAATACCATACCTACTCAGGCAAAGGAAACAAAAGAAAAAATAAACAAATGGGACTACATCAGACTAAAAAGCTTCTGCGAGGCAATGGAAACCATGAGCAAAATGAAAAGACAACCCACCAATTGGGAGAAAATATTTGCAAATCATATATCCGACAAGGGGTTAATTTCCAAAATACATAAAGAAGTCATACAACTCATCAACAAAGAAACAAACAACCCTATCAAAAATTGGGCTGAGGATATGAACAGACAGTTTCCCAAAGAAGATATACAAATGGCCAATAGGCACATGAAAAGATGTTCAACATCACTAATTATTAGGGAAATGCAAATCAAAACTACAATGAGATATCACTTTACACCTATCAGAATAGCTATAATTAACAAGACAAAAAATAACAAATATTGGAGAATGATGTGGAGAAAAGGGACCTTTAATACACTGCTGGTGGGAATGCAAACTGGTACAGCCACTATGGAAAGCAGTATGGAGATTTCTCAAAATATTGTACATAGAAATACCATATGAACCAGCTATCCCACTGCTGGGTATGTATCCAAAGAATATGAAATCAATATTACAAAGAGATCTATGCACCCCCATGCTCATTTCAGCATTGTTCACAACAGCCAAGACATGGAAGCAGCCCTAGTGCCCATCAACTGATGAGTGGATAAAGAAGATGTGCTGCATATATATATATATATACACAATGGGATACTACTCAGCCATGAAAAAAGACAAAATCTCCCCATTTGCAACAACATAGGTGGACCTTGAGGATACGGTGTTAAACAAAATAAGCCAGACAGAGAAAGACAAACACCATATGAATTCACTCATGTGAAAGATAAATATATGGATAAAGAGAACAGATTAGTAGTTACCAAAGGGGAAGAGGGTGGGGGATGGCGAAAGGGGTAAAGGGGCACATAGGTATGGTGACGGATAAAAACTAGACTATTGGTGGTGAGCACGATGCAGTCTATACAGAAACTGATATATAATAATGTACACCTGAAGTTACAGAATGTTATAAGCCAATGTAACCTCAAGAAAATTTTTTTTTAAAAGCCCAGAAACAAAACCATGCTTATATGGTCAACTAATCATTGGTGAGGGCTCCAAGAATACACAATGGGGAAAGGACAGCCTCTTCAATAGGTGGTGTTGGGAAAACTGGATGTTCACAAGCAAAAGAATGAAATTGGACACTTATCTTACATCATACACAAAAATCAACTTAAAATGGATTAAGGACTTAAATGTAAGACCTGATGCTATCAAGACCTGTTTCTCCTAGAAGAAAGCATAAGGGAAAAGCTCTTTCACATTAGCCTTGGCAATGATTTTATGGATAGGACACCAAAAGCATAGGCAACAAAAGTAAAAATAAACAAGTGGGACTACATTCAAACTAAGATGCTTCTGTATAGCAAAGGAGACAATCAACAAAATAAAAAAGCAATCTATGGAATGGGAGAAATCCCATTTGCAAACCGTATATCTGATAAGCGGTTATTATACAAAATATATAAAGAACTCATACAATTCAATAGCAAACAAATAACCCGATTTAAAAAATAGACGAAGGACCTGAATAGACATTTTTCCAAAGAAGACATACAAAATGGTCAACAGATACGTGAAAAGGTACTCAACATCACTAATCATCAGGGAAATGCAAATCAAAACCACAACTGAGATATCATCTCAGGCCTGTTAGGATGGCTATTATCAAAAAGACAAGAGATAACAAGTGGTGGCAAAAGTGTGGAGAAAAGGCTACCCTTTACACTGTTGGTGGGAATGTAAATTGGTACAACCATTATGAAAAACAGTATGGAGGTTCCTCAAGAAATTAAAAATAGAACTACCATATGACTCAGCAAAGGAAATGAAATCAGCATCTTGTAAAGATATCTGTACTCCCATGTTCGTTATTCACATGGAAACAACCTAAGTGCTCATTGACAGATGAATGGATTAAAAAAAGTGATCGAATATATATATATATATACATACACACGTAAACATACACATACAACATAGGTTGTTTCTATATGTGTATGGTTGTTTCCGTGTGTGTGTGTGTGTGTGTGTGTATACACACATAGAAACATGCACATATCCACAATGGAATATTATTCAGCCATAAGAAAGAAGGAAATCCTACCATTTGCATTTGCAACAATATGGATGAAGCTGGAGGGCTTTATGCTAAGTGAAATAAGTCAGACAGAGAAAGACAATACTGTATGATCTCACTTACATGTAGAATCTAAAAAAACTGAACTTAGAGAAACAGAGAGTAGAATGGTGGTTACCAGGGACTAGGAGTTGGGGGAAATGGGGAGATGTTGGTCAAAGGGTACAAACTTGCGGTTATGTGGTGAATAAGTCCTAGGGAATCTAATGTACGGCATGGTAATTATAGTTAATAATAATTGTATTATGTACTTGAAAATAGCTAAGAGAGTAGATCTTAAGTGTTCTCACCAGAAAAAAAGAAATGGTAACTATGGGAGGTGATGGATGATTATAATAATCATGTCACAATGTATATGTATATTAAATTATCACATTTTACGCCTTTAAAAAATAAAATATAAATAAGTTATAAAATCTTCTCTTTATTGTATTTTCACTATAATGTGTCTGGGTGTGGGTTTTTTCATTTATCCTGATTGGTATATGTTGTACTTTATTTTGGTATTCATGACTTCAATGATTCTGAACATTTCTCATTCATTATATTTTCAAATTTGCTCTCCTCCATTTTCTCTATTATGTTTGTTTAGCTTCTGATTAAATATGTGTTAAACCTTCTCATTCTATTCTCTGTATCTCTTAACCCCTCCATTGTAGTTTTTTTTTTCCTTATCTCACCATTTTTGATTCTGCAGAGTTCTTTATCTTGCAGTTCTTTGATTTTCTTTTCAGGTATATCTACTTTTCTGTTTAACTCATTCATTGATTCTTAACAATTATATCTATATGTATCACCTCTAAACATTTTATTTGTGAGAAAAGCAAGTGGAAATCACTACAACCCCACCATAATGGCAAAAATTAGAAACACCGATAATACCAAGTGACAGTAAGAATGTGGAACAGTAGAGCTCTCATACATTACTGATAGGAGTGTAAATTGGTACAACCATTTTGGAAAAAAATTTGACATTATTTTCTAAAATTGAACAAATGCACATCAAAGAGTCATGCTATGTATATGCAATTCCAATGTTGGTTTTATATACATAGCTGCATTATTCATAATAGCTAAAAAATGAAGACAACCCAAATGTATATCAGCTGATGAATGGATAAATAAAATATGGTATATCCATATGTGTTAATTTGTGAGAGCTGCCATAACAAAATACCACAGACTAAGTGGCTTAGACAACAGAAATTTATTTTCTCACAATTCTGGAGGCTAGAAGTACAAGATCAAGGTGTTGACAGGTTTGGTTTCTTCTGAGGCCTCTCACCTTGGCTTGCAGATGGCTGCCTTCTCACTGTGTCCCCACATGGTCACCCCTCTGTGTTGTCTATGTCCTAATCTCCTTATAAGGACACCAGTTCATGTTGGATTAGGGCCCACCCATATGACCTCATTTTACCTTAATTTGCTCTTTAAAGACCCTATCTCCAAATACAGTCACATTATAAGGTACTGGGAGTTAGGACATCAACATGTAAATATTGGGTGGTCAAAATTCAGCCCATAACACCATAAAATAGAATATTATTCAGCTACACAAAGAAATGAAGTACTGATACATGTTACAATATGAATTAACCTGAAAAACGTTATGCTTAGTAATATAAGCCAGAAACAAAAGGTTGCATATGGTCTGATTCCCTTTATAGGAACAGGTAATCACAGAGACTAGAAATAGGTAAATCCATAGGTCAGAAAACAGACTCATGGTTGTTAGGGGCTGGGAGGGAGGACAATAAGGAATGACTGCTTAATAAGCATGGGGTTTCCTTTTGGAGTGATAAAAATATTTGGAACTAGATAGAGGTGATTCACAAAATTGTGAATGTACTAAGTGTCATTCAATTGCATACTTTAAAATAGTTAATTTTGTGTTAACATGAATTTCATCTCAATTTTAAAAAGTCAGCCAGACACAAAAGTGGCATACAAAGGTGAGGAGATGTAATGGGGACAATCTACTCTGGTAGGGAAAAGTATTTATGAATGACATTGAATGAAATTAATGGAATGCCAGCATGTAGTGATAGTAAGAGGTAGACTTACTTTTAATTGATGTTATTATTGTTTTTAAGTTCTCTACAAATAACATACCCCCATGGCCTGCACTCCCACAGCCACCATCTTCCCAGTACATCGCTGAAAATAGTATGTGTATGATTTCACTTACAAGGTTTGACCAAAGGCAAAACTAACAGTGATTAAGCATACTAACTTGGATTATAAATATATAAATAAAAGAAAGAAATTGTTGTCCAAAAAGTCAGGATAGTGATACCTCTAGACAAAGATATGGATAGTAGTTTGGAAAGAGTATAACAGACCTCCAGAGTGCTATCAATGTCCTATTTCTTCACCTAGATGGTGGTTTCAAGGGCATTGTTACAAATGCTTGTGTCTAATTGTCCAAAGTCAGTCTTTGTATTATTTGAATTAAAAATGGTTTTTCATTTGTTAGTAGCAAGTCCTATATCCTCTAAAATATTTACCAATAATAATACACTTCAGATCTTCACCACTGAAAAAGTCAAAATCTGTATCAGGGATAAACAAACTACTGACCGTGGATCAAATCTAGCCTTTGCCTATTTTTATAAATGAATTTTTATTGGAGCATAGTCATATTCTTTATGTATTATTAATGGCTGCTTTTATGCTACAACAGCAGAGTTAAGTAGCTGCAACAGAGACCATATACCCTGCAGAGCCTGAAATATTTATTGTCTTGCCCTTTACAGAAAGATTGCCAATCCTTGACCTAGATCACAATAATAGTTGAAGTAAAAATTAGGATAGATAATGGCCAAATCATCTAATAATTTTGGGGAAAAGAAAGAGCAATATTAGGTTAACCTTTACATTCTAATTTACAAGACAATTACCTAAATCCCCAATTTACTGAGAACTGTGTTTTCTTATCCCCAATGTTATGAAAGAACATCTTTTCCTAGGATCAAGGGATTAAGTTCTAATTCTCTGCCTGCACTTTTCTTAATTGGGAAGGTCTTATTGTACCTTTGTCTTTTGGTGATGGTGATGTATAAACATTGACTATTTTGTTTCATATTTTTGAATAATTAGATAGTTCTTAATATTGTCAACTCTACTTGCCATTTCTGTTTTTTTAAGGAGAAAAAGTTAATGTCAAAGATGTGAAAAATATTGTGGAAGGCATTGGGATAGAATTCACACCTAAAGAATACTTGGAACTGGTGAAAACTCTGCAAGTTGATGGTAAGCATTTCAAATACTTTTAGAGCTTTTGAGGCCTTAAGGTTAGTCCTGTGTGTTTAAGACAACTTAAAAAAACTATACCTATTAGACATCCTAATTCAAAAACAACAACAAAAAGAATGACCAAGAAATTTTAGCATGACCTTGTTCTTCCTTTGGAAAGTGTAATTTAGTTCTTTCTTTGGGAATCAGCAACGCTATTTTCTTGAATCCTGCCATTGGATATAAAAATTTATATTATTATGTTTGGTTCTACCCTCAGAACTAAAATTTAAGCTGAAAGATATAAGAAAAAAAAGTGAAGGTGGGAGGAATAGGAGAATAGGAGGAAGAAGGAAAAGTCAAAGAAAAGTGAAAGAAAGACATGTTCATATTCCATTATAGTGTTTGCCACTAATTATTGGCTTTGCATTCATTCGGACACAGCACTCAGAGTTTTCTCCATTCCATGGTTTCAAACTCATTGGAGGGCAAAAATCAAAGTTATTTCTAAAGCAAATCATTTAAAAGTATCTTTGTGAAATGATACCTTTGTACTATCTCTCTAAATCTTCATATCACTTTATATGTGATGTCAATTGTGCCTTTTCTTACAGATGATGGAAATATATATGAAAATATATTGCTCGATGGTGTGAAATCTTTCAATGGTAAGAAGCACGATGAGAAGAAAGATAAATAACATTCTCCTGCCTCACACTTGTATTATTGTCTAGTTGTTCTCTTGTGGATCTTACTACCTCTTATATGAATTGGTTCTATATTTATTTTGCTCTTTCAAATATGCATACTGCCTTTTTCAAATAGTCTTTCATTTTGCTACTTGTTAAGTTTGGCTTTTGTAAAATTCATTTGGAAAGCAGATTTAAATCTGGGTCTACATAGAAAATGTGAAGTAAAGAATGGGCAGTTGTTCATGGCATTTCAGTAACTTAACAAACTAAACTGAGCTTTATGCCCTACCCACCAGAAGGAAGTTTTCAATTGTTGTCTCCACCATTATAATTCATTAGAGAATGAGTTTGTGCTTTGTAAGATTGTCCTAAGACCAGGGAAGAATTTACGATTCTAATTCCATTTTGTCTACCTTCTTGCTCTTGAACATGTTGGGTCATTGATATTTTTGCCGACAGCCATGGCACATGGGGATTAATTGAAATTTTCTCATTTAGGGTAGTTGTTAAATCTCCCTTGTATTCATGATTCTTTCCTTAGGTGGGAAGGTTGATGTCAGTAACCTGGAAAACATTTTGGAAAACATGAAAATCAAGTTCCCAGATGAGAAACTTAAAGATTTATCACAAAACCTACCTGTTGATTGTAAGCATCATAGATATGATTAGCCCTTTTAGAGAAATTTAGACTTATAAGCTTATGTATGAGAATTCCTGGAACTAGATCTGCTTTGGTGCTAATACGAGTTTTTAAACCTTAGAGAAGAACCCAGTCCTAAAATAAGAGTGTTTTGATTTGATGTATTTTCATTAATCTCAGGGTGTGTGGTACATGTGCTGGAGTAAGTGATAGGTGATGTCTTTACCTGAAAGAAGCTGAAGGAACCCTTATTACCCATAAAGAAAAGATTGCTAATTTTAGATTAATTACATGATCTAGATATCTTTTAAAAAAATCATGTCACCCAGCTATACATTCCCGTTGGGGAAGTAATAGAGAGGACATGAACACCAGTTGACCCGGGAGCTGGACCTAGGCTATTGGAGGCTCCTCACCTTGACCCCTGTCCTTTGAACTTACATTCTGCCCACCATTTCCACAGTGGGAACCATGTTCAAGGACGTAGACTTGAGAGAGTAATGTGTTGTTGAGACCTTCTGAACGGTGTACGTGACTGAACCCAGTTAAAGCCTCTATATAAACTTTAAGATTCTGTTGGGTGGGTGCAGAGATCTACTTGTCTTGCAGCCGCCCCGGACAAGCCTTGTATGTAATACCTTGCTTATTACACCTGCCACCTACCAATCTGGAGTGGTCTGCCTCTTTCTTCAGGCTATCCCTGCCTTCTGTGTACAGGGGCAGGTACATAGCACCTGTACAGTTTCAGATTTCACCTGGGAAGCTCCCAAGATTGCTAACCAACAATTTCTTTATGCCTTTGTGATATACCAGCTTCCTGATCCCTTCCCCCTGTGTTTTGGCACTGGCTTCCATTATTCCTAGGCTCATTTCTTCCCTTCATTAGGAAGCTTAAACAGCACTGCTTTACTTTCTCTTTAAAATAGCCTTCCAATTTTTTTCACTCTTTTTAACAAGAAATGTACCCCTCATATTCACCAAAAATAATAGTCCCTGAATTTCTCCATTTCCTTCCTGTATGGAACTCTTTTAACTTTACTTCTTTCACTGTCCAACTACTCTCTCAAACTTGCTCTGTAAAACTGCCAACATTTGATCAACTCTGTCATTCAAATCTCCACTTCTATTGCTGAGCCTTGCTAAAGAAAATCGATATAAACTTGCGGATTAGTCCCGCTCCAAATTAATTTCCTCCTGGATAATACAAAGACCTAAGAACATTTTAACTCCATTTTTCCCTTCCCTACATTAATGTTGTTTCATGTCTTTTAATACTATCTTGTTTTCTTTGAACTAGCATAACATTATTAGTAGTAATGTTTTATAAAGCCAGCATTCATTCAGATATACCCACGTTTACCTTTCTTTGTTCTTCATTCTTTCTTTCACCTCACACCTTTCATTTGGGATAACTTTTCTTCTGCCTGAAGTAATTTCCTTTATTAAGGATCTGCTAGTGACAAATACTGGTTTGGGGAGGAAGGAGTTTGGCCTACAAATATCTTTATTTTACCCTTATTCTTGATATTTCTCTGGGTTTAGAAGTCCAGGTAGACAGTTATCTTCTTTCAGCACGTCATTCTACTATTTTCTGCTTTCTAATGTTGCTGATGAGAAGTGATGAGGTCAGCTGTGAATCTATTGGTCCTTGGAGGATACCTTTTTTTTTTTTTTTTTTTTTTTGCTTTTAAGACATTTATCTTTGGTTCTGAAGTTTTACTATGATGTGGAAGATAGGAATGGATTTCTTTTCATTTATTCTCCTTGGAATTCATTGTACTTCTTGAGTCTGAAAATGGAATCTTTCATCAGATCTGGAAAATTCACGACCATCATCTCTTCCAATATTGTCTCTATCCTATGAGTCTTTTTTTCTTCTGGAACCCCAAATAAATGTATGTTAAACCTTCTTACTCTATACTCCATGGCACTTAGCCTCTCTTCAGTATTTTCCATATTTTTTCCTTCCTGTGCTCCATTCTGGATAATTTTGCCTGACTCAACTTCCAATACACTAACTCCTCAACTATGTCTAGCCTCCTATTGTATCTGTTTATTTACTTCTTGGTTTCATTGTCTGTATTCTTTTTGTATTTTGTCTTGTATTCTTTTTGGGCTTCTTTTCTTTTGTATTCTTAATTTCCAGAAATTCTACTTAGTTCTCTTTTGAATCTAGTAGGTCAAGTTTTTCAGTTTTCTGTTCCTTGTGGATATTTTCAAGTTTACATAGTTATATTACAATCTTGGTCTGATAATTCTAATAAGTGAATTGTTTGTGGTTCTTTTTTTCTTTTTCTTTTTTGCTTTCCATTGTTTCTTCTAATTCTTCCTTATGGTTTCCTTCTGTTTGGTTATTTGCTACATGCTGTTCAATGTCATTGAAAAATTACTTGTGAGAATTCTCTGAGACCTGAAATGAAAGTGCATTCCTCCAGAAAGGATTTGTTTTACTTCCTATTCACTTGAGTTTACTGTCTGTCGGGACATTTCAATTATAACCAAAGTCGTAATTTGAAGTTTCTTGAACCACCCAGGAAATGAAAATCTGGGCTGAAAATCCTCACAAGGCCATCAAATTCTCTGCTTTTCCTGTTTTGTTTTGTTTCTTAACTGCACACACAGACACACATGCGTACGCACATACACACACACTGGTCACTGCCGAGGAAATCTTTCCAGCATGGGCATTTCTTCTTTTATTGTATCTTTTATAAATTCCTTTTCTCTGTATTCCTGTACTCTCTATCTGGAGCTTCTATTGATCAGATTTGGACCTGTTGGTTTTCAAGTTGACTGGCTCTTTGTCTTTTTGCTCTTATGTCTCGAAGATTTCCTCAATTTTATCTCCGACCTCTCCTATTTAATTATTTACTTTCTGCTGTTGTATTTTTATTTCCAAGAACTCATTTTTTTATCTGATCGTTTGCTTTGCAGAATATCTTATTGTTATGTTTTGGGTGTAATATTTTCTCAAATTTCTGTGAGAGTGTTAGTTTATTTTATGTTTGTTTTTCCTCCCTACATTGCCTTTATTTCTTCCAGGTTCTTTGTTTGTGTTTATATATTTATTTGCTTAGGTCTCTCTTTTATTTTGGAAACCTTCCTCAAATATCTGGTTATCTTTGCCTCGATTCATCACTAGTGGCATTTAAATGCCTTTTCAAAGCTCTGTCTACATGAGTGGTGCTTGTCAACTGTTAGACTTCTTGGTAAGGTTAATGTAGGGGCCCAGTCTTTTTATTGGGGAATTTCCAAGTGTCAGTATCCAAAGGTCTTTTTTCTGGGGGCCATTTGGATACTCCAGAGAAGAATCTTGCAATCACCTGCCTGATGATTATGTGTCTCGTTATTGGTACTCTCAGAGTAAAATAGAGGAGGAGGCTAGGGATACCACTTCAGCTTATAAACATTCACTTGGTCCCCATTTTCATCCCCTTACCTAACATTTACTGTGCCTAGCTTCCCAGAGTCCAGAGATTCTCTGCTTCCATGTCTCCAGAGAACACATTTCTAGTTTTTAAGGGTGTCAGGGAGGGTAGTGATGGTGGAGTAGAATTTGGAGGAAATGGGAATGAAAGAAGGAGTAGTAACTGGCAGGGTAGGGGAAGGTTGTTAACTTGCCCATGTGTACAGACTTCCAAGCAATTCCTTATGTTCATCCCTATACCTCACCCCGGTACTCTCCACATCTTGAAACGTTCTAGGATTCTTCTATATGAATTATGCCACTTTTCATTAATATTCCCTCATAGACTTTCATAGCCAGACGCAGTGGTCTAGTGGTTAAGATGGGGCATTCTCACTGTCACAGCCCAGGTTTGTTTCCCAGTCAGGTTGTCATACTGTGTCATACTGTGGTGGCTGCATGTTGCTGTGATGCTAAAAGCTATGCCATTGATATTTCAGATTCCAGCAGGGTCACTCATGGTGGACAAGTTTCAGCAGAGCTTCCAGAATCTGGAAAGAAGGACCTGGCCACCCACTTCCAAAACAATTGGCCATAAAAATCCTCTGAATAGCAGTGGAGCATTGTCGAGTATAGTGACATAGGATGAGAGAATGGTTCAAAAAGACTTAGCAGGGTTCTTCTCTGCTGTTACACAGGGTCGCTAGGAGTTGGAATCGACTCAACAGCACTGACAGCATAGGCTTTCATGTTATAATTTCCTCAGCTCTGCTAAATTAACTACCACTTCCTTGCTTGGATTTTAATTCCCAAATATTTTTGAAGTCTCTTTTTCACTGGTATCTCCTCTCCCATATTGTTGTCTTTGTAAATGTGAACATTTACTATTCCTTTCCTATCATTTTAGTGAGATTTCCAAGAAGGGGAGGAAATAAATACTTGCAGATAGTAAAAAACATTTTGAAAAACTACCCCAGCCAACAAAGTGATCAAACTGTTTTGGTTTTTTTTTTGAGAAAAGAATTAAATAACTGAAATTTAGACTGAGATCCCAAGTTGAAAATTGAGAGGTGAGAAGCTATTGAGTTTAATTCTCAGGCTAGAGATGTCCTCATTAGGTACATATGGAGCAAAGATAAGCATTTATAAACCCATTTCAAATAAATAGTACTCTGCATCCCTCAATGATTTCCATTATTTTCACATACGTGATTAGCTGTTATGCCTTTGGTGTAGACCCTGTGAAACTAGCACAAATTTTCCTTGCTATCTTAGAATAAAAAATAAAAGAGATATCTGGAAGCATGTTCTGATAGAGAAGCTGAAAGAAAAATCAAAAATTTCTTCTCACCTAGATTTAGTGAAATCAGTAATAAATGAAAGCTCTGTGAGGACAGGAATCATGTCACATGTCTCCCATACTGCTCATTATTGTATCCCCTAGTGCCTAGCACAATGCATTCAGATATTTGATACTCTGTAAATGTTTGTTGAATGAATGAGAAGCTGAATTATTTAGATCATATGTTTATTTAGCCACTATTCAAGACTCTCAACAAGGACTTTCCAGTTGTGTTAATCAATAGGTGTTAACTGATAGTTATCACCGATATGGAAGTTTTATGTGAAATACATTGTGCTATATGTAGTAAGGGCCCACAAAGTGCAAATCTGCTAGTTAAATGTATGGAGATGGTGAACTGGAAACTATCCCCAGGGAAGAATGGAATTCCATAATAGTAAATAGTGTATTCTTTTTTTGTAAGAAAATACCAATAATTTGCATAGTTTCTGGTTTTTTTCTTACCCTAAAATATACTTCATCTGCAATTTTGGAAAAATATACTGATTTAAGAGCTAGTTCTGTCATTATAATACATTCCATTCTACTGTTTAATTTTAAAGTGTTTAATATTGCTATGTGCAAAGCCTTAAGCTACTTGCTGAGTTAGGATATCTGGATAGGATATAGAATAAAGAGATAAATTCTTTTCATTTAAGGCACTCACAATTTTTTAGTATGTAATGAACATGTCTACTAGAAAAAAAAATGCGATAGATTAAGCTAACTTGAGAGTGTCTCCCATACTGGGAGAGTGTTAAATTAGGAAATTGAAACTTTTTACTCTTGTTCCTGGGATCTAGTTTGGTAGATAGTGTGACGTGAAGAGAGCATACCTAAGGAGGGAGACATTCCACAGTGTGTAGGGGTTGAGAGGAGAGAATAAAGAAAGAAATTAATAGTTAAGATTCTTAGAGAGTAGTTTTCCCTGTTTCATACTCATCTGTGTATGTCATTAGGATATAATTCAACAACAAATCATAAAGAAAAAATCAATTCTTTTGCTCTATTTAACACTCTTTTTGAATCAGTACACAATTACGTCTGTCTGAATTGTGGCTTATTTTTTAGCTTCGGGCATGACTGATCTGCATAAACTGCTAAAAGAAATAAAGAAATTCACAGGTGAGCAAGACGTTTTGTGAAGAGATGTAAAATTAAAATGCAAATACTTCACATTCACATGCATATTTAAACCTGTGTTTTCTTATTCTATAATTGACGTTTAACTTCTAATTTTTTAATGATTAAAGTTTAATTCTAATGACACGAAGATTACATTGGATTATTTATGTTTTGGCAAAAATGTTGTGGTGCCAAGTTGTGGTAACAAGTTTTATATTCTCTGAAACTTCGATTTTATTTGGTAATTCATTTCAAAAGGCAATATACCTGTTCATTCATTCACAATATTTACCTAGCATCCACTGTAACCCAGTAAATGTTAAGGTAAAACATTGACAGGAATACAAATAATGTGGTCAGTGAGGATAATTTCATAATTCAGGTAAAGCAAAGAGTAACACAGATTTTACCTGATGGTAATACAGTTAGATTAGGCAGCTGCCTATACATAACTTAGATCACTTTGCCTCCTATATATCCCTTTACTGTGGGCTCAGTCAACTTCTCTGAGGTCATTAAGAGCATTAGAAATAAATATTTTATTTAGAATAAAAATGGGGCCAGCCCGGGGGCAGAGTGGTTAAGTTTGCGTGCTCAGCTTCTGAGGCCCAGGGTTTCACTGGTTTGAATCCTGGGTGTGGACATGGCACCACTCATCAGGCCATGCTGAGGTGGCGTCCCACATGCCACAACTAGAAGGACCCACAACTAAAATATGCAAATATGTACTGGGGGGATTTGGGGAGAAAAAGCAGGAAAAAAAAGAATTACAGAAATAACTTCTGAAAACTGTAGATAATCCTGTACAAACTTAGACACTTCATCATTTGGAGTCAGTAGGCAATTCTCATCTGTTACCATTCCCATCTTTTAAAGGAGGAAAAGTTGAAGCCAAAAACATACGCAAAGCTCTGGGGAACATGGGAATAGAGCTCTCAAATAGGGAACTCTGGGAGCTGTTGAAAATATTGCCCATTACTGGTAGGTATTTTATGTACTACCATGTATGTATCTCTGTGCTGGTGTCAACTTCAGTGTGAGTACATCATAAAAATGGACCCATCTGGTTTCCTATAAAAATATAAAAGGCAAAAAGATCAACCTTTAGTTGTAAAGAAATTATGCCTTTGACATTTAGGTTTATAGTTTTGAGAGGCTATGATATCTTCAAACCTGAGTCCTGCCATTAAGAGTATCATTACTTGGAGATAAATGAAGCTTAAGCAGGGCAAAGAGAAAAAGAAGTTAAATTAGCAAGTAGTAGAGGAAGGAAAGGGAGAACTCAGAGTGGGAAAGGAGGTCTGTCTGTTTCAGTGTAGAAGAATGGATAGACTGTCCACATTAAGAATGTTCTCTATCTTAGTTTTGATCTTATTTATGAAGAGATATGTGAGCATGGGAAATGTAGGAGTATAACCTCAGAAGGCAAATTTTTTAAGTACATAATTATGAAATTATGCTCTTGCTACTCTTTTTTTGACTGTCCATATAACTTTTTCTTTGACCTTAAATGTGTCTTATTTTACAGCTGATGGAAAGGTAGAGAAAAATATATTACTCGATCATATAAAAGCTTTTCCTGGTAAGTGAGAATCCCAATAAGAAAGCAAGTAAAACTAAGATCTGCAGACTTTACCTTAACTTTTAAAAGACCTTATCATTACACAGTAATTAGGTTATTGATCTTATTATCCCATTAGCCTATAGGTCTACTTTAGATGCAACTACATCTAATGTGATAATTTGTAGTTCTGACACTGAAAAAGTTTCAAAATGTATTTGCTATCCAGAGCTCTAGTTATTGTCTAGCATAATTCATCAGGTTCACCTAAAAAAATATATATGTAATTTATAATATATAATAGTAGTATATGGAATTAATATATAAATAAAATTGTATATAATTTGCATAAATATAATTAAGTTTCTTCTAAAGATATCTTTCCTGCAAACTATAGAAAGGACCTCTGACGTGAGATTGGCAGAATATGTTCTTTTCCTGGCTTCCACAATAAGTCTCTATTATGGAACGTATTGAACATTTCCACATGTAACCTTAAACAGGTTTTTTTAGATTATTGTGCAGTGGATTTGTTCTATACAATTGCAATTGGTATGTGAATATAACCAGTATTTTTCTTAGATATAAGTTGCTATTTTTTATCACTTCCTTCTTCCCTAAGGTAGTAAGTGTCATGTCTCTAAAATGGAAACTATCCTGGAAAACATGGGTTATGAGCTGGAGGATGAGGAAGTTGAGGACCTGCGGAACCACTTGCCAACTGAGGGTGAGCATGTCATTGTGCCTTTAGGGAAACTGAGCTTCTCTAAGGAAACTTCCATATGTTTTCATATGGAAAAATCTATTAAATCAGTTATTAATACTTAAATTATAGATCAATAATCTGTTAAACAGGGACTCCCACCTGCAGGGCTAAACTCTGATGCCGGTGAGGAAATTGACAGACCTAAGAAGCAGGTAGAGAAATGAAACAAAGAATATTTTAAGGGAAAATAAAGTCAAAGAAGAAATTTAAAAATCAATTAGGAAAAAAAAGGTAAAAATCCCTTAAATAATCATAAAGTGTAACTACACTACAGGAAGGAACATATAATAGCAGAAAAGACAATATGCATGTTCTGGGTATTCCGGGTAGCCTAACCGTTCCAACCATTCTGGCTTTAACTAATAAATCTCTAATATAAAATGGGTGCTAGGTGGAGATTTCGGAAGTATTCCTGGTGGCCTACAGGGTTTAATCCGTTCTATCTTAATATTAAGCCTTAATAGCCATAATAAAAGATTTGTTTATAGTTTTGAGAGATAATGGAGTCTTATTTTAAGATTAGGTTCTAAAGTCGGTTTAGAAATTAAATACATCAAGAAACTCCACTGTATATAATAAATAAATTAATTAAATATTTATACACACATGTAGAAGAGTGTCGGGGCAAGGCTGAGAGAACTTGAAGACAGGCTATGATTTGTAGGAATAAAGGAGAAGAGTAGGCATTTCTCTTTACTGTAGTCCTCTAATTCAGCCAAAAGCCAACACAGGAGTAAGGTTTACTGGGAATCTGGGGTGGCATGGCTGGTATATTCTACCCTTATAGAGCAGAAATGAACACCAATGACAAGAGGAGAAAATGTATCCTTGGACCAGGATTTCTTAGATATATGGAGGTAGCAGAGGAAGGGTGAAGTGAAGGAAGAAGAAACTAGCCTTTTGACCATCCACCAGAATGTCTCCCTTAAACTGATATATTTTAAAGCATTAAAATAATTTGTTAAAAAAGAAAAATGAATTTACGGATAAAAGATAATGTAGGGGTTTTTTTGAAGATAATAGAGATTGTTTAATAAAAGACTAAGATAAATCCTTTCCCTAGCTGAAACTATATAAAGGTGCTTGGTGATATCATAAACAATTAAGACAAAGTTGAACTGCTTCCTGAGGGATTGAAGCATAGATGGAGACTGACTCCGTCTGACTGACTGACTCCAACAGCTACAGAATGACATTCCTAAATATTACAGTGTATCCTGTAGCTCTGAGATGATGAATGATATATTGATTTAAAAGCAAATTCTCTAAGATTCTCACTGCACTATAAATGTGTATCACATCTATCTTCTTTCTGATCTGAAGCATACAAATTTAGAATTTTATGGATAGTCTTGCTTTATTTAATATGTCTTATCACTGGAAATATTAATATAAATCAGGTCGCTCTTACCCACTTAAACACATTTTGCTAGACTACTAGCACAAAATACTATTAAGAAAATTTAATTAAAAGGAACTAAGAATTGTGTATTAATTAAATAGCTAATCTAGGAAACTGGCAATCCTCTTTCTCCTATTCTCATGATACCATATATCAGGTCATATAAACTAATTATCTGTATTGAGGTAACAATAGATAATAATTATCAAGAATTTTTTAAATTGAGATATAATTGACATATAACATTGTGTAAATTTAAAATATAGAACATGTTGATTTGATAGATTTATATATTGCAGTATGATCACCACCATGGGGTTAGCTAACACTTCTATCATGTCACATAATTATCATTTCTTTTTTGTGGTAAGAAAAGTTAAGATCTAGTCTCTTAGCAACTTTGAAATTTATAATACTGTATTGTTGATCATAGTCACTATGCTGTGCATTAGACCTGCAGAACTTATTCATCTTCTAGTTGCAAGTTTGTACCCTTTAACAACATCTCCCTAATTCCCCAATTCCCCAGCCCCTGGTAACCACCATTCTACTCTGTTTCTGTGAGTTTGGCTTTTTTTGATTCCACGTATAAGATGTCATCCAATGTTTACTTTTGTCTGTCTTATCTCATTTAGCATAATACCCTCAAGGTCCATCAGTGTTGTCACAAATGACAAGATTTTTTCCCTTCTCACAGCTGAATAATATTCAATTGTCTATGTATACTACATATTCTTTATCCATTCATCAGTTGACAGACATGTAGGCTGATTCCATATTTTGGCTATTGTGAATAATGCTGCAATAAACATGGGAGTACAGATATCTATTCAATATCCTGTTTTCATTTCCTTTGGATATATACTCAGAAGAGAGAGATGAGTCCCCTACTACTATTGTATTGTTGTCTATTTCTCCCTTCAGATCTGTTAGTATTTGCTTAATATATTTAGGTGCTCTGATGTTGGGAGTGTACATATTTATAAATGTTATATCCTCTTAATGAATTTATCCCTTTACTATTATATAATGACTTCTTTCATCTCTTGTTACTGTTTTTGGCTTAAAGTCTATTTTGTCTCATGTACGTATAGCTACCCCCCTCTTTCTTTTGCTTTCCACTAGCATGGAATATGCTTTTTCCATCCCTTCACTTTGAGCCTAGGTGTATCGTTAAAGCTGAAGTGAGTGTCTTGTAGGCAGCATATAGTTGGATCTTGTTTTTTTATCCATCCAGCCACTCTTTGCCTTTTGGTTGGTGAATTCAAGCCATTTACAGTTAGAGTAATTATTGAGATGTAAGGACTTACTAATGTCATTTTTTTTTAAGATTGGCACCTGAGCTAACGTCTGTTGCCAGTCTTCTTTTTTTCTTCTTCTCCTCAAAGCCCCCCAGTACATAGTTGCATATTCTAGTTGTAGGTCCTTCTGGTTGTGCTATGTGCAACACCACCTCAGCATGGCTTGATGAGTGGTGCCATGTCCATGCCCAGGATCCGAACCTGCGAAAACTTGGGCCGCCAAAGCGGAGCACGCAAACTTAAGCACTCAGCCACATTGCCAGCCCCTAATGCCATCTTATTAATTGCTGGTTGTTTTGTCATTCCATTGTTTCTTTTTCCCTCTGTTTCTGCCTACCTTTGTGAATTGGTGATTCTCCTCCCCTTAACTTTTGTGAATCTACTCTAGGTTTTTGTTTTGTGGTTATCACGAGGCTTACATAGAACATCTTATAAATTAAAACAGTCCATTTTAAGTTGATAGCAACTTAATTTCAATTGCATACAAAAGCTCTACCCTATTACTTCCCTCCTTTTATGGTTTTTTTCTTTATTTGTTTCTTTTGGGGGAAGATTAGCCCTGAGCTAATATCTGCCACCAATCCTCCTCATTTTGCTCAGGAAGATTGGCTCTGAGCTAACGTCTCTGTCCATCTTCCTCTATTTTAAATGTGGGATGCCTGCCACAACATAGCTTGATAAGCAGTGTGTAGGTCCGCATCCAGGATCTGAACAAGCGGACCCCTGGGCCACCAAAACAGAGCACACTAACTCAACTGCTGGGCCACCAGGCCAGCCCCATTTTATGTTTTTGATGTCACAATTTACCTCTTTATTTATTGTGTGTTCATTAGCAAATTATGGTAGTTATAGTTACTTTACTACTCTTTTTTCTTTAACCTTTATACAATAGTTAAGTGGTTAACATACCATCATATTACAAAATTAGAGTTTTCTAAATCTATTTACCTTTACCATGATGTTGTATATTTTCATATGTTTTCACGTTACTAATTGATGTCTTTTCATTTCTGCCCGAAGAACTCTTTTCAGCATTTCTTGCAAAGCAGGTCTAGTGGTGATGAACTCTCTCAGCTTTTGTTTGTCTGGGAAAGTCTTTATTTCTCCTTCATATTTAAAGGTTAACTTGCCAGATAAAGTATTCTTTCCCAGAATTTTTTTTCTTTCAACACTTAATCTGTTATTCCACTCTATCCTGGCCTTTAGGGTTTCTGCTGAGATGGCCTCTGATAGCCTAATGGGGGTTCCTTCGTAGATTACAATCCTTTTTTCTATTGCTGCTTTTAGGATTCTCTCTTTGTCTTTGATTTTTGACAGTTGCATTATAATATGTCTTAGAGAAAGTCACTTTTCATTGAGATAATGGGGAGATCTATTAGTTTCATGAGCTTGGATATCCAAGTCTCTCCCAAGATTTGGAAAGTTATCAGCAACTTTTTCTTTAAAGAGACTTTCTGGGGGCTGGCCCCGTGGCCGAGTGGTTAAGTTCGCGCGCTCCACTGCAGGTGGCCCAGTGTTTCGTTGGTTCGAATCCTGGGCGCGGACATGGCACTGCTCATCAAACCACGCTGAGGCGGCGTCCCACATGCCACAACTAGAAGGACCCACAACGAAGACTACACAACTATGTACTGGGGGGCTTTGGGGAGAAAAAGGAAAAAAATAAAATCTTAAAAAAAATAAATAAATAAATAAATAAATAAATAAAGAGACTTTCTGCCCCCTTCTCCCTCTCTTCTCCTTCTGGAATTCCAATTATTCTAATATTTGTCCTTTTGACGATATCCCATACATCACTTAGGCTTGATTTGCTCTTTTTCGTCCTTTTTTCTTTCTCCTCTGACTGGGTCATTTCAAAGTTCCTACCCTCTGGCTCACTGATTCTGTCTTCTGTTTGGTCTAATCTACTGTAGATGATCTCTATTGCATTTTGTATTTTATTCATTGAATTCCTCAGCTCCAGAATTTCCGTTCGGTTCTTTTTTATGATTCCTATCTCTTTGTTTAATTTCTCATTTTGTTCACATATTGTTTTCTTGATTTTTTTGAATTGTCTCTCTGTGTTTTCTTGTAGTTCATTGAGTTCCCTCAAAACAGCTTTTGATTTCTTGATCAGCTAAATCACAAGATTCTGTGCCTTTGAATTTGGTTACTGGAGGATTATTGTTATCACTTGATGGTAACATGTTTCCTTGATTCCTCATGTTCCTTGAAGTTTTACCTTGCTGGTTTCACATTTGAAGTAGCAGTCACCTCCTCAAATCTTTACTAGTTGTCTTCAGCTAGGAGATATTTTTTGTTGGTCTTGCTTATGTCTGAGCCTTTCTCCAACATTGTATGGATACACTTAACTCCACACTTCTTGCTCCCTTTTGCGGCAGAATTCTTAAGCTTGTATGTCTTCTCTGGTTCTTACAACACACCAGGCTGGCTGCTGGAAACCTCTCTTTTGTTTTCCAGAAGGTGGTACTATAGGTCAAGTGTGTGGTTTCTCCCTTGCCCACAGACCCTGTCATATTTTCTGAGGGCACTTCCTGTTTACTGGAGCTCACTCACCACTGCACTCAGGAGTGTGCAAAAGGAACTTGCCACAGAGTCGGGGGGAGGTGAGGGTTTAGCACTCAGGGCATTGGGAGTCTCCACAGGCCAAGTGTGGGGTTTCGCAGGTGAAGTTCTCCCAGCAGCTCATGGACAGGTTTCCTGCTGGAGTCCTGAAGGCAGTCATCAGAAACTGCACCCCTCTAAGGTGCTTAGATATTTTATCTGCCTCCTTGCTGATGTCCTCCCTCCCCCCAGGAGGTCCCACCTCAACACTCTGGGTGCTGCAAGAGAGACACAGGTTCTCTAGCCGTATTCCACACAGCTGGGGTAGCTGGGCAATCACTCCTAGCTCCCTTTTACCCCTGCAGGAAAGATTTCTACCAGCTAGTTCAGTCCTGCACTGAGCTGCCTTGGAGGAGAGGTGGCACTTGCAAAGTTCCCCTTACCCTCTCCAATGCTCCAAACTCGTTTTTGTTTGTTTTTTTTTTTTTTTTTGCTCTAATGGAATGCTAGAATCTCTCCTCAAGAAAGTTAGACTTCCTACAAAGGCCCTCTCATCCATGGGTGTCTGCTCAAGTAAGCACTCTCCTGGTTTTCCCTGACCACAGCCAAGAGGGGCTGTGGCCAGTTCTCAAGCTCCTGCTGGTTCTGCAGCCCATACTAAGGTCTGTCTGCCTATTATCCAATGCAAATGTGGGCAAGAGTCCTACAGGGTTGTTTGGTGTATGATGCTGGATCCCACAATTCCCACAGAGGTACTTTTGTTCATGGATGAATGCAAAATTTAGTTGTCAAAAATAGGGCACAAAAAGGAAAGAGGGGACAAAAAGAGAGACAAAAATGACAAAAACAACTCTTCAAAGTAGGTTGTTATCCTAGTGTCTCTGGTGTGGAAATTGAGGGTCAGTCACAGAAGTCAATTGATTTGCCTAAGGCCACCTGACTGCTAAATGGCAGAGTGAAGATTTGAACCCTACAGAAGCCTAGATAGAAGGTTTATATAACTTCAAAGTTTTGCCCTTTCTATTAAATAATACTACCTTGTACAAGAGAGGTAAGCAATGCCACATAGACTATGATATGAATTGTACCCTCAGGGGGCTGTGTGATGTAGCCCTAGAAATGAGATTTTCAATCGGTAAGTACACAAATCAAATGAAGGAGTCAGCAAAGCTGGAAATCTTGGTGCCCATGGAGTTGGAATGTGGAAGTAGCCAGCTACCATATTTTAGGTAGGTGAATACATTGGTATTACAGTATGTATTGCTTTTAAATCCTTTAATAGTAAGGTGATCAAACATCAGAGTACTCCTGGATTCTAAAGTACAGCAGGCCAAGTGGAAAGCAAGTCAAGCACTGCTTTTAAAACTTATTAGCACCATTGTGTATAGAATTTGATATTTTATACTATAATTTCTTCTTCTATGCTATATTTTATTATATTTAAAACTTCATTCTTCAATTCCATGCTCATCTGGATGCATTTATAGAACAAATCTGGGTAAACTTCTGAATTTCAGTGTTTTGTTCCAGAATGTAAGATCTTTATAAAGTTTTCTGGGTCTAAGTCATTATGGCTGGGTCTCATTCGTACCTTATCTTACAGATGAAAAAGTTAAACTGAATCTGCTCATGGAAAATGCAGAATCATTCAGAGGTGAGTGAAAGGTGTTAGGGAAAAAATCATTGTAAATAGCAATATTCTGATGCCTCTCTGTTATGCTTTTAAATATTTTATTCCCATCATACTGACATGGTTAGTCCTTTTAGTACATTAATGGTATCTTTTATGCAGTGATCCTTATTCATTTGGGGTTGTATACTTTTTGAGCAAAATGACTAAATTATTATATCTGGTGAAGTATTCTATATTCACTGGATTTTTTTTTCAATAATGCACATCAACTTTCCATTGTTTAAACAGCCAAAAAGCTGTGTTACCACAATAATTGGCAAGATAAAACATTGGCCTAACTCTTTTTATGAATAACTTATCACACAGGCAAATAAAAAGTAATATGGATGCCGTCTTTACAGAATTATTTATGTAATAATTTATACAAGTCAGGCTAGGCCTTTATACAATCCCCATTTCAAAGTATTGATTTATCTCATTTTTATTAGAACACTCAAAAAGTATTTTTTCCTCTGTAGAATTATGAGATTGATTTCTGTTTCTGACATCCTGTCGAGTCTTGTCTCAGCATTTTGACCAACCCTGCTCTTAATCCAGCAGTTAAACTTAGATGACATTCATAATTTAGAATCATTCATCACTCTTAAATTTTTCATCCGCCATCATTTCCATCTTTTCAAAGGAATGAAGGTTAATATCAATGAAGTCAATGATGTTTTGAAAAACAAAGGGATAGAACTAACACCTAAGGAACGCTGGAAGCTGCTAAAAACTCTGCCAGTTACTTGTGAGCATTTCTGATACTGCTTTGGCCTTCAGGGGAAATTAGTCTAAGTGTATATTGTTGGGGTAGGTGGGGAATCATTAAACATTTATCGGATGTATATTTATATTCAACATATTTATTGAGCACTTCCTAGGTCACAGGATTAGAGACAAAGTCCTTGCCCTCCTGGAGGCTGGTGTAGGAGGTGGGATTACTCTATTGGGATTGATCTTGAGAACTTCATAAATGAATAAAGATTTTTAAATTGATAAATTTTAATTTAGGATATTAACCTAAAATGTCTGAGTCCTAAAGAATAAAGAGAAAGAAGGGGGGACGAAAGAGAGAATGTTAGGTAAAAAGGTTCAAGTCAGAAACAAAGTTTCAGCATAGTAAAATGGGTAAATTTAGAACTTTCTCTACTCCTTTACTTTGTTATTAAATCCGTAAGGCAAATCATGTAACATTATTGTCTTTATAAAATAGTCTGTACTCTTGTTATGAATTACTGTATCACTTTCTCTATGACATCAATTATGACTTCTCTTATAGCTGATGGAAAAGTGTATTACAATCGGTTGCTAGATGGTTTAAAGACTTTCCCAGGTGAGTGATAAGCATAATAAGTAGTCAAGCAAAAATGAGATCTTTAAGCTTTGTATTTCCTTTCGGAAGTCCCTTTAGGTACTTACTGATAACAATAGCTAATTTCTCCCGAGTGTGGTGCCAGGCGCTATTCTAAATACTTTACATTTATTAACTCATTTAATTCTCACAGAAATCCTATGAGGTAGATACTTATCACCATTTTACAGATGAGAGATGTTAACTCACTTGCCTAAGGTCACACAGTTTGAACTTAGGAAAAGTCAGGATCTGAATACACATTCTTAATCACATTGTTATATTTAAAAATTTGGTTAACATTTTTTATTCCTCTTTATGGCTTATAATTCAAGTTCAGATAACCGCTAAGTTTGTGGAGATAATTTACAATGTTACAATGGCAGATTTCAAACTCAGTAGCCAGAATTATGGTTACTGTTTCTCACATATTCCTCCCCTATGACTAGTAAATGAATAATGAATAATAAACCTCATTCATTTTCTTTGCTTTAGATGTCTACAACAAATTTTAGCAAAGTGTGTTGTAACGTGTATAATACACAGGAGACTTTTTTCCTCACATTCCCCACCCCTATCCCCTGCCACCTTCGTTTTATGTTTTGTTGAACATCTGCATTACAACTTTGCTTTTCTCCCTCCCGTTGAAGTTTGGTGCATAGATTCAACTAGAATTTTTTAAATTTGAGGCATAATTTCAAATTTTTCTTCTTTCATCTCTTTCTTTATTAAGGAGGGAAAGTTTTCAAAAATAAACTAGAAACCATTCTAGAAGACTTGAACTATAAACTTGAAAAGAAAGAAATGAAAGATCTACAGAACCATTTGAAAACTGACAGTGAGTATTTAATTTACCACTTACCACTTCCTTTCAGAAGAACCCATGAAGTCTTCCTGTGGAATCTCAAAGTGTTCTTATCCCATTTCGTTTAGAAAGTTAGAAGTACTTTTAGAGTTATAATCCTCAAAGATGAGAAATATGGCTTCTCAATATTGTCAGAGGACAAATAAAGGCACTAGTAGATTTAGGTTTAGCTAGGAAAAACAAATGCTTCTGAAGAAAATAACAGAAGTTATTGAAATTGATGTTGGAAAAGGTCAGAGATTGACAAAACCAAGTGAGATGGTAAAAAGGGCTTGGACTTGTTTGACAAGTAACATACAAATAGAGGTGATCATATTTTCATTTAACAAATATGAGGTGAATGTCAGGTTGGGTTGAAATAGAGGGTCAATGATATCTGACTTGAGACCAATAATATGGCACCAGACAGGCATCTTTTTACCTGAAAAGGACCATTTAGGAAAAGAATTAAAGATCTAATTTAGCATGTTAAAACATCCTCTTTAGAATTCTATAAGGTAGTTGAATACAAGAAAAGCAGTAAAAAATCAACAATTTGAACCAGCCCTGATGACCTAGTGGTTAAAGTTCAGTGCTCTCTGCTTTGGTGGCCTGGGTTCAGTTCCCAGTCACAGAACCACACCACTCGTCTTTCAGTAGCCATGCTGTGGCAGCAGCTCACATAGAAGAACTAGAAGGACTTACAACTAGAATGTACAAATATGTACTAGAGCTTTGGAGAGGAAAAAAGAGAGAAGGAAGAATGGCAACATATGTTGGCTCCGGTTGAATCTTTCTCAGAAAAAAAAATCAACAAATTTCCTCTGTGTAAGCGATGACAACTTAGGAAATTTCATGGGAAAAGGTGATCCCATTCCCAATAGTGATAAATATTTGTCTATATCCAATTTATGCTTTATATTTCAGGTAATGGGAAGATTTCACTGAACTCCCTTATGAATATAGTAAATTTATTTTCTGGTGAGTGAGAAGTAATGATGAAAAGATATAAAATCAGGATCTTTTGCTGTATGTACATGTCATATTTCAATTGTATATCCAAGTATTCTGCAATTGCACGCAAGCCTCATTTTACCAATTGATGGTAAAATTGGTAAATTTTACCAATATACCAATTGGTGTACAAAATATACCAATTTTACCAATTGATATATTGATGACATGTTTGTTTTTAAGAATACAGATGGACTTTTTATTACCTGTGGTTTTAGAAGTATCATTTTTTTAAGAAGTCTATTTTATTATAGGCTGTTTGGCTTGTCTCCATTGTTTTTAGAGCATTAATGAAAGCATTCCTTTGACGAGGCTTAAAGGAAACATGTTCTATTTTAACTCCTTCTTGTGATGCTCTGCAGTTAGATGAGCCTCATTGTGTTCTTGTTCTTCTGCAGTTATATCTCTAGCAAGTTCAGATACTGCTGTTTTATGATAATTTTTTAAATTTAAAAGTATGTATGAAAATGTTCACTTATCATGTTTCCCATCTTTTTAAAGGTGGTAAGATTAATGCCAGTGACACACAACTTTATCTGGAAAATGTGGGTATTGAATTAACGAAGAAAGAAAGCAACGAACTACTGAGCATAGTGCCGATGGATGGTAAGCATTTTGGACTTGCAGTGAATTTCAGAGAATCTCGGGCTTATGAGTTATGTGCATAAAATTCTAACAGAATAACTGTTTAAAGTCTTATTAAAAATTGAGAGAGGCAAGGGAGCCAGCCCTGTGGCTGAGGGGTTAAGTTCACATGCTGCTTCAGTAGCCGGGAGTTCGCAAGTTCGGATCCTGGGCATGGACCTATGCACCGCTCATCAAGCCATGCTGTAGCGGCATCCCATGTAGAAAAACTGGAATGACCTTACAACTAGGATATACAACTATGTACTGGGCTTTGGGGAGAAAAAGAAAAAAAGAGGAAGATTGACAACAGATGTTAGCTCAGGGCCAATCTTTCTCACATGCACACACAAAAATTGAGAGAGGTGGGGCCACCCCATAGCCAAGTGGTTAAAGTCCACACACACCACTTCAGTGGTCCAGGTTCATGGGTTCAGATCCTGGGCATGGCCCTACTCCACTCATTGGCCATGCTTTGGAGGCATCACATGTACAGAGGAGAGGCAGATTGACAGGAATGTTAGTTAGCTCAGGGCTAATCTTCCTCAAGTGAAAAAAAAGAGGAGGATTGGCAATGGATGTTAGCTCAGGGAAAATCTTCCTCACCAAAGAAAAAAATTGAGAGAAGTGACATCAGCAACACGGCACATAAGTGTTCCTCCTTTTTATCCCGCTTTTTAGTCAATGAATTAGACATCCAGACATGAAGAAAAACACCTTTGTGGTTATTTGGGACCTAGTTTACTCCAAAGGACCTGGGAGGAGTCTCGCCCACCAGTGTAACTAGTAGAGACACACAACTTCAATATGGCCTGTAGAACCAGTAGAGCCAGAAAAATTGTATAGACCTCTCTCGTTGTTGTCAGGCAAAAATTGAGTAAGTGCTGACCTGGGCAGGCACTCACACACCAGAGAGAACTTGCTGATGTCCAGCCTTCCTGGGGGAGACTCTAGCATGTCATTAAAGAAAAAAAAGAAAGAAAAGTACGAGTTTGGTCGCAGTGGAGGCAGTAAAAGAAACTTTCCCTTTGCCACCCCTCCCCTAAGGAAATACTGCACAGGGTTGATTTATCCTGCAGTGGTGATCTCTCCCACAGGAGAAAAGGAAAATGATGAGTGAGTGTTTGGCTACCCCAGTGGGGCAGTCTGGCTGGAGAAACTCAGTTTTCTCCACCAGCACCTGGAGTACTAAGTTGGGAGCTCTATGACTGGGGGACAGAGAGGATATTGGGAAAGAGGCAAATAAGAATTTCAAATCGTTCTAAAAGGATTGCACTCATGAGTGAGAAGTCCACTCATGAGCCTCTGAGAGTACCACACCAAGGATCTCCCTACCAGGTTCTCAGGCATCTCCAATGCCCAAGTGCTAAACCCACACCTCCCCCAACTCTGCTGCCAGGTTCATGTGCATGGAGGTCCAAGTGCATCCTCCAGAGCAAGCTTTGGTAGACAGGGAGCATGCTCAGAAAACAAGGGACAGTCAGTGGGCAAGGGAAAAACCACCAACTTGAGCTATAGCACCACCTACTAGAAAACCAAGATTTCCAATAGCCAAGCTGTGAATTATAAGAACAAGAGAAGATATAAAAAGCTTAAAATTTGGCCACAAGAGGGAGCAAGAAGAGTGGAGCAGGAATACCCTCACGAAGACAGAGGTAAAATTCAGATGACAGCACCATAGAACATAACACTAGATCTGAAAGCAACAGGCAAAGCATTAAGGAGGTGTCTGCTACTTCAAATGCTAAAACAGCAACACATAACTACAGGAATATGAAAAATTAAGGAAATATGGCATCACACACACAAAAAGAAGATAATTCTCCTGCGACTGGTCTCAAAGGCATGGATATTGTGATCTAACTGGTAAAAATTCAAAATAGCTGTTTTGAAGAAACTCAATAAGCTACAAAAAAACTTGAAAAGAAAATTCATTGAAATCAGAGATAAAATATGTGAACAAAATGAATTCTTTACGAGATTGAAATTTTTAAAAAGAACCAAACAGAAATTCTAGAGCTGAAGAACTCAGTGAATGAGAAGAAGAATGCAATAGAGAGCATTGGTATCAGGGAAGACCAGATAGAAGAAAGAATAAATGACTTGGAGGATAAGAATTTTGAAATAACAGAAGAGAGGAAGAACAAAAATTTAAAAAGAGCAGAGAAAGCCCAGGTGAGTTGTGGTGTTCAATCAAAAGGCAAATATTAGAATAATCACATTCTGGAAGGAGAAAAAAGGGAAAATGGGGCAGAGAGTTTATTTAGAGAAATAATAGCTGAGAACTTCCCAAACCTGGGGAAAAACTTGGACATACAAGTTGATGAAGCTAATAGAGCACCCTGTTATCTCAATGCAAAGAGACTTTCTCCAAGACACATTATATTGAAACTATCAAAATCAATAATATTAACTAGACTTATTGTGGTGGTCATTTTGCAATATAGACAAGTATCAAATCATTATGTTGTACATCTGAAACTAATATAATGTCAATTTTATCTCAATTAAAAAAATCAATAATAAAGAATCTTAAGGGCAGCAGGAAAAAAATGAATGTAACCTAAAAAGAAGCCCCATTTCAGCTATCAACAGATTTCTCAGCAGAAACTCTACAGGCCAGGAGAGAGTAGAATGACATATTCCAAGTGTTGAAAGATAAAACTTGCCAGGCAAGAATACTTTACCTGAAAAAGTTATTCACATATAAGGGAGGAATAGAGACTTTCCCAGACAAACAAAAGCTGAAGGAGTTCACCACCACTAGACCTGCCTTACAAGAAATGCAGAACGGAGTTCAAGATGAAATGATAAGATGCTAATCAGCAACATGAAAACATACAAATGTACACAACACATTGGTAAAGATGAAAAATATGTGGTCAGGCTTAGAAAACTCTAATTCTATAATAGGATAGTGTGTTAACCACTCAACTATAAAAGTTATAGGAAAAGAGTAGTAAAATAACTATAAATACTATAAATTATTAACAAATACACATATTAAAAAGAGGTAAATTGTTACATCAGTAATGTAAAAGGGAAAAGAAAAAGGGTGGAGCCTTTGTAGACAAACAAAGGTAAGTTGCTATAAGCCTAGAATGGATTGTTTTATCTGTAAGATGTTTTATGTAAGCTCCAAAGTAACCACAAAGCAAAAAAGCTAGAGTAAATTCACAAAAGATAAAGAGAGGATAATCAGACCATACCACCATAGAAAATCACCAATTCACAAAGGTAGGCAGAAACAGAGGGAAAAAGAAACAATGGAACTACAAAACAGCCAGCAATTAAAAATATGGCATTAGTAAGTCCTTACATAGCAATAATTACTCTAAATGTAAATGGATTGAATCCACCAACCAAAAAGCGCAGAGTGGCTGCATGGATAAAAAACAAGATCCAACTATATGCTGCCTACAAGAGACACTTCAGCTTTAAGGACACAAATAGACTCAAAGTGAAGGGGTGGAAGAAAATATTTCATGTGAGTGGACACCAAAAGAAAGCAGGGATAGCTATGCTTATATCAGACAAAATAGATTTTAAGCCAAAAATGGTAACAAGAGACAAAGAAAGCCATTATATAACAATAAAGGGGTAAATTCATTAAGAAGATATAACAGTTGAAAACATATACAAACCCATCATTGGGGCACCCAAATATATTAAGCAAATACCAACAGATCTGAAGGGAGAAATAAACAACAATACAGTAAGAGTAGGGGATTTGAGTGCCCACTTTCAACAATGGATAAATCATCCAGACAGAAAATCAACAGGAAAACAATGGACTTGAACCATACATGAGACCAAATGGACCTAACAGACACCTGTAGAACATTCCATCCAACAGCAGCAGAATACAGTCATGCATCACTTAATAACAGGGATACGTCCCAAGAAATGCATGATTGGGCGATTTTGTCATGATGCAAACATAAAGGGGAACTGAAGGGGAACAAAATTTGCCATCCCAAAATATGTCTCTTTAACATGAGGATTAATTTAGGCTGACTGCTTTTAAGAAACAAAGATTCAGAAAGTTTTCCTTGTTTCCTCTCCCTTAACTGCCTAAAAGAATTCAGATTTTAAAAACCTGTTTTGGGGGCTGACCCCATGGCCAAGTGGTTAAGTTTGCGCACTCCACCTCAGTGGCCCAGGGTTTTGCCAGTTTGGATCCTGGGCACAGACATGGCACCGCTCACCAGGCCATATTGAGGTGGCATCCCACAAGCCACAACTAGAAGGACCCACAACTAAAATATACAACTATGTACTGGGGGGGATTAGGGGAGAAAAGGAAAAAAGAAAAGAAGAATATTGGCAACACTTGTTGGCTCAGGTGCCAATCTGAAAAAAAAACCTGTCTCAGGAAGCAAGCTGTCACCTTATCATGAACTAGGTGGTTGACAGGGAGGAACCTAGAAAAACCTGTTTGTTGGGCTCCCCTCTGTATTCTTCTGTTTCTGTGTGGCCAAACACTTGTTTTTAAAAGGTTTACTCCCTTTTCACCTACTTATGAATTGCCTTCCTTTCCTTTGAAGTCCCTGACTCTCTATACCAACATATTTTGTCTTTGTCTGAGGATGGTATTTAAGGTGAGGATTTGGCCATTTTGGCAAGTTACTCTGTTTGCCTGGGTTTCTCCCATGTATATATATACATGTTATTAAACTTTTGTTTGTTTTTCTCTTGTTAGTCTGTCTCATGTCAATTTAACTTTTAGACCAGCCAGATGAACCTAGAAGGGTAGAGGAAAATTTCTTCCTCCCTTACAGTACTGATATACATGGTATAGCCTACTACATATCTGGGCTATATGGTAGTAATCTTATGGGACCACCATCGTATATGTGGTCCATCATTGACCAAAATATTGTTATGTGGTGCGTGACTGTACACATTCTTCTCAAGTGCACACAGAATGCTCTCAAGGACAGATTATATTATTGAACACACAAAAAGTCTTAAAATTTAACAAGATTGAAATCATCAAGTACCTTGTCCAAACACAATGATATGAAACTAGAAATCAACAACATGAGAAAAACTGGAAAATCTACAAATATGTAGAAAGTAAACAACACACTCTTGATCATCCAATGGGTCAAAGCAGAAATCAAAAGGGAAATCAAAGAGTATCTTGAAACAAATGAAAATAGAAATACAACATACCCAAACCTATGGGATGCTGTAAAATCAGTTCCAGTTTAGAGTGACAAGTGCATATATTGAGAAATTACAAAGACTGTAAATAAACAACCTAACTTTATACTTCAAGGAACCAGAAAAAAAAGGAGCAAATTGGGTCCAAAGTTAGCAGAAGGAAGAAATAAGAAAGATCAGAGTGGAAATAAGTGAAATAGAGACCAGAAAAACAATAGAAAAGATCAACAAAATCAAGAGCTGGTTTTTCAAAAAGATAAGCAAAATTGGCAAATCTTCAGTGAGACTGAAGAAGAAAAACAGAAGACTCAAACAAATAAAATCAGAAATAAAAGAGGAAAAATTATGACTGACATTATAGAAATACATAGGATCATAAGAGACTACTAGGAACAATATACACCAACAAATTCCATAACCTAGAAGAAATGATTTCCTAGAATCATACAACCTACCAAGAATGAATCAAGAAAAAGAAGAACATCTGAACAGACTAACAATGAGTAAGGATATTGAATCAGGAATGAAAAACCTCCCATCCTAGGGCTGGCCCTGTGGCCTAGTGGTTAAGTTTGGCATGCTCTGCCTTGGTGGCACAGGTTCAGTTCCCAGGCATGGACCTACGCCACTCATGGGCAACCATGCTGTGGTGGCGACCCACATATAAAATACAGGAAGATTGGCAACAGATGTTAGCTCAGAGTGAATCTTCTTCAGCAAAAACAAAAAACCTCCCATCCTAGAAAACCTGAGGACCAGATGGCATCACTGGCAAATTCTACCAAATGTTTAAAGAAGAATTAATGCCAATCCTTCTCAAACTCCACCAAAAAATTAAAAGAGAGGAGAACACTTCCAAACTTATTTTACAAAGCTGGCATCACCCTGATGCAAAAGCTAAATAAAGACATGACAAGAGGGGCTGGCTCCATGGCCGAGTGGTTAAGTTCGCACACTCTGCTGCAGCAGCCCAGGGTTCGGATCCTGGGCACCAACATGGCACCACTTGTCAGGCCACGTTGAGGCAGCATCCCACATCCCACAACTAGAAGGACGTGCAACTAAGATATATAACTGTGTACGGGGGGGGTTGGGGAGATAAAGCAGAAAAAAACATAAATAAAAATTTTAAAAAGAAAGACATGACAAGAAAAGAAAACTATAGACCAAAATTCCTGATAAACGTAGATGCAAAAATTCTCAACAAAATATTAAAAAAGCAAATTCAAGAACTCATTAAAAGAATTATATGCCATGACCAAGTGGGATTTATCCCTAGGATGCAAACAAGTTTCAACATATACAAATCAGTATATGTAATACACCACATTAATAGAATGAAAGATAAAAATCATATGATCATCTCAATAGATGCAGAAAAGCATTTGACAAAATACAACATCCTTTCTTGATAAAAACCCTCAACATGTTGGGTATAAAAGGAACATACCTCAACATAGTAAAGGCCGTATAGGACAAACCCACAGCTATTATGCTCAATGGAGAAAAATTGAAAGCTTTTCCTTTAAGACCAGGAAGAAGACAAGGGTGCCCACTCTCATCACTCTTGTTCAACATAGTCCTGGAAGTACTAGCTGGAGTGATCAGGCAAGACAAAGAAATACAAGGCATCCAAAGCAGAAAGGAAGAAGTAAAAATATCATTATTTGAAGATGATGTGATCTTATATATTGAACATCCAAAAGACTTGACTAAAATAACTGTTGGATTGGGGGCCACCCCACTGGTGTAGTGGTTAAGTTCACACACTCCACTTTGATGGCTTGGGTTTCACAGGTTTGGATCCCAGGCACAGACCTAGCACCATTTGTCAAGCCATGCTGTGGAGGCATTCCACATAAAATAGAGGAAGACTGGCACAGATGTTAGCTCAGCAACAGTCTTCCTCACACATAAAAAAACTGTTGGATCTAATCAATGAATTCAGTAAAGTTCCATGCTATAAAATCAATGAACAGAAATTAGTTGCATTTCTATACACTAACAATGAAACATCTGAAAAAGAAATGAAGAAAACTATCCCATTCACAATAACATCAAAAATGATAAAATACCTAAGAATAAATTTAACCAATGAAGTGAAAGATCTATGCAATGAATACTACAAGACTCTGTTGAAAGAAGTTGAAAAAGACATAAACAAGTTGAAAGACATGCATGTTCATGGATTGGAAGAGTTAATATTGTTAAAATTCCCATGCTACCAAAAGCTATCTATAGACCCAATGCTATTCTTATCAAAATTCCAATGGTGTTTTTCACAGAAATATAAAAAAATCCTAAATATTATATGGAACCACAAAAGACTCTAAATAGCCAAAGCAATCATGAGAAAAAAGAATAAAACCTGAGGCATCACACTTCCTATACTAGAAAGCTTTGGTAACTAAAACAGTATGGTCCCTGCCATAAAAATAGACATATATACAAATGGAACAGATAGACAGCCTGGAACTAAACCCCCACATATACAGTCAACTAATATTTGATAAAGGGAGCCAAGAACATCCAATGGAGGAAGGATAATCTCTTCAACAAATGATGTTGGGAAAACTGAATAACCACATGCAGAAGAAGGAAATTAGACCCCTATTTAAACAATTCAAAAAATTTAATTTGAAATGGACCAACAACTTAAATATAAGACCTGATACCACAAAACTCCTAGAAGAAAATATAGGGGAGAATTCCTTGACATTGGTCCTGGCAATGATTTTTTGAGTATGACACCAAAAGTAGTAACAAAAGAAATATTCAACAAGGGAGACTACATGAAACTTAAAAGTTTCTGCACTGCCAAAGAAACAATTAACAAAATGAAAAGAGAACATACAGAATGGGAGAAAATATTTGCAAACCATGCATAGGCTAAGAGGTTAGTATCCAAAATATAAAGAATTCATACTCAATAACAAAAAAAAGAAACAATCCAATTAAAAAATGGGCAGAGCATCTGAATAGACATTTTTCCAAAGAAGACATACAGATAGCCAACAAGTACTTGAAAAGGTGCTCAACATCACTAATCATCAGGGAAATCAAAATCAAAATCACAACAAGGTATCACCTCACACCTGTAAGAATGGCTATTATCAAGAAGACAAGAAATAACAAGTGTTGATTAGGATGTGGAGAAAAGCAAACACTTGTGCACTGTTGGTAGGATTGTAAACTGGTTCAGCCACTGTGGAGAACAGTGTGGAGGTTCCTCAAAGAGTTAAAAATAGAGCTACCATACTATCCAGCAATCCCACTTCTGGGTATATATCCAAAGGAAATGGAAACAGGTTATCAAAGAAATATATGCACTCCTATGTTCATTGCAGCATTATTCACAATAGCCAAGATATGGAAACAACCTAAGTCTTGGTCAATCGATGAATGGATAAAGAAAATGTGGTATACCATATACAATGGAATACTCTTCAGCCATGACAAAAGAGGAAATCCTGCCATTTGTGACAACATGGATGGACCTTGAGAACATTATGCTGAGTAAAATAAGTCAGACAGAGAAAGGCAAAAACAGGATGATACCTCTTATATGTGGAACCTAAAAGAAAGCAAACTTGAAAACACAAGAGTGGAATGGTAGTTACCAAGGGCTGGGGGGTGGGGGAATGAGAGAGATTTGGTTTAGGGAGATATACTTGCAACTAGTAGATAAATAAGTCCTGGACATCTAATACACAGTACAATGATTATACACAACAAAACTTTATTATAAACATTAAACTTGCTAAGAGACTAGATCTTAATTGCTCCTGCCACAAGAAGAAGTGATCATTATTTGATGCAATAGTGGTGTTAGCTAATGATACAGTGGCAATCATATTGCAATATAAATGTATCAGATCGGGAGGGTGTCAAGGTGGTCATGCTGGTGGACTCTGAACTCACCTCCTCCCATGAACACAGCCAGGTTATAACTATTTTGGGGATAATTACCCCTGAGAGAGAACTGAAAACTGGATAAAAAGAATCCTCGCAACAAGGGACAGTCCTGACTAATGCGGAAGAGGCAGAAATTCCTGTCTGGAGAGAAAAAGCCACCTTTGCAAGCCACAGAGCTTCATGGCTGGCTGGCCAGGAGCAATCCTAAGATACACAGCCTTCCCTGGAAGAGTGGGGGACCTGAGCAGGGGAGTATAGCCACTATAAGCATCCCTCAGACTCAGCACAACTGACATGAGTCTTATAATATCTGGCTTTGCTGGCTATTAACTATAATGGGGAATACCCTTAGAAAAGCTGTTGGACTAAGTGGAAAAATCTCCAGCTGTTACAGGGCCCATGCACAAATTCACCTATTTCAACAGAAAGAAAGGTGCACGGTCCTTTGGTGAAAAGAGACCCACCTGATAAGTTCCAGGTGCATCTTGGTGAGGGGTGAGACCTCTCCAGGGACTGAGACATTGGCAGCAGCCATTATTGTGACCTAGTACAGGTATGCTGACAGAGATGCTGGCAGACACTCTTGGAGTTCTTCCCCTGGCCTGTTAGCCCAGGGCCTGCCCCTCCCACTAGAGTGCAGATTTAATCCAGCTCAGCCAGGGCAGGCAGACGCCCTAGGGACTCGCCCCACTGAACAGCACGCCCTCAGGAAACTTTTCAGCCTGCATAGACTGGGTGCCTGGATCCTCTGCAGGCAGGCAATGGGTCTGCCTCTGTGGGGCAGGGCATGCATGAGGAGCTGGTGGAGAGTGTGGGGCATTGGTGGAGCATGTAGGGGCCTCTGCAGTGGGGTGACTGGGTCTGCTCCAGGGGGTTGGGAATTATGTATGGGCTAGGACTGTGTTGATGGTGGATGTGGACCTGTGGGGTGTGGGACTTATCTGTGGCAGAAGACCTGTGCCTCCAAAACAACCACATAGGGGATCCACCCCACCTTCCAAAGCCTGAAACAATTAGGTACTCGCATGCCTGGGGTCAGCTCCACTCCGCTGCAATCCTGAGAGAGCTGACAACAGCCTTATAGGCTGGATGCCTACGGCAATTGTAAGCCCCTGAACCTGACAACCAGCCACACTGGGGGCCTACTCAGTTAACAAAAAAAGTGCAACAGGAATGTGCTATTAGACCTTGCAGCCAACTGTGCTGAGGCTCCTCAAACTTGGTAAACTGACTGAAGGGTCCACAGCAGCCACATGCAGCTGAGCACTACATCCAGCCAGTCAAGGGGACAGTCTAGATTCCCTGTGCACCTGCAGCGAGAGCAACCTTGCCAAAATAGAAGGACACACATAACCCACACAGGGGTCACTCCTGGAACATTTGGAACTGGTAACAAGAAGGAAGCACACTGCTGGGCCTCAAAAGGGGTCTTCTACATAAGGCCATTTCTCCAAGATCAGGAGACCTAGCTGACCCACCTGACACAGATATAAGCACAGAGAAAGAGATAAAATGAGGAGACAAAGGAATACATTCCAAGCAAGGGAACAGGACAAAACCCCAGAAAAAAAGAACTAAATGAAGCAGAAATAAACAATCTACCTGACAAAGAGTTCAAACAAAAAGTCATAAGGATGCTCACTGATCTTGGGAGAAGAATGGATGAACATGGTGAGAACATCAACAAAGAACTGGAAAATATGAAGAAGAACCAATCAGAAATAGAGAATACAATACTGGAAATGAAAAATTCACTAGAGGGACTCAATAGCAGAGTAGATGGTACAGAATAATGGATCAGCGAGCTGGACAAAAGACTAGAGGAAATCAACCAAGCTGAACAAATAAAAGAAAGAAGAATTAAAAAGAATGAGAACAGTCTAAGGGAATTCTGGGACAGCATAAAGCACACTAACATTCGTATTATAGGCATTCCAGAAGGAGAAGAGAGAGACAAAGGGGCAGAGAATCTATTTGAAGAAATAATAGCTGAAAACTTTCCTAACCTAAAGAAGAAAACAGATATCCAGGTACAGGAAGCACAGAGAGCACCAAATAAGACAAACCCAAAGAGGCCCACACCAAGACACATTATAATTAAAATGTCCAAAATTAAAGATAAAGAGAGAATCCTAAAAGCCACAAGGGAAAGGCAACAAATGACATACAAAGGAAACCCCATAAGGCTGTCAGCTGACTTCTCAACAGAAACCTTACAGGATAGAAGGGAGTAGCACAATATATTTAAAGTATTGAAGGGAAAAAACCTACAGCCAAGAATACTCTACCCAGCAAGATTATCATTCAGAATGGAATGAAAGATAAACAGTTTCCCAGACAAGCAAAAATTAAAGGAGTTATCACCAAGAAAACAGTTTTGCAAGAAATGCTAAAAGTACTTATTTAAGTGGGAAAGAGAAGACCGCAATAGGAATAAGAAAATTGTCCAAACAAAAGACAATAAAATCACTGGTAAAGGCAAGAATACAGTAAAAGTAGCAGATCAACCACCTATGCAGATAACATGAAGGTCAAAAGACAAGTGTACCAAATTACCTATTTCAATGGTAAGAGGGTAATGGATACTCACACAAAATAAGAAGTTAGATATGATATCAAAAACATAAAATGTGGGAGGAGAGGATTAAATGAGTAGAGCTTTCAGAAAGAGGTCAAATTAAAGAGACCATCAACTCGATATAGATTGCTATAGACGTAGATTATTATATATGAACCTCATAGTAATCACAAACCAGAAACCTATAATAAATAAACAAATAATTAAGAGAAAGGAACCCAAATATAATACTAAAGAAAGCCATCAAACAACAAGAGGAGAGAGCAAGAGAAGAACTACTAAAACACCCAGGAAAAACAGTAACAAAATGGCAATAAGTACATATTTATCAGTAGCTACTTTAAATGTCAATGGACTAAATGCTCAAATCAAAAGGCAGAGGGTGGCCAATTGGATAAAAAAAAAACAAGACCCATATATATAATGTATACAAAAGACACACTTCAGACCTAAAGACACTTACAAACTGAAAGTGAAGGGACGGAAAAAGATACTCCATGAAAATGGCAAAGAAAAGAAAGCTGGGGTAGCAATACTTACGTCAGACAAAATTGACTTTAAGACAAAAACTGTAACAAGAGATAAAAAAGGGCACTACATAATGATAAAAGGAACAGTCCAACAAGAGGATATAACACTTGTAAATATGTATACACCCAACATAGGAGCACCTAAATATATAAAGCAATTATTAACAGACAAAAAAGGAGAAATAGACAGTAACACAATAATAGTAGGGGACTTTAACATTCCACTTACACCAATGGATAGATCATCCAAATACAAGAACAATAAGGAAACATTGGCCTTAAATAACACCTTAGACCAGATGGACTTAGTAGACATATATATAGAACATTCCATTCAAAAACCACAGGATAAGCATTCTTTTCAAATGCTCATGGAACATTCTCCAGGATTGATCACATAATAGGCCAAAAACCAAGTCTCAATAAATTGAAGAAGATTTCTTAAATAAATTTAAGAAGTAATACCAAGCATCTTTTCTGACCACAGCAGTATGAAACTAGAAATCAACTTAAGGAAGAAAAGGCACAGATATGTGGGGATTAAACAAAATGCTACCAAACAACTATTGAGTCAATGGAGAAATCAAAAACTACCCAGAGACAAATGAAAATGAAAATACAACATGACAAAATCTATGGGATACAGAAAAAGCAGTTCTAAGAGAGAAGTTTATACCAATACAGGCCTACCTCAACAAACAAGAAAAATCCCAAATAAACAATCTAACGGTGCACCTAAAGGAACTGGAAAAAGAAGAACAAACAAAACCCCAAATCAGAAGAAGGAAAGAAATAATAAAAATCAGAGCATAAATAAATGAAATAGAGACTAAAAAAAAAACAATAGAAAAATCAATGAAACCAAGAGCTGGTTCTTTGAAAAGGTAAACAAAATTGACAAACCTTTAGCTAGACTCACCAAGAAAAAAAAGAGAGAAGACTCAAATAAATAAAATCAGAAATGAAAGAGGAAAAGTGACAATGGACACCTCATAAATACAAAAGATTATAAGAGAATACTACAAAAAGCTATATGCCAACAAATTGGATAATCTAGAAGAAATGGATTAATTCTTAGAATCATACAACCTACCAAAACTGAACCAAGAATAAATAGAGAATTTGAATACACCAGTCACCAGCAAGGAGATCAAAACAATAATCAAAAACCTCCCCAAAAATAAAAGCCGAGGACCAGAGAGCTTCCCTGGTGAATTCTACCAAACATTCAAAGAAGACTTAATACCTATCCTTCTCAAGTTCTTCCAAAAAATTGAAGAGGGGAAGATCCCTAACTCATTCTACAAGGCCAATATTACCCTGATACCAAAACCAGACAAGGACAACACAAAAAAAGAAAATTACAGACCAATGTCACAGATGAACATTGATGCAAAAATCCTCAACAAAATAATAGAAAATTGTATACAACAATACATTTAAAAAATCATACACCATGATCAAGTGGGATTTATTCCAGGAATGCAGGGATGGTTCAGTATCCACAAATCAATCAACATGGTATACTACATTAACAATATGAAGAGTAAAAATCACATGATCATCTCAATAGATGTAGAGAAAGCATTTGACAAGATGCAGCATCCATTTATGAAAAAACTCTGAATAGAATGGGTATAGAAGGAAAGTACCTCGACATAATAAAGCTGTATTTGACAAACCTACAGCTAATATCATTCTCATTGGAGAAAAACTGAAAGCCATCCCTCTAAGAACAGGAACCAGACAAGGATACCCACTTCTACCATTCTTATTTACCAGAGTATTGGAAGTCTTAGCCAGAGCAATTAGGCAAGAAAAAGAAATAAAAGGGAACCAAACTGGAAAGGAAGAAGTGAAACTGTCACAATTTGCAGATGGCATGATTTTATATATAGAAAACCCTAAAGAATCCACTAAAAAACTTTTAGAAATAATAAATGAATATGGTCATGTTGCAGGATACAAGATCAACATACAAAAATCAGTTGCATTTCTATGCACTAACAACAAAGTAGCAGAAAGAGAAATTAAGAATGCAATCCCATTTACAAATGCAACAAAAAGAATAAAATATATAGGAATAAACTTAATCAAAGAGGTGAAAGATCTGCACACTGAAAACTATAAAACATTGTTGAAAGAAATTGAAGAAGACACTGAAATGGAAAGATATTCCATGCTCTTGGATTAGAAGAATTAACATAATTAAAATAGCCATACTTCCTAAAGCAATCTACAGATTCAATGCAATCCCTATCAAAGTTCCAACAACATTTTTCACAGATATAGGACAAAGAGTCCTAAAATTTATATGTAACAGGAAAAGACCCTGAATAGCCAAAGGAATCCTGAGAAAAAAGAACAAAGCTGGAGGTATCACACTCCCTGATTTCAAAATATACTACAAAGCTATAGTAGCCAAAACAGCATGGTACTGGCACAAAAACAGACACAGAGATCAATGGAACAGAATTGAGATCCCAGAAATAAACCCACACAACTATGGACGGCTAATTTTCGACAAGGGAGCCCAGAACATACAATGGAGCAAGGAAAGTCTGTTCAATAAATGGTGTTGGGAAAACTGGACAGCCACATGCAAAAGAATGAAACCAGACCACTATGTTACACCATACACAAAAATTAACTCAAAATAGAGTAAAGCCTTGAATGTAGGACCTGGAACCATTGAACTTCTAGAAGAAAACATAGGCAGTACACTCTTTGACATCAGTCTTAGCAGCATATTTTCAAGTACCATGTCTGACTGGGCAAAAGAAACAATAAAAAAATAAACAGGACTACATCAAACTAAAAAGCTTCCGCACAGGAAAGGAAACCATCAACAAAATGAAAAGACAACCTAACAACTTGGAGAAGATATTTGCAAACCATGTATCTGATAAGGGGTTAATATCCAAAATATATAAAGAACCCATACATCTCAGCAACAAAAAAAAGTAGCAACCCATTAAAAAATTGGCAAAAGATCTGAGCAGACGTTTCTCCAAAGAAGATATACAGATGGCCAACAGGCCTATGAAAAGATGTTCAACATCAACAGGGAAATGCAAATCAAAACCGCAATGAGATATCGCCTCACTCCATCAGAATGGCTATAATTAACAAGACAGGAAACAATAAGTTGGAGAGGATGTAGAGAGAAAGGAACCCTCATACACTGCTGGTGGGAGTGCAAACTGATGCACCCGCTATGGGAAACAGTATGGAGAGTCCTCGAAAAATTAAAATAGATCTACCATATGATCCAGCTATTCCACTGCTGGGTATTTAGCCAGAAAACAGGAAAACACAAATGTGTAAAGATATATGCACCTCTATGTTCATCGCAGCATTATTCACAGTAGCCAAGACTTGGAAGCAACCTAGGTGCCCATCAAGGGACAAATGGATAAAGAAGATGTGGTATATATACACAATGGACTACTACTCAGCCATAAGAAATGATGAAATCCAGCCATTTGTGACAACATGAACGGACCTTGAGAGTATTATGTTAAGTGAAATAAGTCAGCGGGAGAAAGTCAAATACCATATGATCTCACTACGTAGAAGATAAAAACAACAAACAAACACATAGAAACAGAGACTAGATTTGTGGTTACCATAGGGGAAGCAGGGAGGGAGGAGGGTGAAAGGGGTGATTAGGCACATGTGTGTAGTGATGGATTGTAATTAGCCTTTGGGTAGTGAACATGTTATAACCTACACAGAAATTGAAATATATAATCATGCACACCTAAAATTTATATAATGTTATAAACCACTGTTACTGCAATAAAAAAACAATTTTAAAAAAAGAAAAAAATTTATCAAATCAATATCTTGTTTGCCCTAAACTTATTCACGCTATATGTCAATTATATCTCAATTTTTTAAAATTGAGGAAAATAAATGTAGAAAAAGCCAATTCTGAATAAAATATCCTGTCCTTACCATTGAATTCTTAATTTGGGAGTGATGCTCTCTTTGAGGTACTGCTATCATGAATAAACAGGTTTAAATGTTGGAACCAACATCTAAAATATGTCTAAATCTAAAGATAAGAAAAGGTGATAGTCAGAAGAGTTGTAGAAAAGAAGGAAGGTACACTTTAGAAAAAAAGAAAAGAAAAAGATTTATGTTTCAACATATTAGAGTTGCACTAATAGTACATCAGATGCCAGGGAATGAATAGTTAACCTTGAGAATCCTATTCATTTCTTTTTTTTTTTTTAAAGAGTGGCACCTGGGCTAACAACTGTTGCCAATCTTCCTTTTTTTTTTTCCTGCTGTATTTCCCAAACCCCCCCGGTACATAGTTGTATATCTTAGTTGCAGGTAGGTCCTTCTAGTTGTGGGATGTGGGACGCCACCTCAACGTGGCCTGACGAGCGGTGCCATGTCCGCGCCCAGGATGTGAACCCTGGGCCACCACAGCGGAGCACGCAAACTTAACCACTCGGCCACGGAGCCGGCCCCCTTATTCATTTCTTTGTTCCCTTCTTCTTTGGATTATAACTAATAAACCTTTATAAGAATTTACAAATAACTAAATATTACTGTCTTTCTGGATTTCCACTTCTTGGTGAATTAAATTGACTCTTATCTTACAGATCATAAGATGGTGTATAAAAATAGGTTGATGGATGGAGTGAAGACCTACAGAGGTGAGTGAGAAGCATGCCAAGGAAGAGAAAACAGATCTTCAAGCTGTTGCATTTACTTTTCTAACATCTCTCTTAGTTCTCAATGATTAGATTGATAATCGTGTTACTCTGGCTTTTTTATGAGCTCTCATTCTTAGTTGTACACCATCACATTTGGGGAAATAGCCTACACTATTTTGTCACTGTGGCAAATCTCAAGTCTTACTTAATGGTAAGAAATTTGTGCATTGGTTGTCTTGTTGCAATAATTCAGTAGTCTTGCCTGTTCTCTTCTGGGTAAACTCATCCTAGAAACTGTTCTAACAGTGTTTCCTGGAACATTGACAAGGAGAATTTTTCTATTCCTAATCCTCAGCTAGTTCTTTTGATCACTTCAAAAACTTCATCATGCCATTGCTTTTTACTTCCTGTTTGTGTTGGTTGGTTGATATCACCAAGGATTTTTTTCCCTCTTTGGCATAAATACATATTTCTTTTATTCTTATCCCTTGTTTTCTTAAGGAGGAAAGGTTAATGTCAATAAAATAGATGATGCTCTTGAAAACATGGGATTCCCTCTTGAAGAGGACGAAGTCGATGAACTGTGCAGTCGCCTGCCGATTGATAGTGAGTATTTCAAGTACACATTGACCTTTAAGAAAATTCTTGTTTCTCAGTGAGAACATCTCAAGTATGGTTGTTAATATCATGGAAGAAGCCAAAAGTCTATAGAGACTCACTCCTAAAGAATGGAGATATATTGTCTCTTAATATTAACCTCAGATAAAATATCAATAATTGCTTATATTGCTGCTTGCAGAGTTCCTATGCGAGAAAATACCAAATGAGATGATGGTCAGTGTTGGGATCAAGTAAATAAATTATAAAATAAAGCAAAAATACATTTGAGGGGTGGGAAGAGAAAATTATGAGAGAATTCAGAGAATAACAAATAGAAGGGGAAAAAAGAAAGTGCTGGAAACTGTTAAATGTTATTTGTACTACTGTAAAATATATGTAACATATACCTAACAATTACACTTAGTAAATTCACAAATGTCAAGATTTAGATTGCATAGAAATTACCCACACCATCAAGATTATGATCAATTAGGTCTAGGGTAGAGCCCATGAATCTTCATTTTAAATAAGCAACCCCCACCACAGTTAATTTGGTTAAAAGAGCTTACCTTTACAATATAGAGAAATATATATATTAATATACTTATCTGGAATTAATAGCTTTTTGCATGACTTTTAGCAACAGTATCTGATCAAAGCACTCTATTTAGCTCTTAGTATCTTAAGCATCTTAACTTCTTTAGCATCCTGAGAGGATTCTGTAGATTGATTAATAGTTTTATAAGCACCCCAGAAGTACTGGCTTACCTAAGTGTATCTAATATGGTCCAATCATTCTTGAAATCAAGATTTTCTGCTTGCCAAATAGATAGTCTCCTATTTCTTGTCCCCTCTAATCCTTTTTTCACAACTCTGTGTGTAAAACATGAGCTAAACAAAACAATGTAAAGCTCCTGTTGGAGTTGGAATATGGCCCCACCCTAAATTATCTAGAGGACAGTCTAACTGAATGTCTCAAAATAAATATTACAGCCTATGTTCTGTGAAGGTTACCAAGAGCTGAGTTTTAAAAATACAACCAAAGAAACAAAGACACAACAATAAACCAAAGGGATCCAAAGAACAGAAAGTAAAAATACTTTAAATAAATTTATATGCTTTAATGCAATGCTCTATAAAACGTAGTAACTATAGTCAATAACACTGTATTGTATAACTGAAATTTACTAAGAGAGTAGAACTTAAATGTTCTCATCAAGAGAAAGATACATATGTGAGATAATAGTTGTGTTCATTAACTAGATGGGGGAATCCTTTCACAATGTATACATATATTAAATCACCATGATGTGCACTTTAAATATCTTGCAATTTTATTTGTCAATTATACCTCAATAAAGCTGAAATAAGAAACAAACAAAAAATGAAAATTATTTCTCTTCTTTTTCTTCTCTTCCATTCTAACAAGTGAAGAACACAGAAAGGAAAAGTTGAATGTATAGAATAAATGTATTTATCATATTTAGATTGTTTTTCTTTTTTCAAACTTATGTTTATATAGTGTGAAAATTAAAATATCTAATTAGAAAAAAAAACTCTAGGCAACTGCTAAATCCTTACACTTTACTTCACAGTTTAAGAATTTTATGTAATTGGGACCTGTATTAGTCTGCTCAGGATCTTATCTCCAATTACAGTCACACTGGGGGTTTGGGCTTCAACATATGAATTTGAGGGAACACAAGCCCATAACAAGACTCTATCTGAATTTTGTCTTGTCTTGTAGATGAGAGAAGAGTTAAACTGGACAAACTTCTGGATGAACTACATGAACTGCTAGGTGAGTGAGAAGAAATGATGAGAAGGCATAAGAAAAATAATCTATTAATACTTAATAAACTAAATGTTATTCATTATTACAATCAGTTGTTACTTACAACTTATTTAAAAGGCCACAGTGTAAAGCCTAAATAACAATGCCTCTATTCTTTGGAGTTTTTCAATAATAGAATTTCTTTTTCTACTGTTCTAATAGCAAAATGGCAGGGCAAATTACACATACAGGTAATATGACCATTGTGAACAAGCTCATAATTCAGGCAAAAATAAAACAGCAGAGCAAATATTACTTGCTGGCAGAATCGTTTGTACCTGCAAATTTAGTGGACTGTTGCAGAAACACTAGCTTTCTGTGTGCTGTGTTTGTTCTTTGTTCCCGACATCGAAGAACTCCCTTTTACCAGAAAGAAATTCTATTTCTGAATCCTTCTTCTGATTCTATGTAATTAGACAACATTAAATGTTTCCATTACTTTATATCCTATATTTGAGAATAATGATACACAAACATGGTTGATTTTATTACTACTACTACTACTACTACTACTATTATTTGAAGTTTGAAATTTCACCTTTTACCATTATTTTCTTTTTTAAGGGGATGAAATTAACTATGATGACCTGGAAAATATTCTGAAAAACATAGGGTTAAGACTCCAACTGAAAGAAAACTCTGTATTGATGAAAAGTTTGCCAATTGATGGTAAGCATTTAATTTACCAATGAGATATTCATTCATCCAATAAAACTTAATTGGTTGCCATTAGGTACTAGACATTATACTAGGCTCTGAGTCACAAAGATGAATAAGACAAAGTCCAGGTCCTAAAAGTACTCAGTGTAGAGAGGGACAGCACATTCCAAAACAAAAACAAAAACAAATGCTATGCACTGTGATGCATGCTATAATATTAATAAATATGTACTTCTCTAAAAGCGCAAAGGAGACATTGACTATTCCTGGACTCTAAGGCTTCACAGAATGGATATTATTTCCAATGGACCTGAAAGTTTTGACAGTAGGAAGTGGCAAAAACTAAAAATAAAAGCACTGAAAAAGGCAAAGAGACATACCTGACCATGGCAAGTTTGGGGAATCATTTATAATCTCATGATAATAAAGTATAGAGTACACTGTGATATTCACATTATGTGGGGAAATCCTTTATTAATTTCACCTGATCTAATCAATAATTCAGATATAATCCATCTGTGAAATTAGGATAATAATGCTTATCTACAATGATGATGGTGAAGATAAACAAAATGATGACTGTGAAGATATGAAAATGTTTTTAAAATATTTAAAAGATAAAATAATTAATTAGATTTTTCATTTAAAAAATCTAATTATGTTTATTAAATAATTTCTATATTTAAGGCATTTTTCTATATTCAGGCGATATGAAGATACATGTCAGAATCTTATAGCTCAAAATAAAACAGTCCTTGAACTTAAAAAGTTCATAATCTAGTTGAGTAGATAAAATAGAGCTATATATCTTGAGCTTCTGGATAAATATTACAAACTAAATATTTGCATTTATCTTTGCCACTTTCTAAAATACTGAAAGGATGTAAAAGAAATTAAAAGGCATAATCCACAAAGACTAAGAGAACATTATAGCAGATGAGGTGTCAATTAAATTTTGAAAAACAGAAAGTGAATGAAAGATCATAAAAGGTGAAAACTGAGTCAGAGAGGAGAAGCAAACAAGAAGAAAGCCACTCCATGTCACAAAACTGTAAAAGGCTCAGGAAGTGGAGACACTAGTTACCTGTAAAGTCAGGAGTATGGGATATGGCTGAAAATAGAAGAATTGATAGAAAGTCTTTTAAAAGAGCAATTTGATCTAAGCAAAAGGTGAAAAGATCAAATTGCTCACTCCACAGCCAAGTAAGTATCCCTTATCCATGCAGCATAGAGACTTTCTCTCTGGAGAGATTAAACTAGAGAGACTCTGGGCTATCAGACTCAGCCAAGGCTGGGAGTGAATCCACTACTGAAACAGGGAGATTAACTGAAAGTTGACACATTGCATGGTGAGATCTCCCAAGTCATCTTCTCCCACTGGCCTGCCTAAATGCTGGCAGTGAATTCTAATATCCTTCCTTCAGATACTGACATCTGCAACCTGAAAAAATAAAAGGACAGAGAGATGCTGATATTTGTGCTACTGCAAAAGAAAACCTCAGTCTTAAACATAAATAACCAAAAACCATATGACTTATGAGAAAGGTCTCTTACATGAAAGACAGAAGTAAGAACTAGTGAAAAAGAGGGAAGTTGGAGGAAGTAGTCAAAGGGGAAAGCAGGAAAATAATTCAAAACAATTTTAACTAATATCCTCATAAAGATGAGCAGGGCCATGGTTATGAAACAAAATAAAGAGGCTATGCAACAAGATAGAAGGCACTATGAAAAAAAACACTTAGAAAACAGAAAAAAGCTCCTTGGGGAAAAAAAAACAGTAGAAATGTAGAAATTCAATAAAAGGGCTGGAAGATTAATTTGAATATTAGAAGAAAAATACAAAACAGGTAGAAAATAGGAGAGAAAAGATAAGAAAATCAATCCTAAAAATCCAAGAACTGAATAATAGAAGAATTCTAAAAAGAGAACACAAAGAAAATAGAAGACAAAACTATAAAATAAATCATATAAGAAACATCTCCAGATCTGAAAGAATGTGACTCTACATTGAAAGGGCTCACAAAGTACCTACCACGAGGAATGGAAAGAGACCCACACCAGAGTATGTTGTGAAATATCAGAACACCAGAAATAGATTTTAAAAGTTTCCAAAGAGAAAGAAGCAGGTCACATAGAAAGTGAATGGACAAAGATGTGATATATATGTATACAATGGAATATTATTCAGGCATAAAATAGAAAGAAATCCCTCTATTTGCAACAACATCAATGAACCTTGAGGGCATTATGCTAGGTGAAATAAGTCAGACAGAGAAAGACAAATACTGTGTAGTCTAACTTATATGTGAAATCTAAAAACACTGAACTCATAGACACAAAAAGTATGTTGGTGGTTGCCAGGGGCTGGGGGTGAGGGAAATGAGGAGATATTGGTCAAAGGGTAGAAACTTCCAGTTATAAGAGGAATAAGTTTTGGGGATGTAATGTATAGCATGGTGACTACGGTTAACAGTACTGTATTGTATAATTGAAATTTGCTGAGAGATCTTATATTTTCTCACCATAATGTCAACAAAAATAATCCATAACCAATCTATAAATGAAAATTTGGGTGAGTTTATTCTGAGCTAAAATGTGAGGACCATGACCTGGGGCCTTTCTTCCCGGAGCAAGAAAGGGCACCAAAGAAGTGGGGTTTACAGAGTGGTTATATCCCCCAAAGAGGATGTTTCACATATGATTGAAATGTCCCTTTTACTGTAGTCACAAGACTGCTCTGTGGGCACAGCGATTGATGGACACAGCAGGTAGTAGGTCTACTGTCTCCATGGACACAGTAGGGTGGCAGGTCTGTTGTCTCAAGCTGGGTGGTCACAGGTGAGCTGGGTGGTCAAAGGTGAGTGCAGCAATCAGTTCCCAGCCTAGGGAGAGATGTTTATCCTTAAGGAAACGCCAGTGTGGGGGGACTTTGCACCATTATCTTAAGGGCATTTGTTCTTGCCATAGGAAATGTTTAAAGCAGATCTACAATGCATGCTCGATGGCCATGTCAGGCCCTTTTGGAAAAACAAAGTCAGGCCAAATTAGGTTTACACCAAATGGCTTCCTCCTATACTCCACTATATCCTATTGCTTGCCATTTCAATTTGTCATTTTCCCCTTTTGATCTCTAATCTTTTGATAGAAAGCATTGATGATCAAAATATTGTCCCTCGGCGCCAGGGTGGTTGCTGCCTGCCCTGGGTCCATCATGTCCCTCGGTGCTAGGCTTTTATCTCATTTATTTGCCTAGTCGTCCACGTTGGGGGGAAATAGTGGACAAGCATAGAGTTATATATATATTAACAGAGGAAGCATTTCATATGTCATGTAATTTCCAATTAATTTTAGATTGTTGCACAAACATTGTATATGTGCTTTTCTATGACACTTCACATTTACATTGTATATGATTATAGAACAAGTACAGTAACAATAATAACTCAGCATTTTTAAAAGGATTGGTCTGAAATGAATTCTTAGTCATAGTCCCTATCAGAAAAGGAAATTTGTCCAGGGTTATAAGACAGATCAACCATCTCAAGCCATCAAGCAATAATTACTTTAGTTTGTATGCTACTCTTACAACACTGAGTAAAGAAAACAACAATTAGTTTGAATATTATGACTAGTACAAGAATTCCAAGAAGTAGTAGAAATAGGAATTCCAATCCGGATCGGAAAAGGGAACTGATACCGGAAGGGAGCTAATCAAACAATTTAAGACTGGGTGTCAGATTGCATAAGGCATCCACTTGCTTCTTCATGTATTTTAGCAGAGATGACACATTGGAAGATTCATCACGTATAAAAGCACAGCATCCAGTCTGAATGATTGTATATGTACCACCTTGGGATGCAATAAGAACATCCAAAGCCATCCTGTTTTGAAGGACAGCCCTTCTCATTAAAGACATTTCAGTATTTAAATAAGGGTATTCCTGCTTGACTATCATTAAGGGCTTCTTGAGTAAATTTAGTCAGAGATTGCATATGTAATAATGCCATCTTTTAGCTCCAAAGAAGGAGCAAATATAGTTGAAAATATAGCCATACCAGTGGAATTCTGAACAAGCCCATCTGGCCTTAACGAGAGGGAGATTGGCAACAGGTTTTAACTCAGCCTGACTCCTTCCCTGCTTTTAAAGGAAACTCAGGGTGCAGTGTCTTAGCCATCCAGGCAGTAGCCAAGTCCAAAGACTTGTTCCACATAACCATTGAGTTCCATTAGGAGTCACTCAATAAATTCCTGGCCTTCGAGACCAGTCTGTTCCAAATTAATCCCTTTCTTTAAGTATAATAATATTCCAAACAAATTATAAAATAGGTATACAGTTTAAGCATAACAAATGTTTAAATGAGGACATATAATGTTGGTAATACAGGCCTAGTCAGGAGTCTTGGGACAGCTGTCTACAACAGATGCCGTCTTCTTCTCCTCCTGGTGTGGTCCTTTCCAACAGGGCTGCAAAGAGTCTTATTTGATGTCTCTTTTAATAAATAAATTCTTCAGGTTACAGTCCATAATCCTTAAGTTCTGGGAATTCTCTGTGAAAGAATCAGCTACCAATCTTTCATTTCTTTTAAGCACATCAATAAGACCGTGACAACAATGTAACATATCCCTTAAGCAAAGCTGGTTCATATATTTCTTCATCTAATTGCACAGACTGTTTTATTATTTCAAAAGGAGACAGCCGATGTTTACAAAAAGTGTAGATCTAAGATTAAGGAGCACTAGCACAAGAGCTTTTGGCTGTGAAAGAGTAAATGCTTCTGAAACCTTGCCAATTAAGTTTTGGTTGTGCGGTTAGGTCTTTTACCAATCCTGAGGATCGAGGATGGTAAGCACAGTGGAAATGCTGCGATATTTCCCAAATATTACAAATAAATTTGAGTTCCCAGTCGCTGTGTAACTCGGGAGGAATTCCTCAAACAGGAATTTATTCTTTTCAATAATAATTTACCTAAAGCCATCGCTCTTCTGCAAGGAAAAAGCCTCAAAATAATGTGAGAACATACAGATCATTACAATACATTTTCATTCTTGAGATGGTGGCATTTGGACAAAGTCCAATTGTCATACATCAAAGGGTCACTTAGGAAGGGAAAGTGGCCTTGTGAGTCATGAAGTGGCTTCTCTGGATTATACTTTGGGCATATAGCACAACAAGTAGAGGCTATATGAGCCACTGGGAGAAAGTTGTCAAAAGTATTGTTTTTCCCTTTTGTTGCAACCCTATATATTATTTTTCTGCTTCCGTGGCAATTTCTTAAGCCTGTAGAAGGAAATCTTTTTACTGAGTTAGCAGAGTTAACAAAGTAGCAGGCATTCTTGAGGCTGGACAGCACATCCAGCTTGATAACATCCTTATCATTTAAGTAAGACTCATTTGTAAACCAAATTAAACAATAGAATGCAGTCGTGGTCTTCTCTCCCTTGTGATGTTGGAAGCAGGTAGCAAGGTTAATGGTTGGAGCAAATTATAAACTAGTTCCTGAGTCCAGGGGGCAGGCAGTCAAGAAGACTTCTAGATGTCAGAGTCAAAGCATCTTTTGCAGCTTGAAATGTCTCTGATGATGTCATCAGGCATTCAGGTATCTTTCTGAGTGGCTTACAGCTTACACAGCAACAGACAGGAATCTCAAATTTCTATCAAGTCGTTCAGCTTCAGTTTACAAGGCTTCAAGAAAAAGAGCAGGTCAATTCTCAATGATTGCAAATGAAAATGAGGTAAAAATTGGAAACATTAGTTTCGAGATTTGTAACCAGGTATTTCAGTAGAAGAATTCAGGATCCAGTCCAGTTCACAGGTAGAAAAAGCCTCAAAGACAATTAACAGAACTAGGATCTAATGTCCACAAATGCACATTATAGTTTTTCACTGAAACATAATTCTTCTCTCTAAAAATCACCCTCATTTTTACCAAAGATAGTCAAATTAAGACTAATTGGTTTGCAATATAAGTTTACTTTCAAGAAACTTGGCCCAATTATTTACATAAGTGCAGCAAGAATAGCAATTGATCATATAGGCTCTTAAATCTGTTTTGCTGGAATTTTGTAAGGAATCTCAGATTGAACCTTAAAGACCTCTCGAGGCCAGGAAAGCCACACCAAGGATTTGTGCCATCAGGCCTTGCCTGCAATACCTTAGATTTGGGTGAATTTCTCTCCTTTCTTGAGATTTCCCAAAATATTTCAGGTTCATTGCACCTGCCAGATAAGCAAGCTTCCTTACTTACCAGGTAAGATTGCTGGAATCTCTCTCTGTAAAGCAAGGTACCAGGCCCATATTTCCAAGTGGCTTTATTTCCAGAAAGTCAACCTTATTCCTCAAAGGCAGTATTGTCATATCTGTGTCTGTATGTTTCTCTCAAATATGACATTCCAGTCAAAGTTTTGGTAAGATAGCAATTGTGTCCTGTTATAAGGAGAACAGATTCTTATTGAACTTATGCAAATAACTATATTGCCATGAAATAACCATGCTCACTCACAAAGAGTTTCCAAATTCTGGAGGGATCAGGTAGGGAGAAAAAGATAAATGTTTCAGTTCTGCTCCTAAAGGTATAATTTCACTAAATTGCTATAAGGCATAGTTAGCATGAGAGAAAAGAGAAAAAGATTTCCTTAAATCTGAGAAAACAAAACAACACATCAAAAACAATATTTCAAACAAAAGTCGTAAAAAAAAATTATAATCATCCTCAGTTCATTCAGTCCTGTATAATCGGTTCTTGATCTTAATCTTCTGTTAGCAGTTTTATGAGGTCATCAGTTTTTCCATTAGATTTCTGTAATTTATTACTCAGTTTAGTTCTACGATCTGAAAGTTTATCAGAAAACTGTAATCCAGAGTAAGTGTCAGAGTCTTTTCCATGAATTCCTCTGAAGATGAGACATATTTGCAAAAGCAAAAAGCATCAGAGTAAAAAACTAACTGTAAACAACAAAAGACTTAAAAATGACAATTGACAGAGAAACTTGGTTACTTCTGTGACATGCAACACTCCTAGATAATAACTAGAATTATGACTGATAACCAGGACAGATCAGAATTTTAGGAATGCTATATAATTTTCAAAACACTTATATCAATAACATTTACCCACATAATACCACCTAAGAAAGTTTATCATCGCTTATTTAACAATGCTTCCCATGTAGTTTAATAGACCAAATAAGTCTAATTAGTTTAGTATTTTCCTCCTTATAGGAAGAGAGAGAGAACAAATTTCTTTGAGAAGTCTCAGGGGCCCTCTGAAAATCCTCAGAGAAATTTTTCTTCTTTCTACCAGGTCAAAAGAAAGCCTTCATTCAGGATTTGAATATTTTTGAGGGAGAAGCTTGTCAAAAATGTCAAAAGTTTTTAAAATACTTGTTCAAATAGGAAACAACTCTCTCTGTGAAACAATGCTCAGGTATCCATTTAAAGCGACAACAGAGACAGTCAAGAGCAAACAACACAGTCAAAAAATTTTAGAAGAGACCTCTTTCTTTCTGAATATAGGAAATTATTTTAACAAAACATAGATTTTCTGTCTTTTAGGTAGAGATAGAGCCGGCCAAAAGTTCAAGAAAATTATCCTTTGAGAGAAAACCAATTTTAATTTCTGTACCAGCTTATTTTTAACGTTGAAACTCATTTATGTAATTGGATTTACTTTAATCTTAGTCAACTTGACCAGGCATAAAACTCCTTTCTGAATTTCTCCTTCACAAACCTTCTACAACTTTCTTGTTACATTCAGAATTTGTCACATGCTTGCTTTCTTCCCTTCTAGTACATTAGGACGAATTTATCTTTCTTAACTGAACAAAAAAAAATACTTCCATTCTTTATATCCTCTTTACTGAAAACATACATTTTAACTTTCCTTGAATACAGAGCTGTTTTCCTTATTAATTTCTAGTAGCTTTAATTATATATGTTAATTAGAACTTTTAACCCTTAACAGACCCTAGTAAACAGTAAAAGGGTAAGCAATTATGAATTGTCTTTTATATCAGCATTCTAAACACTTCATAATTTCTAGAAACATGCTGCTTTACAGTAACAGACCCAAAGACTTTTAGCCCCTCTGCAATAAGAAGCCAAAAATAGATAACTTAGATATGTTTAGCAATAATGTTTGTGTTCTATCCAATCCAAAACTGACCCAGATGCTCAGATTCTTATCATTTAACTTAACTTGGCAAAACTCAAGATTGTTACTGTGGGGACCTGAAATTGGCCACCCCAAGATATGTCTCTTTGGCATCAGGATTGTTTGAGGCTGATTGCTTTTGATAAACTGGGACAGGGAAGGAGGCTCTGAGGAATGGAACTTGCCCTTTGTTAGGACACCTTTACATTTGTAAGGTAAATCTCTATCTGTAAAAGGTGCCTCCCTCTCTGTACCAGGAAGAAGAAAGGCGATGACCTTCTCTCTAGAAACTCTTAATCAATACTAAAGGCAGGGACTTAAAATCTGCATTTTATTGTGCTAGTCTGGTAACCTCCTGTAACTAACTTCCCTCTCCCTCCCAACGCTGGCATTTCTTTAAGGATTAAGCATCTTTCCTTAGGCTAGGAACTGATTGCTGCGCTCACCTGTGACCGCCCAGCTCCAGACAATCAACTTGCCTCCTGCTACGCCCACCGAGATAGCAGACCACTGCCTGCTGTGTCCATCAAGCACTGTGCCGACAGGGCAATCTTGTGACTATTGTGGGAGGGACAGTTCAATCACGTGTGAAACACCCTGTTTGGGGGTATATAACCACTATGTGCACCCCACTTCTTGGGTGCCCTTTCTTCCTTCGGGAAGAAAGGCCCCGGGCCATGGTTCCTCATAAAGCTTTGTTTAATTTTCTCTTGCTATTCTATCTCATGTGAATTTAATTCGTTCTCCAGCCAGACGAACCCCCATTTGGGGAGAGGAAATGTCCTCCTCCCCTACATTACCAAAAAGAATTTGGAAGCTGTTTTTTCCCCAAGTATACAGACCATAAAACAGTTATTGTACCCGCTTTTATCTATTTAAATCATTTCCAACAATTATGTTCAGATTACCCACGAAAACCTCATGAGACATTAGACAAAACTGGTCATCATTTAAAGCTATTATTTTGCTGATGAATTTCTAGCAGACAACGTGAATTTACTTGACTAGTAAACCCAGGCTGCATACCTGCATCATATGCAAATACTGACAACTCTGACAAGACTATTTTCAATCAAACCAACAAACTTAAACAAGCTTTCATTTACCAAAAGTTAATTCACATCACGTTAACTTGAAAGACATTGGATTAATTTCTACTACATTTAGAATTTATGTAAGTGCTTACTTTAAGCCAATTAAACAGAGCTCTTAATTTTTTCTTCTTTTTTTCTGTCTTAGGAATTAGTGATGGGCTAGGTAGTAGTTCCTGGAGAGGGGAGATGATAATCCTTTTTGAGATAAAGGAACTGGGTGGTATCTGAATTGCCTCTAGAGCTGTATTTCCAGTCTTGCAAGGATTTTCTAAGGACAGTTGCTCTTGATTTCCCAGAAACTGGATTGTAACTTGAGTGACATTCTAGGTTGATCTACCTGTCCAACTACATCATAAAGGCATAGAGAAACCCCTCAAGTTTTCTCCCGGCTGGAGTTTCTGGGGCATAACCCATCCAATTGAAAGTGTTTCTAATTAGTTAAAATGTACCTGAGCATTGAGTCTCTGGGGATGCTTAGGGTGTTCCCCATGGTGGTAAAGCCAGTGTCCGACTGACAGTGGACTGGAAAAGGGTGCAGAGCCCAATTGCGGGTGTCAACATAGTTATAAGATTTAGTCAAGTCCCACTTAGCCGGGGCACTTTGTCCCTGAATCAGAACAAGGTGAGGCAGGGAAGCAGGAGGCAAAGGCCTGGACCTGGCTGGAGGCCGGGGCTCCCAGTGCCAGGGTTGAGAGTTAAGTCCCTGGCAAAATGTTCTCAAGTTTTCAATTTTACAGAAGGTCCAGGTTCTGGTCAGGTCCAGCCTGAACTTAACCTCGACTTGGTGACAACAGAGGAGATGATGAACGAAACAGGCAAAGAAAGGAAAAGAAGAGATCAGACCTCACCCTCATGGCCTTTTCCAGAGGGTTATCAAGATAAGAGTCACACAACAGTTCCTGTGCTGGGCACACAACCCCAGCAGGACAGTTCACAGAATAAATCACAGGTCTCCCACCCTCATAACTGGCTCAGTAGGTGACTAAAATACTCAGTGAGTCAACCGTCAAGAGAGGGCACCCCACTTGGGGTCGCCAGGGTGATCAGGCCCGGAAACCCAAAGTTGGGGATCCCAGGGGTGGAGCCTTTGACTCTTTAAAGATTTCTTTGTTTCCCTGTTGCAAAGCTCAAAAGGAGACGAAAATGACCATTGTAACTTTAAGAGAGATGAAAGAAAAGGAGCCATTACCTTGAAAATCCCCCCATTGGGGTTCCTGTAGCAAGGGATGATGTAAAAAGTTATTAAATGATTTCAGTGCAGATGGGGTCTGGTTATTGTGCGGTCATATAGCTTTAGATATGAATCTGGTCATATAGATCGGCATGTAGGTGAGGATGCCCTGGGCTTCTCTCCCTGGGGCAGCCCTAATTCATATCATAAACTTTAAAGACATTTGGGTAAGTTCTATTCAGAAAAACATTTTGTAAGTGCTTACTTTAAGTCAATGGAATAGAACTCTTTAGAAATTGTACCATCCGGAGGTAAAATATAAAAACTTTTGTAACATATAGACACACACAAACAGACAGTGCAAAGATCTTCCTTAGATTTCTGTTCTCATAGCAGACCGCGGTGGAAAAACTTGTTTTCCCAGTTTTTTTCCTCTTTCTATCTTACTTTCTTTTGGCCTTAGCAATCTGGCTTGGATCCCCCTTTGTTAAGCAACTGCAGTCACAGCATGAAGCCATCTGGAGTCTGGAGGAGAGGCTGCCCATTTGGGAACTGATCAAGCTGTTTTAGAAGCTCGATTTCCTGCTTCTCTTTTAATTTTGTTTTGTTATAAAGTCTGAACAACTTCTAAGGACAGTGTAGTGGCTCAGAAAGCGTGCTGCTTGTGAGTGTTACTCCCTTTGGAGAGGTCGTAAACACTCTGTTACGTGCCTCGGTTTCTCCCTCTGGCTGTCTAAAACACCGCTGTAGGAGGCTCGGAGCGTTGGGTGACCAGCCCTTATGTGCACGTCCCCAGACGAGCCTGTAATTAATTACCGTGAATGAGAGTGGAGTTCCCTATAGGACCACTGCACGTCACGAGGATTGATCCTCTGACACTCCCACTGAGGTCGTTAGTCACCTAAGAACACCTTTTGGTAAAGGCCGGGAGGAGCTAATGTCCCTTTTATTTGGAGCTGAACACGTTCAGTCTCTCATTTCTCTATCAAGTAGTTTGTTCAGACTTTATAAACACTATTCTTTCCAATTTAAAGCCAAATTAAAAACGTCAGCCTTCCCCATTCACTCCCAAGTTCCTCTAGGCTCCTCTGGCCTAGGAACTTCCCTCTAGGCTTTTCTCCACCTAGGAAATGTACCAGTACCTCTCAAACCTCTAGTCTTAAGACCTTACCCAGCTCATATAAACTCTTGGACCGTCAACTTAAAGTAAGGAGATCCAGGTTTCAGGAGAACTCACCAGGGTCACCTGAAGAATGCAGTGATCCAGGGGTTCAATGGGCCCTTATTGGTACCAAATGCCGGTTCAGTGTAGATTCCAGGTGGCGTCCGGTGGGTTTCTCTGAAATCCTGCCGACTACGCCAAGAACTGTTGATGAAAATAATCCATAACCAATCTATAAATGAAAATTTGGGTGAGTTTATTCTGAGCTTAAATCTGAGGATTATAACCCGGGAGAGTCTTTCCACAAAGGAACAGAGCACTCCAAAGAAGTGGGGGTAAATAGGGTGGTTATATACCCTCAAAGAGGATGTTTCACATATGATTGAAATGTCCCTTTTACAATAGTCACGAGGCTGCCTCGTTGGCACAGCGATTGATGGAAACAGCAGATAGGTCTGCTGTTTCCGTGAACCCCGCAGGGTGGCAGGTCTGTTGCCTCGAGCTGGGTGGTCACAGATGAGCACTGCCATCAGTTCCCAGCCTAAGGAAAGATGCTTAATCTTTAAGGAGATGCCCACATTGGGAGGGGGAGGGAAGTGGCACCTTTATCTCAAAATGTCTAAGCAGATATACAATGCATGCTCAATGGCCACAGTCAAGCCCTTTTGGAAAAAACAAAGTCAGGCTGAATTAGGTTTATACCAAATGGCTTCCTCATATACTCCATATATCCTGTTGCTTGCCATTTCAATTTGTCAGCACACTGAGAATATGGGGCCCCAACTGCCCTTGCCTGAGCTCATGAGGCAGTGAGAGGAAAGGCAAGCTGAGAGGACTTCAGACTGCTGACCCCCTCCTCCACTAAGCACTCAGCTGTTGGAGCAGAAGTGTCACTCCGAGAGAAGCTCGCCAATGTCTCCACCCCCTGCTCCAAAGCCCTAGTTTAGAGATTTTTGCCTTGAGGGAGAAGCAGACCATAAAACACAGAGCTTCTAATCTCTTCCCAAAGGAAATGACTTCATTTGCAACAGAGCTTGAGAAATTCAAGCCTAAGGACATTCTCAAGAACAGTCGAGGTTGTGATGAAAGGCAGTTGGGAGGAGATGCGTGGATTTAATGAAAATACAGTCTAGACTGTAGGCTGCCTAGTTTGTAGGGAGAAACAGGAATAGCACAGCTTGGAGGGGCCCCCCTGAAGTCAAAACAATTATCAAATACTGACCTCAGAAACCATAAGTTCAAAAGAGCCAGAATTTGATTGGAACAATTTATGCACCAGGGCATTGTTGAAAACAGTAAAGCAATCAGGTGGCAATTAGTGGAGTTTAACAGCTGGATGTGGTCAGGGAAAGAGAAGAAGAGAGTCCTACTAAAACCATCGTCATCCCAGGAGGACTGTGGGCTTACTCAAAGCTGTGCAGCCCTGAAGAGCAACATCAGAGGCTGTGTGCGTGTGTGTGCACACGTGTGCATGTGCATACAGGGGAGGGTTGGAGGGAGTGGGGAGGAGAGACAGACTTCATAAAATAATCCAGTCAATCACTAAACAAATAAAAAAGCAAATAATAATAATAAACCCAGACAGGGATGACCAGTACCCAGAATTGCTTCAATATATTATCTAAAATCTCCAGTTTCCAACAAAAAATCAGGAGGCATGCAAAGAAACAGGAAAATATGACCCATACGCTAGAGGTGGGGGCATAGACAGTAGAAACTGCATATGAGAGTGACCAGATTCAAATCTAACTAAAACAACTTCAAAGTAGCCATTATAAATGTGTTCACAGAATTAAGGAAAACCATAATTAAAGAAATGAAGGAAGGTATGATCACAATATTGCATCAGATAGAAAATATCAATAAAGAGAAAAATTATTAAAAAGGACCAACTGGAAATTCTGGAGTTGAAAACTACAAGAGAGGGCCCAACAGTATATTTGAACTGGCAGAAGAAAAAATTGGAGAACTCAAAGATAAATTGACAGAGATTGTGCGAGATGAAAACAGAGAAAAAAGAATGAAGAGAGAGAATTTATCTAACATTTCAGACTGGATTATTATGGATAATATACTTTCTCTTTTTTCTCTTGACTTTTTCTTTTTTTTTAAAGATTGACACCTGAGCTGACATCTGTTGCCAATCTTATTCATCATCATCGTCTTCTTCTTCTCCTCCTCCTCCTCTTCTTCTTCCTCCTCTTGCTCTTTCTTTCTTCTTCTCCCCCGCAAAGCCCCCCAGTACATAGTTGTATATTCTAGTTGTAGGTCCTTCTGGTTGTGCTGTGTGGGACACCACCTCAGCATGGCTTGATGAGTGGTGCCATTTCCGTGCCCAGAATCGGAACCAGTGAAACCCTGGGCTGCCGAAGCAGAGTGTGAGAACTTAACCACTGGGCCACGGGGCTGGCCCCTCTTGACTTTTTAAATCAGCAATAAGTTTTACCAAGATATGTGATCATTTTTTCTTTCCATACCTCTTATAACATCTCCTACATTTGCTTTTCTTATTGAGTGCTTTCTTTAAAAAAACCATTTTCAATATGAATCTGTGTGGTGAATCTTAAACCTTAAATCCCTGAGAATATTTTTATTGTGTCCTCATGCTTAAATAACAATTTGTATGTAAATTTAAAGTTCTTTTAATGTTTCAAATAATATTACTCCATTGCCTTTCAGCATCTGAAATTATTGTTGAGAAATCTGACGTCAGTCTGGTTTTTCTTCCTTTATAGATGACCTACTTTTCTTTCTGAAGGATTTTAGAATTTTATCTTTTTATTTGATATTTTTAAAATTAGTATAATGTGTCTAGGTTGGGAATTTTCCTTATCTTTTCCAGTTGAATCTTTATGAGCACTTTTAATATAAGGTCTTTCATCTTTAATCTTGGAAATTTTAATTCATTATTTCTTCAAATAGTTTCTCCTTGCCATTTTTATTTTCTCTCCTCTGGAACTCCTGTTACCCAGAGATTAGCACTCCTACTTCTATATTCATATCTCATAATTTTCCGTTTTCTTCCTTTTTGTTCTTTTCTGCTGCCCTCTGAGAGAGTTCCTCAATCTGACCAAACAGCCCACTAATTAATTTTTCAGCTATTTCTATTGCACTTGTGGGGGACTGGAATTGGCCACCCCAAGATATGTCTCTTTGGCATAAGGATTATTTGGAGTTGGTTACTTTTAAAAACTGCAGACAGGAAAGAAACTGAAAAGTAGAATTTACTTACCCTTTGTTAAGAGACATTTACATTGTAAAGGAAATCTCATCTGTAAAGGTGTCTCCCTCTCTGTACCAGGAAGAAGAGGGGATGACCTTATCTCTAGAAACTCTTAATCAATGTGGAAGGCAAGGACTTAAATCTGCATAATGATCTTACTCTCATTTACTGTACTTGTCTGGTAACCTCCTGTAGCTGACTCCCCCCACCCCCCACATCCTCCTTTGTCTTTAGCTGAAGATGATATTTAAGGTGGTGGCTTTGGCCATTTTGGCGAGTTGCTCAGGTTGCCTGAGCCTCTCCCATGTATACATGTTATAAAGCTCTGTTTAATTTTCTCCTGTTATTCTGTCTCATGTGAATTTAATTCATTTTCCAGCCAGAAGAAGCCAGAGAGGGTAAAGAAAATATCTTCCTCCCCAACACACTCTATCCCATCTACTGTGTTTCTTTATTCAAACTTTTTTATACCTAATATTTCCATTGATTCCTTTTGTACTTTCTTGTTCTTATTACATTTTGCTAATATCATCCCTTCTCTCTTTAAGTATATTTATCATGCTTATTTTAAATTCCTGGTCCTTTTATTCCAATAATTCTGATTCAAATGGTATATATTATTCAGTTTGTTTTCTTTTGAAGTAATTGTACTCCTCAAGTGACTAGTTACTTTGGTTCTGTGAGCCCTTCTTCTCTTGGGGGATCATTACTGTGTTTGGAATGTGCTTTAGGTAAAGGCCAATAGTCAGGTTCCAATCCACATCAGCCTGTTGTGTTTAAGGAGAAGGCAGAGAGCCCCAGGCAGTGTTGATCATTTTCCTGAGTTGACACTGTTCTAGGCAACACCTCTGGTCAGAGTTTCACCTTTAAACTCAAAGAGAAGTAGAACTGGAAGAGGGCAGTCTATCTAGATTGCAATCCACCAGCCCTAATGGTTGAGGAGAGAAGTGGAGAATAAAATACCTGAGGGCAGCTTGTCAATCTTCACCTGTTTACATTAGATCCTCGCTCTGGCAGGATTTATGTGCTGTCCTGATATTACCTTCCAGATACTTGCACCAGTGGTTTAGGATTTTGTTGCTGCTATCTGTAACGACAGGAGTAGGCAGTGATAACTTCAGGGTCATAGTACAGAAAGGCAAGGGCAGAATTTTTCTTTAATGTTTCCCCAGGTGGTCCTTTCCTGTCACCTCTTGTAAGCCCTCCACTCTAGGATACATAAACACACACTCACACCACTACAGCTTTACATTTCCCAAGGGTTTTGCTGTGACTTTTCACTTAGTTCCTAAAATCCAAGTTTTCACTTAGACTTCAGTTTCTTCAGAGTTGATCTCTGGGAAGGGAGCCAGAAATCCATGCTAGTTCACCAACTATATGGGAATAGAAATCAATGTTTGTATTTCTGTAAAATATGAAGCCTGTGATGGCAACAGATGACATCTCACTAAGGGATTACCTTGGAGAAGAGTTTATTTTCATGGGCTTCTCAATGGAAATATCTAAAACAACATCCATTTGATGTCACGTGAAAAATATATAGAAATTCTCAATACTGACATTCAAAGACATCCTGTCATAGTCGTTAAGTTTTTTAGCTCAGGAATCCGCAGTCTCTTCACTCATAAGTCCTACTAGATCTAATATAATCCTTGAGAATATTAATATGCATGATCTTAAGCAGAGGAGTAGAAAAGGAGAAATCAGATGAGAAAGGTATGGCCAGGTAACACTAACAATTGTTTCCACTGTCCAAAAAAAAAAGAAGAAGAAAAGTGGGTAGATTTCCTATCTTAACAGCTTTCTGCCCTTGGCCTAACTCTTAGCTGGAATATAAATAGAAGAAATTTGAGTAAAATTATAAGGATTGTTCCTTCTGGAAATGTTGGGTTTTTAATTATTTCAGCAGGTGTCCTTTTCAATTACTGTGTTGTGCTTTATCTTACAGCTGCTGGAAAGTTGTATAAGCATAAGTTGCTGGATGGCATAAGGTCTCTCAAAGGTGAGTTAGAAGTCAGGTAAAATTGAGACTGTTTATGTTTTGCACTTACTTTTTAAAAACTGCATTTATTTTTAGTGATGTCAAATTTGCCAGTCTAACCTGTTTGTTTATTGTTTTTGTCTCATCGTTTTCTACTTTGAACATAACCACCTTTGAAGAAATTACTTTTGTCTCTGTCATTACATTTCATGTCTTATTTTCTGAATAGACTTACAAAGCCACTTTCTTACCAGAATTCATCAGACTTGCCTATTTCTTTAGTTTTTTCCATATAACTGTCCCATGAGAGCTATAATCAAATCCTCTGGACAAAAATGAGGAGTAGGTTCTGTTCTTAATACCTGTGATAGCTCTTTTCACTTAAACAACTTTACTGTTCCTTTGATTGTTCACCCTCTAATCGATGCATGGACATGCCTAGCATTTTTCACTTTGTCATTATTGTTTGCTTTTTTCATTCCCATACTCTTTTTTCCTAAGGAGTGGAGCTTGATGTTAATAAGCTAGAACCCTTCATGGAAAATATGGGCTTTGAGCTTGAAGAAGAAGAATTCCAAGACCTGCTAGACAGCCTGTCCATTGATGGTGAGCTGCTCTTTCAGTGAAATTTTGAGTTCATGTATGAGAATTGCTGAGAGTTTATTTATTTAGAGTTGTGCAAAAACATTAAAAAACAAAGAGATGAAGACCCAATCCTCAAGAATTCGTCAGTTCATACAGTGGACCTTATTAAGTACCTACTATACATAAGCTGTTAGTAATCTAAAAATAAAGATGACGGGTTCTCTGTCCTCTAGGAGTTCACAGTCTAGTAAGGAGGTTTACATGCTGACAGGTCATCATAATACTATGTGGTTGTGCCATAATACTAAAAATGTATTCAGTAAGATTCTAAAGGAAGGAAGAGCTAGGTTTGCTGGGAAGGAGATCAGAGAAAGACTTGTCAGAAGATGTGCAGAAATTCTCCAGTAAAAAAGACATTCCAGATGAGGAAAGCAGTGCATACAAAAACATAAAATCATGCAAAAACGCAAATATTAGGAGAGCAGCAAGTATTCCCTTGTGGCTAGAATGTATGCTTCATGTTATAAAGTGACAGGAAACAAAGCTTGAAGGGTAGGCTGCCAAGACCAGAAGGACCTTAAACTAGACTATGGAGTTTAGCCTTCATCCTCTTGAGTTAGTTTTGGTAATTTGTGCCTTTCTAGAAATTTGTCCATTTCATCTAAGTTTTCTAATTTGTTGACCTGAAGTTGTTCATAGTATTCCTTCATAATCCTTTTAATTTCTATAGAGTTGGTGGTCAGGTCCTCCCTCCTGATTTTGATCTGTCTCTTTTCTCTTTTGTTTGGTTGGTCTAGCTAAAGGTTTGTCAATTTTGTTGATCTTTTCAAAGAACCAACATCAGTTTTTCCTACTGATTTTCTGCTTTCCATTTTATTAATTTCAGTTCTAATCTACTGTTTCCTTCTTTCAGTTTACATTGGGTTTAGTTTGTTCATCTTTTTCTAGATTCTTAAAATGAAAATTTAGGTTATTAAGTTGAGTTTTTTTTCTTTTCTAATATTGGTGTTTACAACTAAAAATTTTCCTCTAAGCACTGCTTTAGCTTCATTCCAAAAATGTTGATGTGTTTTCCCTTTCATTCAGTTAGAAATACTTTCTAATTTCCCATATGATTTCTCCTTTGATACATGGGTCATTTAGAAGTGTGTTTTTTAATTTCCAAATATTGTGGATTTCCCAAATTTCCTTCTGCTGTTGATTTTCAGTTAATTCCACTGTAGTCAGAGAGCATACTTTGTATTATTTCAATCCTTTTAAACTAGATGAGACTTGTTATATGGCCTAGCATATCATCTATCCTGGAGAATGTTCAATGGTTGAAAATATTGTTCAGTCTTTTTTATCCTACTGATTTTCTGTTATTCCATCCATTATTGAGAGTGGGATATTGAAGTCTCCAACTATTATACTTGAGTTGTCTATTTCTCCCTTCAATTTTAGCCTTCATCCTATAGGCAGTGGTATATCTAGAGTATTTCTCTTTGGGAAGTCAATGCCAATGGAAATGTAGAAGACATTTTTGGAAGCAAAGACTTAAATTTAAAAGATATTGCTATAGTGCAATAAGAGATGATGTGGGCCTGGGCAAGGGAAGTGAACTTAATGATAGATAAGAGACTGATTTGGGAAAGATTCTAGAATTTAAATTAATGGGGCTTGGTGACTGATTGCATGTGAGTTATGAGAAAGAAGAAATATTTTAAGAAGATGGAGATCTCTTGGTGGCTAAGTAAATCATATCATAAGCCAATTTGAGAATTCAGGAAGAGGTTCAGGTGACAATGTCAAGAGAATAGTTTTAGTTTTAGATGTGTTGAGTTTGAGATACCTACAGTACATTCAACTAGAAATATGTATGAAGATGGTTGGAAATGAATACTCTAATAATTCATCTCATTTATCTTTACCTAGGATGTTAGCAATCCACAGATTTTGTAAAACTTAGCATGTGCCAAAGCAGTGATGACATTATTAGCAAACAAAAGGAAAAGCAAAAAAATAAATAAACGGAGGGAATATTTGATAAGCAAAGTTTGAATGTAAGCAAATAGAATAAGGAAGAAAATAGTATTAAGAGAAATAGAAAAAAAGGTACGTAGAGTAAATTCTGAACTACCAGAAACAAGCAGCTCAAGATGGAAAAGAGCAATAGTTCCCAAAGTAATTTGCCTTTATATATCAATCACGCCTAGCATATGTTAGCATGACCTCACAATAGTGAGACCTACAAGTATCCACTAGGAAAAGTTTCCAAGATAACGACCCACTTGAGAAAAACAGCAAAAACCTGGGATTCATCTCACTGGTTCTGCTGATTATATGGCATTGTGGAAAGAGTTTGGAATTTGGAATAAGACAGACACAGATTAGAATTTCAGCTTTGAAAATTCCTGATTGTGCAAGATTGGTCACATTAACCCCTCCAATTCTTAGTTCCTTTTGTTAAAAAGAAAATAATAGCTACCTTTCATAAACGTTGCAGTTTCCTAGCATAGGGTTTAACACATAGTAAGCATTTAATATTAGCTTTTGTTACTTATAAAAGTAACAACCAATATACATTCATTTCAACACAATGGCACTTAATTATGCCTTTGCCATGGCCAGAAGAAATTAAATTTTCCACAGGATAATTTTTTCTTTATTACTGGAAGTATAGAATTTCCCAGTATTTTTTATCTGCCTGTGAAAGGATGTAGATGTTTTTTGTTTTCCCATTTTCCAGGTATCTTGAAACTTCACTGGAATGCTTCAACAGTGATTTTGGTTGTGGAAGTATCAACTATATCCCTGAGTACTACTTTTCAGGTCAATGAGCCCACAGGAAATAGCATTAGAGACCTACTTCAGGCTATTCATAAGTCTTCTGTGGTACTAATTGAAATACATGAGAATGGATAAGACATCTATCTGTGAGGCACTGACCATCTATGAGGCTCTTCCCTCTAAATACCCCATTTAAGAGGAAAATACAGGGGCTGGCCCAGTGGCGCAGTGGTTAAGTTCACATGTTCCAGTCTCAGCGGCCCAGGGTTTGCCAGTACAGATCGCGGGTGCGGACATGGCACCACTTGGCAACCGCCATGCTGTGGTAGGCATCCCACATATAACGTAGAGAAAGATGGGCACAGATGTAAGCTCAGGGCCAGGCTTCCTCAGCAAAAAGAGGAGGACTGGCAGTAGTTAGCTCAGGGCTAGTCTTCCTCAAAAAAAAAAAAAAAAAAAGGAAAATACAAAGTAAAGATTAAAAAATACAAAATTTTTAAATTTTTTAAATTAAAGTTCAATTAAGTTGATCAAAGTTCCTTTTTTGGTATTGAGTGTGTATAGTGGAACAACACAGCTAGTTGTCACCTGTGGACTGAGTACAGAAATAGGCATTATTAATATTCCAAGTCATATCTTTCCTACTGGAGCATTTGCCCTTTTTAAGATGCTTGTCAACCTTATAATCAACAAAACAGAGTTCTTCCAGATCTGAAAGCAAAGAAGGCTACTTTTTAAATGTCAGCCTAGCACTCTACTATACGAAGTTTATCTTAGTAGAATAAAAAGTGATGTAAGAAGTATGAAATTAAGTATCCTTTTTAAAATCAGAGCTTTATCTTTCCACATTTTCCATTTGGAATGAAAATAGGCTAAAATTCTAGAGCAAATCATAAAAATTTGCAAATTTTGTGTTTTACTTCATTGTATCACATTTATGTCTTTCTTCTATTTATATTATTGTTTTTATGCATAAAATTCTGTCTTCTCTTACAGATGAGGGGATGGTTAAAATGAGTGTGGTAATGGATAAAGTAAATCTTTTTACAGGTAGGTTAGATTTTTATTAACACATTGTTGAGCATCTACTGTATCCCAAGTATAGATCTACAAAAACCAATCTTCCAGGAGCTTATGTAGTTGGGGCAAGAAAAAAGACATAAATAACTGCAGTAAAACATTATAGATGCTATTTTAAAGACCTGTACAAAGTAAAGAAGGGGCAGAATGGTCATTTTCACCTGAGGAAGAAAGATTGGGAGATGCTTTAATAGAAAGGACAACACATGAGCTGATCCTTGAAAGGTGAGTCAGTTTTGCCAGACAGAGTAGGATGGCCCTTCTTGAAAGAGGAAAAATTATAAAAGGCACGAAGATGAGAAACAGTATGATGCTTTAAGGGAACTAGAAAAAATTGGCATAGCTGGAGAATAAAGTGCTGTCAAGAGTTTGGCAAGGAATAAACTTACAAGTCAGGAACGGGCTGAATAATGGCTCCAAAGATATCCCGGTCCTCATCCCCAGAACTTGTGACTGTTCCCTTGTATGGCAAAAGGGACTTAGGAGATGTGATTAAGGATCTTGAGATGGGGTGATTATCCTTGATTATCCAGTTGGGCCCCAAATGTAATCACAAGTATCCTTTGAAGATGGATGCAAAGTGCGATTTGATGACAGAAAAAGTAGAAGGCAATGTGACAATGGAAGCAAGATGCTACACTGGATGGAAGAAGGGGAATGAACCAAAGAATATAAGTGGCCTCTAGAAGTGGAAAAAGCAAGGGAACAGATTCTCCACTAGAGACCCCTGAAAGAACCAGCCCTGCTGACACCTTGACTTTAGCCCAGGGAAACTGATTTTTGGTCTTCTAACCTCTAAAACAGTAAGAGAAAAAATCTGTATTGTTTTAAGCCACCAAGTTTTTGGTAATTTGTTACAGCAACAACAGGAAGCTAATATAGGAGACAAATCATGGAGGGCCTTGAATACCAAATAAAGGAGTGTGAATATCATTCTGTGTGGAGTGGAGAGTCATTCCAAGATTTTATGCAGAGGCCTGTGTGATTAAATTTGCAGATTAGAAAGATTACTCTAGCAGCAGTATAAAGGGTGGATGGAGGTGTGTGGGCAAGAATAGAATCAGGGAGACCAGTTAGGAAGAAAACTGCAACTGTACAAGCAAGAGACAATAAAGAGCAGAACTAAACCGTTATCTATGAGACTTGAGAGGAAGGGACATATATAGGAGAAGTTAGAGATATAGAATCTATAGGAGTTGGTTACTGATCAGATATGCAGATAGAGCAAAAAGAGTGAAGGAGGCCTTCTTAGTTTCTGAGTTGGATAGTTGAGTGGGTGATAGTGACATTCACCAAAATAAGGAATTCAGCTAAATAAATTTAGAAGTAAAGATACAGTTCTGGGGCCAGCCCCATGGCTGAGTGGTTAAGTTTGCACGCTTGCCTCAGTGGCCTAGGGTTTCACTGGTTCAGATCCTCGGCGTGGACCTAGCACCACTCATCAAGCCATGCTGAAGCTGCATCTCACATAGCACAACCAGAAGGATCTACAAATAGAATATACAACTATGAACTGGGGGCTTTGGGGAGAAGAAGAAAAAGGAAAAAGCAACAGATGTTAGCTCAGGGACAATCTTAAAAAAAAAAAAGAAAGAAAGAAGATAAAGTTTCCATTTTGGTCATATTGAGTTTGGGGTTCCTGTGGGACATCTAAGGGAAATTGAACCCTAGGCAGTTGAATATCTGTCTAAGAATCTGAGGCTACCTCTTTTTCTGACACAAGCAGACCTTAAGTCAGGAAGGATACAGATATAGAGAATCTGGATAGATGTGGGAGTAAAATTCAGAGGAGTTACCTAAAAGTTTCAATCTTCTCTGTAAAGTAGAAAACAGAATTATCCACTAAAAGAAAGGGCACAGTGGTGGGGTAGGGGACTTCAAGGAAAGTATTGATGATTTCAGATAACTTTGATAGGGAATAGGAACTAGGGTTGTTGAGGAATATATGAAAGCATTACTAAGAAGTGCCAAGAGTCTAGCCAAGGTCAGATATCATAAATAAGTAATGGCAACTTTTCATATAATTATGATATTCTTCAATTGGACCAAATTAGGAAATTCTTAAAGCTGTTATGCCAAAAGAATGAAAGAATAAAGACATTAAATGTGTAGTCAAGGGAGTGGTCAAGTGGTCCAGGGTGGTTAGGGAAGAAAGTGAAGTTGTGATGGAAATTATGAACTTGTGGAAAAATTGGGGAGGAGGGGAATGAAAGTCCCTGTAGAGACTACAATGGCTGTGGTAGGGGTAAGGAAGTGAAAGAAGTGGAAGAATATGAGGTTTTGGCCTTAGTTAGGCATGTTAGAATTTAAGATTTTAGAGGTAAAGCATTTCCAGGTGATGACAAAATCCAGGATATGGCCATGATAGTTAACTAGTATGGAATCTAGGAGCTAGTCATTGAAGATAAGGAGATTAAGTAATTTGGAGGCCAGGTTGTTGATATAGAAAAGGATGTAGGATATAGAAAAATAAGCAGCTTTCTCTCACAAAAAAAAAAGTAACGGAAAAGTCTATTAAGAAGAGGGAAAGTTCAATTGGGAAAGAAGGTGAGAGTCTGTAAAAGACTAAAGATATAGAGAAATTCATATTTAATGAAATATGAGTCCAAGAGGACACTGTGGGAAGAGCTGAAAAGAAAACTAGCAATGGAAAGAAAAATCAGAGTGGTAAAACACAGAATAGATTAGAGAATATAGACATTTTTAAGAGGCTTACATTTTGAAGAATGGGAATGATTTCGAAGAATGGGAAGATGGTTAGACTGATAATTTTGAGGCAGAAGGCCCATGTCTGTTAAAAGCCTGATCAAGTTAGCAACTAGGAAGTTGCTCTGTTGGGCCTGAAGAGTTATTCCCTTGGCTGGTTACAGGGGGATATTAGAAGCTCCTGTAGTCGAAGTCTTCACAGGAGAGGTCCAAAGCAGCTTGGGGAAAACAACCCTTGTGCCATTTCCCCCCAGGCACTTCTGCAGAAGATCAGCTAACTCCCAGACATTCTCCTCCCAATGGAAGCACTGCAAGGTGGTTCCAGAGGACTAAACACAGAGTTTTCTTTTGCCAGAATTGGAAATGACTAGGATATACAAATTGTGTACCTAAACTGCATCTTTTTTTCCCAGCTTTACTGAGATATAATTGATATATAACATTATGTAAGTTTAAGGTATACAATGTGATAATTTGATAAGCATATATATTGAGAAATGTTTATCACAATAATTGTTAACACATCCTTCACCTGACATGATTACCATTTTGTTTTTATTGCTAAACTGCATCTGCAAGCTAGGGAGAAGATTCATCGTGAAGGAAAGGTTCATGTAGCCATCCTCCAAACAGATTGGGAAACGGTTCAGGGGGCAAGGATAAGTGGTGCTTTCCACCCTCATAACCAGGAGCTAAGACCAAGTCCATTACAAAACAAACTTGTTAGCTTTGTGTCTTACCCATGCTTGTGATAGTTTGGTGATCCCCTGTCTGTTTCACTCTAGCACTTTACATTAAAGCCCTAAGAATGAAAAATCTCTATGTGCTAGTTTTCCCAGTACGAAAAAGAAGCAAGCTGGGAAGACTGCATCTAACTTCCTAGCCACCCTTACAGAACCCCAAAAAGTATACTGTGTGGTAGTAGCTGCCAAGATAAGAGCAAAGCAAGGCCACCAAATCCCTGAGGCATGACAGAGAGCCAGGCTGGGTTAAGAAAGAAGCCCCTGGAGAAAAGCCCTGTATAGTTCCATGATACGTAATTAAGAAGACTCTACAAAACCAAGATTTTAATGTTTGCACAAAATTATAACAGCAGTTTTCTTTATTGATGCATTCTCTCACTCTACCTATTTACTACCTATTTACTAGTGAATGTTTGCATCTACTAACTCATAGCCTAAATTTCGTCATCATTGTTTTAGGCAAAAAGCTCTAAGATTATGTCTTAGCAACGGCTGGCATTCTTGCCAGGTTTACTGCATGTTTAATCAGCAAATTCCATATAAGCGTTTTCTATAATATAGAATCATCATTCTTCAAATTTTCAACCATTGCCACGTTTTACTTTTTAAAGGTGAGAAGGTTGATACTAGTAACCTGGAAACTTTTCTGGAAAATATGGGGATAAAGCTCACAGAAGATAAAGGCACAAAACTACTGAAAAATCTTCCAGCTGATGGTGAGCATTAAAAATACCACAGTGTAAAAGAAATTTTTTTAAACCACAGTGGCCTTCAAAGAAAGTTGAGTATATGGACTTTTGTGACTCCCTATTTAAGGAATATTCTATGCCCCCACCACCACCAAAATGATTTCACCAAATTGAGAGCTGTTTCCATTCCTGAGTTGTATTCTTGAAAGTGAAATAACATAAATTTCTAGAATAAAACGCTTAAAAGTCTATGTTTATGAAATTATGCATGTTTTATTCTATTTTTAAATAGCTACATTGGTGCCTGAGACTTGAATTTTTCCCTTTCTTACAGCCAAAGGAAGGGTATATATGAACAGATTGATGAAAGAATTAACATCTCTTGAAGGTGAGTGAGAAGTATGATGAAAAGGCAGGTAAAACGAGGGTCATTGAGTTTTGCTTTTATTTTCAAAAACTCTTCCTATTTTACAATTTTCAAGTTATTAATCCTGCTGTCCTGTTTATTAATTCAGTGTTTATTCTTTATATGCTTTAGGCACATTAAGTCACCAAAATGGTTTAACTACAGTAAACCCAAAAGCAGTGGTTCCAAAAAAAAGTTGTACATCAGAATCACTAGGGGAAAAAACAATTTAGCATTCAGATCACTAGGCTCCCTTCCAGTCATATCGATCTTGAATTTCCAGAGATAGTACCTAGAAACATATGTTATTAAAAGTTTCCTAGAGGATTATGATAGAGTAAATCCATTGATTGGCTGGCTGGTTGGATAGATGGATTGATTGATTTATAGTTCTCCGTTAATTTTTCTGTTGTTAGTGCCTTCAAGTTGATTCTGACTCCTAGGGACTCTATGTAAAACCGAGCAAAACCCTGCCTAGATTTTTTTTTTGTACCTTCCTCTCATCTGCTGGCACTATATCGGACAGTGCTCTGCTGCTATTCATAGGGTTTTCACAGCCAATTTTTTCAGAAGTGGGTAGCCACATCCTTCTTCCTAGTCTGTCTTAATCTTTAAGCTCCTCTGAACCTTGTCCACCATGGTTGACCATGCCAGTATTTGAAATACGAGTGGCATAGTTTTCAGCATCACAACAACATGCAACCACCACAGCATGACAACCAACAGATGGGTGTTGTGGTTCCCTGATCAGGAAATGGATCCAGGCCACGATGGTTAGAGCACTGAATCTTAAACGCTAGACCACCAGGGCTGGCTTTCCACGAATTTAGCAAGTTTCAAATCCTACTGTGCATATAGTTTATAAAGGTTGATTTTAATCTTTGCCATGACTCACCAGATCCCCCTAACTTCTCACTTTCTTCTCCTAAAAGTTTTCCTAAAATCCATAACAGAATCCCACAGATCAGGGTTTAGGAATTCCTGACTTAGACACCAAAATCACATTTACTTGAATAGTTTAATTGTTCTTTACTCTTTGTTCTCTATATAGTGTTGATGCCTAAGCACGAGCTAGAATGCCCACTCTTCACATCATTACAAATATTTCTCATATCCCATTCTTTTCTTTCCTAAGGGACGAAGGTGTCTTCAAATAAAGTGGACACTTTCATGAAAAACATGGGAATTGATCTCAAGGAGAAAGAAATCCAGGAATTGAAGGACCATCTACCAGTTGATGGTGAGAGATTTAAATATCAGTATACCTCTTAGCAAAACTTTGGACCTGAGGCTAGTATCAGGGCTGGAATAACTTCATATAGGATGTATATGAAGAGAAGAAAAAGAAAGAGTGAGGCCTTCATCATAGCTACCAAACTGAGCCCAATGACTATAACTTGGAAAAATTGACAAGAATGCTGCCCAATATAGGTGACAAGTGTCACTCTCCACAGGAAATGCCAGGGTCTAACGAAAATACTCAAGGTTTTAATCTCTGAGTCCCTACTGCTAACCCAGCATTAAAAAGCAATGACCAACACTTAGATAGTCTTGACATGTGCAAGGCAAATTTCTAAGTACTTTAAATATATTGTCTTTTCTAATCTTCCAAACAACTCTACAAAGTAGGTTCCATTTTTACCGCCATTTTACATATAAGGAAACTAAGGCACGGAGAAGTCAAGTAGCTTGCCTAAAGTCAGAGAGCTAATAAATGGTGGGCAGACAATCTGGCTCCAGAAACTGTTTCTTAACTCCTCTGCTATACTGCCATGAACCACTAGAATTAACAAATTTAAGAAGGTATATAGTAATGTTACCAATTGAATTAATCAAACTTGGCAAAAGTTAGACTGCTCTTATGCTTGTAGAACTGAGAAAAATTCATCAGAAAATTTTGAAGGATATCTGTCCCCTTGAGGAAGTAGTAAAGATACAAGATTGATCCAACAATAAATATGAGCTTGTCTAAATCAGAAGTACCTTTCATTCTTTCATTCCATAACCTTTAATTGAATGTCTGTGATGTGTCAGGCACTGTTCTAGGCCCTTGGGACATTTGCCTTAATAAGAGGTAAGCAGTTTTTCCAAATATGACTTTTCCTTTGGTTTTTTAATCCCTTTCATCACTCTTTTAATCTACCAATGCAATAAATATAGATATTTGTGGTTATCATGTTTTCCTAGTATCCTGAAACAGGAGAAAAGATATCAGGACAGTGATTTAAAGTGTAAGGCTGTTGATCTAATTCTTGTGCACTACCTTGTACATCTGTGAAATCATCTGAGATAGGATGGAAAACTGTTTCAGGGGCCCAAGGGGCCTCGGTGGAGGTAATTAGAGACATACAAAGTAAAGGAATCGTGGCATTTGTCCTTTACAGGCACAGACTTTTACCCAATAAAGGTTCTTTCCTATCCTATTTAAAAGTTACAGTATAATACTATTCATATTAATAATAATAAAAGAGTATAAAACTATAAAAGAATACCAATGAACTATTATCATAATTGAAAAGATATAGAAAAAGAACAAGTAAGGATGAATTCTGTGTCCATGAACCTGGTATACTGGTTTTAAAGCTAATTCATTCTCTTTGTGATTTTTTTTATCTTAAAGATAATGGGAAGATTGATTTAAATATGTTGATGGATGAAGTTAAATATGTTGCAGGTGAGTGACATGTTACAATGAGGATTATATTACGTGGTCTTAAAGTTTTATATGGAACTATATTTTTAACACGATAGTCTTTTCTCCCTTCATTCATTCATTTAACAACTATTTATTCAGCACTTACTACATGCCAGGCATTGTTCTAGGCACTTAGGATATATCAGTAAACAGAACAAAGATCATTGCCTCCCCATGGATCTTACAATCTTGCAGAAGAAACAAGCAATAAACAATAAATGTAATAAATAAGTACATTATATAGTATGTTAGACAGTGATAAATGATATAGAAAAAAATGAAGGGGCCAGCCCGGTGGCATAGTGCTTAAGTTGCCACACTCCACTTCAGCAGTCTGGGGTTCACAGGTTAAGATCCCCGGTGCAGACCTACACACCACTCATCAAGCCATGCTATGGAAGTGTCCCACATACAAAATAGAGGAAGATTGGCACAGATGTTAGCTCAGGGGCAATCTTCTTCAAGCAAAAAGAGGAAGATTGGCAACAGATGTTAGCTTAGGGCCAATCTTCCTCACCAGAAAGAAAAAAGAAAAGTAGACTAGAGTAAAGGGACTGGGAGAGCCAGGTATGTTGGGACACTTGTAGTTTTAATAGATAATCAGGCCTCCCTGAGAAGGTGACATTTGAGCAAATACTTGAAGGAGGTGAGGATTTTGGCCATGTAGGAACTTTTAGAAAAAGAGTGTTGCAAGCAGATAGGACAAGGACTAAGGCCCGAAGGCAGGAGCATGCCTGGAGTATTTAGGGAACAGCAAGAAGGCCAATGTAGCTGAAGCTCAGTAAGTAAGGAAAAAAGTAAAAGGAGATAAGAAGTGAGTGGTGATGGGTGTAAGATTAGTCAGGGCCATGAAAGCCCTGCCAGGACTTGAGCTTTTTTTCTGTGAGAAATGGGAAGTCATTGCAGGGTTTAGTGCAGAGGCATGATATGATCTGATCTATATTTTCTTCAGATCTTTCTGGATTCTGTATGGAGAATAGATGGGGAGGGGGAGTGGAGGGGAAGAAACCAAAGGTAAGGAGAGGGAAACGATTTAAGGGGCTTTTAGAGTAATCTGTGTTAGAGGTGATGGTGATTCATACAGGGTAGAAAGCAATGAAAATGATGAAAAGTCGTTGGATTCTGGATATATTTTAAAAGGGGTCATTGTAATAATGGATGTTAACTAGACTTATTGTGGTGATAATTTCTTAATATATACAAATATCAAATCATTATACTGTATAACTGAAACTAATATAATGTTACATGTCAATTATATCTCAATAAAAAATAATAATAAAAAGAGTCAACAGGATTTCCTGATGGATTAGATATAAAGTACTAGATAAAGGGAGAAGTCAAGAATGATTCTAATTTTTGTCCTGAACAACTGAAAGGATAGACTTACCATTAACTGAGATGGAGAAAATTGCTGGAAATAGAAGTTGGCTGAAAGAAAATTAGGAGTTCAGTTTGGGACATTTTGAGATATCTAACATATGCCCAAATAGAGATGTCAAGTTCAAAGCTACTAGACAGTCACAAATTCAAGGAAAATATCTTGGCTAAAAATATATAATTGAAAGCCATAGGTGTATAAATGGTACTTAAAGCCATTAGATTGAATGAATTCACCCAAGGAGTGAGTATAGATGGATAAGGGAAAAGAACTAAGGAGTGAGTCCTGGAACACATCAACATTAAGAGGTATTAAAGGAGGCCAAGAAGGAATGGCGAGTGACGTAGGTGGAAAACCAAGAGAATATGGTGTCCTGAAAGCCAAATAAAGGACATTATATTAGATTGGGTACCCCCAGATACAAATCCTGAGATAAGGATTATGCATGCAGGTAGTTTACTTGGGAGATGAGCCCAGGAAACACAGAGGGGAATAGAGAGGCAAGACATGGACGAAAGCAGTGAATAAAGTTTGTATTTATCAACCAAGTTACCATTGAAGGTAACTGGAACTTAATCCCATTGGGGAATATCTGGGAAATGGTATAGAACACAGCCTCAGAGAGGATTGAGGAAACTAAGTTATTTTTACACCAACTCCTATCAGTCGTTGGTCGAGAACTGCTCAAGGGAGAAGGAGGCAATATTACTCTACTGGCATTTCCAGCCAGCTAAGCATAGGCAAAGCAAAAACTGGCAGCCAAAGAAATCTCTCAAACAAAGAGATTTGAACTGAATCCAGCAATTGAAAGCTGGGATAGCATGCAGTGAAATGGTAAGGGTTAAAGAGATGTGATCCGGACACCTGCAGGATCTGCTATAAATACCAGCCAGGAGGGCAAATCAACACGGTCAAACGCTGCTGATCAAGTAAGATAAGAACTGAGAATTGACCATTGCGTGTAGCCACATGGAGGACACTGGCGATATCAAAAGAGAAATTTCAGTGAGGGTGAAAAGAAGCCAGACCGGAGTGAGTTTAAGAGAAAATGGGAGGATAGGATTTAGAAAGTGTGAATATCTGAGGAATTTTGCTGCAAAAGAGAGTAAAGAAGTGGAATGAAGGGGAAAGTAAATTGGTGAAAGTGGTGCCAAGAGAAGGCTTTTTTATTTTTATTTGAAGAAATAAAAGAAGTTGTGATCAAATGGAAAAGGAGGAAGTGGTGGTTTGAAAAGAGAAGATTTGAAGTAGTCAGCAAGAAGAGCGAGAAAGTTAATGAAGTGGCAAATCATAGTGTGATTGCCCAGCAGAATTAAGGACCCTCTTGAGGTTCACGATCATCAGTTTAAAATAAGAACAGTCAACATAGTTCACTTCAGTTCTAGTTCAGCTGCATGGCTGCAGGCACAGAGTAAGCAAAAGCTTGGACTTAACCAGGAATGGAGTTTTGCCAATGAGTGTATTGAAAGCAAGAGTAGAGCAATTTAAATCCAATCTTCAACAAAATTTAAGCACACCACTTTCTTTGCTCACCATTGCTTCTTACTTCTCTTTTTTGGGTTCAGTTTCATTCTTCCCAAAGTATATCTTTCTTAGTAATTTCAACAAGGGTCAGTCTTTGTCTGAAAATATCTTCATTTTATACTCATCCTTGAATCATGATTTGACTAAGTCTAGACTTATAGACTGTTATGTTACCTTAGAACTCTGATGTCTGCTGCTAGTATCCCTGAAGAGAGTGTAATGAAACTGGTTCCACAAAGCGGAAAAAAGCGAAAACTGGATTCAGCCGCTGCTACAGAAGGAACTTCATCTACCAGTCTTTCAGACTCTCTCTCTCTCTAGCACGCCCTTTTGGCAGAATTTAGTATGGAGCCAGCTGTCAAGACAGAAATGTAGTTTACAGAGTCCCAGTCTCAGCATCAGAAAGCAGAGTATGAAGGGGAGGACTGGAGCTGAGAGATGATAACTAAATAGCTGGAACAGTCTACACTTTTGGCTACTCAGCTACAGACCCTTCTACATATGTTTGAAATTAACTTCCATATAACAACAAAACAAGTCTATATTTCCAACTAATAAGATGCAACTATTCATACAAATGAAGACGTCCTCACTGTCTCCCCAGAATGAGGAGAAGCAAACTTCCAATAGTCTGTCTCTGGGAGACAGTCATACCATCTCTGAGCTATATTAATTACTTCCCAAATTTAGTTACAGTCCCACCTGAATATCCTGTTATCTAAAGACTAACCTGTAAAGTTAACCTACAATCAAACTTGTATTTAAATTAAAAAGGGGGGAAAAGAGAAAAAGAAAATGCACAACAAGATAGATAGATAGATAGATTCATATATCCACTTGTTTTCTGGCCTCCATTTTTGCCATTAAAAATAAACTATAAGTCTTCATTGTTTATTTATAGTTAAATCTCTGTTTCTCTTATAACTCTTAAGATTATCTCTATCTTTGAAGTTCTCATTATCGTGTGCCCAAGTATGGACTTCTTTTCATTTTTCCTGCTTGGAACTTGTGACTCCTGAAACTGGACATTGATGCCTTTCATCAGTTGTGGAAATTCTCAGCCCTTATGTTTCAAATATTGTCTCTTCCTTTTTTTCTCTTTTCTTACTTTTGGACTCCTATTATATGTATGTTGGACCTTCTCCTTCTGCTCTTCATATCTTTTTTTCATATTTTTCCTTTTTTTACGTCTTTGTCCTAATTTTTGAAAATATCTCAAAGTTCTCTTCCAGTTCGCTAATTCTCTTTACAATTGTGTCTCATACTATTTGTCCATTGGGATTTTAATTTCAATAACTATATATATATATATATATATAGTAGTTGCTTTTTTTTTCTCTATTTTATTTTTTGTTGAGGTTGTGATAGTTTACAACCCTGTGAAATTTCAGTTTCAGTTGTACATTATTATTTGTCAGTCACATTGTGGTGTACCACTTCACCCTTTATGCCCACCTCCCAACCCCCTTTCTCCCTGGTAACCACTAATCTGTTCTCTTTGTCCACGTGTTTCTTTGTCTTCCACATATGAGTGAAGTCATACAGAGATTGTCTTTCTCTATCTGGCTTATTTCGCTTAACATTGTACCCTCAACATCCATCCATGTTGTTGTGAATGGGATGAATTTATCCTTTTTTATGGCTGAGTAGTATTCCATTGTGTGTGTGTATGTGTGTGTGTGTGTGTGTGTGTATACACCATATCTTCTTTATCCAGTCCTCAGTCGATGGGCACTTAGGTTGCTTCCATGTCTTGGTTATTGTGAATAATGCTGCAATGAACATAGGGGTGCATGGGTCTCTTTGAATTGCTGATTTCAAGTTCTTTGGATAGATACCCAGTAGTGGGATGGCTGGGTCATATGGTATTTCTATTTTTAATTTTTGAGAAATCTCCATACTGTTTTGCATAGTGGCTGCACCAGTTCACATTCCCACCAGCAGTGTATGAGGGTTCCTTTTTCTCCACAACCTCTCCAACATTTGTTATTTTTTGTTTTGGTTATTTTGGCCATTCTAACGGGTGTAAGGTGATGATATATGGGCCATCCATATATCTTCTTTGGAGAAATGTCTATTCATATCCCTTGCCTATTTTTTGATTGGGTTGTTTGATTTTTGTTGTTGAGTTGTGTGAGTTCTTTATATATTACAGAGATTAACCCTTTGTCAGAAATATGATTTGCAAATATTTTTTCCCAGTTGGTGGGTTGTGTTTTTGTTTCAGTCCTGTTTTCCCTTGCCTTGTAGAAGCTCTGTAGTCTGATGAAATCCCATTTGTTTGTTCTTTCTATTGTTTCCCTGTCTGAGAAGACATGGTGTCTGAAAAAATCCTTTTAAGACTGATGTCAAAGAGTGTACTGCCTATATTTTCTTCCAGAAGTCTTATCGTTTCAGGTCTTACCATTAAGTCTTACCTTAACGTAATGTAAGTCTTACCTTAAGGTTTTTAAGGTCTTACCTTAAGTCCATTTTGAGTTTATTTTTGTGAATGGCATAAAACTATGGTCAATTTTCATTCTTTTACATGTGGCTTTCCAATTTTATCAACACCATTTGTTGAAGAGACTTTCTTTTCTCCATTGTATGTTCTCAACTCCTTTGTTGAAGATTAGCTGTCCATAGATGTGTGGTTTTATTTCTGGGCTTTCAATTCTGTTGCATTGATCTGTATGCCTGTTTTTGTACCAGTACCATGCAGTTTTGATTATTATAGCTTTGTAGTATATTTTGAAGTCAGGGATTGTGATGCCTCCAGCTTTGTTCTTTTTTCTCAGGATTGCTTTAGCAATTCGGGGTCTTTTGTTGCCCCATATGAATTTTAGGACTCTTTGTTCTATTTCTGTGAAGGATATCGTTGGGATTCTGATTGGGATGGCGTTGAATCTGTAGATTGCTTTAGGTAGAATGGACATTTTAACTATGTTTATTCTTCCTATCCATGTACATGGAATGTCTTTCTATCTCTTTATGTCATCATCAGTTTCTTTCAGGAAAGTCTTGTAGTTTTCATCGTATAGGTCTTTCACTTCCTTGGTTAAATTTATTCAAAGATATTTTATTCTTTTTGTTGCGATTGTGAATGGGATTGTGTTCTTGAGTTCTCTCTCCGTCAGTTCATTATTGGAGTATAGAAATACTACTGATTCATGTAAGTTGATTTTGTACCCTGCAACTTTGCTGTAATTGTTGATTACTGCTAGCAGCTTTCTGATTAATTTTTAGTGTTTTCTATATATAAGATCATGTCATCTGAAAACAGTGAGAGTTTCACTATTTTATTGCCTATTTGAATTCTTTTTATTTCTTTTTCCTGCCTAATTTCTCTGGCCAAACCTCCAGTACTTTGTTGAATAACAGTGATGAGACTGGGCACCCTTGTCTTGTTCCTGTTCTCAGTGGGATGGCTTTCAGTTTTTGCCCATTGAGTATGATGTTGGCTGTGGGTTTGTCATATATGGCCTTTATTATGTTGAGGTACTTTCCTTCTATACCGATTTTATTGAGCATTTTGTTTGTTTGTTTGTTTTTGAGGAAGATTAGCCCTGAGCTAACATCTTCCGCCAATCCTCCTCTTTTTTTTTTTTTTTTTTTTTTTGCTGAGGAAGACTGGCCCTGAGCCAACATCCGTGCCCATCTCCCTCTGCTTTATATGTGGGACAACTGCCACAGCATGGCTTGCCAAGCAGCGCCATGTCCTTACCCAGGATCCAAACCAGCGAACTCTAGGCCACTGAAGCGGAATGTGCAAACTTAACCACTGCACCACCAGGCCAGCCCTGAGCATTTTTATCATAAATGGATGTTGGATCTTATCGAATGCTTTCTCTGCATCTATTGAGATGATCATTTGGTTTTTGTTCCTCATTTTGTTAATGTGGTGTATCATGTTGATTGACTTGCAATGTTGAACCATCCCTGTGTCCCCAGTATAAATTCCACTTGATCATGGTGTGTGATCTTTTTAATGTACTGCTGTATTCGGTTTGCCAAAATTTTGTTGAGGATTTTTGCATCTATGTTCATCAGTGATATTGGCCTGTAGTTTTCCTTCTTTGTGTTGTCCTTGTCTGGTTTTGGGATCAGGGTGAGGTTGGCCTCATAGAATATGTTAGTGCTCCATGTTCGTTGATTTTTTTGTATTAGTTTAAGAAGGATAAGTATTAAGTCTTCTTTGAATGTTTGGTAGAATTCTCCAGAGAAACCGTCTGGTCCTGGACTTTTATTTTTGGGGAGGTTTTTGATTACTGTTTCAATCTCTTTACTTGTGATTGGTCTATTCAGATTCTCTATTTCTTCCTTATTCAGTTTTGGGAGGTTGTAGGAGTCTAAGAATTTATCCATTTCTTCTAGGTTGTCCAATTTGTTGGCATATGGTTTTTCATAGTATTCTCTTATAATCTTTTGTATTTCTGTGGTATCCATTGTGACTTCTCCTCTTTCATTTCTAATTATATTTATCTAAGATTTCTCTCTTTTTTCTCTTTGTAAGTCTGGCTAGGGGTTTGTCTATTTTGTTTATTTCCTTAAAGAACCAGCTTTGTTTCATTGATCCTTTCTACTGTCTTGTTTCAATTTCATTTATTTCTGCTCTAATTTTTATTATTTCCCTCCTTCTACCGACTTTGGGCTTTGTTCTTCTTTTTCTAATTCTGTTAGGTGTAGTTTGAGATTGCTTATTTGAGATTTTTCTTGTTTATTGAGGTGAGCCTGTATTGTGATGAATTTCCATTTTAGGACTGCATTTGCTGTATCCCAAATGAGTTGGTATGGTGTGTTTTCATTTTCATTTGTCTCCAGATAATATTTGATTTCTCCTTTAATTTCTTCAATGATCCATTGGTTGTTCAGTAGCATGTTGTTTAATCTCCACATCTTTGCCCCTTTCCTAGCTTTATTCTTGTAATTGCTTTCTAGTTTCATAGTCTTATGGTTGGAAAAGATGCTTGATATTATTTCAATCCTCTTAAATTTGTTGAAGCTTGCTTTGTTTCCCAACATATGGTCTTTCCTTGAGAGTGTTCCATGTGCACTTGAGAAGATGATGTAACCTGCTGTTTTTGGTTAGAGTGTTCTATATATATCCATTAAGTCCATCTGGTCTAGTTTTTAATTTAATTCTACAATTTCCTTGTTGACTTTCTGTCTTGATGATCTATCCATTGGGGTTAGTGGGGTGTTGAGGTCCCCTACTATTATTGTATTGTTGTTGATATCTCCTTTTTAGGTTTTTTTTAAGATTTTATTTTTCCTTTTTCTCCCCAAAGCCCGCCGGTTCATAGTTGCATATTTTTAATTGTGGGTCCTTCTAGTTGGCGCATGTGGGATGCCGCCTCAGCATGGCTTGATGAGCGGTGCCATGTCCACGCCCAGGATCCAAACCAGCAAAACCTTCTGCCGCTAAAGCAGAGTGCACAGACCAAACCACTCAGCCATGGGGCCAGCCCCTCCTTTTAGTTTTGTTAGTAGTTGCTTTACGTACTTTGGTGCTCCTATATTGGGTGCATATATATTTATAAGTGTTATGTCTTCTTGGTGGAGTGTCCCTTTTTTTTTTTTTTTTTTTTTTTTTAAGATTTTATTTTTTCCTTTTTCTCCCCAAAGCCCCCCGGTACATAGTTGTGTATTCTTCGTTGTGGGTTCCTCTAGTTGTGGCATGTGGGACGCTGCCTCAGCGTGGTCTGACGAGCAGTGCCATGTCCACGCCCAGGATTCGAACCAACGAAACACTGGGCCGCCTGCAGCGGAGCGCGCGAACTTAACCACTCGGCCACGGGGCCAGCCCCTGGAGTGTCCCTTTTATCATTATGAACTGCCCCTCTTTGTCTCTCTTTACCTGTTTTGCTTTGAAGTCTACTTTGTCTGATATAAGTATGGCAACACCTGCTTTCTTATGTTCACTACTAGCTTGGAGTATCATCTTCTATCCCTTCACTCAGAGTCTGTGTTTGTCTTTGGAGCTGAGGTGTGTTTCCTGGAGGCAGCATATTATTGAGTCTTGTTCTTTAATCCATCCTGCCATTCTGTGTCTTTTGATTGAAGAATTCAATCCATTTACATTTAGAGTGATTATTGAAATGTGGGGACCTAATGCTGCCACTTTATCACTAGTTTTCCGGTTCTCCTGCATTTCCTTTGTTTCTCGTCACATGAATTTCGGACTACCAATTCAGTTAGGTAGTTTTCTATGTTGGTTTTCTTCTTATTTGTAATTTATGTCTCTGTTCTAATTATCTTTTTAGTGGTTACCATGTGGTTTGCATAAAACCTCTCATAGATGAGAAAGTCCATTTTCTGATAGCCTGTTATTTCCGTAGAATAAGCTGGTTCCATCCCTTTCCTCTCCCCCTTCTAGGTTGTTATTGTCAGATCTTTTTTTCTTCTTGTGTTGTGAGTTTGTGATTAAAATGACGAGATTATATTTATTGTTGGTGTTTCCCTTCCCTTTATCTTTAACGTTATACTTAAGCATTTGCTAACCTGTTCTGATGGAGAGCTGAAATTTTCTGATTTTGTCTTTCTACTTATCTCCTTTACTCAGGGTTTTATAATCCCTTTCCTTTTTTTACTCAGGTATGAGGACCTTTCTGAGCATTTCTTGGAGGGGAGGGTCTTGTGGTGAGGAACTCCCTTAACTTTGGTTTATCTGGGAAAGTTTTTATTTCTCCATCGTATTTGAAGGATATTTTCACTGGATAGAACATTCTTGGCTGCAAGTTTTTGCCTTTCAGAGTTTTTAATATGTCATTCCACTCTCTCCTAGCCTGTAAGGTGTCTGCTGAGAAATCTGCTGACAGCCTGATAGGGGTTCCTTCATAGGTTATTTTCTTCTGCCTTGCTGCCCTTAATGTTTTCTCTTTGTCATTGACTTTTGCAGGCTTCACTACCATATGCCTTAGTGGTTGGTCTTTTCACAGTGATAAAGTTTGGAGATCTGTTAGCTTCTGTCACATGGATTTCCAGCTGTCTCCCCAGGTTTTGAAAGTTCTCAGCTATTATTTCTTTAAACAAGCTTTCTGCTCCATTCTCCTTCTCTTCTCCCTCTTGGATATCTATAATCCTTATGCTACATTTCCTAATTGAGTCAGATATTTCTTGGAGAGTTTCTTCATTTCTTTTTAGTCTTAGTTCTCTCTCCTCCTCTATCTGAAGCATTTCTATATTCTTATCCTCCAAACTGCTAATTCTGTCCTCCATATTATCAGCCCTACTGTTCAGAGAGTCCAGATTTTTCTTAATCTCCTCCATTGTGTTTTTCATCTCCAACACTTCTTTTTTTTTTTAAGATTTTTTATTTTCCTTTTTCTCCCCAAACCCCCTGGTACATAGTTGTATATTTTAGCTGTGGGTCCTTCTAGTTGTGGCGTGTGGGACACTGCCTCAATGTGGCCTGATGAGCGGTGCCATGTCTGCACCCAGGATCCAAACCAGTGAAACCCTGGGCTGCCACAGCAGAGCACTCGAACTTAACCACTCGGCCACAGAGCCAGCCCCACCAACATTTCTGATTGGTTCTTCTTTATCTTTCCCATAGTATCTTCTTTATACTTTCCCAAAAGTATCCTGTATCCCTAGTATCAAGCTTTTTTGTGATGTAGCTCCTGAACTCATTGAATTGTCTATCTGTATTCTCTTTTAACTCATTGAGGTTTTTAATGATAGCTATTTTTAATTCTTTGTCATTTAGGTTATAGATTTCTGTGCCTTCAGGATTGTTTTCTGGGCACTGGTCATTTTCCTTCTGGAGATGTAATATATTTTTTCATACTGCTTGATGGCATGGATTTGTGCCTCTACATAGAGATAGAGTTTGGTTACTGCTTCCACTAGGGGATAGGGAGCAGCAGCTGTGTAATCTGCACTGACCAGGATCCCTGTCAGCTGTTCCTGACTCAGCCTGGGCCCCTCCTTGGGATTGCAGTGGCCCTGAGGGGTCTCCTGTCAGCTGTGGGAACTTCAGGTTGCTGGTGCCTGCTCCCACAGACCCGCTTAGACATGCTCCCTCCGTAGGGTCTGCAGCGGTGCTATGGGCTTTCACGGCAGCCAGGAGCTGGTTCGCTCAGACTCACAGCTCTGCCACTGTCTGGTCCCGCTGGATCTCACTTGCCCACTCTGGGCCGCCACAGAGCTATGAGCATCTAATGCAGCCAGTGGTTAGCTCACCCAGCCATGCCACTTCTGCTCTTAGGTTCCCCAGCCTTTGTGCTTGGTGGGCATAGCCTCTCCAGTAGGACCAATCAGAGGTTCTCCCTGAAGCCACTGTGGGACCGTGGATTGTCCCCCTGGACCAAGAAGCAGTCATGCTGGGGCTCCAGATTGTCACCGCCCACTCGCGCAACCCCACTGGATCTCACTTGCCCCCTCAGGGCCACAGCAGAGGTGTGGGTGTTTAATGCAACCAGCGGATAGCTCACCTTGCTGAGCCACTCCTGCCCCAAGGTCTCCTAGCCTTTGTGTTTGGTGGGTGGGGCCTCTCCACTAGGGCCGACCAGAGACTCTCCCTGCAGCTACTGTGGGACCATAGATTTTCCCACTGGTTCACAGGGCAATCATGGGGGGGCTTAGGGCTGTGGTCACCTGTTTCCATGGTCATGCCAATGCACATGTTCACCCTTGGGGGTGGTGCTATGAGCGTGCTGTGAGCTGGGAGAGAGTCACTCACAGGTACTAGGCTGTCAGGGGCCAGAAAGTTTTCACGTATCTCCACCTCCTCCCCAGGGATAGTCCATCCACCTCCCAATGTATAGCAGCATGGGTCTCTCAGGCATCCTGAGGTGCTGTGTGAGTATCCTCTGTTCATCAATGAATGTCCAATTAGTTGTAGTTCGAAAGGAAAGAGACAAAGAAAACTGTTCACTCCACTATCTTGCTGACGTCAGTCCTCAGTAACTGTTTTTATTTCTAGTTATTGTTTTAGTTATTTTTCAAATTAGCCTGTTCTTTTTCCCAATTTTTTATTCTTATGGTTTCTATGCTTTCTTTTCTTTTTAGTGGATTTTAAATATGCAGTGTTTCAAATATGTCTCCCTATCTCATATGCCAAGCTTACAGTGTAATTATATAAATACAAATTCACTCAAGGTGAAAATTTTTACAGGAAGCCAGCTTTTATTGTCATTTTTAAAACTAGTCCCATAATTCAGGCAAAATAAGAAGAGGAAGGTGAAGGGGACAGGGAGGCCCAGAGGAGGGGAAGGAGAAGAAGGAAGAAGAGAAAACAAAAAGAGAAAAAGTACACAGCTGTTATATTAGTGGTTGAATTATTTATATTACTCATCAAATAGCATCTAAACTACTGAGAAATTATACAATCCCTATTTTACTTATTATATATGATATTGTCTTATCATTGTAAGAGATACTCTTCGTTTAGGTTAGAAGAAAAATTTCTGACTTTCTTCCTTGATTCTAAATAGCTAAATAAGCCCTCATTATGCCGTGTTCTTCCTCCTGCACCTGGGAAGGGTATTTCATATATATACATGTTTCTCTTTCAAAAGGAGAGAAGATTCATACTGAGGACCTGAAAGATGTTCTGAAAAACATGGGTATAGAGATCACAAATAAGGAACATAAAAAGCTGGTGAAAACTCTGCCAGTTTCTGGTAAGCATTTAAGCGTATTTTACTTCACTGATGTCTAAAAATTTGTTAATTCAACAAACATTACTGAAAATCAGTTGTGCGCATGGCAGTATACCAACTCTGGGAGAACAAGGACCATGTCTGCAGAGACTGTGTTTCCTCAAGTCCTTGCCATCTTAAAGAAAACTTCAGGAAGGTTGGTTTCAAGGTTTTGTATTAGAAATTCTAATATTTGAAACACTTTGTGTCAATTGAAAATATTTTTTTAAAGATTCAGTCCTAGCATTTTTTAAAATCCTGTTCTTATCATTTAGATTTTGATTTAAGAAACAAGACCTCTTAAGAAGTCCCATCATAGGACAAATAAGTTCTCACCAAAGAACCTTTGGGAGAAATTTAAGGTCTAAGCTGGAAAAAGATGAAAGGACAGAAGGGTTGGAAAGCTGAAGAAAGAGAAGATAAAGCCAAATTAGAAAGGATAAAATGGGAAAGGAAAAGCTGTGTGTGTTTTAGCACAGTAGGGTGCCACTAACAATAGCTGTATTCTATCCAGTGGATAGATTCACTACACTGAGTTTTCTAAACACTTTTCATTTCATTGAGAAAGAGTCATGACAAATTTCTAAATTTTCCCTTTCTGAGAGTAACCACTTTGATTTTTTATGAATCACCGAAAATCAATAATGTTTTATCTTACAGCTGATAAAAAGGTGTTTGAGAAAGAATTACGGGAAGGTGTGAAATCTTTCAAAGGTGAGTGAGAAAAAAGGATAAGGACAATAAAATCTGAGATTGTTGTAATTTTTTTAGATTATATAAATAATTTATAATTATATAAATAGTCAAAAATGGTGCATTTATTCAACAAATATCCTACTATGTGCTGGGTATTTGAGAATACAGTCATGTGTCACTTAACAATGGGGATACATTCTGAAAAATGTGTCATTAGATGATTTTGTCCTGGTACAAACATCACAGAGTATATTGAAGGGAAACAAAATTTGCCATCCCAAAACATGTCTTTTTAACATGAGGATTATTTTAGACTGATTATTTGTAAGAAACAAAAGACCCGGAAAGTTTTTCTTGTTACTACCAAAAAGAATTCAGATTAAAAAAAAACCTGTCTCAGGAAGCGAGCTCTCACCTTGGCATCACATGGACCAGGTGGTCAACAGGCAGGAACCTAGAAAAACCTCTGTGTTGAGCTCTCTTCTGTGTTCTTCTGTTTCTATGTGGACAAACAAACACTTGTTTTCCAGACATTTGCTCCTTTTCGCCTACCTGTGAATTGCCTTCCTTTCCTTTGAAGGCCCTGACTCTCCTCACCCCCACCATCTTCTTTTGTCTTTAGCTGAGGATGGTATTTAAGATGAGGGCTTCAGCCATTTTGGTGAGTTACTTAGTTTTCCTGGGTTTCTCCCATGTATACATGTTATTAAACTTTTAGGATTTTTTCCTGTTAATCTATCTCGTGTCAATTTAATTCTTAGACCAGCCAGAAGAACCTAGAAGAATAGAGGAAAATTTCTTCCTCCCCTACAGTACTTACACAAACCTAGATGGTATAGCCTCCTATACACCTGGGCTATATGATACTAATCTTACAGGACCACTGCCATATATGCAATCCGTCATCAAACGAAATGTTGTTATGTAGCACATGACTGTAATCTGGAATATATAAAGTAGCATGCAGAAAAAATGTAATTGCCCATAATCCCAAATAATAGTACCTTTTTTATTACAGTTCTCTCTGTTCTTTTTTCTGTGTATATGTATGTGTTGTTAATTAAACTCTTACTGTATATTTTATGTATCCTACACTTAATCCTAAGATTTTAGTATAAGAATTTCACCATGTGGTTTAAAAATTCTTTGTAGACATCCTTTTGTTTTTTAAAGATTTTATTTTTTTCCTTTTTCTCCCCAAAGCCCCCCAGTACATAGTTGTATATTCTTCGCTGTGGGTCCTTCTACTTGTGGCATGTGGGATGCCGCCTCAGCGCGGCTTGATGAGCAGTGCCATGTCCACGCCCAGGATTCGAACCAACGAAACACTGGGTCGCCTGCAGCGGAGCACGCGAACCCAACCACTCGGCCACGGGCCAGCCCCTGTAGACATCATTTTTATTGGGTTACATTATAATTTACTTTATCATTCTTTTCTTATTGAATATTTAGGAGGTAGTCTCCAATGTTTTGCTCTTATACGTCTGTGATCTTTGTACATAAATCTTCATCCAACTTTAAAGTCATTTTCTTTGGATAGATTCTTCCAACTGGAATTACTAGGTCAAATGATCTTAACATGTTTAAGGCTTTGATGTATACAAGTGAAGAAGAGTACCCATTACCATTACGCCTGGCCACAATAGATTATTTTCATATTTTTTGATCCTTGCTAATTTGATAGAGGGAAAATGGAGTCTAATTATTGTTTTGATTTCTTTGTTATCAATGAAGTTGAGAATGTTTTTATATCATTATGTCTTTCCATCATTTAACTATTTGTTCTGACCTTTTGCCCATTATCCTATTGGAATCCGAGCATTTTTCCTATTAATTTGAATGACCTGTTTATTAATTAAAGATATTAGCACATTCTCATATCTATAGAAAATGTTTTTCTAGTTGGTTATTTGCATTTTTATTTTATTGTATTTTTACAATGGCTTTATTGAAATATAATTCACATACCATACAATTCACCCATTTAAAGTGTATGATTCAATGGTTTTTCATATATTGACAGAATTGTGCAACCATCACCACTGTTGATTTAGAACATTTTCATCGAGCCAAGAAGAAACACTGCACCCGTTAGCAATCGCTCCTCATTCCCCGCAGCTCTTCCAGACCTAGGCAACCACCAATCTACTTTCTGCCCGTTATGTTGTATTTTTATATACAGACATTTTTCATTTTTATGTCTTTAATTGTATCAGTCATTCTTTCTGTAATTTCTTCTTGTCTTTTTGTATTTAGAAAGTCCCTTACTATCTAGACAGCATATAAAAAATTATTTACATTTTATCTTTGTTTTCCTAAGTTTTCATTTTTTACATTTAATTATTTAACTCATCTGAAATACATACTTTGACTCTTTGTAAATCCTCATATTTTATAGTGATTTGATCAAAATTACACCAATAGTTTTCAAATTATTCTGCCTCATTAACCAGTTTTTTTAATGTATAATTACATTAAGAAGGTAATTTATTGTTACTATAGCAAATTTCAAATCTCACTTTTTGACTGGAATAACATGACTTGGTTGTCATCTTGCCTAATTTACCAGAGTTGCCACACTCTTTCCTTACTTTTTTCTCCCCAGTATAAACTTCTCCCAGAAGTTTAGTTACGGGATTTTGTTCTGTTTCTGATTCCCACATAACTTGCTGTAAATAATTTCTTTGTGCTTTCATTTCTAGGTAGGGGTTGCTGCATTTTTCATTTTGTGACCTCCTTATCTACTTTTTCTTGTTTTTATTCAGGAGGAAAGGTTACTGTCAGTGACCTAAGAAATGTTCTACAAAACACTGGGTTCAGACTCGAAGCAAATGAAATCCAGGACCTGCAGACCCACCTACCAGTTACTGGTAAGCATTTAAGACACCTTCAACCTATAGACATTGACTAGTCTACTGTGAGAGCAGTGAGGAAACACATGTCGGGGACGGAAAAACTGGGGACAGAGATACAATTTAGTGGTTGTTGCTGAGGTCCAGATGATAAGGTCTTATTTAGGGAACCATACTGGTGATATATGGGAAAGACTGATTTGATGTGGTAGGTAAAAGAGAGGGAGAAACTAAAAGTATGAACCAAAGGTTTATAGCTTAAATGATTGACACAAAACAAAAAAAGAGGGATGGGGGTAGACAGAAGAAGAAGAAGAATGAAGAGAAAAATTGTGTTTAAGATGTAACTGAATTGAGGTAATTACAGGACATTTAGATACAAGGTATCAGACAATGGAAAATGCATTCCCTAGTTATTAATCTTTAAGTAAGATTCCTTCAAACCCTGAGGACCACCAGCAAGGTTAAAACAATGCCTCACTGTCCCTATGAGTACAGGAATACCAAAAAAAATAGAAAGATAAAATAAAGACATGTTAGAGAGATCAGGAATGGAATTAAAGAGTAGGATAAGGAAGAAAGATAAAAGAAAGAGATAAGAGTAAGAGAAAAGAAAAAGAGTAGGAAAAGATTATATAAAGATATATACATAAGGATATAGACTGACCATTTTGTTTTTTAAACAGCATAACTGAGATGGTATCAGGGCTGAGTTGAAAGGACCCAGACTGAAGAAAAGGAGGGGAGTAATCTCTTCTTTCTTCACCAGAGCCCCCAAGCTGAGCCTGGTAGTTAACATTAGGACGCAGATCACCAAGAATCTTGACTGGCATGAGAGGCTGGTTTCAAGTCTCCTTATAATAACGTGGAACCCCAAGGACCAGGAAGAATATCTTTTACTAGGGCAGGACTTCATTATTCAAGAATCAAGGTCCTAAATTTTAAATACATTTCTTTTTTTTTATTGATTCATTCAACAAGTATTTATTGAGTGCCACCAATATTCCAGCATTGTGTTAGCATTGCTTTATTTACTTGGCAAATATTTATACTCTCTCTCTGCAGCATGTTTACTAGAAACTGAGAATGTTTAGTACAGGAACAATGGAGACATGATGTCTGCCCTTAGAGGGAAATGCAAAAATACAAGAGAACTAGCGAAGTTTAAGGATGAGGAACTCCTGGGCTAAGTGATAAATGTCTACTGAAGTTGGATTAAGCAACAAAAGTAAACTGAATCTTGCCTATTATTGTATGTACCCTCTAACCCAATGGTTCTCAAACTTTTTGGTCTCAGAACTTCTTTACGCTCTTAAAATTTATTGAGGATGCTCAAGAGCTTTTCTGTTTTTGTAGGTTATATCTATCTATTAATATTAATTGTACCAGAAATTAAAACACATTTTAATTTTTTCAGTTCATTTTAAAGTAATAAAAATTCTGCTACATGTTTAAAAACATATTTTTTTAAAATAACTATGTTTTTCCAAAATAAAACAAAAAATTTAGTGAGAAGAGGGGCATTGTTTGACATATTTACAAATTGCTTTAATATCTAGCTGCTTTCTCATATCTGCTTCTGCAGTAAATCTATTGGGATATGTTGTTTTGGTTAAAGTATATAAAGACAATCTGGTCTCACACAGATGTATGTAATTGGCAAAGGAAGGAGTATTTTAATAGCCTTTTCAGATAATTGTGGATAGTCTTCTTTGATATTACCCAAAAACCAAACAAGTGCTAGCTTCTTAAAGTTCAGTTGCAATATGGGATCAGAAACCATATCAATAAACTTTTTATACTTGTTTACATTAAAATATGTTGGTCTATCCTACACTTTCATCTTTACCCATGCTTGATTTTGTAACATCGTGCTTTGGTTGTTTGGAAAATATTGATTCACTGAGTTATATAGATCTTCCAAATATTGGCACATTTCATTATTCAATATCAAAAAATCACATTTGTTAATATCACCACCAGTCTTATCAAAAGAGTGTTTAAGTATTGGGAAGCTATCAAGTCACGATGTAGATATAAAGTTTCCAAAATTCAAATTTTTGTTTGAAAACTTGAACTCTACCATTAAAACATCTACTGTCAGCTGTTTTCTTAAAATAACAGATTCATCTCGTTCGTTTTCAAGAAGATGTTTCCCAAATACCAAACTCTGAGCCTGTCAGTGAAAATGGTGTTCCATGAAAAAGCAGCTAGTTTGCTTTGCAACTCAAACAATCACAGAAGTTCTTTTCCTCAAGAAATCATCATGTTTTAGTATGGAGCTGACGTGTTTTATGCAGACTTCTCTTTTCACTATACAAAATATTAAAAATCTGTGTCCTCAAGGGTTAACATTTAATAAAACTAATAACTTTTGCTGCTTTATCAAGGACATTCTCAAGTGAAATTGACATTATTTGACTACAAGTACGTACAGGGAAGCACACAATGACTGCTGCTACAGTGTGTTGCCACTGCCTTGATTCATGCAGATGCCAGCAGTTTAACCCACCACGGCTTTTGCACCATCAGTGCAAACATCAACACAGTGAAAAAGGCAAAGGGTATTGGGTGACTCCAAAGGTTCATGGACCACACTTTGGGAACTGCTGTCTGACCTCTCTCAGCCTTCTACTCAGTGCAGGAGAACTAGGTCTGAAAGGAGGAGAACTGGCCCGTGGGATGGAGCTGACTTCAAACACACACACAACTCCACTCACCATAATAGGCTAAAAATTTTTAACAGCTAACAGCTTATGAAATTAAAAAAAGAAGTTATATTAATTGAATGGATATACATTTAAAGCTTAAATTTTCTTTCTTCTATTACATGTTCTTGTGGATTGAAAACTCTAGAATAAAGCATGAAAATTATTGGGATTCCATGCACCCTATCTTTATTTAAGAATTTTATATAATTTTTCAAGTCTTGTTATCTTCATCTGGGTCTAAATTCTGAATTTTCTTACAGAAGATGAAAAGGTTGACTTAGATGTGTTGATGGACGCAGCAAACGCTTTTACAGGTGAGTGAGAATTTGTATAAGAAGTTATAAAATTGAGATCTTGATGCTTTGCAGAGAATTAATTTTTTAAAATAGTAGTTTACTCTCCCCAGCCATCATTAGTAAGTTCACTCTGCTCTTTTTCCTATATATTGATAATTTTATTGACAACACTTCAGATTATTGGAGACTTAGGAAAAGTGTGGGCACTCTCAAAAAGAAGTATTAACTTGTCCAATATTTTGGCCAGTAATGTGTTCATTTCTATAGTGTTTGAACAATCAAAATATAGGTGAACACCGTGAGTCTCAATGTGAAGTTTTTGCATCAGGAAATATGATCACTATAAACAGTCATAATAATTCATAATCCCATAATTCAGATCATGAAGTAGTAACAGAGATATTACTTGCCTGTAGAATTATGTAGATTCTATATACCATGATAAGACATTGGGTAGTGATACTGCCTCTCTATCACTCCATGCTATATTGACTCATACACAGAATAGAAGTGTTATCTTCTTATATGGATTAAAGAACGTTTTCAGGTACTGAATTTCACAATAACTTTGTGTAAGTGAAGTCAGCTCATGTATTTAAACTTTTTATCCTGCAGTTAGAAATAATGCTGTGCTGGATTATGTTTTTCATAATTTAGAATAATTAGATCTCTTAATATTGTCACCTGAAACAATTCCCATCTATTCAAAGGAGAAAAGGTTGAAGCCAGTGATTTAAATAATGTGCTGGGAAACATGGGAATCAAGCTCACTGAAAAAGAAGAGTTGATACTATCAAAAACACTGCCAATCTCCAGTGAGTATTTAACGTACCATCATATGAGGTGCTCAGGGAAATGAGGTACTGTGAACTTCTGGGTGAGAATTGTCCAGTGCCTAAAATGCAGTTCAGACATAAGAAACCCTGTTCTTGTCACTTGTGTTTTAATTTGGAAGTGAGAAACTTTCTTTTCCATTCAGCCAATGAGCCCCTGCTAAATATTTTAACAGCTACACAGCTAAATTATTTTGTAGCCCCCTGCACGTGCCCCACATCCTCAGTCCCTCCCCCAGAGCCCTCCTATCTCTTCGCAACCAGCAACTAAAAGGGAAACACCTGAGGGGCTGGCCCCGTGGCCGAGTGGTTAAGTTCATGCGCTCCGCTGCAGGCGGCCCAGTGTTTCGTTGGTTCGAATCCTGGGCGCGGACATGACACTGCTCATCAAACCACGCTGAGGCAGCGTCCCACATGCCACAACTAGAAGAACCCACAATGAAGAATATACAACTATGTACCGGGGGGGCTTTGGGGAGAAAAAGGAAAAAAAAAAAAAAAAAAAAACTTTAAAAAAAAAAAAAAAGGGGAAACACCTGAGAGCAGAGGACCTCTAGGACCACGTGCTTATATTGTCAGTATCCATTCTGTTTGGACAGTGGCCCAACCAGTCAGTCCCTCAAAAGTTCTACCTCCTGGACACCTGCATAGGCTTGCCTGCAAAAACCCTAAAGGCCAGCCTCTGCTTCACCTGTGCCTCCTGCCCAGTCCCAGGAACTCCCATGTAGACGTCCTTTCCCCTCATAGCTCCTGTCCCCAGTTATCCCCCAGACAAGAGCAAGCCTGCCCATCACCAAGGGGGCTAATGCCCCCGGTGGCAGAAGTAGCACCCTGGACAGCAAATGCTCAATGCCCATATGAATTCTCCCAGTATACACCTCAGGCTGCACCACTCACTATGTCTAGCATTTCCCCAGATTGCTCTCAAGGGGCCAATTATGAGAACTGCAGCATTCTTAGGATGTTGGCTCTAAGAGAGCAGGATAGAGATGCAGAAAGAAGCAGATGGACTGTACAGGCGACTACTGCAGATGCATGCCAGGTGCTGAGGGTTCTGTCAACACTGCACACATTCCTGCCACAAGATGGAGGCCTCTGGGGACACCTGGGGATGGGTTAGGCTGGCAGATGCCCCTTGTTTTCTGTCTCTGTTGAATTTCATCTCCATTTATGAGATGAGTTTGTTTAAAGAACAAAATCTTTTTCTTATTTAAATATTATTTTATATTACTGGTTGGGATAATTATTTTTAATATCATCCCTTTATAGGCTCTACCATTAGGGTTGGAATACCTCATGGGCCTAAAGCATAGGCTTCAGAAAAACAGAGAAAGGCAGAGGGGTCAAAGTGCAATTAAAGAAGAGAAGAAAAAGAAGCATGCGCCTGTGTGTGTGCGTGTGCATGTGCATGTGTGCATAGACAGCATCAACTACTGCCATGTGTTCCAGCTAGGGGATAGATTGACCACACTGAGAGCAGTCCTTATCTTTTGTTATTATTTGAGGGTAAAATAGAATAAATTTCTAGGTCAATCATATAAAATCCCTTATAAAATTATAGAGTTCCTTATCCTTTTTCGTTTGACTTGAATTTTACCATATCTTACAGGAGATGGAAAGGTGTATAAGAAAAGATTACTAGCTGGTTTGAAGCCTTTCAGAGGTAAGAATTATGAGAACAGCAGCTAAAATTTATTGCACTTTGCATTTGCTTTTTAAAACTTCTGATTAGAATCTTGCTATTCCAGTATTCCACTGGCCTACTGATACTGAATTTATGCCTCATAACCTACCATTTTTCTTTGGGTATAACTACATTTGAGGAAGTCATTGTTAGTAATATGTACCAAGTTTGAAATTCTGATTTCATTTAGGTTGCTTATCTTTATCACAATTCATCAGACTTGTCTAATTCTTCTTTATCATCCATGACGACTTCAATTAAAAGTTACAGCACAGGGGCCGGCCTGATGGCACAGTGGTTAAGTGTGCACATTCCGCTTCAGCGGCTTGGGGTTCCCTGGTTCGGATCCCGGGCGCAGACATGGCACCGCTTATCAAGCCATGCTGTGGTAGGCGTCCGACGTATAAAGTAGAGGAAGATGGGCAGGGATGTTAGCTCAGGGCCAGTCTTCCTCAGCAAAAAGAGGAGGATTGGCAACAGTTAGCTAAGGGCTAATCTTCCTCAAAAAAAAAAAAAAGTTATAGCACAGTGTTGAGAGAGCATTTTCTCTTCTCAACTCCAACCCTGATTATCTGGGTTCACTTGAATGGCCAATGTTTCACTCTTCACTTAGGGTGGATGCATACTCAAAGCAAGCATCGTCTACTTCTTGGACTTACTTCTGTTTCTAATTTACATTCTCTTCTTTCCTAAGGAAAAAAAGTCCATGTCAATAACCTAGACACCCTCACAAAGAGCATGGGAATTCAGCTTGAGAAAGAAGATTGTGAGGACTTACTGAAACATCTGCCAGTTGATGGTAAATATTTCAGATACCATTGTACCTAGGGAGATCAGGGCTTCTATCTGAGCACTTCTGATTTTTTTAATCTCTTTAAATACTTATGAAATATTTCAAACATACATAAAAACAGAGAACAACATAACAAACACTGTGTATCCACTGGCTACCATTAACAGATGTTACCATTTCGCCATATTTGCTTCATACATCTTCCTTCCTTACCTTCCATGTATACCTGTATACCATTTGTTTTATGAGATAAAGTTTCATTAATGACACATTAAGACCAATTTAGCTGGATAAAAATGTCAAAGAGGCAAAAATAGGATAATTCATTAGGAAGAAATTGCTAAGAGATGAGCCCAGCCTTCTTTAGAGGGCTCTTCGATTCAAACACAGAGTCAGTGGCTCTGTTTAAAAACCTGAGGGGGCCAGCCCCAGTGGCCTAGTGGTTAAGTTTGACATGCTCCACTTCAGTGGCCTGGATTCGGTTCCTGGGCATGAACCTGCACTACCCATCTATCAGTGACCATGACTGCTATGACAGCAGCTCACATACAAAAAAAGAGGAAAATTGACAACAGATGTTACCTCAGGGCACATCTTCTTCAGCAAAAAGAGCAAGATTGGCAACAGCTATTAGCTCAGAGTGAATCTTCCTCAGCAAAAAAATAAATAAGTAAAAACCTGATGAAAAATAAGCTTCCATCAGCGAGCAAGACAGCACATCTTTCAGCAGAGCTAGCACCCACCAACCTAAAATGAACAAATCATTCTTCTCCCCTAATTCGGGGTTCCTCCTCAAGCAGTGATGGCAGGTGTAGCTAAGGTGGGCCACTGCTACCAGCAAACATCTTCTGTGCTACCCTTACTTGTACCTGGCCTTAACATAGAAAACAGTCTAGCTCATAGTTGAAAATTTCACTCTCCCTGGGATTAACAATGTTGGTAATTATCCATCATTTTGTCAGGCCCCTTTTCCTATCATGAAAAAAGTCCCCATAAATTACTTTCTAATTGTGATATTGCCCCCACATTAGCTAGGGATCCTCATAATGCTTCCTACGGGAAAAGGTAGGGTTGAAGTATTTTTAGAACCCTGGATTAAAAAAAAAAGACAGAATAATTTTTTCTAATCCAACAGTGTGTCTATTTCTGTACCACTGGAATTCTCTCATTTAGCTAACACAGACTATATGCGAACTATGTAAACTAGAGAGTGGAACAATTTTTACCTGGTAGTATAAAGAAATAAGGCATCATCCCTGTTCTCAAATAGTTATGGTCCTGAGGGGTGGGGGGAGGGGAATGTAAGCAAAATTGAGAGCGTGGAAAGATGGCATCCTGTTACAGTTTAAGGGTCAGCTGTATACGTGAATAAGTGACTTCTAGGTTTCAAATTCAATCTTGTCTATTGAAATATGTTTCCCTTATTGGGTCTGAAGGAAGGGAGAGGCCTGTTAGAAAGGACTGCTATTAAAGTTGCTTCATCTCTATGTTTAGGGTCACTGATACTTTACAGAAAGTGATATTAATTAAATGGATGTTGACTTTAACATTTTGATCTTTTTCTTTTCTCTGTTTCTTGCTTATTTTGAGTTAAAAGAATTACTAAAGAAAATTATGAAAAACAGCTGAGTTCTAACCCTTTATATTACTAGTTTAATTTTTCGTATCATTTTTATAAGTCTAAGATTTGGTCTCTGTGCCTGAATCATCTTTTCTTACAGAGAATGAAATGGTTGATTTGAATGTGGTGATGGATGATGCAAAAGCTTTTACAGGTAAGTAAGATGTTGTGGTGAAAGGGAATTCATTATTAAGACCCTGTAATTCATTATAACTAAGCATTATAGAAAAAAAATAAGATATTTTTAAACAGGTTTTCTGTTTGGGCTATTACATGCTAAGTTGACTCCCTACAAATTTAATGGTTAAATGTTTGTTTTATATTCTTATTGTTTGATTTGGGATTTTTCCTGTATAGACCTATATTATGTGGAGTTTTGACCAATAATGTTTTCCACTTCACCATTGTTTAAACAACCAAAATACAGGTCAATGCTTTTCAATCTCAAGGTGAGGCTTTTGTAGGATAGCCAGGAAATATGGTTACTGTGTCAAAAGACCCAATAATTCAGGAAATATAATGGCATTTGACTTGTATTGGAATTATATAAGCTCTCCTTTTGCTTGAATTAAAAGTATAAATTCTATTTCTGACTTAATCCATACACACCCACATGTCCTTTGCATCTACATAGTTTAACAAGTTGCATTGTCAATTTGCTCTTCTAATTAAGGATGTTGCCACAAAGGTAATCTTTTCCACAATTTGCAATCATTCGTCCATTTCTAAAGTTCTTACGTTAACACTTCTCATCTTTCCAAAGGAGAGAAGATTGATGTCAGTAATCTGGACAATGAGCTGAGGAAACTGGGGCTAGTACTCACTGATAAGGAGAATAAGGAGCTGCTGAAAATTCTACCAGTTCACAGTGAGTATTTAGCACATCCTTTGAAGTCTGGATTTATGGGCTTGTGTGTGAAAACCACTGAAATCATATATGTGTATGTCCAATAAACCATGTTTAGAAAATACAATTCTCACATAAGAAGAAATCCTGTTCTTGTCGCTTACATTTTAATACTGAACATTGGCAACATCTTTCATTCGTCCCTCACCATCAAGGCTAAATTATCCTGTCACCCTGGGAGCACTGCCTAATCTAAATCATGACCAAGGAGAAGAGGGAAATCAGGGGAGTACAAGAAGGAAGGAAAAGGGGAGAAACGGAAATAGAGACTGTTTCCAATTCAACCAATAGGTAGATTTACATCAGTGAAAGCTTTCTTCATCTTTGGTTTCATTCTTATTTGCGGGTAAAAAGAATAAACTTCTAAACAAATCTGAAGGTTTTTTTCCCTCAGAAATTATAGATGTTGTATTATCTTTGTGCCGTCTTTGTTAATCTTCCCATCATCTAACCCATCTTCTTAATTATGTCTTACATTACAGCCAATGGCAAAGTGTATAAGAATAGATTGCTAAAATGTGTGAAGGCCCTCAATGGTGAGTGAGCAGCATGGTGAAAGAGCAAGTAAAAATAAAATCCTTATGATTAGCATTTTCTTTTTAATGGTCCAACTTTGCTTCATGACCCCTTGTTATAACTCATAAGTAACCATTCTTCTTTGAGTGCATCGGCCTTTTGGGATATAAGTTGAAGTATCATATTACTGTAGGAAGTTTCTAACGCTGTTTTCTAGCTGGAACCGCGTAGATTGGTGGTTGTTTCAACCATGAGTCATTAGACTTGCCTATTCTTCTCTATTGACCTCTCATAGAAAACTGAAACAGAGTCCCCTGGATAGGTATTGAGGAAAATATCCTATTTTCGCTTTCTATACTAATTCTGTGTAAACAATTATATTTTAATTTTTAATTAGAAAAATATTTTTAAAGACAAAATACTACAAGAAAATTATCCAATTCTACCACTTAAAAAACTGATATAAAGAACTGAAAGTCAAATCATAGGTATGTAATGTACAGCATGGTGGCTATAATTAATAATACCATATTGTATATTGAAAGTTACTAAGAGAGTAGATCTTACAAGTTTTCACCACAAGAAAAAAAATTGTAACTATGTGTGGTAATGGATGTTAACTAGATTTACTGTGATGATCATTTTGCAATATATATAAATATTAAACCATTATGTTATACACCTGAAACTAGTATAATGTTATCTGTCAATTATACCTCAATAAAAAAAAGTGAAAGACCTCCCCCCCAACCTCCCACCAATATAATCCCTCCTCATAAAGGTAAATACTGTTTAGCGTTTACCTTTGTCTCAATGGTTATCTTTCTCAATTTTTTCCTACTTTCAACAGACATATCTAATTATAGGGAGATATATATGTTAATAGTTTCTTTATGCCCTTGTGCTTTACCCTCTAATTGCAGTTTATGTTGCATGACCATGATTAGCATTTTTTCACTCTTAAGTATCAATGCTTATATTCTTATTTCATGCCTTTCTTTCTTAAGGACCAAGGGTCAAAGTCAAAAAAGTGGAAACCCTTGTGGAAAACATGGGAATTAGACTCAAGCGTAAGGAACTTGAGGAACTAATGACCCAACTGTCAATTGATGGTGAGTGATACAGACATCAGTATGCCCTTCAGAGAAACATTGAGCCCTTCTATTAGAACGGCTGAATGTAGCCTTTTTAGTATCACAATTAAGTAAATGTAAATAGAAAGATTTAATCCTGACTTATGAAGAAATACTCTCTCCAAAAAAGCTTTTTAAAAGATATGTTGGGGATGCCTTGCGGGACTCAGCCAGGCCTGGGAATGCCACACACTTAAGAAGCTGAAAGAAAAATGAATTTTTTTACTCCATTCATAAGGGAACATTTAACAGAAAAATTAAGAAAGTCAAAAGTCAAATGATGAACTAGGAGAGGATGGTTGCAAGAAAAAGAGTTAATACCTCTAAGGTGGAAAAACCCTAGTACATTGATAAATAACATACTGAGAATATATGTATATAGAATATACAAATAGATAATTCATAAAAGAGGAAATGTAAATGCCCAACAATATATGAAAAGGTATTTAACGTCACCAATAATCATGAAAATATAAAACAAAACAAGATACAGAACTATTTTCACTCATCAGACAGGCAAATATTAACAAGATTGAGGACATTTAGTTCTGATGAGTGTGTGGGAAAAAGGACTCACTGATACGTTTTAGGTGAGAGTTGCTATATATCCTCTTTGAAAAGTCATTTGGCATTACATATGAAAGAAAAAAAACTTCCCTTTTTCCTAGCCAAATCCCTCATCTGTTGTATATAACATTTCTTTGTGCTGAGGCAAGTTAGCTCTTCCACTAACTTGCTGACAAATAATTTAACTCTACTGAACCTGAGTGTCTTCATATGTAAAATGGAGAGTTGAACTAAATAATTCTCTATGGTCACTTCTTGCTCTGGAATTAATGCATATAATACATGTAAAGTATTTAATGCAGTATCTTGAAAACCCAGTAAACAGTCATGATGATGGTGGTAGTGTTAAAGATCTTATGGAAGATGGAGAAGATGTTGAGGAAGAACAAAAGGAAGAAGAAAAGGAAATTCTGTGATCTATGAATCAATTTGGCCTGCTATAAAAATGTAAGTCCTGGACTGGCCCAGTGGCGCAGTGGTTAAGTGCGCACATTCCGCGTCAGCGGCCTGGGGTCCACCGGTTCAGATCCTGGGTGCGGACATGGCACCACTCATCAAGCCATGCTGTGGCAGGCATCCCACATATAAAGTAGAGGAAGATGGGCACGAATGTGAGCTCAGAGCTGGTCTTCCTCAGCAAAAAAAGAGGAGGATTGGCAGCAGATGTTAGCTCAGGGCTGATCTTCCTCAAAAAAAAACATATATATATGTATATATATATATATATGAGTCCTAATAGAGTAAATATTTGTTTGCCAATTATGACCTTTACATAAATAAATAAGGTAAGTTGCAACATAGAGTTTTACAAGAAATAGCACGGGGATCACTGTCTTCCTTCTCTGCTACTCCTGTCCTTACTCTTGGGAACTTCAAAATCTTTTTTACTGTGCCAAAGACCTCTTGACAGTCTGATGAATGGACCACTTCTGAGGATAATATTTTTAAATGCTTAAAATGAAATACATAAGATTACAAAGAAACCAATTTTACTAAAATACAATTTATCAAAACATTAAAGGTATAAATTATTAGCACTTACATTTAATAAGTTCTAGTAGCAAGTCTAATAATTATTGTAATTTTAAAGTAGTAGTGAGCATAAGCAACTTTTTAATATATTTGCAGTAACTATCATGTGATATGAAAATGTCAGTGATTTACATTAGTAACAAAGTCACAGGTTCTGCTACTACTACTACTACTATGGTTTGTTGCCTACATTACTAATTGAAGAAAATGCTAAATTTAGGTTAGTGGTTAGTGAAAATAAAGATGTATTTTTTTCCCATTCAAGCTCAAGGACTCCGTTAATTCTATCAATACAGAGTCCATGGACCCCAGCTCAAGAATCCCTGATATGGATTACCCATCCAACACCCTCACCTCCTGTTCCTTGGCCTCTTTAACCTCACTCATCTTTACCTCTTCTCACCTTAACTACCACTCACATGGTCATAACCTAGACCTTGTCCTCACCTAATACATCACCCTCAAAATCTGTTTCATTTCCCTACTTTCTGACCTTTATCCTTCCACTTCATTTACTATGCAGATATTTCTGTCATAAGACAATGTAGGAATGCCTGAGAAGCCTCCCATTCTGTAAAATTGCCCAGTAAAGTAACTAAACTTATGGGGAAAATTGAGGAAGCTCACTCCAAATCTATGCCACTTTGTAACCAGAACACTAACAAAAGCAGCAACCTGATACTGTATGAGGAAGCGTGGACAGCTCAGGTAAATAGCTCAGAGTGGCTGAAAGCTATTAAAAAATGCACACACACAGACACACACACACACACACACCCCCATAAAACAGTTCAAAAGCTGGCTTACAGCTCTGAAATAATGTAGATGGCAGTAGAATTCTGAGCCAGTGAACCTGCTTCCCCTTCCTGCATCACAGGCACTTATTTTTTAATTTTGTTGAAATAGAGCTGAAAGAGCCCCTGCTGTAGCCAACCGAGGATTTTTTATTTTCCTGTTGAAGTTTATAATTCTAATTCTCTTACTTAAGAAAAATTATATATGAAGCAACACACTTCCACATTACTGTGACATTATGCCATTTACCAAGTGAATATGATAAATTGTTGCAGTTGAACATGTGCTGTAGCAGAAGAGAGTGTGGAACTCCCAACTCCAGCTGCTCTCCAGCCACTGGAGAGTAACTTTAACTCTATTCTTTCATCATTCAACAACTCCTCCCTCCTAGGTCTTCATTTTCTTCCTTAAATTAGATTCAATGCTTCAACATCATAGAACCTTACAAAACTCTCAGAATTCCTATCAAACTTGCTTGGCAAAAACCCAGCCATCTCCTTACTCCATGCTTGCCCCTGAACAGCTTAACATTGCTGAAGAAAACTATACTAATAGAACTCACTTCCACATAATGGCCATGAATTTCAAGTCAGCCTTTACTACTGCCAAAGAAGGCCCTACTACATTTCCCAAGTAAATTGACTTTCTCGCTCTCAGAGACAATTTCTCAGACTTAACTTCTGCAATTTTTCCCTTTCTCTCCTGCATCATCAATTTCTTCCTCTCTACTGTATCTCTCTCTATATTATACTGACATGCGGATAGACGCTTGTCTATTCCTCTTGTCCCCTGCCAGCTAACACTCGATCTCTTAGTTCCTCCTCACAGCAGAACCTCTCAAAAAGTTGTCATTACTCTTTGTTTCCACTTCCTCACCTCCCATTCACTCGTCGGCGCTCCCTTCCCTGCCACAGACCTCTCTCTTGCCAAGTTTCATGTTGGATCATCTGTTATTTTACTTGATATCTCAGCAGCATTTCACATAGTGACTACCCCCACTTTACTGGAATTTTTTTCCTCCAGACTTTGAAGTCCCATACCCAGCTGATTTTATTCTTTCCTCACTAACAGCTTCTTCTCAGTTTCCTTTTCTGACTCTTCCTCCTTTGCAAGATCTCTAAATAATGAAGCACTCCAGGGTTAGACTCCTGGCTGTCTTTTTTATCTACACCCTCTTCCTAGGAGATTGCATTCAGTCTCACTGGATCAGATACTTTCTTTAAGCTTATAAAAGCAAATTTATATCTCAGCTCAATCTCCCTAAGTCAGGAAACTAGCTATTTGATCAAACTAGCTATTTGATATCAGACTATTTGATATCTCCAGTTGGATGTCCAAAATTTAATGGAATTGTTGATTAATTCCCCTAAAAAGGTTCAAGCCCCCACCATCTCAGTAATGGCATCCCATCCACCCTGTTGATTGGGGGAGATGACTAGGGGAAGAACCTAGATTTCTTCCTTGATTTCTCCTTCTCCTCATATCTCACATTCAAATCTAGGCCCTATCTGAAAATCATGTCCTGAATCCATCCACTTATCACCGTCTCCACTGCTGCAACCGTAGCCCAAGCCACCATCCTCTCTCTTCTGGGCCCCTGAAACAGTCTCCTGTCTAGTCCCCCTTCCTCCAGTTTCCCTACCCTGCACACAGCAGCCAAGGTGATCCTTTGAAAGCTGAAATCAGGTCAAATTACTCCCCTTCTTCAAGGCCTCCAATGACATTCCCTGGCAACCAGAATAAAACCCAAACTTTATCATCATGGCCTACAAGGCCCTGCATGATTTGTCCCGTCACACTGGCCTTCTCTCTGTTTCTCAGTCATGTCAAATTCATTCCCATCTTAGGGCTATTTCACATACCAGCTTTCTTTTCTTTTTTTAAAGTATATTTTTTGATGAGGAAGATTGGCCTTGAGCTAACATCTGTTGCCAATCTTCCCCTTTTTTCCTCCCCAAAGCCCCAGTACGTAGTTGTGTATCCTAGTTGTAAGTCATTCTGGTTCCTCTATGTGGGATGCTGCCTCAGCATTGCTTGATGAGCAGTGTGTAGGTCTTCGCCCAGGATCCAAACCAGCCAACACCAGGCCACTGAAGCGGAGCTTGCTAACTTAACCACCCAGCTATGGGGCCAGCCCCACATACCAGTTTTCTACTTGCAATATTCTTCCTTCAATTCTTGCATGGCTATCCTCTTCTCATCGTTCCGGCACCAACCCAAAAACACTCTCTCAGAGGGGCCTTTCTTGACCTTCTGTCTAAAGCAGTCACGCCCACTATTCCTGTTTATTATATTGCCTTATTTTATTTTTGATAGCATCTTAGCAGTACCTCAAATGGTCCTTTTTGTTTATTTGTTTACATCTTTATTATCTGTTTCCCTCTACTCGATTGTACACTCTCTGATAGCAAGAACTCTGCCAGCTTGTTTACTTTTGTTTCCCGAAAGCCTAGCAAAGTGCCTGGCACATAGAAGATATTCCATAAATATTTGGTGATTAACTGACTAAATAAAAATACTTAGGGTCAGGTTCATTTGTCCCATCTCCCTACACTTACCTGTAACCAATCACTTCTTAATCTTACTCTGGTGGTCTCTAAAACAAGGTCTTTAAAAGAAGATAGAAGAATGATTCATTATAGATTAAAAGCTGTCTTTGTTTCCAAGATAACACTATTATCTCTGAGGATAAATCCATAAAATTCTAAGGGAAATTAGAAAAAAGATTACTGAATTCTTTTGGTCTTCATAATTTCGGAACTTTATGCATTGTAAATTTTTTGGGTCTTACTAACATCAGCTTATCTGATTCCGAAGTTTATTTCTCTTGCCTTGCAGATGATAGAACAGTTGGTCTGAATGATTTGATGGATGCTGTCAGTTATATCAAGGGTGAGTTGCAAGCTATGATGAAAATTGTTATAAATAGCATCTTAATACTTTGCAATTGGTGGAGAAAAATATTTCCCCTTCATAAATGTATAAATTCTTTCATATTATACATGTTCTACTTTTTCGGATGCTGCTGAACTGGGGTAAACAATACTTAATCTGTGTTTTTATATCAAGACCCATAATATTCCCTGAAATTTTCCCCAAAAGAATTCTTCAACATAATAATCAATAATATCAAGAGCCACAGAACTCTTCCTTTTCTCCACTAACCCCACTCATAGTAATTTATCCTCTGGAAATAATTTAATTGAATAAAAGAAAAAAATCTCTGCCTAAAGACCTTCAGAGAAATTTGAAACAGCCTAAATATCTAACAATATGGGAATTACTACATAAACCATGGTATGTCAGCCTAATGGGATACCCTGTGTTGAAATACTAACCATGAAGATTGTGTGGCAACTTGGAAACATGTTCATAAAGTAATAACATTAGTTGAGAAAAGTAGAATACAGAATTGCATGTATATTAGATTTCCACATTATAAAACTAGAGTCTTACTGTCAAAGACCAGAAATGGAATATGAAAAACTAAAAATGGTTTTTGTGGTAGAGTGGTGGAATTATATTCTTCCCTTTTTATATTAATCTTTAATGTTGTTACATTATTTTTACAATGAATGAGGAAAAACTACTTCTGACTGTGTTGGGATGAATAAAATTCTTGGAAGGCATAGTGACTGGAGAAGCAAACTACAGGCAAATATTTTTTATTTATTTTTTTGAAGGGAAAGATTCACCCTGAGCTAAAATCTGTTTCCAATCTCCCACTTTTTTTTTCAATTTTTTAATTTTTTTCCCTCCCCAGAGCCCCAGTGCATGGTTGTACATCCTAATTCTAAGTCGTTCTGGTACTTTCTATGTGAGCTGCTGCCACAGCATGGCAACTGACAGACAGGTGGTGTGGTTCCACGACCAGGAAGCAAACCTGGGCCACCGAAGTAGTGAGCACTGAACTTTAACCACTAGGCCTGGCTCACAAATATTTTTTAAATAAATAAAAATAAAAATTTAAAAACTAGTCTATAAAAAAAAATCTGAATTTTCAGGTGGTGTAGGAGGAAGAAAAAAAATAAAACCAAATCCCTACCTGTAGCTTAATTTGTTATGGATTTTGCAATAACCCACTGGTCAATTCCTAACCCATGGTGTACTTTCTTCTTTTTTAGCCACCTTCTGACCCTGAACCAGAATTAAAGGCACAGGACTTTTTTCTTACCCTCCTGTTAATTCTGGGTGTATGTGGGCAATGGTATATATAAGTCCAGATAGTGTTTTTCATCCTTTGTAGATAGTTCTATAATATTTTTTGCAATTTATTTCTCCCCTTTTCTAAGGAGAGGTAATTGAAATCCAGGACTTAGACAACTTTCTAGCAAGTGAAGGGTTTGAGCTCACAAAAGAAGAAATGAAGGAGCTGATGCCTCATTTGACATTTACTGGTGAGGTTTTTAAACATTCTGTTGTCTTCCTTGAAGTGTGTCTTTGTTGTCTTGTATATAAGATCCTCTGAAATGATCCTTTGTATCACCTAGAACAATGCTCCTCAAACTTGAATGTGCATATGAATCACCTGCACATCTTGTTAAAATGCAGATTGTATTCAGGTCTGGGATGGAGCCTGAGAGATTCCATTCATTTCTAACAAGCTCCTAGATGATGCCAATGCTGCTGGTCCATCTTTGCCTATCAAGGACCTAAAAGATGAAGAAATGATCTGTTAAAGTTGTACCTGACCTTTCATTTCTTAAGTCACAAGTACAACCAATATGTTAATTTGTGCCTGACGGCATGATTCTAGCCCAAAAATAAGAAGGAAAAATATTAGAGTAATTGAAATTAGAAAGTAAAAACGAGTATTAGGGAGAGACACACAGGAAGCAGGAGGAGTTGGGGGTTGATTGATTGATTTGTTTGCTTATTGAGATTTTTATTATTGCTTATTGAGTCTGGTTACATGACTTACCTGCTGGCTTTTGTGTTATACAACTACTTTAGATTAGTCTTTTTTATTTCTACTACTTTCTTTGTTGTTTTGATACAAAAAACAAAAAACATGATCTAGGAGCATTTGGGGAGTAGCACTTCTTACTATAATGCTTCAGTGATGTTGCTAGATAGCTTCTGTGCAGTTCTGGCCTTGAATTTAAAAACTGTATATTGATTTATTCAACCAACAAATATTTATTGATCATTGAATATGACCAGGCACTATTCTAGGTACTAGGAATAGAAGAATGAAGAAGGGAGCACATATTTGGATTTCTCTAAGCCCAACTGAAAGTAGGAAATAAAACACTGCACCATTATGTTTCTAAAATCATGGTTTTAAAATTTTAAAACCTATTCATTGCAAACATCTCTATCTTCTATTCTCTCCAGTTTATCATTTCTTCCTATTCACCCATACTCTATTCCTCTCCTCTCTTTAGTTGAAGAGATTCTTTCCAAACCTTCTAAATCCATTGTTCTTGAGCTGATCATCTCCTACTTTTTCAAGAATTATTTTAATTGAGATATAATTAACATATATTAGTGTCAGGTGTAATAATGATTTGATATTGGTATAAAAATTATTTTTCATAATTCCTTTCTGACACATTCAATTCCATCTATTATTCTCTACTCTGCTATAAAGAAGCACATACTTCTCCACTCCTTTTAAAAACTAACCTTCACTTGGCTCTTCTGCCTTTCTTTTTGTGTGTGTGCTGAGGAAGATTCGCCCTGAGCTAACATCTGTGCCAATCTTCCTCTATTTTGTATGTGAGTTGCTGCCACAGCGTGGCCACCAACAAGTGGTCTAGGTCCGTGCCTGGGAACTGAACCTGGGTCCCTGAAGTGGAGTGCACCAAACTTAACCACTAAGTGACAGGTCTGGCCCCTCTTCTGCCTTCTAATTATGATCATCCATCCCTCATTTCTCTCTCAGCCCCCTTTTTAATTGGTCCATAGGTGTTGATTCTGCTTCCTCACTCTATATTCTCTCTTTGAATCCTTGCAATTTACTTCCCTACTCACATAGTCCCCAGTTCCACTGAAACAGTTCTCAGAATCAGAAATCACCAATGATTTCCTTTGCCAGCCTCACTTATTCTAGCTCCCTAATGTGGGAACAATCCAAGGTTTATTTCTCAGTCTTCTCAGTTTTAATTCCTTCCCTCCCTTGTTTATATCACTGCTTCAGCTATCAACTCTCCATGGTAGCAGTTCTCAAATCATAGTCCAGTGATGCCTCTCTCTTTCAGGAAGTCCCTCAGATCCAAATTATTATTAAAATAACACTAAGACATTATTTTCCTTTATCACTCTCATTCACTCACAAATGTACAGTAGCATTTTTCATAAGCTACATGACATAGCCACACATGACATGTCTGAAAAAGCTATTAAAATATTTCTTTTCCAACTACATAACTCTATGAGGCCAGATTTTCTTCAACCGAAAAAACATATCACAGTAAATTGAATGCAGAAACAGACTGAGGATAGCAGCTGTATTCTATTAAGCCAGACATTAAAGAGATTTGCAAAAATGTAAAACAATGCTGTCTTAGCTCGAGCTGCTATCATAGAAATACCAAAGACTGGGTGGCTTATAAATAACAGAAATTTATTTCTCAAGCTCTGGAGGCTGGAAGTCCAAGGTCAGGGTGCCAGCAGGTTTGAGTTCTGGTGAAAGCCCCCTTCTGGGCTGCAGCTTGTCAACCTTCCACTGTATCCTCACATGGTGGAGAACAGAGAGCATCTAGCTGCAGACTTTCTCCTGGCTCATAAGGCACTAATCCCATCATGGGGCTCCGCCCTGCAACTTCATCTAATCCTAATCACCTCCCAAAGGCCCCACCTCCTGATAGCACCACATTGGGAATAGGATTGCAGCATAATGAATTTTGAGGGGACACAAACATTCAGCCAATAATACTACTTTTCCCACTAAATTTTTCTGGAAAATTGATTTATATTTTTCATTTTCAATTGATACATATTTTTCATTAAAAAGTATATTAACATGTACTGGGTTTATTATTGCTATCTTAAAATGAATTAATAAATATCTTTTAAATTTCTGAATTTTAATCTCTGATATGGTAATTATCCATAGCTATAACCCAAATAAACCTCTTGGAGGGCCTCAAAAATTTTTAAGAATGTAAAGAAATCTTGAGACCAAAATGTTTGAGAACCTTTGCTTTCTGGATTATTCTTTGTCACTTCTGTGTTTCCTGCTGCCTGCTAGATATTTCTTCCTTAACTTTTTTTGCAGAAGAGTGAACTTTTCCTTAAACATCAGATGCACACAGTTGAGTTATCAAACTCCTCATTTATGGCACACTATCATCAATGGTCCATGCAAAGACCCTTTGTTTTTATTTTATTATTTTCACTTTTACTTCCTATTTCCACTCCTATATCCTTCCTCCCTTTATAGGTACCTTCTCTATTATGTCTAATATATGTCCTTCCAACCCACCTTCCTCATGTTTATTTAGATATATGTGTATCCCTTTAAAAATTCAATGTGCGTGATATTTAATTTACTTAAATGGTATTGTGCTATAAAACTCATTCTATTTTTTTCACTCAACATTATTTTTTAACAGCTTTATTGAAATATAGTTCAAGTACCATATAGTTCATCCATTTAAAGTGTACAGTTCAATGGTTTTTAGTATTCACAGATATGTGCAACCATCACCACAGTCATTCTAGAACATTTTCATCAGCTGAAAAAGAAACCCAGTACCCTTTAGCTATCACTCCCTATCCCCCCAGCCCTAAGAAATCATTAATCTATACTCTGTGTCTATAGCTTTGGCTTTTCTGGACATTTCATATAAATGGAATCATACAGTATTTGATCTGTTGTGATTGGCTTCTCTCGGCATGTTTTCAAGATTCACCCATATTGCAGCATGTATCAGTACTTCATTCCTTTTAATGGCCAAACAATACTCTGTTGTATGGATATATCACATTTTGTTTATTCATTCATCAGTTGATGGTCATTTGGATTGTTTCCACCTTTTGCTATTAGGAATAACACTGCTATAAACATTTGTTTGCAACTTTTTGTGTGGACATATGTTTTCATTTCTCTTGGGTATGTACCTAGGGGTGGAATTGCTAGGTCATACGGTAACTCTATGTTTAACCATTTGAGGAACTGCCAGAATTTCCCAAAGTGGCTGCATCATTTTGCATCCCCAATGTATAAAGGTTCTGATTTCTCCACATCCTCAGCAACACTTGTTACTATCTGACTTTTTTTTTAAAGATTTTATTTTTCCTTTCTCTCCCAAAGCCCCCCAGAACATAGTTGTGGGTCCTTGTAGTTGTGGCATGTGGGACACTGCCTCAGCATGGCTTGATGAGCAGTGCCATGTCCACACCCAGGGTCCAAACCGGCGAAACCCTGGGCCGCTGAAGCAGAAGGCATAAACTTAACTACTCGGCCACGGGGCGGCTCCACTATCTGATTTTTGATTCTAGCCATCCTAGTGGGTGTGAATCAATGCTATGTTTTTGAGATTTACCCATGTTTCTATAAATCAATCTAATTCTGGTTGCTACATAGTAACCCTTCAATTCAATTACCATAATTTACCTATCCACTGCCCCAGTGATGGACATCAAAGTTGCCAATATTTCATTTTCTTATTCTACTACTACTCCTACTAACTATATGGTTTTATCTTTCACCTTTAGGTCTTTAATCCCTCTGCACATCACCTCTGTGCATGGTGAGATAGGGATCTAACTTGTTTCTTCATATAGCAAACAATTTTCCCAACACTGAACTGATCTGTGATACTACCATGTGGGGAAACCCAGCATCTCTCTAATATCTAGGGACCCTTGTGTAGGTTAGGCAGAACATACATTTCTCCTACCAATGGTTCCGATTTTCTACTTTGAATCACCCGTCTCTGCTTTGCATTCCTTCTGCTATGCTGCTGTCATTTTATATTCTGTTACTCCACTGGACACTGCCTAATTCCATCATTTCTCAACTCAAGTCTGGGTGGGTAGCTTATTTTACTGAATTGCTTAAATTTGAATAATAGATGCGCTTATTCTTATAGGTTTTGCCACCATTCCTACCTTAGGAGAATTTTCATTTTTGTTTCTGTTCCTCAAGTTCCAGCCTCCCACTTTGTGGCTGGGAGGCAACATTAGAGAGAAATACATTCACAGTTTTGGAGAGAGGTAGGGAGAAAGAGATGTATGCTGTTAGTCTCGAAATAAAAGTGTGTAATATTTTATAGAATTAAAAAATTACTTCCTTATCAGAATTCTTAAGAGTGCCACCCAGGGTTCCCTTCTGCCCCTTATCCTACTTGGTTTCATCATAGAAGAAACATTCTGTCCCACCTGTCTCACAGCTGCTCTTCTTCTCGCTTGCTCTATACTCCTTTCTCTTGCAAGTGTTATTCTGGCCTAGATATGTATTTAAATCTCTGGGTTTCTCATGCATTTACATTAACTTCTCAAGTATCAACCACTCTCTTCCTATTTTTCTGGTCCTGGTCCCATCAGTATCTTCTAGTACTCAGACTGATCCCCCTTTGCTCTCTTCCTTAGGTCAAACTTATACTATCTCCCAATAAATTGTTTAAGTCATTAAAGGAAGACATCCTGTGTGTTAGGCTCTGTGCCAAGTGCTAAGGACACAAAAATGAATGAGTCACAGCCCTTGTCCTCAAAGAGCTTATGGTCCAACAGAGGAGGTGGGCACATAAACAAAATAATTTTGATATAATGTGATAAATGTATGCAGAAGGTGCTAAGCGAGCATTTAGCCAAGACTGGGGTTTCCTGGAGAAGACCCAAAGCTGAACAGGTATGGGAAGATCGTCATTCTCTGCATCCTCAGCAGTGACAAGCATACCACCTCAAATGCATTGGTTCTCAAGAAATGCTTGTTAGAACCAAAAACAGAACAAGTCCTTCTCTCCCTATTCCAACTCTGAGCATTTGCCAACATAGTCTCTTCATATCTTTTTTTTTTCATGTCATTGATCTGATTTTGGAAAAGATGCTGCAGATTTGAGTCCTGGTTCTTTTTGTAATATCCCTTTCCCATGTGTCACTTTTGGAGTGAAACACAGAAAAGAAGAACTGCATTAAAGAAGTAGAGAGATTTGTCTGACCGAAAGATCTATTCTTTCTTCCATCATACTAACCTGAGAGAAAAATGAACCCGATTCCAAAGGAAACCAGTGTCTCCAGTTCTTCTAACTCATGGAAGAAATTCTAGCCTGCCATGCCATTTTAATAATTTCACAACTTTCATCAATTTTTATGAGTTCTTATGTGATTGCCTCTGTACCTGACTCGAAATGTTTTGCAGGAAATGGAAAGGTTAAAGTGCATTCAATAATGGAGGGCCTAAAGAACTTTAAACGTGAGTCAACATTTTTGATACAATATAAAATTGATAATCTATGTATTTATTTTTATGTGTTTTCTTGGTTATAAAAGTAATACATGTTCATTATAGAAAATTTCTATATTCAAAAAATGAAAGAATGGAAAAGAAAAATGTTAATAATTCTTAATTCTATAACCCAATGATTATCTAGAATTTTATCACCCACAGTTTTTTTCCTTATGCATACACAATTTTTGTTCATTTAGCTGTAAAGTCCCATTTTCAAGGTACTTTTCCATTTTCTTAGTAATATTAAAATCTTACCTATTGATAGGTATTTCTAATGACCTAAAATTCCTTTTTGGATGCCTCTGAAATTTAATACATAATCTCAGCCCTTTTTGTTTGCAGCCCTCTTATCACACTTACATCTAAAATAAGTTTCCCAGTGCCAAACTGCTATGTTCTATACTTAAAATAGAAAAGAATGATTGGAAGGTTTGAAAATTATGCTGTGAAAATGATCAGTAGAGGCAAGATAAAACTTGTCCTCTTCCCACACACACAACAACCTCAATCTGTACTTCATTCTTAAGTCATTTTGATTTGCTCTCTGCACCAGCATTTTTCAACAAGTACGATAAAAAAAAATTGATGTGTCATTGCAAGCCTGATTGTGTTTCAAAAAGAAGAACTTAAGGGAAAAAAAGAATAATTTAAGGTACTTTATGCAAGTATCTACAAAATGAATCTTAATAAGAGAAGATAAATTTAAATTATGGGTACCCACACTTAACGTTTCTGAGTGAGTTCTGTTGTATTTTATTATTTGTAAAAGAAAAAAGATCTCTTTAAATAGATCCATTCTATTGCTGCTTCTGTTGCTGGTACCTGAAAACTTTCAGAAATATCTGCTTGCTTTTAACCCCAGCATTTAAAATCATGCTGCTGAATTTAAGGATACTGGAAGATCAGTGCTCATCAGCATGCGTTTATTGAGTACCCAGGCATTGTAAAAAGAAAAAAATTCAACAATGAAAAAGAGACAAGCAAAGTTCCTGCTCTCAGCAAGGCTTAGTTTTTGAGTACACAGTATGTGCTCAATAAATGCTTATTGCTGGACTAAGAGGTTCTAGTCTCCTGCTTTCAGATAATTCAAGCAGCCATACTGAGGTCATTCTTGAGATAACCCCCCAAGTCTGGGCCACTCAGAAGAAACAGTGATGTAAAACTAGTGACCCCAGAGCGCATAAGTGAGTGACTCAAATCAGAATGGATTGTCAGAAATCATTTACAGTGCTGAGGAAGCGCAGTTCCACAGTCCTCTCTGCTTATTTTCCCATCATTCCTCTTTCTCCTTTTCCATTTCTTCTTTTTCTCTATTTTTATCTTCTCCAAACTTCTATTAATAGATTATTTTTCTTTCACTGCTGCTCCCCCTTGTTTTCCTGGTGGTGTTGCTTTTTTGTTTTTTCTTTTCCTTCCAGCCTCTATCAAACATGCATTTCACCTGCCTACCCTGTTCACCCACTTGTTTTCCTCACTATCCAAGCCCTACTCCACTTGCTGCCACCAAAGTATATTTTATTCTGTGAAGTTCACAGTGCATTAAAGAAAATTTAAACATTTAAAAGTATGTTTCATAATTTTAAAAATTTTCAAACAGTTGTGTCTATTCCATAAATTCACCAAATAATACTCAATTTCCACTTAAGTTTTCTTTATAGATATAGGTGTTAAGGGAACAAATTTTATTTCTGAATTCTGTATGGACATTTTTTCATGCATCCAAAGATGTACTACTATGATTTAAGTTTTCACACTCAAATTTCAGATGACTAAACATAGTCATTCTTTAGACAATGACATTTTTCACACTTAATTATCTTTTTTCCCCACTTAATTATCTTTTTTCCCCAATTTGCATTTCACCATTTCTATTTTCCTAAGGAATAAAGGTGGATTTCAGTTACCTACGCACAATAACATGAAAATAACACTTCTATATTAGCAACTTCAAGACCTGCTAATATTTATGTCATTTGATGATGAACATTCAAAATTCCGCTCTGGCCTTCAATGGTACTTGGGTTGTGGGGTTCTATGTCAGAATTTCTAAAACCACACTTATTAATGATACAGAGAAACTCTAATATACATTTATAAAAACCTACCATGTAAAAATAAAGTCTGCCACTTGTCAGGAAAAGAAATTTTCCAAGTCACATTCCAGACCAGAGTGGGGTCACATGCAGTATCCAAGAATGGCCTAGGATGCCTCCAGCCAACTAATGTCTAGGCAGGGGGAAGAGCCAAGCAATAGGGAAGAGGAAAAGAATGACAGAGAGAGAGGACAAATAAAAGGTGATAGGTTTTTCTTAATTCTACAAGTTATGCATTATGTGCTAGTAATAATCTCTCCCCTCCCATAAAAAAAATACATCTACTTTGTGTGCATTGCTTTCTGCATGATTCATTACCCTGGATAGCCTTCACAGCCTAAAGGTACCACCAGAAATTTTCCATGTTTCCATAATCTGCCACTGATCTTTTTTGATATTAAAATAGTACATTATTGGCTTTATCTGGCCAAACCAAACCACACTTAGGGAACTTAGGGAACTGAGCCATTATATCCAGCACTTTTCTCCTGAGAATTAATCTCCTCATGTTTAAAAGACCAAACTACCCCTCATTTTGAGAGAAGAAAAGAAAAAGAGTTGAATCAGTACTATCAAGGTATTCGTTTGGTTGTTGTCCTGGCTGTGGGGTGGCATGAGGGGAGATTTTATAGTTAATATTGTACCACGCATTTCACAGGATTCACCAGAGAGAAATATCTACACCATTAATAGGCGTATAATTAGTCAACAGTTTATACCCAAAGCTCAGACCATCCTTCTCTTGAGTCAACAGGTTTTCAAAGTCACTTCACATTTTCACATCCTAAAAGATGGCAAATAAATAGTCTTGACTTCCATGCTGACTCTATAATGCTTTTTAAATTTTTTTTGGAGTTTGATACATTAAGGCACCAAAAGAAGCAATATGAATTAAGATGTATATCACATATAATTGACATTTTCCTCAGTTTTCCTCATCTGAGGAAAAATTAAGATAAAACTATATTTTCCTACTCTATTTTTCATAACTTTAGAAACTGACATATATGTAATAATTTTTATATATCTTAATCTTGTCTTTAAGCAAAAAGAATGGTGCCTCTACATAAGTTGATGAAAACTGCAAATGATAATAAAGGTGAGTGTTAAATCTGATAGGAAAGCATTGTAATGAGGGGGTTTAATATTTTGATTTTTGTGTGTGTGTGAGGAAGATTGGCCCTGAGCTAAGAACTGTTGCCAGTCTTCCTCTTTTTTTTTCCTACCCAAAGCCCCAGCACCTAGTTGTATATCCTAGTTACAAGTCATTCTAGCTCTTCTATATGGGATGCCACCACAGCATGGCTTAATGAGCAGCACATAGGTCTGCAACCAGGACCTGAACCAGCAAACCCCGGGCCACTCAAGTGGAGTGCATGAACTTAACCACTAAGCCATGGGGCCAGCCCCCTGACTGACATTTTTAATCTCATAGTTATTTTCCCTAAGGGTTTTGTCAATTACTATCCTCTACCTACTTGTTGATAGGTGACTGAATACCTCTCTCCGATTGTTTTCCTGAGTTCCTTTAGCCTTTGTAGTCTACACCACACTGCATCACATGTGATTATCAGGTATTTTATATTGTTTTTCTAATGGATTCAGTTGTGATGAATTATTTATCTATAATTACATTATAACCTATTTGGTGCAATTTACAGTGCAATTACACAAAGCAGGTGTTCCTATCTCTGTCACTAAAGATATTAATTCAGCTCACTGGGCTTTAGTATCCTTATCAATAAAATGAAAAGGGTGAATTAGACTAATGATTTATTAGTTCTCTTTCAGCTTTAAAATTCTAGGACTAACCTTTGCAGTTGAAAAGACATTATCAAGAAAGTGAAAGACAACCCACAAAATAGGAGAAAGTATTTGTAAACGATATATCTGATAAAGGTCTAGTATCCGAAACATATGAAGAACGCTTATAACTCAACAATAAAAAGACAAATAACCCAAATTTAAAAATGAGCAAAGGACCTAAATAGACATTTCTTAAAAGAAGATATAAAAATGACTAATAAGCACATAAAAAGATGTTCAGCATTATTAGTCATTAGAGAAAGGCAAATCAAAACCATGAGACACCACTTCACACCCACTAGGATGACTATAATGAAAAAGACAGTAACAAGTGATGATGCGGATGTGGAGAAATTGGAGTCCTCATACACTGCTGTTGGGAATGTAAAATGGTGCAGCTGCTGTGGAAAACAGTTTGGCAGTCCCCAAAATGTGAAACATGAGCCAGCAATTCCACTCCGAGGGATATACTCAAGAGAAATGAAAACATGTCCACACAAGAACTTGGACAGGAATGCTCATAGCAGCATGATCATAATAGTCAAAAAGTGAAGACAGGGGCTCCCTGAGGCATAGTGGTTAAGTTCAGCACATTCCGCTTCGGCGGCCCAGGTTCACGAGTCTGAATCCCAAGTGTAGACCTACACCTGCCATGCACTTATATATGGCAACCCACATATAAACTGGAGAAAGACTGGTACAGATGTTAGCTCAGGGCTAATATTCCTCAGCAAAAATAAATAAATAAATAAAAAGGCCATCATCAGTCATCAGCCATCGTCCATCATCAGTTGATGAATGGATAAACAAAATCTGGTATATACATACAGTGGAATATTATTCAGCCATAAAAAGGAATGAAGTACTGATCCATGCTACAGCATGGATGAACCTTGAAAACTTTATGCTAAGTGAAAGAAGCCACTTATTATATAATTCTACTTGTATTAAATGTCCATAATAGGCAAATCCAGAGACAGAAGATAGATTAGTGGGTGCTACAAGGCAACCACTGTGGGAGGGGAGAATGGGGAGTGGCTGTTAGTGGGTACAGGGTTTCTTTTGGAGTGATGAAACTGTGCTGGAATTAGATAGTGGTATTGGTTGTACAACTTTGTGAATATACTAAAAACCACTGAATTGTACACTTATTAAAGGGTGAATTTTATGGTATGTGAATTATTTTTTAATTTTTTAAAAATTCCAGGACTGACCCAAAAACATATCTGCTGAAAAAACACAAGTACTCAGAATCTGTGCCTGTTTATTTGTCAGGCTCTGTAAGTAAAAAAAATAAACAACAGGCTGGCCCCAAACATAAGTCCCAGCCCCAAAGCACCTTCTGTCTATCCAGTGTACCAAGCTGTGGAACCCATCTTATGTCCTGGGACCATCAGCCCTATAGATAACTATCACACCAGTCCACCAATTCTAAACTACCTAGGATATACCCACAAGTAAATTAAGTGAAACCAGCCCTTCATCTCATTTGGTTCTGGATAGATGACTATTGGTGTAGCTAAATTATAATACATGCCTACTCCCAGGGTATTTTAGTTCCTTATGTATACCACCCTATTAATTTTGATGACTTCTTTCACCACGATTTACTCACAGATTATGGAAACTTGAATTTGGATGAACCTGTCCCACTTCCCTATCAGCTACTTTAGGGTAGGCATGCTGTCTTGTAAGTCTTTTATTCTTTGTACCTAGCAGTTACTAGGTATCTGCTGAGGGGATGAATGGATGCATGCATACATTCATTTAACAATCAGTTCATGTCTACCATGTGCCAAGCATTATTCTACATGCTTGGGACAAAAATCCCTACCCTCGTGGAGCTTACTCTTTAGTGAAGAGATACACATAATAAATAAATAATAGTATGACAGATATTACAGAGAAAGTAAAGCAAGGAAAGGGGTATAGGGAATGCTGGAAGTGGGGGAAGGTAATGAAGAAAGCATTTAAGGCATTTAAGCAAAAAGCTAAGGAGGTAAGGGAGCAAGCCACGCAGAAATCTGAGGCAAGAGCACTCCATGCAGAGGGAAGATTAAGTGCAAATGCCCTCATGCAAGAACATGCTTGCACTAGTTGAGAAAGAGCAAAGAGGGCACTGTGGCTGGAAGAGAGTGAGCAAGGGCAATGTAGGAGGAGGTAAGGTCACAGAGGTATGGGACAGGACTATCACATTCAGACACATAGGCTATGCAGTGCACAATTCCAGGGTTTTGCAATGAGATATCCCTTGTTAGTGGAAGGGGATGGAGCAGGTGTGGGGAGCAGCAGACCATATGAACCTTGAAGGCTATTGTAAAGGTTAGATTTTTACCCTGCGTGGCATAGGAAACTACTGGAGGATTTGAGCAGAGACATGACGTGATCTGACTTAAGTTTTTAAAGGATTATCCTAGTTCCTGTGTGTAGAACAGACTTGGCAGGAGCAGAAGCAGGGAGACTAGTTAGGGGGTCTGTGCAGTAATCTAGAGCAGGAGGTGGCGGGAGTGGTTGGATTACATTTATATTTTGATAATGGAATCAACACTATTTCCTGATAGATATATTCTCTGATGTATCCCAGGGCCTAGAACATAACAGGCACTAAAAAAATACTATGGAATGAATGAATTGGATTAGATGTGGGATACAAAAGAAGAGGGTTGGAGCATATTCCAAGAGTTTTGGCCTGAACAGAGGCCTGGAAGGGTGGAATTGCCATTTCCTGGGATGAATAGATGAATGAATAAGTGACTGGATAAATTCTGTTATATTTGTTGAATTAGTGAAGAAACTAATTGAAATCCATATAGATTCAAATATTATGGAGAGAGGAGATATTAAAAATCAGAGTTTTTCGTGGTTTGCAGAACCTGGGTTAACAATTTAATATTATAACTTGCTATAAAGTTGATCCTAGGAAAATTTTCTGACATTTTGTATTGATTCTCAAGAATAAATCAGTGAGGATAAGCAGGTGTTTGTTACATATTTCTTTATATTTTCCTCTTATTGCCTATACATGTTGATTCTTGTAATACTCCTCACATCCTTGCACTCCATGACTTGCTTGGATGGTGTGGGGATAAGAGTTTACTGCTATGCATTTTCACTGTTAGTGTTCCAAAAGAACTATCCATGTTGGTGTACACTAAATTTTAAAAGTATAAGTAGTTGGTTTGCATGAGTAATAACTAAAATGGTATTGTGTAAAGGGGAGTAAGCCTTTTAATTTCTGCAAATAATTCCATTATTAATCTAGACTAATCAGGAGGGAGCAAGAGAAGCACTGGGGTTTACCAGGATTAGGCCATCCCAGAGGATTTTGCCTACCCAGGTTACCAGAGTTGAGGTAGGAAATAATAATAGTCACTTCCTTCATGCAGCCACACCCTGATGACTTCTAGGTGATGGAGGCTGAGAAAAGCCTAAGAGGAGGGAGAAATGGTGAAGCACATCTCTGACCAAAAAGGAAGGAACATCTTGCCTCTCTCCAGTCATTCTTTGAACACTTCTTATGGACAGAGCTAATGTCAGGGAAATAGAACATTCAGCCTCTGACCTCAAGGTGCTTACACTCAGTGAAAACAAAAGAGCCAGGGAGAGTAGTGAAGGGAATTTGCCTGTAAAGAAATTGATTGGCCTACACCAGCAGTATCTCTACCAGAGGTAGCTACATTGTTGGGGTTTTTTGTTTGTTTGTTTTTCTGAAAAATCCTGTTCTCATCGATCTGGTAACTGAAGGAACTGATGAGGCTCTCTTCTGCTTAAGGTTCATATATATTTAACTGTAGAGGATGAATTAGGCATTACCCTAAAATATTAGGTTTTCAGAGTTCACAAATTATAAATCACATTGAGACACAACCTTTTCCCATAAAATTCCTCTTCCTCCTTTGGCAATCAGTACCATATAGGAAGAAGCCTAATACCAGATATTCTGCCCCATCTAATATTCACTTCCTTTTTATTCTTCATAAAGTCAGAAAAGAATATAAGCCTAGGCAATTCTTAGATTGATATGGTTGAATTAATTCCCACAGAGGACAGCTATATTCATTCAACATCCCTACTCAAATATCTTTAGGATTCTCCAATGCTAATTAAGTGTAGACTCTCTTAGCTTAACAATCAAGATGTACATGTATCTACAAAAACTAGGTTAAATGAGTAACATGCTGCATATAAGAGACTAGAAAAAATGATGGGAACTGTGACAATCAGGAAACCTTAGGTTCCAGTTAAAGGGGTGACAGTTGTTCTGCTCCAGCCAATTATTGCTAAGCAGGAATGTGGGCTCTGTGTTTTCTGAGCTTTAGGTTTTTCATGAGAAGTCATAAACTGATAACTCTTAATTTATCCATGTTTTCATTTATGAAATTCAGACTTTTTTAAATGCTGTCTAAGCCAAATGAAACAGGTGGGGATTGAATTTGCAATCTCTGTTCTAATAACGAACCCCAACCGAACATACCTAATCTTTTTTGCTCCCAGATCTCGCTTCATGCAATCCTCTCCTCTAATGTGGCTGAGCTAGTCCTTGTCTCCTGACCTCCATGATTACTCTACATGCTTTTCCTCTTCTTTACTCTAGGCTGCTCTTCCCTCAGTGCTACTTGCTACATATTAAAATTCTACTTCTCCCTACACATAAGACCTAAAACTATTAAACTCTTAGAAGAAAACATAGGAGAAAAGTTTCATGACAGTGGATTTGGCAGTGATTTCTTGGATATGACACCGAAAGCCCAGGCAACATAAGTAAAAATAGATAAATTGGACTTCATAAAAATTCAAACTTCTGTGCATCAAAGGATATAATGAACAGAATGAAAAGGCAACCTATGGAATAGAAGAAAATATTTGCAAATCACATATCAGAAAAGGGGTTAATATCCAGAATATATAAAGAACTCCTACAACTCAACAACAACAACAAAAGTGATTAAAAGTGGGCAAAAGACATGAACAGACATTATTTCACAGAAGATCTCCAAATAGCCAACAAATATATGGAAAGATACTCAACATCACTAATCACTAGGGAAATGTAAATTGAAACCCCAATGAGATATCGCCTCACACTCATCAGGGTGGCTACTATCAAAAACAGAAAACAACTATTGGTGAGGACGTGGAGAAATTAGAACGCTTGTGTTGGGGCCAGCCCAGTGGCACTGCAGTTAAGTTCGCACCTTCCACTTTGGCGGCCCGGGGTCCACCGGTTTGGATCCTGGGTGTGGACATGGCACGGCTCATCAAGTCACGCTGTGGCAGGCATCCCACATATAAAGTAGAAGAAGATGGGCACAGATGTTAGCTCAGAGCCAGTCTTCCTCAGCAAAAAGAGGAGGATTGGCAGCAGATGTTAGCTCAGGGCTGATCTTCCTCAAAAACAAAATATATATATATACATATATATAGAAATATATATATATATATAAATATAGAATGCTTGTGTACTGTTGGGAATGTAAAATGGTAGCAACTATGGAAAACAATATTTCTTCAAAAAATTAAAAATAGAACTGCCATGTGATTCAGCAACTACACTTCTGGGTATAGATCCAAAAGATTGAAAGCAGGGTCTCAAAGAGATACTTGTACACTAATGTGTCATAGCAGCATTATTCTTAATCGCCAAAAGGTGGAAGCAACCCAAGTGTCTGACAGATACATGGATAAATGAAATATGGTAAATATAATAGAATATTATTCAGCCTTAAAAAGGAAGGAAAATCTGACACATGCTACGACATGGATGAACCTTGAAGATACTACACTAAAAGAAATAAGCCAGTCACAAAAAGACAAACACTTATTCCACTTATATGAGGTTTCTAGACTAGTCAGATTCATAGACAGAAAGTAGAATTGTGGTTGCCAGGGATTAAGGAGAGGAGTAAATAGGAAGTTACTGTTTAATTAGTATAGAGTTTCATTTTTGCAAGATGAAAAAGTTCTGGAGATTGGTTGTACAACAGTGTGAACATACTTAACAATACTGAACCATACACTAAAAAATGCTTAATAGTAAATTTTATGTTACGTGTATATTACCACAATTTAAAATAATAATTCTAAAATTCTACTTCTCAACAACCCCATCCAATAGGAGTTGCCATTATCCCCATTTTAAATATTGGTAGCCCCTAACATAGTAGGCCCTTTTAAATAATTAATTTGTAAATTAGCCCTTCCCTTTCTTTCCCTTTTTTATCGCTGGCCAGAATGGGAAACAGTGTACCAAGTTTGGAAAGAATAGGAAAAAGTCAAATTATGCTCATAATAAACAAATCCTGAGAGCAGGGATAGGAAACTCCTAGAATTGCAGCCACTAAGTGAAGCCTAAAACAAATTTAGGGGGCTCAAGCTAAGCCTCGGGTGCCAGAGGTAGCTGTGCTTAGCCATGATGAAAACTAAAGTCACTCCTAACTCCTGGGCTAGAGGATTTACAGCGCCAAGAGACATGTCAGATCTTGAATATTAAAGTTTCTGATTAAAATAATCATAATCTATTCTTTAATTGCTCTTTTTAAATCACTCTTTCCAATAATACTGTAGACCACAAACCTATGAGAGTTTGATTTTTTTTGTCCCTCTTCCTAGGCTTAAATAATTAATGACATGGTTCTTAATCATCATTCAATTAAGGCAGTTGGGTAAAATCTTCTACTTAAACAAATTTCACCTCACTAATGTTTAAAATGAAAATATGTTAATACAGAATTTTTTTCAAAAACCACTTCCCCTTCCCTGAAATCCTAACAGTGTCAAAATGTTCTGATTCTGTAATTCACACCTACACCTACCCCAAGGGTACTGAATAAACCACATTGAAAGCGCAGTTGCTCTAAAGCTGGAAGGAGCTTGTGGGTCATTCTCATCCTGGGCCTGAGCCTGAGAAGTGAATGAGGTCACAGTTGTATGATGGAACAAACCCTTTATTGGATTCTTGATCTGATTGAAGCCCAGAAGTGGTGAGTAGCACGGCTTAAAAGTAGGTAAATATCCGCATTTTGTAGGAACCTACACTGAGTCCTTTTTTTAAAATCTATTGTCTCTATGAGAGATTGAAGGTAGTTTTTTAAAGTGATGATTATTTTGAGCCATGAGGATGATTTCAGAGCACCTTTCAAGTGCCTAAATCGTTGAGCCTCTCCGGAGTTCCCAGCTCTGTGGTAGGTTTCCAGATTTTGAGCACATGTAATTGAGTTGTTTAGAAACAGCTGCTTTCCAGGCTCTGAGGCGAAGACCTGGGAAAATTGATTGAAACTCTAATCAAATATTCAGAGACTTTTTCTTCACGGTTTAATGGTATTTGATTGTCTATTATTTCTAAGTCAGCAACCTAGTATCCTTGGCAGTGAACCACCTGATACACTCTACATTTTGAAAAGATAATTGGAGAGATAAAACCAACAATAAAAGGAGGAAGCCATAACAACCCAGCTTCCGGTCCACAGGCCCTGATTCTCAAACTATACAGAAGTGGAAAGGACTAGGGAGGCTATAGGCGTTGAGAGTCCCTTCAGGAAGGTCTAGGGTAGCAAAAGAGCATTGCATCCACCTCCATTTCTACTTTTAAGAATGACCAGTAGGTTCATAAGAACTGACATGGCAGGGGTGGACCTCCCAGAAGGAAACCCTGGGAAAATCTACTCACTACCAAGCAGGTATTCAAGATATAAACAATTAGGTAAATACTTTAGAAATACTATAGCATTTTATTCTCTGTCAATTATGACATGAAATGTTTTACTGATTTCAAAAATAAATTTTATCTTTAAGTAAATTTTTCTAAATATTTCTAGGATGCTTTATCTGTGTCACATGGTACTATTTATTTTTATATAGGATCAGAATGACACTATTTGAAGGAGGAGCAATGGCAAGAAATTTTGCTTAGAGATTTTGGGACAGTGAAGGGTCTCTTCCACATGGCCTTCCAACTTTGCACATACCTCTAACTTGAATTTGCACATATTACCATTCCTTGAGGCCTTGAACTTCAAACTCTAGGTCTTGAGCTGGGAAAGCTGCAAAAGAATATAGAGAAATTAATCTGTGATTTGATCCTTAATTGTATCTTCTGAATTCCAGATAGAGTTACTGGCCACATGGCAGTTTCTGACATTAAATCAAAACTTAAGCTGAATCCTCTAACAAAAGTACCCAGCTACTATGGCAAAAGGTAAGTAATGAATGTATTAAGGTGCTAAATATATTAAGATAAAGAGTTATTAAGATGAATATATTAAATACTCATAAAGGCTATGATGAAACAAGTTAGAATTCTCTTCTAGTATCTATTCTATGACAAATTTAGTTATAAAGCAAAACATAAGAATTGAAGATTTTTTATGAAAATAAAAAAATATATATCCTTTTGATTAGAAACAAAGAGTCCTCCTTCCTGTTCTCCCAAATGAGAGGCTATTTTTGTGTGAGGGGACAGAATACCCTAGAGGGCTTAAGAAGTTGTCAGTTATACATTAAGATATTATGAGTGCCAGTTTAAAGGAGAATTCATTTATGGGATCATAAAGAAAACCTAAGCCCTAAGCAAGTCAGAGTATAAAGAAAGAGTCTATAGCTCAAATATGGCCAGTAAAATGAAATCTGGTAAATTAGCCATGACTAAGCTAGGGCTAAAGTTGAGAAGGGAGGTTTGCCTGTGACATTAACAATAGCTTTTTCTCAGTCTAATAACTACAACTTCCAGTAAACAATAGCTACTAATAACTGAAAGTGAAAGCCTAATCTGTATTTTATCAGACCATAAGTAGAAAATCCTCTCTCTTCTCTCACAATTATCCATTTTCTTTGCCACTTTGAGAGTATTTCTCCTAGCGTCCCTGATGATGCCACTGCTAAGGGAATATATTACTGGGTTTTTTAGAGGGACGTATCTTATAGCAGCCAAATTCCTTGATCTCATTCTTCCCTTACTCTGCATTACAAGCTGTTTTTTGCAGTAGTGACTTCCTCATCATCGAAGGTAGTCAAGCAAAGACTAGATAATACCACATGTAGAGGGAATTCCTACATGAAATGAGAGGCTAGACTGGATTCTTTACAAATCCAACATTCTTTGAACCTTTGAAACGTTGTAAAATCAAAAGATTTTTTTCCCATATTTGAATCAAGGTAAAGTTTGAAATTCTTCCAAGAGTATCCTTTTTTTAATATAGCTAATAAAGACATTACACTGCCTGACCTTCTACTTTCTCTCGCTTCTTGAAAACTTCATATTTCTCCATCTACTGCATTTTTTATATCATGCAAAAGAAATTTGTTTATATTTAGAAATACAACAAATATAAAATACCCTATCTGAGTAAAGGCAAACTTGAGTTTTCAGAAGTTCAAGTAGATGATAAAAAGGAAACATCAGAAGAAGAAATCAGGGGCCAGCCCTGTGGCCGAGTGATTAAGTTCACACACTCCATTTTGGTGGCCCAGGGTTTCGCTGGTTCGGATCCTGGGCACGGACCTAGCACCACTCATCAAGCCATGCTGAGGTGGCATCACACACAGCAGAGTCAGAGGGACCCACAACTAGAATCTACAACTATGTACGGGGGGCTTTGGGGAGAAGAAGAAGAAGAAGAAAAGATTGGCAACAGAAGTCAGCTCAGGTGCCAATCTAAAAAAAAAAAAGAAATCAGTGTTAGTAAAAGCTGAGAAAATAAGACTAACTAGATAAAATTCTATGTTGAAAAAGTTGAGAATGGTGCATTTTGAGACCTTATCGCCTCCTTTTCTTCAAGGTTCCTCTTTGAAAATGAGTTGAATCTACTAGATACTGTAGAGGATACTAAATTTATAAACCACAATTTTTTTACTTTATCATGTTTTGTATCTCTTCTAATTTTAGTTTTTTAACTGCTTTTGTGAAAACATAAAAACTGAGATTCCACATTTCTTAAGACTTTTAGTTCTACTAGTATCAAAGCTAAGTGTATCTTAAATAAAATTAATTTATAAAATTATGATTATTATAAGTTTACTTTTAAATTATAATATTATGAGCAAACCTGGTTTTGCATAATATATTTTTATGTTCCTAAACTAATAAATTACTGCAGGTCTATGCAAAATATCCCCAAAATACTAATATTTTTTCAGATTTTATTTTCCTGAGAAAATGAAAAGTCACTCAGGGTTCCAAACTTTCCATAAATGTTCTCTCTCTTTAGATAGATATAGTTGACATAGATATAGTTTACCAATGTAGATATAGATAGAGCTACCTCTGTCTCTCTCATATGCTGGTAAAAATACAATTTGGCAATTAAAGCTGTAAAATAATCATGGATACCAAGGTTTTGCTATAAGGATATTCCCCATAAAATTACTTATACTAGTTAAAAATTTGAAACAACTTAATATTTCTAACAATAGGAATAGTGGAAGGCTTATGTTCGAGAGCTTTGGTGTCAGATAAACCTGAGTTTGGATCCTAGGACTTCTACTTATTATCTGTGTGACTTGGGACAAGTTATTTAAGTCCTCTGAGCCTCAGTTTTCTTTTTTGTAAAATGAGGGAAATCAGATTTTTTTAAGGGGGTAAGTGTGATGGGCAAAGACAGGGTGGAGGTGGACCTCAGTGGCTAGCATTTTCTCACTGTCCATCTTGTAGCTACTGGCAGGTGACAGTAAGAAGTCCCCTAGGTTGTGAGACTCTGGGTAAACTGTCATGCTTACAGTCATTGCAGTCAGCAAAGACTGAACAGCGAAACCAATATCTTCTGGTTTCACATGTGTGTTAAATCTTTCCATGTCTCTTGTCAGGGATAAAGATTTACCAGGATCTCCCCCATGCCAATTACAGCACAAAGAAAGGAAGTTGAATGCTTCACAAATGCAAGGTAATGAGAATCATCCCCAAAATGAAAGCATTTCACAAAAGCCCCTTAATATATCTGATCATTTTCTTCTCTAAGAGAGATCTGGGATTTCAAGGATTGTCTACAATACTCTGTTATTTGGGTGCAAAAAAAAATTTTTAATTCAATGTCTAATTTGTAGGAAGGAAGGGGGATTACTTTGAAATAAATATCTTTCTAGAATTTAGACAGTCCTGGCTAAATATTTTTATTCAAAAAAGATCATGTGAGTGTGGAAAAGAACAAGTGGAAGTTCAAATAGAAATCAAGTAATGGAGTAGTATAAGCATAACCAAAGTCTCAGGATTTCTCATAGAAAAAAATATAATGATGAAATGAGCTACACTGGCTACAGTGCATTAATCCAAACAACAAATATTTATTTAAAGCCAACAGTGTACTAGGCATGGGAAACATAACAACTAGCAAGTCAGACATGGTCACTGCCCTGATAGGAAGTCTTACAGGAAAGTCAACAGTTAAACCATGAATTTGATCGAAACATTTAAATTACAGTGTGACACAAATTATGATATGGAAAGTATAGAGTGTTATAGAAGCATAAAAGAAAGTCTCCTAACTTGGTCTTGCAAGGATAGGAGGGGAGTCCCAGAGAAGGCTGAATAATGAGTAGGAGTAAATCAGGCAAAGAGCATAGAGGAGAGTGTTCTGGGCAGAAAGAGAGGAATCTGTGAGGGCCCAGAGGAAAGGAACAGCATGACACACTAAAAAACTAAAAAAAGTCAAGCATGGCTGTGTTTGGATTCTGGGAAGGCCAATGCTCCAAGTTTGGAACTAATTAAAAAACTGACTCAGGAGACAGAAGAAATTAAAGAATCACCTTTATTGCTGGAAAAGCTGGTTTGGAAAACACAAAAGATTGTCAAGATCAGAACTGCATTTTCACAATTGCACTGTAAAACTGAGCTAAATGCCTTAATAATAACAGTTTATGGGTTTATAAAACTTAAAGGTTTCTAAAGTGCATTAATATACATTGGTGCCTGTTTTAAGGATACCAGGATTTGTTTTAATCAGGTCTTGTAAGACATACAGACACAAAAATGATTGCCATAGAGGAAGAAGTTTTTTATACTCACAGATACTAGAATACTAGAAATAAGAGGCACAGCCCACCATGGAGGCCAACACAGGGGAGCTCCAGAGTTGGTCAGGAGGCAAAGGGTGGAGTGAAGTGGGCAAGAGCCTTTACTGTGGTTTCTGCAGGAAAGAGCAAGCAAGGCAGGATATGCAGGTTTAGGATTGGCTAGTTCAAATAATTTCTGTGAGCTCTGGGGTGTAGGACTATCCCTTATTTGTCTGGTACCTGGCCCTGCAGTGATTAAGACAGAGAATGATTCCCTCAAGGTCCATCCATGTTGTTACAAATGGCAAGACTTCCTTCTTTTTTATGGCTGTCTGTGTGTGTGTGTGTGTATGTGTGTGTGTGTGTGTGTATGCACGACATCATCTTTATTCATTCATTCATTGATGGACTCTTAGGTTGTTTCCATATCTTGGCTATTGAAAATAATGCTGTGATGAACACAGGGGTGCATATGTCTTTTTGAATTAGTGTTTTCATTTTCTTCAGATAAATACCCAGAAGTGAATGGACCCTGAGGGAATTATGCTTAGCAAAATAAGTCAGAGAGAGAGAGACAAATACCACATGATTTCAGGAGAAACCTGACCAACACCACCTTGGCCAGGTGATCAAGGTTAATATCATCAGTGATAAGGCACATTGATAATATGTAGCCTTGATATACTGATGAGACTTCACTTCTGTGGTTTTCCTCCCCAAAATCCATAGTCTCAGGCCTACCATGAGAAAAGCATCAGAAAAACCCAAATTGAGGAAATTCTACAAAATACCTAAACGATACTCTTCAAAACCGTCAAGGTCATCGAAAACAAGGAAAGTCTAAGAAACTGTTATAGAGAAGAGGCTAAAAAGACATGATGACTAAATGTAATATGGTGTCCTGAGTGGAATCCTGGAAGAGAAAAAGGGCATTAGGGAAAACTATGAAAATCTGAAGTGTCTGCAGTTTAGTTAGTAGTACTGCTCCAACGTCGGCTTCTTAGATGTGACAAATGCACTGTAGTAACGAAAGATGTTAACATTAGGGGAAAATGGGTGAGGGATATACAGGTCTTTGCTGCTATATCTAAAACCAATCTAAAATAAAATGTAAAATAAGTTTAAAAGCATAACCATACCCACACACACATTACCTTTCTGACCTCTCCTATACCTCTCCTCTTGCTCACTCTGCTTCAGTCACACTAGCATCCTTGCCGTTCCCGGAACACACCAGGCCCATTTCCTTCAGGGCCTTTGCTCTAGCTCCTCCCTCTGCCTAGTCCTCTCTTTTCCCAGATATCCACTCCCTCACCTCCTTCAAGTTTCTGCTCAGATCTCACCTATTTAATACAGCAACCTATCCCTCAATCCCTGGAACTCCCAATCCCCTCACCTTGCATTACTTTTTCTCTTTTCCATAGCACTTACCACCCTGTAATGTGTTATCTAATTTACTATTCATTACACTTGTATAAGGGCAGAGATCGTTGTCTGTTTAGTACACTAATGTATCCTAGGGACCCAGAGCAGCAGCAGGCACACAGAAGGCATGCAATAAGTATTTGTTTATTAGGCTGCGTGAATGAATGAACACCTACTAACGTGCTCGAAACACTGGGAGAAATTAGAAACAAGTCAGAGATGACTCCAGCCCTAGAGAAGCCTTCCTTTTACCAAGAGAGAAAGATGTTAACTTTTCACACAATTATAACCCAGATATCATTATCTCTATAGGATTAATCACTCTCATACAAAGAGATGCTAACGCTTGAACATGATATGAAATAAGTTTTATTCTGGTGCCATTTAGGACATACTTTGTTCTGGGTTTACTTATTCGTTCACTAATTTTAGAAAATACATGTCTAATTTTGGCCTTGAGTATTTCTTTGAAAAAAACTTTGAATCTGTACAAAATATACACACACATGTAATTTGGGTCCAATTTGCTGCATTAGTTTTCTACCTATTGCTGCCATAACAAGTTGCCACAAACTCAGCGGCTTAAACAACACAAATTTATTATCTCACATGCTATAGGTCAGAAGTCCAGGTGGGCTCAGCTGGTTCCTCCTCTCTGGGTCTTACAAGGCAGAATGAAGGTGTTGGTCTGCCTGGTCTCTTATCTGGAGGTTCTGGAGGAGAACCTGCTTCCAAGATTATTCAGGTTTTTGGCAGAATTCAGTTCCTTGCAATTATAAAGCTGAGGCCCCATTTCCTTACTGGCTGTCAGCCAGGAGCCTCTCTCAGCCCCTTAAGGCCTCTGCATTCCACATCCTGTTGCCCTTTCCATCTTCAAATCAGTAACAGTGGGTTCAAGTCCTTCTCGCAGTTTGAATCTGACTTCTCCTTCTGCCACATCTCTCTTGCTTCTAGCTGCTAAGGGACCCTGTGATTAGATTGGGCCCACTCAGATAATCCAGGATAATCTATTTTATCTTATCTGCAAAGTCCCTTTTGTCATGTAAAGTAATACATTCACAGTTCCAGGAATTAGGATGTGGACATCCTTCAAAGGTCATTTTGCCCACAGATTTGGTTTTCCACCGTTAGTTTGTTCCAGTTCAAATCTCATGGAAGGACACCATCCTTTATAAGAAATGTCTATTAAGTACTCATTTTTCTCTCAATACTTTTCAGAACATGATCTCTAATCAACTGTATTGTCTGTCTTAATTCTATTAGAATATATATTTTTTCTTGAATAACTGTCCTAACTTAATTTCATTTCCCCAGCCTTCCAAGATGCCTACAACTATTTTAATAAGGATAAAACTGGCTGTATTGATTTACATGGAATGATGTGCACTTTAGCTAAGTTGGGAATGAATCTAACCAAGCATGATGTCTATAATGAATTAAGATGTGCTGATATTGATCGTGAGTACTTTGACTTGTCACTATTTTTCTCATAAAAGATTTTTATGAATATATGTTTTTCTCTCAATGACTACATAAACATGAGAAACAAACCTCACTTATTTGTCAAAAGTACATATATGTGTTTCTCTTTGAGTATATCAGTGAGGTTTGTATACAAGTTATGAAATCAAATTAATGCTACAAATGGACTGTTTTTTTAAAAATCCTGTGAGGAAACTAAAAGTGACTGTCATATTTCAATATCCAATTCAGATTACCCGTTCATGATGCACATTTTGGAGGGTGCCCTGAAATAACAGATATAAAGGCACTGACAATTTCAAAAATGAGATGTTACCTAGGAAATCCAAGCCTTTTGTTTCTGTTTGAATCGTATTAGTACAAATCTTCCTTTCATCATTAAAGCCCATGTTGAATTTTAAACACCATGGCGTTTTTTGTTGATATTTTTAAAGCATATAGATAATGTTTTCATTGAATATACTGACCTAGTGATTACTAGCCCAGGCTGATATGTTGTGTGGAATATAACTCAGCATATTATCTCCTCTCACCTCTCCCCACCCAACTGCCAGTGCCCCATTCAGTCAGCACCAGTTCCACGTGGGAGTCAATGCCACCACTTAATTAAGGTGTCACTTACTTCCACTAACTCTGCCCAATTTTTCTATTTGATCAAAACACACACACACCCGCCTCTATTAGCACTTGCTGTTCTTTAATTTTAGAGGAAATGGGGTACGACTTGGGGAAATATTAGGAGTGGGTATGGAGTGGGAAGGCAGGGATGGATTCCTTGCAAAAACAGCAAGTCTCTAGGAAAAGAGTGAGTGGATCGGACTACAGTGGCTGGGAACCCTTGGTTTGATGTTTATACTCCACCACTGCTTCACTGGGCTGTGGGTGACTAGTGTGATGGTGCTAAGACCACTTCAAGAAGACCAGTGCTTACCTGAGCATATCTCCAGCCCTAAATGCTCTCTGATTTTAAGTATTGGATGGTCCAAGGTGTTTTCACTTTTATGTTTAATATATAATCTGATAATTAAATACATTGTATATCTTTGTTCTGAGCCTTAGGTTTATGTTGCAGGAGATGGGAAGGTGAATTTCTCAGACTTTATAAAAGTGCTAACAGATCAGAACCGCTTCCTTAAGGCTGTGGGTGAGTAGAGATACTACTGAATAGATGGCAGTTGGGTAGCTGCACTTCACTGCATGGTAAATATGATTCACTTAGGTCTCCAATCAGGAGACAAGTCAGAAGGTGTAGTCTGGGAAGTGGTTGACTTTTGTACTGCTTCAGCAAAACAGTATTTGCTAAGCAAATTTATACAGTTTTAGAATTTTAACTTAAATGCATTAAGCAGGCACAGGTACTGTCTAAAGTCCTGTCTAAAGTGGAGACACTACTTTTTGGTCTCCAATGAGCACACTCAGGGAGAAACTAGTGTAGAAAAATTTGGTCTCCTTTTATAGTATTTTAATTCTTTACCAAGTGCATGTGCTACTTTGGGAGGTATTCCTTTTCCATAAGAAAAAATTTATTTTAGAAAAAGGAAAATGCTCTCTCTCTTACAAATTTGGGATGTAGATAATTTACTGTTCCTGAGAAAGATCTTCCTCACTCTGATGAAGCTTCAGTGCAAGGGCTGGAGAGTCTGCTGGAGGTTAGAGAACATGCTCTCACACAAGGTTACAAATGACGTGAAGGTATACTTGAAATATTGTTATCAGTACTCTGATGGTTTGCTTATGAGTTTAATAGGCTGCCTTAAGAAATCTAACCATTATTCATATGATGTTTTCTAAGATAAATACATTCCAAATTCCAAATACTGTATACAGTTTTAAAAATACACTCATTCATAGGCTATTAACTGTCTCTAGGATAAACAGAAGTTACAGCTTGCACCTTTCACTATAGTTAACAAGAGTTTGCTTGCAAACCAGAGATATGTTTATCAACAGTTCCTTTACCCACAAGAATAGGACAATGGTCCTTAACACATAATTCATGTTTATGTTAAATCTATTACTATATTTACTTAGGACCTTAACACATAATTCATGTTTATGTTAAATCTATTACTATATTTACTTAGGAGTCATTGAACTAAAAGCATTTTTTAAGTTTCATGATTATTTTGTCTGTCAGTAATCAAAATGACCTTTCTACTAAATAGAATAGATTTTGAATGTTTTTCTGTAATTCTCTAGTCCCTGACTTGGTATTAATATTGTAAATACAGTAAAAAGACTGTCAGTTTATTACTTTTTTTGATAGATGGTTTTTTCAGAAGGCATTTTGAATTTTTTTTCCTCCATAGTTCCAGAAAAGGAAACCTGTTTAGATTTAGCTGGCAACCCAGGAATCCTGTTGTTTGAAATCCTATCAAAGCTTGTAGAGACTTCAGCCTTACCCAGAAAGGCTATAATGGAAATCGTAAGGTAAGTGACAAACGAAGGGGCAAAAATGGCCTTCTCAGAAAGTTAACAAAGTTGTCACCTCTCACTAACATCCTACTCCACAGAACCTGCTCCAAAACAAAAGTGAAGGTGTTTGTGGCAATGTTCACATGCCACAACACAAGACCTTATTCCTTCATCCCACAGTACTGCCCAGCTCTGAAATTGCAAAGCTGACCTCAAACTATCTAAGGGCCCCACTAAGGGCCTAGGACAGCAAAGAAAGCTCAGCTTCTCTTACCCTAGGCTAGAGAATCCCAGAGGAATAAGATTTCCAGGGATGATTTTGCGTGGGCTCGGAAATCTACTTTGGAGTATAAGACACTCCCATTCATGCTGGAAGTACCAGGGACCAAGAGGTCCTTTGGGTCTGGGATGAGGTACAGAAAGTTCAGACCTCCCAAAGTGGCCTTTGGACTGGAGCAGAGCCAGAATTACACTTGAGAATAGAGGCTGAGGAAACATTCTCACACCCAAATGTGTTTGTTTATTCCAGAAAATATAACTAAAAATAAGTTTCCTCAATCTATTTTTACCATTATATTATAGAAATTAAACATTGCTATTATCAATCTTTTCAAGTTGTACTCTTTCAGTGCATTCTGCTATTCCTTTCACAGGACTTAAAAATATAGAATACCACCAACGCTGTAGAAATATCCTTCTGTTCCTCCATAGGTAATCTCTTTACACTATCCTACATCTCTGTCAGATGTGGAACAGAGATGCACAAAATTCTTCTCTTCATTCCAATTCAAATGTGTTTGTTAAATGCCTGCTGTTGGTACACAAATCTGGCACACTGCTTAACCTCTCAGCCTGTTTCCTCATCTATAAAATGGGGATAATAATAATAATAATACCTCTCTATAGGGCAATCATGGGGATGATATGTGATGATATGGGTGAAGTGCTTAGCACATCATAAGAGCTTAATAAATGTTGGCTATTATTATAATGTGGAAGTAATTAGAATGAGCATAGAATATACATATTATCTATTTTATTCCTCACCTCCTTAATGGGTATATACTATTATCTCCATTTTACAGATGAAGAAACCTGATTCCTAAGTGTTTAATACATAGCATTTGCATTTAAGGAGCTTAAAATACAAATGGATAGAAAAGCCATAAATATGTAGATAACTAAATAAATATGAAGAAGTGAAATAATACAACATATATTACATAATTAATAGTCAAATGAGTGGCAAAGATCATTCGTTTAGTTTTCTAAGAAAGTAGGTCCTTATCTGAATATTGGTAGAATTTGATAGGTATTCTTAGAGTTGATTATATCATTTTTTGAGATTTTTACCAAGTGTAAAGTTCTGAGCAAGCACTTTACATAGATTAGCTTTTCCCTGGACTGTTGTCTTCTAACTGTTCTTCCTGCTTGCACCTTCTGACTTCCCTCCCCTGCCTTGCCCGCCCCACAGTCTACTCTCAATACTCTCTCTGCCTAGCTGATCCCTTGACTCCTACAACACCAAATAATCCTTTGAAAATGTTATCAGAGCATGTCACTCCTCTGCTCAAAACTTTCAAAATCCATTTCCCTCAGAATATAAGCCAGTGTTTACACGACTCTGGCCCTCTATGTGATCTGAACTCACCTTTGACCTCTCTGACTTCATCTGCTTTTACACTGCTGGAGCCATGCTGGCCTCCTGGCTGTTCCTCAAATCACCAGACATGGTCCCACCTCAGGACCTTTGTACTTGCTGTTCCCTCTATCTGGAATGCTCTTCGCCCTGATAGCCATATGACTCACTATCTCACCACCTTCGGGTCTGTGTTCGAATGTCATCTTCTTAGCACGGCCTTCTCTGACCGCCCTATTCAAAACTGCAATCCTCCTGCCACTCTGTCTCCCCTTCTCTGCTTTATTTGTCTTCATATTATTTATCACCTTCTAACATACTATATAATTTACTAGTTTATTTTGTTTGTTATCTGTTTTCTCATGCTAGACTGTAAGCTCCATGGGAGCAGGGATTATTGTTTGTCTGTTTTATTCACTGTTACATCCCCAGTGTCTAGAAAAATGCCTGGCATACCAGGCATTCAGTAAATATTTGATGAATGATCTAATTTAATCCACGCTGTGAGGTAGGTTCCAATACCCCATTTCCAGGCAAGGAGAATGAGGCCTAGAGAAGTTCAAGCTGTATATCCAGCCAAGATCCCCCTCTCGAGTTCCCATTTGCCTGCTAGACAGTCCCATAGGTACCTCAAACCCAAAATGTCAGAAGCTAGCTCATCTCCTCCCTCCTAGCCCCGCTTCTACTAGTTCTTCCACTTGGGTTACAAATCCCAGTGCATAGCTCCACTGTCTCGCTGTGTTTATCCAATTGCCTGAGCTGAAGGCCCAACATCCTCAGCTGCTGCTGCTCTCTCACTCCCCACATACAACAAATCACAAAATCCCGTCTATTTTAACTCCTAAACATGCCTCAAATCCATACACTTCTCTCTGTCCCCACAGAAACCATCCTAGTGTAGGTCACTATCTTCTTACACTTGGACTTACTGCAGTATCTCCCTACTTGTCTCTCTGCCCCCATTCTTGCCCTCTCTACCTATTTTCCACATTGCAACCAGAATAATCCAACATTCAGTTAGAAAATATTTATTGAGTGCCTTCAGTACCAAGCACAAATCTAATCCTATCATTTACCTGCTAAAACCCCTACAATGGCCTCTCATGTCCCTCTGAAAAAGTTCCAACCTAACATGATATTTTCGAAGTCCTTCATGATATGTCATTTATTTTGCTTGACCCTCCAGTCTCATCTCTTGTAACTTCCCCAGTCACATCCTATACTAAATTTGGTTCAGGTCCTCAAATACTCCATGCTCCCTAACCTCCAAGTATTTGCCTAAACATTCTCTCCCCTCTTGTATCAGTTTCCTAGGGCTGCCGTAAAAAATTACCACAAAGTTCATGGCTTAAAACAACAGAAATCATGGGGCTGGTCCCGTGGCCTAGTGGTTAAGTTTGCGTGCTCTGCTTCAGCAGCCCAGGGTTTCACCAGTTCAAATCCTGGGTGTGAAGATGGCACCACTCATCAGGCCACACTGAGGAGGCATCCCACATGCCACAACTAGGACTCACAACTAAGAATATACAACTATGTACTGGGGGGCTTTGGGGAGAAAAAGCAGAAAAAAAAAAACAGAAATTGTTTTCTCACAGTTCTGGAGGCCAGAAGTCCAAAAGAAAGGTATCAGTAGGGCCACACTCCCTCCTAAACCTTAGGAAAGAATCCTTCCTTGCATCTTCCAACTTCTGGTGGCTCCTGGCATTGCTTGACTTGTGGCAGCATAACTCCTGTCTCCGCCTCTATTTTCACATGGCCTTCTTCCCTATGTGTCTCAAAGCTCCCTCTCCTTTCTCTTATAAGGACACCAGTCACTGGTCTTAAGGCACACCCTAAACCCAGCATGATCTCATCTCAAGAGCCTTAATTTCATTACATCTGCAAAGACCCTATTTCCCAATAAGGCCACATTCAGAGGTACAGGGGTTTGGACTTGGACATATCTTTTGGGAAACACAGTTCAATCCACTATACCTATCTATGCTAAGCTGACTCCTTCTTATCCTTCAGCTTCCAATTAGGAGTCACTCCTTCTAAGAGGCCTTCTCTGACTCCTATGTCTGGATCAGGTTCCCCTCCCAAATGCTTCTCTTTCCTTATCATACAGCACTTTGCACTTTTGAAATTACATGTTTAATTGGCAGTCTTTTCCATTAGATTGCGAGCTCTGGAAGGACAGGGACCATGTCAGGTTTATTCATCATTATTTTCCCAGCACCTAGCACAAAGGATGGAACACATAGGCACTCAATATTCATTAAATTTAATTGACCTTCCCAAGGTCATACAGCTATTAATTATCTATTCGGTAGTCCAACAAGAGAATGTTGTGAAAAAAAAGATTTAGAAAACAGACTGCATTTGATATTTACAGAACAGTGAGCAGGTAATTTGGCTAGAACATGAGGTTTGTGAAGAGAAACAGTAGGAGATAAAGTTGGAAATGTGAACTGGATCCAGATTATAGAAAATCTACTCTGAGCGGTGGGGAGCCATTGAAAGTCTTGGAGGAGGGGAGCAGTGGGGAAGAAAGAATTCGATAAAGGGATGAAGTAAGTTTAATGTGGAAGTGGTATGTAGAAAAGTCTGTTATAAAGACAGACTGATGACCAAGGGACAAGTGAGGATATGAAAGAAATAGCTCTGGCAACAGGGGAAAAGTCCTGGAAAGGAGAGGAAGCAAAGGGAATGGAAGCAAAGGAAGGCCACAAAACCTAAGATTTGAGGTTTTAAAGTGAAGCAGAAAAGGGTGAGTCAAGATTAACAGCAGCATTTCAGTCTGAATGACTAGGAACTAACAAATAGTTAGTATGATGTTAGAGTAGGGGGATGGAAAGGGAAGATTTTAGACAGGCAATATTTGAACTGAGAGTAGGGCAGCTAAGTGGAAATGTCCCACAATAAGTTTGAAACGTAGAAGTAAAACATAAAAGAAAGATTGGGGTGAAGATATAGACTTAGAAACTGTTAATATGGAGGAAATAACAAGCCATGAATCTCAATAAAATGAAGAAAGAGGAGAGAGAGAGAAAAATGAGCAGAGGACTGAAGACAGAATCATAAGGAATGCTCATATTTATGGAATGGGAGGAAAAAGGAGTCAGCAAAGGAAATATTAGTAGTCAAGAAGAGAACCAGGATAGTGTGGAATTGGAAAGCCAGGGCCAAAGAGAAATTCAAAAAGGGATAGACTTTCCACCAGTATTAAATGCTAAAGTGTGTCCAGGTAAAATGAGGACTAAATGGACAGAATAAGATTTAGTAGTTAAGAAATCTTATGTCACCTTCTTTCCAAAAGGATGATGGGAGGAAAGCCAAATTTTAGAGGATTAAAAAATAGCTGTCAGGTTAAACATATTAGAATAAATGCATTTTTTTACCTCTTTTTCCTTCTGAAATTGCACTAAAATAATAGTAAAAGTATTTTAGAGGGCATAAGCCCACAGAAGCAAGGAGAACAGCTGACAAGAGATATCAACATAATTTTGGAAGGTGGAAAGGAAATGGATGACTGTTTACTGGCTAGTGAGATCCGAAGAGGCTGAAACTCAAGTACCTGCAGTAGAGAAGGTCAAGAAGCAAGCCAATTCTCACTGCAGAACCCTTGGAAGGCTCAGGAGCTGAACACCAGGAACCTTTGTGGGGAGAGGGGGCTGGGGGTTGAGCAAGGGAGCCCAAAACAGAAAAACTAGTTAACTAGTTAGATCCCTCTCCCTAACCCCACACAACCAAGTGACTGCCCTGGCAGTTAACTCTCTGAAGAGGTTGTACCAGGAAGATTGTTTGGACTCATGGATATCAGACATAACTGAGATGAAGGTATCATCGTGAAAGCAAGGTATTACATGGAAGTCCACTTACTGACTGGCGAGACCCCTACCAGCCACCTTCCCCTTCCCGAGGTCTCAATGTGTTGACAGCTAGAATTATGGCACTCAGGTACACTATCAGAGGATCCCTCCCCAGGAAAATTGATGAAAAGAGAAAAAACCCACAGATACTCACAATTCAAAGGTCTCTCGAGGGCCCAGCCTGGTGGTGCAGTGGTTAAGTTCGCATGTTTCACTTCTCAGTGGCCGAGGGTTCGCCAGTTCGGATCCCGGGTGCGGACATGGCACCGCTTGGCAAGCCATGCTGTGGTAGGCGTCCCACATAGAAAGTAGAGGAAGATGGGCACAGATGTTAGCTCAGGGCCAGGCTTCCTCAGCAAAAAGAGGAGGATTGGCAGCAGTTAGCTCAGGGCTAATCTTCCTCAATAAATAAATAAATAAAAAGTTTCTTGATGAAACAAGGCTCCAACCAATTACCTGACAGTGAAGTTGCCACTCAGTAAGACCCACCACACCAAACAGCTTCCAATTGACCTTATTAAAGAGTGCTTACTCTCACTTTTAAATATAGATATCCAAAGATCCAGAGATGTTTAAGGAAAACTTGTGTTATTAAAGAAAAATTAAAACAGGAGGGAAGGAAGCTAGGAAGGGAGGCAGGGAAGGCAGCAGTTAGGTATAAATATGACCTGGTATATCAATAGAATACTACTCAGCCATAAAAAAGACAAAATCATCCCATTTGCAACAACGTGGATGGACCTGGAGGGAATTATGCTAAACGAAATAAGCCAGACTGAGAAAGACAAACACCACATGATTTCACTCATATGTGGAATGTGAACAAACACATGGACAAAGAAAACAGTTCAGTGGTATCCGATCTGTCACCAATATTGAAAGCATGCGTGTTTGTAAATTGGATGTTTATACCTTTGTGGATGTTTGTACTGTGAATTAGAGCCCCTTATCATACATAGCCTGCTGTACTTATTCTTAAGGATTATAACCTAAAATGCATAGTAATATTTCTCCTAAATCTGTTCACACACATGTGCATGCACACACACACACACACAGAATTGCAATCAATAGCGATTTACTGTGGATAGTAAGATTACTGGTAATATTTTCTTCTTTATACTTTTCTATATTTTCCAAGTTCTCTACAATGAGAGTGTCTTTTAATTTTTAAAAAGTTACATTTTAACACCCAACACAAAGTAATATAATAGTAGGCATGATTCATGTTTGTATTCCAGCTGGTACCACTCAAGAGTTCGTCAAGGATCATAATCGAGAGGTATTTTTCTAGACAACACTGGGAGGTCATGGGCAGGAGGAAGGAAGCCAAAGCCCAGGGACGACATATATAAAAATAGTCAAATAGCCTTGGAAAGTATCGGTAGATAGTCTGTAAATGTCATAGGAACAGGCACTCAATAAATAATATTGAATGAATATGCAAACTAAATTTAAAATAAATTTATTCAGCATATATCACTTGCAACTTGATCTTGTTTTCCTTTTTGTCCAACACTCATTTCTGGATTACTTTTTTTTTTAGCTATTTCCGAAGAAAATTCCAGGAGACCACCTCAGGAATATTATGGAGTCCCTATGCTATGGGTTATGGAAAAAGGAGACTTAAGCCAGACATATGCACACCTCCAAGCTCAAGCACGGCTGCCTTTGCTAGTGCTGCCCGGATCGCAATAATGAAAGAAAAGGATTTACTTAAATTTCTGGAAGAGCTCAAGAGTAAGAGCCATTTGTCTTCTCCCCACTGTCGTAAAGGATTTATTTGTATATCACTGGTCATAAATAAATACCAGAGGCCAAGTGCTATAAGAGCAGGACCACAGCCTATGCTGAGTGACTTGTCTCTGTCACTTAGATATCATTTGAAAGCAAATGTACATCTTACCTGAATCGTCAGACACCTGGATAAAGCCGAGAGTCTGTAGATTGGTGGGGGGTGGGAGCAGGAGAGTGAAGAAGGAGGATTGTGGCCAATGAAGAGAAGAATAGACAAAGAGCAAAACAGGCACCAGATATATGTATTTTATGTGAATTTCTTCATATATTATTTTTGATACCATTTTTTTATCTTTTTAGGATGCAATCCTCCTTCAGATAGCCCATATTCAAAAATACCCATCTTTCCATTGTTTCCTAATGTGGATGGGGTGGTAATGGGAAAGCCATTCAGAGACCTACAGAAATTAGAAATGCTAAGGAGAAAGGAGCCTCTGAATTTCTTTGAGAACTATTTTTTCCATAAAAGAGACTGGAAAACACAGGTGAGATTTAGATTATGTCACATCACTTAATACTTGGGTTTTTAAGTTCTAACTTAACTAGTAACATGCTTTTTGATGACAAATATTTTTAGTCATTATAGGGGCTGGCCCAGTGGCATAGTGGTTAAGTTCGCACGCTACACTTCCATGGCCCAGGGTTCATGGGTTCAGATCCCAGGCACAGACCTATGTACTGCTTGTCAAGCCATGCTGTGGCAGTGTCCCACATACAAAACAGAGGAAGACTGCCACTGATGTTAGCTCAGGGCCAATCTTCCTCACCAAAAATATATATATATATATATTAAAGAAGTATTTTCAATCATTATATTTCAAATCAGATTCCATAGCCATCTTTCTAAATTTAAGCCCAGGTATAAATATTTCATTTAATTTCAACAAACAGTTAAACTTACTGAAAAATACAATCCTAGGGGGCTGGCCCCGTGGCCGAGTGGTTAAGTTCGCGCGCTCCGCTGCAGGCGGCCCAGTGTTTCGTTGGTTCGAATCCTGGGCGCGGACATGGCACGGCTCATCAAACCACGTTGAGGCAGCATCCCACATGCCACAACTAGAAGGACCCACAACTAAGAATATACAACTATGTACCAGGGGGCTTTGGGGAGAAAATGGAAAAAAATTAAAAAATCTTTAAAAAAAAAAAAAAATACAATCCTAGGCTTGGGAGTGGGGGTGGGGGTGGGGAATAAAAGAATCATGATAAAAAGGCTCTCAGGTCCCACTTCCAACCACTCTCCCATTAACACAGAGACCAAAAGCTACATTTTAGACTCCTTCAACTGGCTCCAGATTGCAGCTGGGCCAGACAGCATTGGGTGAGAGGATCAGGTCCACAACCCAATGGAGCAACGCAGTGATGGAGGAGCCATCCTGCCCTTGGATCAAGCGCCATTTATAGTTCCAGCTGCACCTTCTGGCCCTTCTTCAAGTTCTGTTGCCTCTAATCTATTTGCCCCTTCCCAAGATACACTTTGTCATCATGAGTTTTAAGGTCTCAGGCAAGTATGCCCTAGTTTCTGGATATTCTCTCAGGAAGCTCTGGCCTTATCCCAGGTTTGTCACAGGCCTCCCAGCCTGAGCAACAGGATCAAGATTTGACTGGAGACCAGCCCACCCTGTGGGGTATCTCTGGGTTCCAGAGGGCCACATGTTGTTCACATCACTATGAAACCCCTAGAAGGCCCCCCCAGGCATAGGGTTTAAGAGTCCAGAGGCTGGAGGAGGGAGAAAAAATGAGGAGTTGCTAATTAATGGGCATAAAGTCTCAATTGTGCAAGATGAATAAGTTCTAGAGATCTGCCATACAACATCGCGCCTAGAGTTAACCATACTGGATTGCACACTAAAAAATGTGTTGAGGTAAACCTCTTAACTAAAAACTTTGTTAAAAATCTAGTTGATTTAAGAGGGTAAGTCATGTTAAGTGATCTTATCACAATGAAGTAAATTTTTTTAAGAAAAAAGACTCCCAGAGAAGTATCACAGTCACAAATGACCTCAAGTTCAGACTTTGTCTTTATCTCTCCAGATGAAGTCACGCCACAGGCAAATATCACTGACAAGATGGAAATAAGAGGACATTTATTCCCCTTTAAACTTATTTTCCAACACTGAACCCTCCATCTGTGATGCTTATCTGTTTATTGTCAATCTCTCCAACTAGAACATATGGTTCATGTAGGCAAGGACTTTATTTCTTTCACTGAGGTATCCCTATCATCTAGAACAGAGCCTGGCCCAGAGAAGACTCAGTATTTTTTGGATTAAACTATAATACAAATTCTTTATGTATTGAGAGCACGCTGGATTGTCTATAATCATCTCAGCAGAGATAGTGTCGCTAGCTTCCTAAATGGTCCCCTTTGCTTCTACCTTTGTCCCCTCAACACAGCAACCAAAGTGGTTCTGTTAAAATCAGCTCAAAACTCTCCAATGGCTTTCGTATCACTCAGAGTAAAAGCCAAAATCTTTACAATAACTTACAAGGTCCTACACAATCTAAACCTGAATCTTCCAATAACGGTAGCCACAGTGGCTATTTAAATTTAAATTAAATAAAAGTACAAATTCAGTTCCTTGGTCGCACTACCCACATTTCAAATGCTCAATAACCATATATGGCTAATGGTTACCATATTGGACAACACAGAAATATAAAATTTTCTATCTTGCAGAATTTCTAACTTGCAGAAATTTCTATTGGACATCACAGATCTAGATCCTCATTGCCTACCTAACAATTTCATCTTCCACTGCTTACTGTCCAGTGCATTCCACTCCATCTACACGACCTCTTTACTATTCTTCTTACATAGCAGACATGCTCTCATCTAATGGTCTTGAGCTTTGCTCTTCTCTCTGCTCAAATGCTGTTCCTCATCTGCTTAGCTGTCTCCCTCACCTCTTTCAGGTCTTGATTCAAATTTCAGGAATCCCTCTCTAACCACCCTATTTAAAATCACAATAACTAGGGGCCAGCCCGGTGGTGTAGTGGTTAAGTTGACACACTCTGCTTCAGCAGCCTGGGGTTTGCAGGCCCAGATCCCGGGCACGGAACTTCACACGGCTCATCAAGCCATGCTGTGGCAGCATCCCATATACAAACTAGAGGAAGATTGGCATAGATGTCAGCTCAGGGCCAGTCTTCCTCAGCAAAAAGAGGAGGATTGGCAGCAGTTAGCTCGGGGCTAATCTTCCTAAAAGAAAAAAGAATGTTTGACATCATAAAGATATTATTCTTTCTTATTTGATCTATAACTTTAATGTGACTTTTAAAATTTACTCAAAGGATTTTTATAACTAAACAATCTGGTTCATACAAAAAAATTAAATAACCAAGAACAGTCAGAATAATCTGAAAGAAAAATTTAATGAAGACAGGGACTAACCTTACTAAATATTACGGCATATTTAAAAGTCTCAATAATTAAAATAGTGTGTGGTAAGGGAAGTTGATAGATCCAAAGAACAAAATAGAAAGTGCAAAAATAGATAAAGATATAGAGAGAGGATTTTTTGTTTTGTTTTTTGTTTTTTGAGGAAGATTAGCCCTGAGCTAACTGCTGCCAATCCTCCTCTTTTTGCTGAGGAAGCCTGGCCCTGAGCTAACATCTGTGCCCATCTTCCTCTACTTTATATGTGGGACGCCTACCACAGCATGGCTTGTCAAGCGGTGCCATGTCCACACCGGGGATACAAACTGGCAAATCCCAGGCCGCCGAAGCAGAATGTGCGCACTAAACCGCTGCGCCACCAAGCCGGCCCGCAAGTTTTAATTTAAGAGAAATGTGACATTTCAACACTACAGGAAAAAGATAGATTATTCATTAAATAGTGTACTGGGTAGCCATCTGAGAAAAAAATGAGGTTCATAACTCATACCTTACACAAATTCCAAATGGAGCAAAGATATAAATGTAAAAGGAAAAAATGGAGAGAAGAAGAGAAAAAAAGAAATCTTAAAATACTGAAATAAATTCTGGGAAGGGCTTCATAACTATGACACAAAAGTATTTTTTTTAATAGATTAATTCATAGGGCCAGCCCAGTGATGTAGTGGTTAAGTTTGGCGCACTTTGGTTCAGGGGTCCAGGGTTCGCAGGTTTGGATCCTGGGCACAGACCTACACCACTCATCCAGCCATGCTGTGGCAGCGACCCACATACACAATAGAGGAAGACTGGCACAGATGTTAGCTCAGGGCTAATCTTCCTCAAGCACAAAAAGCAAAAGAAGAAGATTGGTAATATATGTTAGCTCAGGACAAATCTTCCTCAGCCAAAAAAAAAGAAAGAAAGAAAGAAAAAGATTAATTCAACTACTTCAAGGTCAAAAGTCTCTGTATAATCAAATGTGAAATTTGCAATTCATAACACAAAGAGTTAATGTCTCTAATACATCAAAGAGCTTCAAATTGATTAGGAAAAAAAACAACCTGTATAAAAATGAGCAAAGGATATGAACAGACAGTTCTCAGAAACACGAAAAGATATTCAATCTCACTGTTCATAAAAGATCCAAATTAAAACTACCCTGAGATACTATCTTTCCATATTAGATTGACCAAGATCAAAAACTGGAAGACACACGGGGCACTCATAAATTGCAGATAGGAGTTTAAATTGGTTTAACCTCTACAGAGGAAATTTGGCAATATCTACCAAAATGAGAGACCTTTTTAGTGTTGGTGAGGTACAATTTCTCTTCTACCCTCCTAGGGTCCTTGGCTGGACCTGAGAATTAACACAAGACAGATAAACAGGAGAAAAGCATACACATTTTTATTAAATGTTATATGTACAAGGGAGTCCCCACAAGAGAATGAAGACCCAAAGAAGCAGTTAGAGTTGAACACTTACAGACTGAATTGGACAAAGAGTAGTAAATTGTGAAAATGTGTCCAGGCAAAGGGGCTTGGGCTGGGATAGTTAACTGAGTGGGGAAGTGAGTAGGAAGATAAGGGGTTAGTTTAACATGGTTTGTTTGTACAGATTTCTCTCTGCCTTGACTCTCTGTCCCTAGTGATATGAATGTGACTTGCCTCCTGGTGCAAGGGGGACATCCTCCATATAAGGGTTTTATCTCCTGCATTCAGGAAGGAAAAGGAGAGATCAGAGTGCCCATCTTACACCTGCTGTTTTTCAAGTGCCTTTAGCTCAAAATAACTCTTCTGCCAAAGTGGCAAATTTAGGGTGCATATTTTGCCACCTTCCTAACCTAGCAATTCCACTCCTGGTATACTATCAGGGATACACAGATATCCTTGCACATATCCCAAATGCCACCCATACAAGGTAATTCATTACAGGGTCATTTCTCCTAGCAAAAGATTGGGTGGCGGGGGGGGGACGACTAAATAACCATTAATAGGACTAGTTAAATTATGCTTCATACAATGAAATATTCTACAGTCACTTTAATGACTTAAGAAACTCTTAGCGTGATGATGTGAAAGATTTCCAAGTGGAAAAAGGAAGATACAAAACGGCACGTACAGTACACTATTATTTGTGTAAAAAGAAGGAAAAATAAGTATGAAATACGTATTTTTTTTCTTGTAAAATGTCCTGGAAGGAAACCCAAGAAAATAATAACACTAGTTGCCTATAGAAAGGGAAACTAGGCGGTGGGAGACAAAAGCAGCAGAGAGATTGCAGTGTATACTCATCATACTTTTTGAATTTTGAAACATGTGCATGGCACTATACCAGGTGCCCCAAAACAACTAAGTGGTTTAGCAATAAACATATATATAAATCATATATAAACTCTTCCATAATACAATATACTTCTGTTTATTATGTCTTTGTTGTGTAATTCAAACTAAAATATATTACTAATCTTCTCTTTTAAATGTGCATAAAGGCAGCAAATATAAAGCCTATCGAGCCGAACTCAGGCTATCCAACTGACATCCTTGCCATTGACCAAATCCTCAAGAAAAAGCAGAATTGGACAGTGACTGATGCAGCTGCTATTAAACAGCACGTGAGTATTCACCGTTGAATGCCTTCCCAGAAAGCATTTTCCACTTCAGTGCTTACAACCATAAAACGAAGAGTTTTTTCCTGCTCTATGTCTTTAAAATAAGACACGATCACTTATTTTTACCCATTGTAATGACGTTTCTTGCTCTGTAATCGAATGGATTCAGATGTTAATTGTTATCATTCATCCTGCTAATCACCTATGGAGCCATAGCCAGCATCGTTTCTGGGACATTCATTTGTTCCATGCTGGAAATAGCAACTAGTTAAGATAGCAAACTGGCAGTCACAGTGAGTGGTGTACTCAGGGAATCATGATGAGTGAAAGGATCTTTATTATAGCAGCTAAAAGAAGAAGAATAGTCTGAGTGTGCTCCCTAGGTGCCAGACACTGTGCCTTACAAGTGCTCTACAGGTACTAATCCATTTACTTAGCATAATAATCCTTTGAGGTAGGCACTGTTATCATTCCTTGCCACTTTACAGATATGCACAGAAAGGTTAAGCGACTTGCTCAAAGGCACACAGCTAGGAAGTAGTAGAGCCAGAATTATAAAAATGGGCAACTTGGCTCCAGAATCCACACTTTTAACCACAACTCTATGCTGCCTGTCTACTTCTGTGCCCTGACTTCTTAGCAACTTTTGTACTCCACAGAGACAGACTGGGGTGTATTTATATTATGCTACTCCCTTCTGCCTTTGACACGAATGCTTAAGCTCTCCTTGACACTTTCTACTTCCTTGGCCTTTACAATACTGCATCTTCAATTCTCCTTGTAGCTCTGGGTCCTTTCCTCTCTCTACTCTTTCCTAACTGTTCATCCTTTAAGTCTTAATATTTCCTAGTTTTCTGGTCTGGTCCTAATGCTCTTCTCTTTATATACCCTAATTAATTCATTTGTTCAGTAAATATTTATCCAGTGTTAACCAAGTTCTAGGATTAGGAGATACCTCAGAATAAAAAACACAGTTCCTACCCTCCGTGAGCTTGGAGTGAGGGTGGAAGACACGGAGAAGGAAATGAGCAGTAGTAACACATTGGGATAAATGGAACTAGAGATGGTCAGTGCTTCATGCCACAAAAATATGAAGGAGTGGGCTCCAACCTGTATCTCCTCATGGCCTACATTCACACTGGAGTAAATGGAAGCTGCTGATAGCCAAAGGCCTCCAGCTGCCTAAAGGGATAAGGACCTTGAGAAGACCAATGATTTGGCATCACTGTACCCCAGTCACAGCAGAACATTGGAGCTGTGTGCACTAAGTGAAGGGACAGCCAGGGCAGGTATTCTCGGAGCTATCTCAGTCTACCCTCCTTGTTTCAGCTGCCACCTAGATACTGATGACTCAACTGTCACTAGCCTAGACTTCTTTCTGGTACTTCTATCTTATCTCACTGACTGCCTGATGAACACTTCTACCTTGCTGTCTCTGCATATCAAACTGGGCATGTCCAAAACCAAACTCATCATCCTCTGCATCAAACTGGCTCTTCCTTGGGGATTCTGTATCTCACTGTTGATACCACCAGGTACCAGTCACTGAAACTAGAAGGCCAGGAGCCATCCTTAACTTACACTTTTTCCTTACTCGTCACATCCACCAATCACCAAATGTGGCTACTCTCATTTTCCCAAAGATTTTTGAAATTTGTCCCCTTCATTTTATTACTACTTCCTTAACTGAGGCCCTCATTAGGTCTTGCCTAGACAACAACCTCTAACCTGTTCCCCCTTCCCCACAGCTGCTCCCCTCCACCCATTCTCCACACAGCTGCTAATGATCTAACATGAAAATCCAACCATGTCACTGTCCTGCTTAAGAATGAATGCTTCCAGAGGAAGAGGGCACAGATGTTAGCCCAGGGCCAGTCTTCCTCAGCAAAAAGAGGAGGATTGGCAGCAGATGTTAGCTCAGGGCTAATCTTCCTTAAAAAAAAAAAAAAAAAAAAGAACGAATGCTTCCGTATCAACCATAGCAGGATTTTTCAACTATTTTCTCCTCCACCCAACTGAGGGATTTATCTCACCTCCATCAGAAACAGTAGCTCGCTACAGCGTGATTTTCACTGAGGAAAGGGCTCTCCCCAACCTCACTGCGATCAAGTCTAAGGGCCTGATTACAGCAAACACCTTGCCTACCTCGCCTTCGTCACTCCTTCCTTCCCACTTTAAACTTGACACTTTAGCTTACCAAAGCTCCTGTACCCCCCACCCCCAACTCTGGGATGCTTATTGCCTTTGAGCCTTTGTGTATGCTGTCCCCTCTCCCTGGAACACCTTCCCATCACACCCACTGCCTAATTTAATCAAATCCTGAGGACCTACTCAGTTCAGCTTCTTCCCTGCCCTAGGCTGGACTGAGTACCATCCCTGGCACTCCTATTCCACCCAGAGCCTATCTCCATCCCACATTTACTCTTATTTTAGTCTACTGTGTTTTTAATATTCTTACAAAATTTCTTATTATCTCATTATTCCCAAGTAAGACACTTTCATTGTCCATCAACTCCTAACTCACATGTCCTCAATATGTAAACACAGTGACTTTCAAGTAGCCTGGAAACATAACACTTGGGATATCTAGAATTGTAGCTCCCAGATCAGATATTTCAGGGTAACTACCGTAAACTTCTGCTCTCTCACTACAGGTAAAAAGAGCTACAGATACCTATAATTTAGGAACTGCCCTTGAGCACCGGAAAGAAATGCTAAACCTATGGCAGAAGATCCGAGGGGATTTGATTGGGATAGACACTAAAAATGAGTCCTTTTATGACACCTTTTCTACTTATACATGGTCCTGGAATGTTTGCCAAGAATTACTTTCCCCAAAGGACTTAAGGTTATTTGATGCCTACGTGAATAGAAATTCCTTCCACAACTCTGTATTCTCTTCCTCTTCGGATATCAGTGAATGTGACACAGAGACAGGGAGAAAAAGAAAACGGAAAAGTTTCAAAGGATTTCAACAATGAAATGTCTGCGTTTTCTAAACAGCTCGTTGGAAACTACTTTTTCATAGATATCAAAATTATTCTTGCTTTTGTCTAATACATTCTTAGCAACTGGAAATATTGTCATCTTCTGAATTCTGACCAGTAAAAACGTTTAAGTCATAACACGGTTTCCGTTTCCTAATTCTCACCAGTAAATGGATGCCGCTCTGGTATTTCCCTAACCACCAGCTGCACTCTGCTGCCCCCACCTGGCTCAGAACTGCCTGGGCCGCGGCAGGAAGGAGCACGGCAAAGCTGGCACGACCTCAGCTCAGGGCCACCCTTCCGAGCTCCTACCAGCCCTCCCAGCAAGAAGCACTGGAGATTACGTGACTGTAAGTGGCATTAGGGTTTTGATTGTGAAAGAGGCCAGGGGTAGGGAATGACAATGACCTTTCAGTGTCAGGGAATAATACCACCATCCCTCAGGAAACCTTGATTAAATGTGGGTGTTCTCAAGGCTCCTTAGCCACACATCTTCAGACCGATCTCTTAGATTTACTCTTAAAAACAGCTGATCTCATCCATTACACTGGTGGTTGTTCTTTAATGCATTTAATAAAGAAGCACATGTATAACTATATTACAAGTTTGGGAGGGGTTGTAATTTTTTATTGTGGAAAAATATACATAACATAAAATTTACTATTTTAATCATATTTAAGAGTATATTATCCACTACAGGCTTTTTTCCTTTTAGGAAAAGGAAAAACATGTTCTGTATTGATGGGGACAGTGGCTTATAACATAAAATTATAACTTTCCAGGAAAAAGCAATGAAGTTAGTGAAGGTTCCCAAAACTGTTTAATGAAATAGCCTTGAAGTAATTTTGTGTCACCTTGAATAGTCAAAACTGTCTAATATATTTGCTGTTCTTTATAATATTATGATGTCAGGAAAAAGAACTAACCTTATAAGTAAGTGACCATGTTTTCTAACCAAAAAACAAGATTAGTGGTTTGACAAGAGTTGGGTTTTTTTTGGTATGGCTGTGAGTGTAACAGGCAATTTAAGAGATGTAATTTGGATGCCAAAATATCAGAATTTCTGGAATATTTCCTTGGATCAATGGGATAACAGGATAGAATATTTTAAAGTAGATTTCTCCTGGAAAATCTAAAATGTACAGAAATACATTCTTTCTATTAAATTGTCACACTGTTGATGACGGTGTAAATTGACATCTCTCTGATGGAATACACTGCAGCAACAGGTACTCAGCTGTTCACTCACCAATTATTTATTGAGTTGCATACGGTGCTGGACCCTCTTCTCTGACCTGGACATACAACAGTGAACAGACAGACAAAATGCCCTGACCTCACAGAGCTTTGTAATGGAGCTAATTATAACCATTGACACAGCACTTCCACTTCTGGAAATTAATCCTAAAGAAATAATCATGAATGTACAAAATGATTTAGTTATATGGATGTTTATCGTGTTGATTTTTTTAATAGTAAGAAACTTAAAATAGCCTTAATGTCCAATAAATCATGATACAGCTATACAAAACAATACGAGGGTCATTAAAATGATGTTGTAAAAGAATATTTCAAACAAAAGAATGATATTCACAAGCTATTATTAAGTTAAAAGCAGACTACAACTGCTAAGAAGCACGAGAGAACTTTATGGGGTTGTCCTAAAACTTAATTATGATGGTGGTTGCACAAATAAACTGTACACTTTAAATGGGTGAATTTAATTGTATGTAAATTATACCTCAATAAAACTGTAGGAAGGGGGTGGCACAAAGCTGTTTGTTCTGAAGCTATTTTAACTTAAAAGTTATTTCTATAAATAAATTAGAGAAAAGGACTAGAAGGATATAAACCAAAGTGTTTAATGGGTTAAATTAAGGGTGGAATGGGGTATTTTCTTTTGTCTTATCTATATCTTCTAAATGTTATACAATAAACATATATTTATTTTGCAATAGTACAAAAAACCGCAAAAGCTGTTTTAAAATTATAGTTGTTAAACCAGCTTATTCAATATCTAGGGCTGCTACAAAGGCTGCCCAGGGTCTCTGAAACCTTTAGGAGAGCAAATTAGGACACCCGTATCCCTTCCCCAGCCCTTCAGCTCCAGAGTGCATGCTTACAGAGCCCAGAATTTCCACTGATTGGAACTGAAAAAAACCATGAAACAATTAACTACCCCTGTCCGAGGTTAACACCCAAGGCAATAGTCCAGACAGTTTTTAACCTTTGCATGCTTTGAACCCATGCCACCCATTGAGCCTGAAAAATTCTTGCTACTCACCAGCAGAGGGACCCCTAGCTCCTCTCACACGTAGTGCTTGCTGAACTCAACAGTTCCGTATAAAGTCTGATTCCACAGAAGACTCACAGACATATCTATTAAATATCTTCCAAAAAGTTAGTTTAAGTGCTTCAAAAATGGACAAAAATGAGTTGTACATGTCAATCAAAGATCATTGTATAAAAGTTAAGTTTAGGATACTTTACTACATTTCATGAAAAAGGGCCAAGTTGTTTGACATTTTAAATGGCTGTAACCCTTGGAACTAATATAGTAAGTAACTTCAAGTGAAGACAGAGAGAGAGCTCTCTGTAAGAAAATATGCAGTGGGGAGGACAGCCCATGGCCGAGTGGTTAAGTTCTTGCGCTCCGCTGCGGCGGCCCAGGGTTTCGCCAGTTTGGATCCTGGGCGCGGACATAGTGCCACTCGTCAGGCCATGCTGAGGCGGTGTCCACATGCCACAACTGGAAGGACCCACAACTAAAAAAATATATACAACTATGTACCAGGGGACTTTGGGGAGAAAAAGGAGGAAAAAAATCTTTAAAAAAAAAAAAAGAAAGAAAATACGCATTGGGACTGTTGACTGGGAACACTAACAACTTTTGGTGCGGGGAGAAAAAAAGCCCGTAGATGAGAGAAGATGCCAAGAATAAATATAAATCAACCACTTTATCTGCAAACAGCTGGCCTTGAGAAAGATAAAAATCCTTGTACTTGTTTTTTGGAAAGGAGCTTTTGTTCAAAATGTTTCAAAAGACCATAAGAATGGCAAAAGTATTGTGTCTTCAAATAAAGTACAAGTTCTTTACTATCTTATCTTTTTGGTTCACTCATGTATTTTTCTCTGATTAGGGTTTAGGCTTGTTCTCATTTCTTTGGTGGGAGAGGTATAGACTCATTGCTCCCCTTAGTCTTGCCTGTGAAAAGAATCTGCAGTGCAGTAAGGGTTACCGTGTGCCCAGTCTAGTGCCGCCCTAAGAACTAATTAACCCTTCCCTTCTGTTCTTCCAAATGGTAGTCATCACTCTTCGGGAAGCCTTCTCAACTAACCTCATCTTATATTGACAGCATACTTTCTCCTAGATTCTTCTGAGAATATTTATAGTAATTATCGAAATAGAAATGTAAGACTGAAAATATGTTAATAAGCTGTATTGTGTATGTATTACAATCTTGATTGTGCAAATAAACTTGAGTATAGATAATTCAAAAAGGTACATGGTTATAAAATCTTTTTAAACTTGTCCTTGGATTTAACAGATAAACCTCATGTTCTCCGAATTCATTTCATATCCTCCCCCTAGAAAAATAGTGTGTAGATAGATACATGTATATATGTGTGTGTATATATATATATTTCGTAGCTTTTCACACTGTGAAAAGCTGATTATAAAAGCTGCAAAATTGCCCTATTTCCTTAGCCTACTTGCTGCCTTCCTCAATTATTCTGGCCATCAGCTCTAAAGTAGGACTAGGTACCCTTAATTATTAAAGTGATTCATCACTTTTCCTGTCTTACAACTTGAACGAAACTGGGGGACCTGTTAGAGGATCCTGGCATGGAAAGGAGGAGGCTCAAGTGGAATGTCTCCCACTTTCTTGGCGGCCTGCACGTCCACCAGCGGCGCCTCAACAGCCTTTCCCGAACTCGGAGCCCGCCCAAGCCGGCGGTGCCCCAGCGCCACGCCGCCGGCCGGACTCCGGGGCCGCCCGCACCAACCTCAGTCTTTTCCCGCTCAGACCCCGCGCCTTCCGGAAGGGGGCGTGGCCCGCAGGAAGTTCTCGCGTTACGGAAAGGTAGGGGTTTCCGGCTCCGGTGTCATGGCCGGTCCCTGCCGTGAGGGTAGTCCCGCTGGAGTCGGCGAGAAGAGGCAGCAGTTTGGGAGCCGCTTCCTGAGCGATCCGGCGCGCGTCTTCCAGCACAACGCCTGGTAACCGCCCTGCCCCTCGCCCGGCCTGCGGCTCGCCCCCGGTCCCGCCGCCCCGGAGCGCTCCGAGAAGCCGCTCACCGCCGGCCACGAGTCCCCTGCCCTGCTCGAGGCGCTCTCCTCCCACGGGAGAGGTGCTCCAGGGCCAGCTCCTCGCCCTGCCCGCAGCTGGAACGTGAGGGCCTAAGCTGTGCGTTTGATTTTCCAGGGACAATGTGGAGTGGTCGGAAGAGCAGGCCGCGGCGGCGGAGAGGAAAGTCCGGGAGAACAGCGCCGAGCGGGTGTGCGAGGAGAAGCAAGGTGGGCTCTCAGTGGTTCCGTAGCCGGCGTCCTGCCGGACGCGCCATCCCGGAGAACCGAGGCCGCCAGGAGCCTCTGTTACGGGACTGATAGCGAACTCTGAGGTAGAACGGGAAGGGGAGGGGATGGGCAAGGACGGAAAAGGGCTGCACCTTAAAATCTTATTAGGGCATAGAGAGTGTTTGGGCTTTGGTTTTATTTGGGAGAGGGTAACGTATCTTGAGGTTATTTTCTAGTAATTAAGTTTTTAGTTATGTTGGGTAGACTCCTATTAATATGGCTGGCCAGTGGCAACCGTGGGGCCACCTGATTGTGTTAGAGGGTGTACTTTCTACATGATTACACTTTGCGTGACGAAATGTTGCCTTTGAAACTTGATTCAAGTGATCAGATTCTAAATATTGTTGGGGGAGGAGGCTGATGACTGGTGAATTATGTCTGTTTTCTTGTGTGATGGCTATGAGGATGTAGGGCTTCTGCCAAGGAAAGGTGGGTGAAGCAGAGTGGAGATTAAGTCTGGCCAAAGAAAAAGAGGGCTCTTCTGGAGAGGTGGATGATTTCACTGCAAAGTATCCCTCGGTAGTAAAACTAGGACTGGTTTGAGCTATGTCCCAATAGACAATTGAAGGTAGGACTAGAAATTGGAGAGTAGTACCCACTGACAGAGTCTTGTACTCCTGTACAACAGTTAGAAGATTGCAGTTACAAAATATTCGCTTTGCATAGTTTTACAGGGGCTTGATCAAAGCAAGTTAAAGTTGAAAGGGATGTTGAAAATCATGTAGTCCAATATCCTCTTTTTACAGTTAAAGAAACTTGGACCACAGGACATTAAGTGCCTTGCCCAGAGGTAAGCAGTTAGTAGTAGCAGTGGTGGAATTAAAATCCAATTTCTTAGATTTTTATTCTTTCTGCTACGCTGGTCAAGGCCCTGTATTGGCAAAGAGCAGAAAACTAAAATCTAGGACTACCTTAAACAACAGCTTTCTTTTTAAACAGTCCACACTTTTTAATCTCTCCTGTCCTTTGTCACCAAAACTCTTCTCATCTGAGGACATTTTTCCCTCTTACCAGCGTTTTCTATTTTCCTCTTAGCCTTCTTTCCATTTTTGGTATTTATTAGTAGTATTGAATTCATTTCTGGGCTCCACGCTCTAAAGAACCAGAGACAAATGAACGTATTTATGGAATAACTGCCTGTGTTGTAACCATTGAGTTCACATGGAGAACTGAAGAACCTGGGACATTTAGCTTGTAAAAGAGAAGAGTTAGAGAGGAAAATTACTGCCCTCAAATAGAAAAGCATTGTTCCTTATGGTCCTGAGAAGTAGTAGGACTTTGACCAGAAGTGATTAGACAGATTTGTTTTGCTTAATGTTAGAATTTTCTGGTAATTAAGAGCCAGTCAAAGGTGTGGGAGGAAAATTGATAGGTGGTAAGTTCCCTGGCAGAAGTTGGACTCCCTGGAAGGATGAGCTATAGAGAGAATTCAAGTGTGATGGGTGGTAGGACTAAATGACCTCCAGCTGTGAAACTGTGGCTCTACTTGAGGGTGCTTTTAGTATAAAATGACATTTGGTGAAGCAGGATGACAATTGACAGTAGATACAAAGAAAGTATGAGGAGATGGTTCTTACAAGTCTTTCTTAAATATTTACAGTTGATTATGAGATCAATGCCCACAAATATTGGAACGACTTCTACAAAATTCATGAAAATGGGTTTTTCAAGGATAGACATTGGCTTTTTACCGAATTCCCAGAGCTGGCACCTGCCCAAAACCAAGATCCCTTGAAGGATTTGCCCTTGGAGAACAAGAGAAGTGAAGCACCTGAATATAGAAGCAGCGAGGACAGACCTGGTTTAATAATAGAAGAACAGCACAAGTTTTCTTCAAACAGCCTTGGACACGAAACACAGACACTTCCCGTGGAGGAGAGTGTAACTCAGAAACTCAGTCACCTGGAAATGTGTGCTGATGAGTTTCCTGGATCCTCAGCCACCTATCGAATACTTGAGGTAACCTCCCCTTATTGTCCTGGTAGTGGGACTTGTGAAGCTTTTTGCACATGGGGAACATGGAGAAGTTGACCACAAAAGTGACTTCTGTCTGTTGAAGCTGACTAGACTTGACCATTTTTTTGGCCTGGGATCACCTCCGTTTGTGCACTAATGAATTCCCCTAAACGCAGACCAGCTATCAGGTAGTTGTGGCAAACAAAGGTAGGTCACTTGAGGTGCTACCTGGAAACATCCTATTGCATCCGAAAGTTATAGCCTCGTGCTTTCCCTCCCCTCTGGAAAAGACAAGGCAACTTCTGTTACTTTTCTTCTAATACAATTATAAGATGGAGAGGTTGGTTGGGATGGTGCCTGCTTTGCAGGCATGGGAGAATTCGTATCTTCTGAGTTTGGACTGTGTTGCAAAGGAAAGGCTGGGCCTGGAAAAGTGTCTAGGTGGGTCCCATCACCGTAATTCACAAATGGTGGCTACACACTCGTCAGAAGCTGATTAGCCTTGGGAGTGAGTTCTAGGGCATGACTTTGTACTAGACCCTTACCCTCCCAAGCAGAATGGGACTTTGTCCCTCTCTCACTCTCTCTGCCTCATAGTTGTTACAAGGGCTCGTTGAGATAATGCATATAAAATGGCTAAGAATAGCATCTGGCCCATAATAAGCCCTTAGTAAATGGTCACTGTTTTTATTGTGACCACACCCAGCACTGTATTTAGAACAGTGTTACCATGGTCCCCTTTTCATGAATTTTTCAGCCCAGTATATTAGAAACATTTTTCCAGTAATGATATAGTGGAGCTCATTAAGAAAATATTTCATCTACAGGACTATTTCCTAGAACTCAAAAAGTAAGGGCAACCTATGCCCTTTTTCTAGACCAGCTCCCTTCTGCTAATGAAAGCATCCTCATGTCCTTTTTTTTTTTCCCCTTAAGCTTGGCACCTGAGCTAACATCTGTTGCCAGTCTTTTTTTTGCCTCCTCCTCCTCCTTCTCCCCAAAGCCCCCCCCAGTACACAGTTGTATATTCTAGTTGTAGGTCCTTCTGGTTGTGCTCTGTGGGACGCCACCTCAGCATGGCCTGATGAGCGGTGCTAGGTCTACACCCAGGATCTGAAACCCTGGGCTGCTGAGGCGGAGCGCAAATTCAACCACTCGGCCATGGGCCGGCCCAGCCCTGTGCTCCTGTCTTTTGCATCTACCTCTTTTAAGGATTCCTGAGGTCAAGCTCAGGGAATGTCATGGGTACTGTTTAGCTCTGGTCACTATACCTTCCCTGATCCAATTAGGCAAGGTTATCTGTTGTTGATTAGTTAGCTTCAGGGAATTACTTCTTTGGAAAGTTCTTTGATTGATACTTCATTTCTGTCTGCAGGTTGGTTGTGGTGTGGGAAACACAGTCTTTCCAATTTTACAAACTAACAAGTAAGTATGTTGTAAAGTTTAACTATATGACAGCAAAGAGGAGAAAAATGGGGGTTTGTTGTTTCTCAAAATTCTGGTAACAGTGATTATTGGGAAGCATGGGTTATAGGAGATTTAGATTTTGACATTATGTATTTGTGGATTGTTTTGACTTAATTTGATTTATAAGTTAATCTTTGTCATCAGGGAAATTAGTGAGATTTAAAACGTGTCACCTTGTTTATAGATAGTGCCTTTCTCTAAGGTGCTTAAAACATTTTCAGCTTCTCTGCTGTGAGATCTCTCTGAGGAGCAGTCTGGTGGCTAGGCTGTCATTGTAGAGTTGAGGAAGCTGACATAACATGAAGGTTGTCTCCTGTTTTCAAGCTACTCATGGAAATGACATTCTAGTTCCATGTTCTCCATTGGAGCTCATTGTGTTTCAAAGGTTCTATATTGATAATTTTACTGTTTTAGCCTACAGTACTTATTAACAGAATTTAGTGAGACTAACCTCATTTAAAATATACATTTTATTGTTAAAAATTTCTAGGAAAACTTGGCAAGTTTTAGTAGTTTACAGTAAAGAAAAGAGGTTGTTCTAATGTTGGTATCACACTTTTAGTAATCTGCCTCAAATGGGAGATTGACTGCCCTTCGAGAGTTGTGGCCACTAGTCGTCAGTATCGTGGATATTGAGTATAAAGTGGAGATGGCATTTTTGCCACCATCCTTGCCTGGTTGTGCTGTTTAAATGAGATCAGTGTGCCCAGCATCTTGCTAGAATCCATTTGTTCATGTAATTCACTTGCTTAGAATTGACATGGGCTACCTGCTGTCTACTATCAGATTTAAATTCAGCATAGTTTTCATAATCCTATACAAGATTGTCTTATGAAGTGTGTCCTGTTTGTCACTCTCACATGAGTTGGCCACAAACTGCATGTCTTTCCTTAGCTCTTTTTTTTTCCCCCTTTTTTTTCTTATGGTGAGGAAGATTGGCCCTGAGGTAACATCTGTTGCCAATCTTTCTCTTTTTGCTTGAGGAATATTGTCACTGAGCTAATATCTGTGCCGGTCTTCCTCCATTTTATATGTGGGACACCTCCACAGCGTGGCTTGATGAGCGGTGTGTAGGTCTGCACCCAACATCCAAACCTGTGAACCCTGGGCCGTAGAAGCAGAGCGCACGAAATTAACCACTATGCCACTGGGCTGGCCCCTTCTTCTTTCCTTCCTCAAATTGTAGGTCAGAAACATCCAGAAAACTGATCTAATTAATACAGTTCAGCTGTATCATTCTGCAGCCTTGCAGGCTTCTTAACATGTTTCTTGTGTTACCTTAATGCCTACTTCCTTTCTGTCGGAAGTTCTTATCATTTTTTTGTACCATGTCTAGTTAAGGTTTTGGATCACTTTTCAGGCTAATGTGTTTGTTTTTATACATAACAGCTTTATTGAGATATAATTTAAGGTATATACTTCAGTGTTGTTCATTATATTCACAAACTTGTGCAACCATCACCACAATCAATTTTAGAGGATTTTTATCACCCGAAAACGAAAGCCTGTACCCATTAGCAGTCACTCCCTATTTCCCAGCACCCCTCACCCCCAGGCTTAGGTAACCACTAATCTACTTTCTGTATATAGACTTTTTTTTTAAGTATATAAATTAAAATAGAGGAAACCAATTATTTTGAAATACAATGCTATCCAAAAAGTCTAGTTAAGGACCTCTGATTTCTGTAGCACTTCGTATGTTTTTTCCTCATATCTCTTACCACATTTTTCTGATTTCAGAAGTAATGCATGTCCACTAGAAAACTTGGAAAGTAAAAAGAAAAGCACAAAGAACAAAATACACCTTGTCTGCAGGGTCTAAAAGAGGATATAAGTCAAAAAAGATTCTAACCAAAATGAAATCTGTTGTGGCTAATAGGTGTGATTTCTTTGAATGAATGGTACTCTGCCGTTTCATAGTTTAATTCTGCTGAACAGAAGAGAGAACAGACGTAGTCCAGTTTGTAATCTAATTGTTGTGCGGTTTTTTCTGTCTGTTTCAGTGACCCGAGACTCTTTGTTTACTGTTGTGATTTTTCGTCCACAGCTGTAGAACTGGTCCAGGTGAGTGCGGGACTCCCGTCAGTAATTTTCACTGATTAAAGGGAAAAGAGGTTCCTAAAAATCAAGGTCTCTAACTACTTTCTTATTTTTCTGTGGTCTGAAAGTAAAAATTTACTGAAACAGCCTGGAGTAGGAGAAAGAGCCAGACATGAATACAGCATCTGCCACTCGCCAGCAGTGGAACTTGGAGCAGGTCTCTTGATCGCTCCAAACTTACGTTTCAAGGATTGAAATGGGATGACTGTTTCAGTCAGGTTTCCATGAGTTACAAGTTACAGAAACTTCTAGACAAACTGAACCAGTGAAAGGGAATGTCATAGAACGCAAGGGCATCAAGTGTAACCAGGACTGGAACTCAGCCCTGACAAAGTGTTAGATAGCAAGGCGAGCTGGCTCCTTCTGTCACAGCAGTGATGTCTCATCTCTCGTTGCCCATTTGCTCTGTGTTGTTGTTTGTTTGTTTGCAGACCAGCTTTCTCTAGTAGGTTTTTCCTGGTTTTGGCACATGGTCCCCAAGTGCTTGCCCCTCACAGTCTGCCCTGTTCAGATGTTCTCAGAACCTCACCAGAATGACTGTGTCGTGATTCCAAAGTCCCCAGAAAGTCTGGTTGATTCAGCCCAGCTGATAATCTACTTGCCCTGTTTGAATTAGCTGTGGCCAGTGAGAAAGAGTGTCACATTTTTGGAGAAGAGAGACGTGGATGGAGAAGTGACCCTAAAATGTGTCTGGTACGGTCATGTCTGATGTCCTGGCACAGGAGCTCAGGAATTGGCTGTTCTCTGTCTTTCTGGAATTGTTTTTCTGCATCTAGATCAGATGAATATTGAGGCTTATCTTTAGTTAATTTTATGATAATAAAGTATAGGTTAATTTTCTACATTTAGAGAAATAGGTTTTCCTGGAGAATTCTGTGATCTGTTTAATTTGCTGTAGATGGAGTTGTTTTAAATCATGCTTTTTCAGTATGTTTTGTTTCTCTCATCAGTTTTTTTCTTTTCCCTCTTGGTCAGTTACCTTCCTGATCATTTTCCAGTCCTCAGATCTGACTCTGCATCAGAATAAAGAGTAAAAGTAGAAGAATTAGGAACGTTCCATTTTAGAGTACTGATTAGATTCCACAGGCTCTTCCCTCGAGTTGCTCCTGCTTCTTACCCTTTGAGGAAGAACGCTTGCCATAGTGCTGAGAACTGTACCTCTCAGTGGGAAGCAGCAGCAATTACGTTTAAGGCAAGATAAGCTTTCCTTGAGGGTCTGTGGACATTTTCTAACCTGTGTTCTCTCTTCCAACTTTCTGCAGACAAATTCAGCATATGATCCTTCTCGGTGTTTTGCCTTTGTTCACGATCTGTGTGATGAAGATAAGAGTTACCCTGTGCCCACGGATAGTCTTGACATCATCATCCTCATATTTGTTCTTTCTGCAGTTGTTCCAGACAAGTAAGTTTTGGGTCTCTTAACCAGTAGGGCAACAGAAACAAGACTTTGGTCAGAGACTTTGATATCAGAGTGAGTCCTAAATAGAAAGGATTTTATATGTGTTCTGATAGGCTGCATGCCACTGCATCCAAAGTGATATGAGCATCTCAACCATTTTCCTAATTTTCTCTTAAAGTCCAACTTCTTCTCGGCCTCTAAACCTCTGCTTGTTGACTGCAGTGGTCAGTTCTTTTCATTGTTATGGTTTAACATCCCCAAAGAATTGGGGAGCAGTCTTTAGTGGGTGTGTGAAGAAATTCCCTGTTGATCGCATAACATGCTGTTTTAGAACTGTAGGTGCCACAGCAGTTAGATAACATCCCATTATTAGTCTTTTTAAATATTTTAAATAACCACGCTTGTTAAAAGTGAAACTTAACTTAAGTGTTCTTTGATGCTTTGAAAAACTGCAATGCAGGAGAATTCCATAAAATCAAGTTTAGATCAAAGGAAAATTGATTGCTGTACCCTAAAAGATACCATTAACCCTCATCAACATAGGCAGCAATCATCCTGATGAGACACTGTCTCAAGGAAGGAGAATCAGTCAGAGACCAGGGGGTCATGGACTCGGTAGCCCACGTTTCCTGTAGAATAGCATTGAGTCACCTGCCCTGACAGGGATACTGTGAGTGTGAGATAAAGGCAGGTGGAGGACAGCCCGAAAGGCCTGGCATGGTTCTAAACGTTAGTAACTGCACAAGTTTAAGTGCTACAAACTTTTAAAAATTGACATGGACTGAAACAAAATATTAGAATTAAAAATTTATTATTCAGTATTTAAATAGACTTTCAAATGTTTTTTGTAAGTTTGTAGCATTTATACTTCTGATGTTATTAAAGCTGAAACCTGTACTGAGACTCTGAATGTAGAAAGTGCAACTGGAAATGTAAAGCATTCTGCTCATAATACTCATTTGCATAGTGACTATCACCATGTAAATTGTAAGTTCCTGAGGTTCAGTCTTCATTTAACAAATGGAAAGATACAGTCTCTGCATTCAGAGAGCTCGGGCCTAGTAAGGCAGGCACATGCGTCAACTAGCAGCCTCCACACCAGGTGGTCAGGCCTCCCGTCAGAGATCCATGGGCTCGCAGGGCAGGGATGGCATCCCCATGAGGTGATCCCAAGAGGAGGAGGAAGTGAGCCAGGCAGAGAGCATGTAGCTTCCCCCACCGTGGACCCAACTGAGGAAGCGGGTTATCTTCGGGTCTCTTCATACTGAAGACAGTAAATTGAAGCCATAGTCCTGAGCAGACATCAGAGGCTTAGATGACTGCTCCAGTTCTAACTGAAGCAAGGACAGAGGAGCTAAGATTTCAGGGCTGGTGTGTCAGGATTAGGAAGTCCACTGGCGTTTCAGGATATGCCACAGGGAAAAGGAACCCTGTCCTTAAGGAGACCTGATCTTTGTTCCCTGCTGCCCCACAGGATGCAGAAGGCCATCAACAGGTTGAGCAGACTTTTGAAGCCAGGAGGGATGATGCTTCTGCGAGATTATGGCCGCTATGACATGGCTCAGCTTCGCTTTAAAAAAGGTATTTTGCAGGGCTTGCCCAGTGGCATAGTGGTTAAGTTCACACACTCCTCTTCAGTGGCCCAGGGTTCACAGATTTGGATCCCAGGTGTGGACCTACACACCACTTATCAAGCCATGCTGTGGCAACGTCCCACCTACAAAATAGAGGAATATTGGCACAGATGTTAGCTCAGACACAATCTTCCTCACCAAAAAAAAGAAAAGAAAATCGCCACTATAATCAAAACAATGATTTTGCCGTCAAAATAGACATACAAATCAGTGAAACAGAATGGAGACTCTAGAATTATAGCTCCATATATAAAGCCATTTAATATATGACAAGGGTAGTACATTTTTGAAAACTTGTGTAATATAAATATGGGGGACGTCTTTTTAACCAAGACAGCTACTTTTAGAAAAAGATATTAGATTATCTGAGTAGTTTTAAATGTGGTATGGCAAAAGATGCCACTAAAAAGTTGAAAGACAAATATTTTCAGTTAATAGAACAGATAAAAATTAATGTCTGTGCTCTTCAAACAGGGCTGTCAGCAAATTGATAAGGAAGAGATCAGTGACCCGCCCAAAAAACAGGCAAGGAATGTTTTAGAGTTGATTTACAGGAGAGCATATCCAAATGGCCAAAAACAAAAGTTTAAGAAAATAAAAACAGGACCAGCCCCGTGGCCTAGTGGTTAAGTGCAGCACACTCCACTTCAGTGGCCTGGGCTCAGTTCCCCAGGCACAGACCTACACTGCTTTGTTAGCAGCCATGTTGTACTGGTGGCCTGCATACTAAAAAAAACGAGGAAGATCGGCACAGATGTTAGCTCAAGGCGAATCTTCCTCAGCTAAAAAAGAAAAGAATAATAGCAAAGAGATACCACTTCTTAAACCTATTGCTGGCCAATTCAAAGAAAGAGGTACACGCCTCCATTATTGGTAGAAATATGAATTGTTCACAGCCGTTTTTAAAGCATCCTGGGAGAATCTATTCAGTCTGACAGTCCTTTTGGGAACTATTCAAGAACCAGCACATAATATATGTATGATAATATATGTATAACCAAATTTTGGAAACAGTAAATGCCTCTGGGTGGGGGGAATGTTGTGCCTGTCACATGAGGTAGGCACCATACCAGTGATCTGGAAGGGGTTTCCATTCTGTATCACCAAGTGAGAAGAGCAGTGTACAGATGAGTGTTTTAAACTTGATCCTGTGTATAACAGTAGCTGGAGGAAAATACGTAAGTAAAGTAAGTAAGAAACATTATATTGACATTTGAAAAGTGTAGAAGGGTTACACATCAGGTTGTTAAATTGACGTATGGTCAGGGGGCTTAGCAGGTTAGTGTGTCCATGATGAGAACAGTGTATGTGTTAGCATGTTTATGAATGAGTGTGTAGAGACACGTGGAGAGTCGTGCAAAAGGACAGTCACCAGAACAGTAATAGTGGCTGTCTCAAGTTCCCTTAAACTTAGCTATATTGCTTGATTTGTTTCTCTTTTTTCTTTTTAAAGATTTTATTTTTCCTTTTTCTCCCCAAAGCGCCCTCGGTACATAGTTGTATATTTTTGGTTGTGGGTCCTTCGAGTTGTGGCATGTGGGATGCCGCCTCAGCGTGGCCTGACAAGTGGTGCCGTGTCCGCGCCCAGGATCCTAACTGGCGAAACCCTGGGCTGCCCAAGCGGAGCGTGCAAACTTAACCACGGCGGGTCAGCCCCCTGTTTCTCTTTTTTCTTTCTTTCTTTCCTTTTTTTTTTCTTTAATTGCTTTTTCTTCTCAAATCCCCCCAGTATATAGTTGCATATTTTAGTTGTGGGTCCTTCTAGTTGTGGCATGTGGGATGCCGCCTCAGCATGGCCTGGTGAGTTGTGCCGTGTCAGCACCCAGAATCCGAACTGGGGAAACCCTGGGCTGCGGAAGCGGAGCGCGCAAACTTAACCACTCGGCCACGGGCCGCTCCCTGTGCTGTTTATTTAATCGAGGAGGGGAAAATAAAAGTTGTCTTTCATCGTGAAACGGAACTCTAGGACAGGGTCTAGGGTTGCATATGTTACCTGACATTGAAGTTTGGTTAGTCCCCTTGGGCTGCTCTTCTCCGAAGCGCCATTCTTTTGTAGGAGAGAAATTGCAGATTCCTGCACAGTACCAAGTATAACCAAGAAAAGAATCTGTTCTCTGCCCAAGAAATTGCTATATTGATGCACATTTGGTTGGCAGTGAAATTCAAAGAAGTACTTTAAAGTTTCTCTGATTTTTACCACATCATTCTGCAGGTCAGTGTCTGTCTGAAAATTTCTATGTGAGAGGTGATGGCACCAGAGTTTACTTCTTCACACAAGGTATGAAAACACTCATCTTTATTTATGCTGACAGTCCCCAGAATACCAGATTAACTGTCGCTCGGTGTGCTTTCGGAAGTAAAATCATCTGGTCCCTCCTACTTTTTGCAGTCTTTTCCCTGCTCTTCCCCACCCCTCACATCCTGCCCTCAGCCACCTTAGCCATTTACCATTCTCTGCATAGGCTCAGCCCGTGCAAACCTTCGGTCCTTAGCCTTGCTCTTCCGCAGTCTGCTCTTCCTCTCTGTCACTCTGTCCGAAACAGGAAACATGTCCATTTTGCGAGACTTCGGTGCAGCTGTTTCTCCCTCTAAGCTGGGATACCCTCAGATGCCCCTGAGTGAGGGTGCCCTCTTTGCCCCTGGGTTCCAGGTATAACCCAGAGCTGCTCTCCTCTGCTGCTTGCCCTCCCTAGGTTTCCTCCTCCACCAGTGCCTTCCGAATCCTCCATTCCTGGGCCTTATGTCAGGTCACATACTTTTTTAAGCCTTTGGTTAAAGTGACAGAATTTGTCCCCTAAAAAAAAAAAAACGGCTTTGACATACATGTATGTAGATTTTGGCATACAATTTTAAATTATCCATAGAGCCCTTCTTGAAAAATTCCTCCCCATCAGCTGACTCTTAAAGAAACTCTCCCTCTGGGTTCCAGGCTCCCTTTTGCAGATGGCTTGATGTGCCCTACCCAAACGTGAGTTTGCTGTTACCAGGCCACTGCTGCATTTATGACCAAACAGCCCTGCTAACACCACTAAAAACATAAGTAATGACGGCAGTCTCACAGAGCCCCATTTAAAATGGGAAGTGGTAGACACAGTATTTTTTTTCAGGGGAAAATATGTAAACATCTCTTTTCCAAACTAGATGAACTGGACACACTTTTCACTGCTGCGGGACTGGAGAAGGTTCAGAACCTGGTGGACCGCCGATTGCAGGTGAACCGAGGGAAGCAGCTGACAATGTACCGCGTTTGGATTCAGTGCAAATATCGCAAGCCTCTTCCTTGCCGCGCCGCGGAGAGCGCCTGCTCCTGACGTGAGGCAGCGCCCTGGGCTCTACTGAGGACGTCCACGGCAGTGGCATGTTGGTGTTAGTTCAGGGATTTGGGCAGACTGAAACCTTGAAGCCAAGAAAAATTACTTTTTATCAAGATTCTAGCAATTGTGCTTCATATTTGTTAAGAAGCTCTTGAACATTTACTTTTCTCAAGTGTTTTCTTTCTTTGGGATCTCAAAGAATCTTTCTTGCCATTTTGTAAATTATCGTAACTGAATATTATTCATGGGCATCATGAATTTAAAAACCGTCAAGAATTTACTTCCATGTGAAAGTATTATTTACGATAAAGTGTTATTTGACTGTAAATTGTATTAAACTAGTTGGGAATTCAGAGATCTGGGCTAAGCCGTGGATAGATACAAAGATGAATAAACGTCGCATTCAATGGTGGGGGAAGCAAGTTGAGAAGAATCGTCTGTCTTTGGATGTTTTCCTGTCTCAAAAATACTGCTTTACAGAGCATCAGAATGTGGTGTCCTTGTTAAGATTTGGTCATGGTCTCTGCCCTTTGTTCCATGAAATTTTAATTTTTTTTGTTTATTTTCGGATGTACATCATAATATATTTTGAATTGTTCCATGGAATTTTAACCACTGTTCCCCCACTAAGTAACCTGCGTCTAAAAAACTGAAAAGGTCTTCTTCACTTTTAGTAAAATTGTCTTATTTTTTATTGTGCCCTTAAATATTTGACACAAAAAAATTGAGAGAACTTTATTTTGAAGGTGATCGTCATCTGTGTTACTTGTTTTTATGTTCTGCTTTTTTTCCAATTATCACTTTTACATATTTCCCTCTTGATGGTCCAGTTATATGATGTATTCTTAATTGTACCAAATAAATAATTTTCAGTTATTCATTCCTACATTTTGGATTTTCGACTCGAATATTATCATAATTGTTATTTTATTTTAGTTATACATGTGAAAATGTGATAAGACTCCAATTTTTTAAAATAATTCCAGGGGCCAACCCTGTGGCCGAGTGGTTATGTTCGCACACTCTGCTTCAGCAGCCCAGGGTTTCGCTGGTTCGGATCCTGGGCGTGGACATGGCACCACTCATCAAGCCATGCTGAGGTGGCGTCCCACATGCCACAACTAGAAGGACCCACAACTAAAAAAAATATACAACTATGTACCGGGGGGCTTTGGGAAGAAAAAGGAAAAGGAAAATCTTTAAAAAAATAAAAAATAATAATAATTCCAAATTTACGGAAAAATATAATACCAAGAATATTGCAAAAATAGTTCTTTTTTTCTTTTTCTTTTTTTTTGAGGAAGATTAACCCTGAGCTAACATCTGCCACCAATCCTCCTCTTTTTGCTGAGGAAGACTGGCCCTGTGTCCATCATCTTCTGCTTTATATGTGGGGCGCCTACCACAGCCTGGCTTGCCAAGCAGTGCCATGTCCGCACCCAGGATCCAAACCAGTGAACCCCCGTCCCACCAAAGTGTAACGTGAGAACTTAACCGCTGCTCCTCTGGGCCAGCTAAGTTCTGTTCTTCTAAATCATTTTTTTAAGAGTAAGTTGCAAGATATGATTCCAACACTCCTGCATATTTTAGTGTGTAATTCCTATAACTGAGGACGATTCTCCTATATCACCAAATGTATCTGTCGGAAGTAGAAATTAACATGGAAACACTACCATCCACAAATAACCTTTTCCCAATGGTCCCAATAATATCATTTATCACCCAAACAAAGCTTTTGTGTTGGTTAATAGTCATGTCTCAGTCTCCTTCAGTCTGGAGCAATCTTTCCCAGGCTTGTTTTCATGACTTTGAAGATTAACAGCTACTTTGCAGACTGGCCCTCAAATTGAGTTTGTCTATGCTTCCTCATGATTTGGTCCTAGTTATGCATTGTTGGCAGGAATATCAGAAGTGATGCTGTGCTCCTCCCATTGCATCCTGTCAGGGGATGCATGGTTTTGAATTACCCCGTTATTGGTGGTGGTAACCTTGATCACTTAACTGAGGTGATGTCTGCTGTGTTTCTCCACTGAAAGGTGATTATTTTGTAGGGAGTGCTTTGAGACTATATAAATATCCCATTCCTCATCCACTTTTCCCCGTAGTTTCAGCATCTATTGCTGTATTGGGGAGAAAAAAAGAAAAATAAAAGCTTTGGGAAAAAAAGATTGGCACCTGAGCTAACAACTGTTGCCAATCTTTTTTTTTTTAATTTTTTTCCCCAAAGCCCTGTGAGTACATAGTTGTATATTCTAGTTTTGAGTGTCTGTGGTTGTGCTATGTGATGGGATAGCTTGATGAGCGGTGCCATGTCCGTGCCAAGGATCCAAAGCGGTGAAACCCTGGGCCACCGAAGCGGAGCTCGCGAACTTAGCCACTCGGCCACAGGGCAGCCCCCTATGTTTCTATACTTACACATATATTGAAAATCATCAGTTCAGATCAATACCTTTGATTCTAATCCAACACCACAGGATTTATTCTAGTTTTTATTCTTCCTCTCTGTACTTGTAGTTCCCCTTTTCCAGCAATTGTAAACACCCATGATCCTCACTGTATCAGGCCCATCACCTCTTATATAACCATTCTTTTGCCACCACCTATTCATGGATGCCCTCCTCACCTCTCTCGGGCTCTGAAACCCCACTCCAGGCCACTGTTGCCACCACTCCGTCACACACACCCCCTCCTCAGCCTGCCCTGGGTCCAACCCCCTCAGGGCCACCCACCCCCGCCTCTGTGCTAACATCCACCATCTCGCCTGGCTTCATCTAATGAGTATAAAAGGTGGGAGGGAAAGAGGAAGAGAGCTCACATCTTTTCCATTGTAATGAATTTATTTAAAAGTGGGAAAGACTGAGTCACTGGAATGGTATTTCATTTGCCTTTTGAAATGAAGAACAGATATATTAACTTAAAGGACCCACTAAAGGCCTTCCTTTGGTGTCTCTGAAGCATTTCAAAACAACAGGAACCATTTTTATTTCACCTCCCCAGCACCTGGCGTGGGCTTTGGGCAGGTATAAAGTATGAGCCTTTTCCTGCCCCCTGCTCCCTTTTCTTCTCTGCCATCTGCTGAACTCTCTTCCTTTCTCTCTGACATTTTATCTGTCAAGCTAACTTGAACTCTCTAAGGGACTTTGCATAATTTTTCAGCCTTGGAATCACTAATGATGGGCCGAGGACAATTAAGCATGCTCAGGGTAGATTAAAGTATGGCCTCAGTGTCACTCAAAAACACACAGACTGTCTGGACCATCAGTCTGTCTCCAAATGGTATCTCTTGCTATTCTTAATGCAAGAAAAGTGCTGCGTTGGCTGGGAAGGTAGTTCCACACATGAAACTGCTCAGGAAGTTGTGTGGTTTAGATTCGAGTCTAATAGACAAGTGTTTCTGAAACTGACTGATCTTCCTAAGTAGTGTTAATTTGGCCGAGGAGATAAATTCAATGTTGTTTGAAAAATAAGGGACAGTTTAATTTGAGACAGGTGCACAGAGCTATTGGCGAGAAGCTGTGTTCCTGAAGGCAGTGCCCAGGGTCAAGGGTGTCACACGATCACCAAGAGAGCATGGGTTCTTGCAGCGTGAAAGTGATTCATCTCCCAATTTTGTATGCTCCACCTCGAGCCTGGCCCCTGCTAATGCTGTCAAACCTATGCTTTACAATGGGTCCCGCTACCTGCCTTCGTGTAAGTTCATACTCTCTTGGGCTCTGGTTGGAAAATTAGAGCTTTGAAAACTTAGTAGGAAAAGAAAATCCAACGTACTAAGATATCCTACTTTCCTCTAATTGATTCCTATCTTTGGTTAAAGACATTACTTCACTAATAGTGGGGAGTTCTATCTGTGGCTTAAAAGACGAGATCAGGACAAACAGCTTCTTTCACTCAGTTCACAAAGGCCTGTTCTTTGGTTTGTGGCTGCAGCTGCTATTTTCAGAGCCCGGCTGCACTGATGCGTTGCAGATTTTTGTATGCTTCTTGATTTGGTGTGCAGGTTGATTGGGAAACTTGTTTGAGAGGTGGAAGAAGTGCTAATGGTGAATTTCACAGGTAAAAATACTGAAATGGTGCATCACAGCCACCTCCCTTTATTTCACTGAATTTCTTGGTTCAAGATTGGACATTTCTCTCAACTGTAGTCTGTGGTCGCGCTTGCATGACCAAGTTATAGGAAATAGCCACAGTCAGTTTCCGTGCTTCAGTGGGGGGATCCTGTGACACTGTAGCCAGGAGCCTTGACCAAAGGCTCAAGCTTGGCCCTGAGGTGAGCCCCAAATTGCATCCATTCATTCATTCATTCCCCACCTTCCTTTCTCTAAGTTTGGATTTCTCCATTAAAACTTAAAATATCCTTAGAAGGAGCCATACTTTAAAGCTTTATAGAAACACCTCCAAGGGGATGAGCAGGACGGGAGAAAGCCCTGGCATACCTAGTGTGCTGTCAGTAAGCCCCACACCCTCCTCAGCCTTGCTTCCCATGACTCAACATTTATGGGGTGATGAAGGCCGACATTCAGTGGAGCTCATTAAGTGATGAGTTCCTTGGGGGAACTTTGTAGTCTCAACACTTAGCAGAGTAGCAAAGCGCCTGGCCCATGTTGGTGCACAATAAATGAGGACTGGGGCCAGCCAGGTGGCACAGCGGTTAAGTTTGCACACTCCGCCACTTGGGCAGCCCGGGGTTTCGCTGGTTCAGATCCTGGGTGTGGACCTAGCACAGCTTATCAGGCCATGCTGAGGTGGCATCCCACAGAGAAGAACTAGAAGGATCCACAACTAGAATATAAATATACAACTATGTACTGGGGCTTTGGGGAGAAAAAGAGAAAAGAAAGAAATGAGAACTGAATGACTAAATTGCTTCTGCCCCACCCCCCTCAACAGACACCTACTGACACACAGTTGTGTTTAACTTCAGAAGCGTGGTGTGCAGGGCTATGGTTGCTGGTATCGGCAGCTCAAGCTGCCTTAAACGAGAAAACAGGAGATGAACCCGAGGTGTCTCACGAACCCCCAGGGCAGAAATGGAGAGAGGCCTCAGAAGAGCCCTGGGAAGTGTGTGCTCACCACACGCCCCCGGTCTCTCTAAGGACCTGCTCTCTGCTCCTTAGTCCACTTGTAGGACGTGACTGTGTCCTATTTCCCAAACCTCAATGTGTCTATCATATGGGCATGTCATGTGCGCACACACAGACTTAGGAGTAAGCAGTTCCCAGAGTGAGTTTACAGGTCAGGCAGAGCCACCAAAAGGCATCCACAGAGCACTGTTTTTGTTTCATCCTCCCAAATACTGACATCTGAGCACCACCATTATTTACTTCTTTTTTTTTTTTTTTGAGGAAGATTAGCTGAGTTAACATCTGCCGCCAATCCTCCTCTTTTTGCTAAGGAAGACTGACCCTGAGCTAACATCCGTGCCCATCTTCCTCTACTTTATATGTGGGACACCTACCACAGCATGGCTTGCCAAGCGGTGCCGTGTCTGCACCTGGGATCCGAACTGGTGAACCCTGGGCCGCCTAAGCGGAACAGGCGCACTTAACCGCTGCACCACTGGGCCGGCCCCTATTTGATCTTTTTAAATTACATTCTTAAATTTATTTTTAAAGGAAATTTTATATCACTGCTATAAATGTAAAATAAACATTTGTCATGAACAACGGTATTTTTTTTTAAATATAATGAAAACAAAAGAATATTATAAGTTCTCTCTGGATCTCATTGCTGGCCAAAGGCTCTGAGCCCTGGGCCTGGAACACGGGCTTACAGATCTCTGGGAGCTCACATTTGGATGGAGAGATTCCAACGATAAACCCATAAAACTTGTATCAGGCGGGCCTGTGCCAGGAAGAACTGAGCAGGGTAGGGAGGATAGCAAGGTGGTGGTGAGCAGGGCAAGGGGCTCTCGGAGACAGGGTGGGCAGGGAAGGAACAGCCGCTGCAAAGGCCTGAGGGTCATGGGGGACGCCCATGCTCTCCACCCCATAGCGTGGGGAACACTGCATCACAAATATTAGCTTATGGGACCACTGCTCACTCTTGTAATAAATATATCTACCTTTAGCACACTTTAATAAAGAGTATTACCCAAGTGCACCATGTACTAAGAAATAAGTAAGAATGATTACCTGTCTCCTTCTGAACCTCAGGTCCAGTGTCTGGATTCTTCTTGGTTCATCTAGGGACTATTAAAATTCGGAAGCCAGCCCAACTCACCAGAGTCTGGTATGTGAACCAGGATTATTGGTCTGCGATCTAAGACGTAACTGACAAGCTGTGGGGATCTCCCCAGGAAAGGAAGCTGCTTGAGAAACTGGAGAGCAGAAGCTGATGGTTAAGAATGCACCAGAGCCTGGAGTCGGACGGTGCCAAGAGAGGTTTCTGTCAAGCCGTAGCTGTCCCGAGGTTCCCCATCTGCACCAACTGAGCAACTGCTGAGCAGATCTGTGGTGACTCTAACTGGCATTTGTTTAGACCTTAATACTCTTTAAAAAGCTTTTCGTGTATTTAATCCTCACAGCACCCCTGTGAAGTGTAAGTACAATTATCTCCATTTTCCAGAGGAGGAAATCTGAAGTTCAGAGAGGACAAATGGTTTACCGAGGTCAGAAGACTAGTGTTAATCGTAAAGTAATTAGCCTAAGATTAAGGAGGAGTGGCTTGATATAAATGATATTTGACATAATATAGGAGTTTAAACATTCTTGGCTCCAACCAACTGTGCCTGCCCTGCTCAGAGGTTGCCCCTATTGCCTGCCAGGTGGAGGAGAGAGGGGAGGAGACTGGGGCGGGGGGGGGGGGGGGGGGGGGGGGATGGCCAAAGGCACTGTCCCAATCCCCCATCCCGAACCTCCCAAGGAAGAAGAAAACGCTGCAACTATCAGAAGTGTAACACAACTATGGAAAGTCCATGAAATCAGCTACATAAATTGTGTTGGTTTTGCAACATTGAACAAGCTGCAACATTTTCCTGAAAATAGAAAACTTTAATCCTCAGTTTCACCCTGTGTGGGCGGTGCTGCCTGTGAGGTTTGGCTCAGTCTGGGGTGAAAGGGGGACCTGGATTCTGCCACTTCATCTTCCCGAGGGTCTACACCGGGCCCTGGGACTGCGTCGTGGGCTGTGTCCTCTTCAGTCACACAGCACCAGGCGCTCAGAAGAGCCACGCTAGGTTCAAGGCCCTGCTGTCACCATCTTAAAATTCTTGATGGTTTTTTCACAAGGGGCCCTGCAAGCTGTGCTGCCAGTCCCACTCCTGCTTCTTTCTTGCTCCTTCTTTCTCCCTTTCTCCTTCCGTAGGAAAGAGTCGTCTTCTCTCAACTTCTATTTTTCCCTTCCCATCTCTCAGCTGACCCTTGGCCACCCTGGGCTGGGCCTTGTCTAACAGGGCGGGACCCCTGCCCGCCTGCGGCTCTTCCTGCCTTTCCAAGCCCCCCTCCACTGTCCCATCAGGTGGGCCTTCCAGACATGCCAAGACCCCTCAGGACTTGCTGCTCCTGCCAGAAAGGTCCTGCCTGTCCCCATCTTCTCACGGCTGGTGCCTCCTCCTCATTCAGGTCTCAGCTCAGATGTCCCCCTCTGAGAGTCCTTCCCTGCCGACGGCCTTGACCAGTGTCACCACCAAGCCTCCCCCCCAGCCCTCCCATGCCCTCAGTCACATCAAATTATGTGGCTTTATGTTCCTTGTGACCCATGGCTACTATTCTGATTTGTTTATTCTCTGCCTCCTGCCTCCAGACTATAAGCTCCTTGGGGTCAAGAGACTTTGTCTACTTTGCTCACAGTTGTCTCCTTAGTACCTACAATGGTTTCTGGCACATAGTAGGTGCTCAGTAAATACTTACTGGGTGAGTGAGTACATAGAATGTCACTCAGGTGCTGGGTCCATAGCGAGCATCAAGCATCAAAGAGAGGAAGGTCGAGTTCCGTCATCTAATCCAGCGAGAAACAGAAGGGCTGGAAATGGAAGCCCACGCCTGGTAGCCCAGGGCCTGTGGGGAGAAGGCGCCCCCTAAGCGTTTCCCAGAAGCCTGGGTACCCAGGAACAAGTAGGGAGTGAGAGCAAGGAGGGAGCAGGGCAGCCCGGCTCCCCGAGGGAGGAGGCCACTCAGGATAGCTTAAAGGCACAGAAACCATTCTAGGACGCTGTTGGCCTGGGCCCCATTCTGCAGAGAGACTGCAACAGAGCTGGTCCACTTGGAATCTTTAAACGCCACCAGCACTCGGATAATTCCCAAATCTGTGTCACGAGCTAAGGATCTCACTTGAGCCTTGAACTAGTTTATCTAAATGCCTCCTGGATGTCTTTCTCCCGAGAAGGCCCTCGGGCACCTCAAACTCAATCTGTCCAAAGCAGCTCAAAAGAGCCCAGACTGGGGCTGAAATCCTGGAGCCATTGTTTCGTTTGTTCTTTGCTTCGTCTTGGCCCAGTTACTGGCTTCCTCTGAGTCTCAATTTCCTCAACTGTAAATGGAGTATAAACAATAATAACAACCCAGGAGCCCTAGTGGCCCCCATAACTCAATCCTAACTCCTTGCAGAGAACAGCATTGAATGCCAACCTCAGTGGGCTGTTCTGTATTTATGACTCATTTGTGTAAGACACACTTCAGAACAGGCAGTTATATTGATGGTATGTCCCATGGTAACTTTCCCCTGCACGGAATAAACCTTGATAAGATTGTACCAGAAAGCATAATCTGCATTTCTTCTCTAAAGTCTCAAGAGCAGTGAAAGCTCATAAGGAATTTCAGGCTTTTTCCCTCAGGCAGGGTCAGCGGCTCCATCAGGCCCAGGGCGCGGTCTCCTCAGGGCGCAGTGTCTTGGGCCCACGATGCTTTCAGGGGCCCTTGAAAATGTTTTAATTTTATTTTAAAACCAGAAGAAAAAAATGAATATGATAGTAATGAATAAAATGATAATGAAGGCAGCCTACATTATGTTTGCTTTTATACCAACAAGATTGTAGAAAAAAAAAATTCTTTTTGATTGGAGAAAAGGGCCCGTGAAAGCAGAAGTGCCCAGCACCCATGACAGTCACCGTGTGGCCGGGGCCCTGTGGGCCTCGGCCTCCCGGAAGGAGGGCAGAGTTGATGGTGGTGGGCATGGGTGAAGCCCTCACTCTGCCTGCCCCCCTGCCCCGCTCACACTGTCTCTGGAGGCAGATTTGTGGGAGGAATTGTTGTGTAAAGTCTTTAACGTTTCTGTAGGCACGTGGGGCAGTCTAACTGTTTGGGAGAAGGATCGGGAGTGAGGGGTGAAATCCAGCCTCTTTACATTTATTCTTATGGAAATGATGCCTCTTTATCTATTCTTGCTGTGAGTTGCATTTTCCTGGAGCACAGAGGAGCAGGACTCCGCGGGGAGGCTGTCACAGAGCAGTCACCGCCAGGCAGGGGCAGTCTCTTGAAGGATGAAGGGTTTTTCCAGGTGGATGGGGATGGAGTGATGGTGTCTGGCCAAAGGGGTAGAATTTCACAAAGACCCATTTATGGGGAAGAGCGGCAAATGGACAGGATCACGGCTGCTCTGGAAGGACAGTGGGTGGGGCAGTGCTCAGACTATCTCGTGAGAATTGGAAATGTCTTCAGTCAGTTCCTCCCAGACAGATGGCGGAGGCCTCAACTGCCATGCTGAGAAGCTGGAGCTTTATGCTGTAGGCAGCAGAGGGCCAGCACAGAAACTGGAAAGAGGAAAACAGAATAATTACATGGACATTTAAGAAAGTTACCTCTGGGGGGCCAGCCCCATGGCCGAATGGTTAAGTCCGCACGCTCTGCTGCTGCGGCTCAGGGTTTCACTGGTTCGAATCCTGGGAGTGGACATGGCACTGCTCATCAAGCCATGCTCTGGTAGGTGTCCCACATGCCGCAACTGGAAGGACCCACAACTAAAATATACAACTATGTACCGGGGGACTTTGGGGAGAAAAAGGAAAAATAAAATGTTTATTAAAAAAAAAAAGTTACCCCTGGAGGCCGGCTGGGCAGCATGATGGTTAAGTTCACGTGCTCTGCTTCGGCAACCCAGGGTTTGCGGGTGTGGACCTACACACTGCTCATCAAGCCATGCTGTGGGGTGTCCCAAATACAAAATAGAGGAAGACTGGCACAGATGTTAGCTCAGGGACAATCTTCCTCACCAAAAACAAAAAATAAAAGAAAGCTACCTCTGGCAGCAATTTGGAGAGAGAATCACAAGTGATGAAAGTGTAGGGGGGGAGTGGGGAGGGGGAGGCAGACACCAGAGCAAGGAAGTGAGTGAGGAGAAGGTTCTGCTAGTCCCCACAAGACAGGATGGACCAACGCTGTGGAGGTGAGGACAGAAAGGTGGAAATGGGGCGGGACCGTATTTTACCTGTACAATGGATAGGATTAGTGATGGGTAAGAGGTGAGGGAGGCAGGAGGTGAGAGAAACTGTGGATAACCTCAAAGTTTCTGTCTTTAACCATGGGGGGACGTTGATGCCATACTTAGGGCTTCAATAAGAGAAAGGAAGAGATTTCGGGGTATGGATGGAGAGTTACACCCTGCAGTTTGAGACCCCACGGCCATCATGTGGACACAACCAGCAGCCAGATACAAATGTGGAGCTAAGAAATCGGCAGGAGAGGATTTCAGTGAGGGAATCGCCATCATAAAAGTCGTGCTGAGGCTGTTGCAATGGATGAGATCTGACTGAGAGCTGAAAACAATGGGAGAGAGAGCTGGGAAGGACACTCTGAGGAAGCCGGAAGGCGGGTGTCCAGACAGCACGACAGAGCCACGCAGGCTGAGTAACCACGGTTGTCATCGGCTCCTGGAATCGTGGGGGGTGCTCCCCGTTATTTTCCGTCTTTTTAACTCTTTTATCAGTAACTATGTATTTCCTTTTTTTGCTGAAACAACCTTCTATTGGAAAACTAACAGGGGCGGTCCCCGGTAGGTTAAGCACTGCTGAGAGGCAGGGGGCACTGAAGACTGAGCAGAGATGTAGAGATGGTGGATGGGGTCCATCTCCCAGCCCCCTTCTCTGAGAACTGCTCCCCCTCCACAGCCCTCCAACCCCAGAGGGAACTGGGGCAGCTCCTGGCAGCCATGTTTCTGCCCAGTGACCCCCTCTCCGGCCACAAGTTGGTGGGAGAAGGGTGTGCATGTGACACCAGCTAAGCCAATCAGAGTCCTTCCCAAGACATTGAGCTGAGAGGGCAGCCGACTCTGGTAGCAGGAGGTGTGCGGGGTGAGCTTAGGGCACTTCGGCTGCCGTGAAGGCCGAGGGGAGGGCAGCCACTGAGACCCAGGGTGAGAGCGTTGCAGGCAGAGGCAACAGCCAGCACAGACAAAAGCCTCGGCATGGGAAAACCTCCGCGTTCAAGGAGCTAAAGGAGGCCAGGCTAGGGTTACCAGAAAGAATGGCGGTAGAGGTTGGAGAGAGGGGCAGGGCGAGACCACCAGGGCCTCATAAACCCTGCTGCGTCAGGGTGTTTTCTCATTACAATGAGAAGCTGTTGGAGGGTTTTAGGAAAGGGAGTGGCCCAACCTGGATTACTTGTAAAAGATAAGCGCTGCTGGAAAATGTATCGTGGGGGCGGGGCGAGGGTGGAGAGCAGTTTGCAGGCTCCTGTGACTCCAGGCGGCTGATGGTGGACCAGGCTTCAGGGGGGCAGGGAAGATGGAACACGAGTTCAGACAGGACCCAGTGGTGGCGGGGCCGGAGGCGGAAGGGTGGAATCAGGACAGGCGGTTGGTGATGGTGAAGCTGTAACGGAGGTGGGAAAGGGGAAGACATCGAGACTTCTGTCTGGAGTTGTTAAGTTTGAGGTGTTGATGGCGTGTCCCAGGGGAGACGCTGAGAAGAAGGCAGTGGGGTACATGAGTCTGGAATTAGGGAGACGGGTCGGGACTGGATGGCCCTGCATGCTGGAAATGTAGGTGACACCAGCATGCAGCTGGTGTTACAGCCATGGGTCTAGATGAGACCCACCGGGGAGCGGGAGAGGAGGGGCCCAGCACGAAGGCCTGGAGGCCTCCAACATTCAGAGGCCTGGCAGAGGCGGAGGAGCAGGGAAGGAGGGGGGAAACTGAAAGCAACGTGACCCGGAAGCCCAGAGGAGACCGCCCTGGGTGAGCCCCTGCCAAGGCCGGAGAACAACCCTCTAGATTTGTCATGAGTGAAGAAGTTACCCTGATCTTGAACGATCAGGGTGGATTGGTGAATCTAGAAGTTAAATTGAGGTGGGCCTCATCCTTGACTGGAATCTGGATTAAAAAATAGCTATGAAGGACATTATGGGGGCAAATGGGAAAATTCGAAAATGGACTTTATATTAGATAATGTTGTGTCAGCGCTCGGTTTCTTGTGCGTGGAAATGGTCTGTGGTGACGTGAGAGGGAAGCCTGGTTCTTAGGAGACATGTGGAGTGGTGACTGCAGGGGTCAGGGGTGAGGGAGCAGGATGCCTGGAACTTCCAGTGGCTGCACAATAACAACACACTGCACATACATGGGTATGTTTACCTAGCATAGACATCTTTACGCTGACGTTAGGTCTGTTATCTATCAGAGAGAAAGAGAAAGCAAATGTGGCAAAATGCTAATTGGAAAATCTAGGTGGAGGTTATTTTAACATTTTTCAACTGTTCTGTAGGCTTAAATTTTTTCTTGGGGCCGCCCTGTGGCTGAGTGGTAGAGTTTGCACTCTGCTTCGGTGGCTCAGCGTTTTGCCGGTTCGGATCTTGGGCATGGACATGGCACCGCTCATCAAGCCACGCTGAGGTGGCATCCCACATGTCACAGCTAGAAGGACCCATAACTAAAAAATATATATATATACAGCTATGTACCAGAAAAATAAAATCTTAAAAAAAAAGAAAGAGAATGAACAGCAAGTGAAGAGGAAGTGGAAACATCAACAGGAAAGTTTTCAAAGAGAAATAGGAGAGTAGCCGGAGGTCATATAAAATTTTTAAAAATGAGAGTGTGGTGTGTGTTGACGGGAATGTTCCGTGGAAAGGGAGAAAGTAGTGACGTAAGAAGCGGGGAGAGGTGCCCGGCCAAATCCTCGGGAAGCAGGCAGATGGCCGAGCGCAGGGAGGGCAGCCTTGGGCCCGAGGGGACCTGCACGGAGATGTGTGCTGGGCTGCAGGGTCACTGGTGATGGGCGTTCCTGTCCAATGGCTTCCATTTTCTTCATGAAGTAGGATCCCAGGCTCTTGGCTGACAGGGCCGGGAGGGCAAGTGGGAGGTTCAAGCAGTTTTGGGCACAGGGCCAAGAAAAATCTGGTGAATTTGTTGTTTTGTGTTTAAGATCTGAATGAAGATTATTCATCAGCTCAGGGAAGGAGCCGAAAGGAGAGGTTTAAGTCCTTACGCTTATGCTGCTCACTTTTTCCATCTGTGACGTAAGGGGGTTGAACTGGGAGACCTCAAAAACCCTCCAAACTCCTGTTTGCTCAGGGTCCCTTTCTGTCACCCGATGAGAAGCTTTTGCTGAATAGCCCGTGTTTGGGTTGTTTAAGAATTAAGGATGGCTGGTAAAAATTAGACACTTGCCTAAGAGGTTTCTAAACCAATATATACAGAGAGACACTTGAAAGGCAGGCTGCTTAGGTCGCAGGGCACCCCTGGGAGAGTGAGGGGGGCCGGGGGTCGCCGGGGCTCTGAGATGCCTTCACAGGCGCCCTTTGGATGAACGCAGTACGAGGACCCTTTGAGAGTAAATTCTGTGCCCTCCTGGCTCTTGCTGAAGTTGGCATCACACAGCGTGAAATGAAACAGCACGTTAATGTGATTAACACTGAATAAACCTCCGTGTGTGAGCAAATATAGCATGAAGTAGGCTCAGGAATTTAAAAATATCTATTATTAAAGCAGCCTGCAGGGCTGCAGTGGCGTCTGATGACAAGCCATAGGCTGCTCCCGGAATCAGATATTCCCACAGTCCTTTCCTCGGGCGAAGAGCATTCACAGGCTTCTGGACCAGTGCTCCCTCCAGAACCTCTCGGGGCTTATTGCCACTGCCCCTTTTTATAGATGAAGAAACTAGGAGCATCGTCCACAGTTTCCAACGTCATTGGAAGCAGAGAGCATGGACGTCATCACAGGCTCCCTAGTGACTGGCCGAGAGCCAGGGGATGGGCAGGAGCCTGGCGCCTGAGGGCTGGCCGGTGGGCCCTGGGCACTGCGCCGGGCGGCGCAGGCTCTGTGCTGAATGCCTCCCGCAGATGGTCTCACTTAGCCTTGACAGCAGCTCTTGGCGGTTGGTATTATTAACCCCAAGAGGAAACGGAGGGCAGAGAGGTTAAATAACGTGCCAAAGGTCACCCAGCAGAATCAGGATTCAGGCTCAGATCTGTCTGAAGCGAAGCTGTGCTCCTGAACTGCCTGGCTGAAGACTGTCTTCCAGGAGAGCACAGAGTGGACATTTGGAATTCTTGCAGCCGCTTTCCTCAAAGGCGGTCAGCACAGTGCTGCGCACAGGCCGTAAGGCGCTCAACAAGTCTCGGCCACTGTCGGCTGAGGGACTGGCAGTCTGAATGGATGGAGGAGTGGAGATGGGAATTCCTGTCTTGTGGGGTCTTTCTCTTCAAATTGAAGATTTCCCCATAGCTTATGAATGCGCAATCTAATTAAGGCAAAAAGGCATCAGAGAATTGCTGGGCCTTTCCTTTATTAACTGTCAAGTCCAATCTGTAGGCTGTTTACGTGCCAAGGTCAGAGATCAGTCCTTAGCTGCTCTCCTTTCATTCATCTGGCAAAGCCCGGAACATAAAGTTTATTGATGCAAAACTGATTGGCAGCCAGGGGTAACGAGGTGGCGGTGACAGGGATTATCAGAAGGAGTTCTAAGCCATGCTGAGGTCAGTCCTGAGCCTTTGCTGTGCTAACTTCCGTGCTCCAGGTTACTGGGTCGGAGCTCTCCGCACTGCAGTCTAGATGAGCAGCCAATGTCTGCACCTTGGGCAGTGTTCAGGGAGTCCATCAGGATGGGGAGGGGAAGGAGTCCTCACTCCTGGACCTGTCCGTTAATTTGGAACACAGAGAGTGAGGCATGGAAAGTTAGGTAGGGATGGTCCTAAACTTCACAGATCAGGGCTGGCCCTGTGGCCAAGTGGTTAAGTCTGTGCGCTCTGCTTCGGTGGCCCAGGGTTTCACCAGTTTGGATCCTGGGCGCGGACATGGCACTGCTCATGCCACGACTAGAAGGACCCACAACTGAAAAAAATATATACAACTATATGCTGGAGGGATTTGGGGAGAAAAAGCAGAACCCCTCCCCCCCCAAAAAAAACCCTTCACAGATCAAAGGAATTCCTGCGTAAGACTCCATCAGACAGGCCTGGGAATCTGAAAGAGGAAAGTCATTGTTATACCTGCGGTTTGCAGCCAGCTCATGACTCCCTGCCTCTGGCTGGCTCCTGCCAGTGCCTCCTCCGTGTCCACTGGCAAAGAGAGGTGGGGAAGCATGCGTGGGTCCACACTTGGCTCTACCTGCAGAGCATCCTCGGGATAAAAACCAGGAGGCAGGCAGTAAGTTCCAAGAAAGGGAGGTGGACCTAGGAGTTCTGGCTCGTGCCACTCAAGATGGGGAAAGGACTCAAGTATTATTCCCTTTTCCAGGACCAAACTTGATCCTGTCTGATCTGAGAAAAAGCCCTGACTGCAGGTCATTTTATTTTATTTTATATTTATTTTTTTTGAGGAAGATTAGCCCTGAGCTAACTGCTACCAATCCTCCTCTTTTTGCTGAGGAAGACTGGCCCTGAGCTAACATCCATGCCCATCTTCCTCTACTTTATATGCAGGACGCCTACCACAGCATGGCTTGCCAAGCGGTGCCATGTCCGCACTCGGGATCCGAACCAGTGAACCTCAGGCAGCCAAAGCAGAATGTGCGCACTTAACCGCTGCGCCACCGGGCCGGCCCCTGCAGGTCATTTTAAATGCCTTCTTCGTCCCTGTCACTCAGAGAGAGTGGTTTTCCACAGCAGACAGCCATCTGGACTTAACTCCCCACATTCACACATCACAAAGTAAAACAGTCCATTTAGAAGCAAAAAATAACAAAATTAAACAGACCAACCCCCCAACCCACCCTTGTTTTATTTCCTTAGGAAGCAGGCCAGGTTCAAGGTCTAGACTGAGCAGGGAATGTCTCCTTTCCTGGCCTGTTTCTGGACAGGCACGGGGGCAAAGTCCCTTTCCCTCCTCTCTGTGGCAGGGCTGGGCCCAGGTTGCACAGACCTCCAGAGAGGATCGTCCGCCGAGGAGCAGAGCAGGACCCGGGGCTCCGCTGGCCTGGCAGGGACTGTCCCTTGAGTTCAGTCAACGAGTGTCGAACATTTGCTATTGTCAGGCACTAGGAGAGGAAGGTGATTGAGAAAGAATCCTGGAGACCCACATGCCAGCCACTAACCATAATCTATCGTAATAAATGCTATATTCGCAGTAGGAATAAAGTGTTTTGGGTGCACAGAGAAAGAAGGGGACTGGGAAAGGCTTCAGTGGTTCTCAAAGTGGTGCCCAGAGCAGCAGCAGCCTCCCAAAGCAAGTTGTTAGAAATGCAAATAAGAGGCCCACCCTGGACTCACTGAATCAGAAACTCTGGCAGCGGGGCCCAGCAATCTGTTTGCAGAAGCCCCTAGGCGATTCTGATGCAAGCTCAAGTCTGAGAATCACGCAGGGATTGGCAAACTACCCTGCAGCCAGCAGCCTATTCTTGCAAATAAATAACTGGAACGTAGCCATCATCATCCATTTACATCCTGTCTATGACTACTTTCCTGCCACACCAGCCAGTTGAGTACTTGCAACAGAGACAAGACAGCCCGCAAAACCTGAAATATTTACTATGTGGCCCTTTACAGAAAAAATTTGCTGCCCTCCAAAGAGTAGGGGCGAGAGAGGCTAGTCCCCTGGGCCCCTGGATCCCACCTCTGCGGCTGGTGCTGCTGGGGCCTCTGGCAGCTACACTTCAGTTGGCTGGAGGCTGGGACTCAGTTCTAGTTTGGGGACTTCCTGAAAACTCTAGACAAAGTAATTTTATGTATGATAAATGCGTGTCAGTCAACACAATTAGGAAGGTAGGTTTTTAAAATGAGCAGGAGAAGAGGTCCCAGCTCCAGGAGGCCCCGGCTGCTGACGGCCCGTTCTGCTAAGTGCTGTGCTCGAGCCTTTCTGTAGCCCAGCTCCACCTTCTAAGCTGAGTATTGTGTCCCCATCTTACAGATGAGGGAGCTGAAGCTTGGAAAACAAAATAACTAGTCCAAGTTCACAGAGCTCAGCAAAGTAGAGCTTGGACTGATCCTGGATCAGCCTTGCTCCCAGGTGAGGCTCTTGCCCCACACCTACGTCTGTTTTCCCAAGTAGAAGATGGAAACCTCTCTATTGGAGAACGGGGCACCTCGCAGGGATCTGTTATAACACGCAGACTTCTCATACTTTTTCCAGTGGAGGAGACGTGTCAGCAAGGGCTGGAGAACTCCCCCCAGGCCTGCATCCTGGGGGTGTCTGATCCTCTGGGGAGCGCAGTGACAGACAGGAAGGCAGGAGATGTAGGGCCCACAGGAGCGCAGGACCAGCGCTCCCCTGTGTGAGCCAGACAGGGTGGGTGAGACCACACAAACGCTGAATCGGTGCTACATGCCAACACCACAGGCCGCAGGTCCTTCCTTCCAGCTCCTGGGTTGTCATTTGGGGGTATGAGTCAGGGGCACCCCAGGAAGAAGGATTTGGTAGCTAGGTGAGTTTTGTGTCCATGTGAGGAGACAGAAAAACCTATCAGGATATTTCCTGCTCTGATACAGGAGTGGAATGGAATCAGCTGGCCAGTAAGATGCCAAGTTTGTGACCAGATCGGGAAACCTGTTACTACGTGACATCTGAGCCACAGCGATGCTGGTGACTGAAAGTCAAAGCAAAGGTAAAATCTTGCCCTGCTGCCACTTAAGAAACCTGGGGCTACAACACCATTGTCTGGGGGGCTGAAACAGTGACCAAGAAAGTCCTGCCTTCCCCAGTTATCTGTTTTGGCTTCCAAATATTTTGTTAGAATAGGAAGACAAAAAACATTCTTAACAAACAAAAAAAGAGCTCGGCATGTCAGGCAGAAGTTAAAACCTCTGAAGGAAGCATTTTGAGGAGAAGACTAATGATAAACTGCTTTCTCTCATCAGACAAATCAGTGCCCATGATCTGACATTTTTATTATTTAAACAAGCATGTCTGGAGAGTCTTCTCTATGCCAAACGTTCTTTCTTATCTTTCTTAACCTAGGTTACAAGGGCCCATCCTCAGCAGCGACTCTGAAGGGCAGGTCATACGAGCAGCCCCATTTCACAGGTGGTGCGGCCGGTGCTCAGGCAGGTCAATGATACTTGGCTGAGCCGCATCAAGGGTGTGTGGCAGTGCCGATTTCAAACCCAAGACTTGGGACTCTGTGTCTTGTTTTCCTTTCACAGCATCACATTCACTCCACAACTGAATCTGGACTTAGGGAAGGGCACTGGGAGACCAGGGAAACACGCTCCCCAAAGTCCGCGAATAGCTTCACTTTGAGAGAGTAACGTGTTTTTGGGGCAGTGGTTCTTGGATCAGATGGAACCACACCCCCATTGATAATGGACACCGGGCTGCCGCGCAGATGGGTGATACAGGCCGTAGAGCACGTGCAGGTCTCTGGGGCTGGCCGTGACCTCATCCTCTCTTTCCCTGTTGCAACTATTGTTTTAGGGAGATCTTGCCTTGAAAGAATAATTTCATCTTGCATTTTTACATGATACTCTTTTTTTTTTTTTTTCAAATTTCAAAAGACTTGTGTTAACCGGCTTAATCCTTAGAGCAACCTCAGGAGGACAGTGTTAGCTCTCAGTTTGATGGATGAGGAAATGCAAGTGACTTGCCTAAACTCTTAGGCTACTGAATGTTAAAGCAGAGTCTAACACCTGAGGCCTCACCAAGATACCTGCAAAACCCCAGAACCAAACTCGGAAGACTCTCCAGTGATGGACGAGACCAGGCACCTACAAAGAAGCGGAGTTGGCTGAAAACGGGTGATCCGAATTTCTAGGAAAATATCAGCCTGTACGTTGCTTGTGGTTTCAGAAGAGGTGTGATCTGCCCACCCAGTGTCTAAGAGAGAGGAGTCTAAAAAGCAGGGCTTTGGGGTAATTCCACGAGAGGGACAGACCCCTGTAGTGTCCTTTTAGAAGACAGAGCCCTGTTTTGAGGAAGTGGGAACAGCAGCTGAATATAGCTTGACACAGTGGAGCCATTAAGCTTATCCCACTTTCTCCCTGCTCACCCAGGAAACTTCTGGTTGTGGTTTCCTTCCTGAGTAGCTTCCCTGTGAGGAGAGTCTGCTGGTCAAATGTTGCTACTTGGCAGTCATGTTCTCCTTTTAAAATGGATGAGTTGGCATCCTGGATTGTGTACCATTCTCTCTGGATTTTGATTGCATTCTTCCTGAGTCGGATTAACTCTGGGGGACCTGAGAACTGAGCACCAGATTCTGGGTGATGGTGAATTTGGTAAGAGTCTTATCTGAGTAATCGACTGCTCATGTCTAAGCCTTCAAAGGAAGTGGAAACTAACTGCCAGGTAGGGAAGTTGTGGAACACGATCAATATTGGGTAATGAAGAAAGAAACCAGAACGAGGTGAAGGAAAGTTAGAGTTAACCGAATCAAACTAAAGGAGCAGGTGGAACCTGGAGAAGACCCTGAGAACTCAGGTCTACTCACGGGCAAAGGATCAAATAGCCGGAGGGGAAGTGGGGCTGAAAAGTGGGAGCCTACAGGGAAGACTGTGTCCTGGGTCTACCCATGTGGAAGGCCTAGAAAAGGCCTCATCTGAAACAGCCAGCAGGCAAAAATGTAGACTTCGATCAGGGTCACAGCCAGTCCGACAAACTAAGAACTACCAACGGCGCCTTGCAAATTATGAGATGGAATGGGCGGGCGAAGGAGGGGTGGAACCGAGTCCTCGGTGCTCCTGAAAGAGCCTAGACCCAGCAGAGCAGGGGGCATTTCCTACCTCCTTGTGCCGCCTCCTCGTCTGCGCGGTGGCCTCCCTCTGGTTGTAAAGATGAAGAGTGATAATGATCTTGCTCATATTCCAGTACCTGCCCCACAAATGCTTGCAAGTGCTTTTTTTTTTTTTGAAGAAGATTAGCCCTGAGCTAACATCTGCCACCAGTCCTCCTCTTTTTGCTGAGGAAGACTGGCCCTGAGCTAGCATCCGTGCCCATCTTCCTCTACTTTATATGTGGGACGCCTGCCACAGTATGGCCTGACAAGTGGTGCCATGTCTGCACCCGGGATCCGAACCCACGAACCTCGGGCCTCCAAAGTGGAACGTGCTCACCTAACCACTGCACCACCGGGCTGGCCCATCAAAAGTGCATTGTGTTATAATCCCTATCCTTTGCGATTAGGCATTAAACACAGGCTCAAGAAACTGAAACTCAGCATCAAGTACCTCATTACGCCAAAACCCCAGTGATTGCAGTCGGCCTGTGTACTCAGTTGGGCAGCAAGCATCTTTATCGTGCAAAGCCCGGAAAGACACAGCAGCTTTGCCTGACAAAGTCAGCCTGCAAGTTCTGGCCCCAGGGCATTTTCACTCACTGTTCTCTCTGTCTAGAAGGTTCTTCCCCCAGACAGTGACAGGGTTTGCACCTTTATTTCATTTAGGCACCTGCTCAGATGTCCCATTACTAGAGAAAAGCTGTCCCTGAGCTGTCTCCCTATATAAAGTAGCACCCCTCCTGCCAGTGGGAGCTAGCACTCTACAATTTTGTGTTTACTGCCACTTTCTCTGACTAGCAGGCACATGAGAGCAAGGATTTGGTCTGGGGCTCTGCTCTGTCTTTCCTTTTTAAATTTTATTTTGTTACTTCTTTTGGTGAGGAAGATTGGCCCCGAGCTAACATCTGTGCCAATCTTCCTGTATTTTTTATGTGGGATGCTGCCACATCATGGCTTGATGAGCAGTGTGTAGGTCTGTGCCTGGGATCTCAACTGGCGAAGCCTGGGCCACAGAAGCAGAGCGCATGAACTTAACCACTATGCCACTGGGCCAGGCCCCTGCTCTTTCTTTTTAAACTGCCCTCCTCACTTCCTTCTCCTCAAAAGCCTAGCAGAGTTGTCTCTTGAAAGGGCCTGGAGGTCCTTCTCACTCTGTCATGGAAAGGCAGCTACTTGCCAGCAACGTATCATACACAGAAGATAGGACACACTTCATGTAATGGAACTAACATGTGGCCATGCCAGCTAGGTATCGGATGGAGAGTGCTCCAGGTGGAGGGGATAGTGAGTGCAAAGTCCCTGAGGTGGGAGCAAGCCAGTGAGGCTGGAGTGGAGGAGCTGGGAGTGGGAATGGAGGAGAGGATAATTCTAAGGTTTTTGGTCTAAGTAATGAAAGTATGGAATTGACTTTTTTTTTACAATGAGTCAGCTGGGGGAAGGAGCAGGTTTCGGATGTGTTCAGTTTTATGATGCTTTCAGGTTGGCAGCACCTGCCATGAATCCTGCAGTATGTAAGCACTGCTTTATGTACCACGCTGCCTCCACTGTGCAGATAAGGAAACCGAGGCACCAGGACCTAGGTCTCAGAACATGTGTGTAGGAAGGCTGTGATGTGAACCCAGGCTGCTTCTCCACGGGTTTGTCACCCTGAGAAGCACCCGTCACTGACGGAAGAGCTAAGAAAGGACTTGCTTGAAGTTGGAAAAATTGAGTTTATTTTGGATAAGGCACAGAGCTCTTTTCCAAATTCTAGAAGACCAGGACAAAGAAGGCCCTTCTGTAGTCGGACCGATAAGTTTAGGGCCAATAACAGGAAACACCACATTGCAGGGGTGTCAGGGCTGCAGTCCCTTTGAGGTTGCTGGCAAATCCATTTCCATGTCCCTTCAGGCTGTCACATGGTGCTGAAACAATGGAATGAAACGTGGGAAGCCCATTGGAGGTGATTTTCATGGGTTACACTCCATTTTTCATATTTTCTAAGATTTGCATACTTAGAAATCATTCACAAAAATACTAGTAATAGAATGGACAAGCCTTTCAGAGCCTTGATACCCAGTGTGGTCTGCAGACCAGCAGCAACAACGTCACCTAGGAGCTGTCAGAAATGCAGAATCGTTGGCCCCATCCCAGACATTTTGAATCAGAATCAGCATTTTAGCAAGATGCCCAGGGGATACTGATGCTCGTTACAGTGTGCGAAGCCCTGGCCTAGAGCAGAGGTCGACAAACTTTTTCTGTAAAGGGCCAGATAGCAAACATTTTAGGCTTTTGCCAGCCTGTCACAACTACTCAATTCTGCCATCGCAGCACAAAAGTAGCCACAGACAATATGCACCGGAATCAGTATGGCTGTGTTCTAATGAAACTTTATTTATGGACACCAAAGTTAGAATTTTGTATATTTTCATGTGTCATGAAATACTATTCTTCTTTTGATTTTCTTTCAACCATTAAAACCGTAAAACTCTTTAGCTCAGAGGCCTTACAGAAACAGGCCCATCTTCTGACTTGCCTTTCTGGGCTGACCAGCCCCAGGCCTCTTACCCTAACCAGAGGGATCTCCTTCCTTCTTCTCTGTGGGCGTGAGGCTCAGGCCCCCTTTCCCTCCTGACCTGTGTCAGTATGTTTGAAGGTTCATGGCTTAAGCCTAATGTGAAAAGTCAACAGAAGAACTGAGATTTAATATACTTTACCAGTTTCCACAAATTACTGTGTGTTTGTTGTTGTTTCTTATCTTGCTGTTTTCTTTCTGAGAAAGACCAGTGTGGAGAGTTCAGTGCTAAGGGGAGGGGGCTTGTTACAGGTAAGTGGCATTTATTCTCTTTTGCCCCTTTATTTGTCTATTTTACACTTCAGCTGCTCAGAAGGAACACACAACGCAGGGAAAGACAATTACTAAAAAGAAGTAACTCTTGGGGAGGGAGCTGGAAGAGGCAAGTAGAGAAGGGAAGTGCTCTCCAGGAGAATAAGAAGATTGTTCCAGCATCAGTGGGCTGCAGGGAAGAACGCACGACTTGATAAATAAAGCAAACTGTGTCAAGGAGAGTTGCTCAAGAAGTTTCTGAAGCAAGCTGGGCAGTGGGAGGACACGATACACAGAGATAGGAGAGTGACCGGCAGAGACTTACTGAGATCGGAATTTTTAATCTGTACCGCACTTATGGCTACCAGACACTTGCATCTTGTTGGGAACGGGGAGAAGAAAGGAAATAACACTGACTAAATGCCTATTGTATGCCAGGCACGGCTACAAGTCATTTCCCATCATTATTCCAGTTTTAATTAAAGCCACTCATGGAATTAGGTATGCTCACCAGCGAGAGGAACCTGAGAGGTGAAGAGATGAGATTGGAACTTAGTTCTCTTCAACCAGTTTCCCTGATGTTCTGCACTGTCCCACCTAGAATGATCTATAGTGCAAATAGTGTCTTCACAAAATTCTTTATTTCTTCATACCATTAGAGATCCTCAATTCTCAGGGGTGGGGGAAGAACAGAAACAGAACATGCAACTTTATGTCTTTCTCTACTCCCCCCCCCCCACCCAAAACAAATGTAATGGTTTCATTTAAAAAGACAGCAAGTTCTTTTTCTGTGATGAAGAAAAAACCACCTCTAAACGAGTCAGTACATTGGCAGCATGGTTTCCTAAGTTAAACTGCGTGCTGCCAAATCAATCTAATGACAAATGTATAAATCCTTGGCAGAAATGTGAACTTTGGGGACCATTTATTCAGGGATTACTAAGTCAGGCATATATATTATCTCATTTAATCCTCCAACAGTCCTGTGAGGTTTTAACATTATTTTATGGATAAAGAAACTGAGGCTTAAAGAAAAATATCTTGCTTAAAGCTACTCAGCTGGTAAGAGGCAGGGCCAAGATTAAAACCAAGGACTTTGACTAGGAAGTCTGTCCTCTTAGCTACTACACTGCAGGTTCCTTTTAGCAAAGGAATCATGCAAGTTAGGATTTCCAAGCATTGTCAACCTGCTCAGTACCATATGCCACAATCTCTTGCTGAAGATGGTGGCTATTATGAGACATTCAAGATGCTGGACAGTCATCAGTGCAGCACGGGTGAAAGGGCAAAAGGAGGCTACATTACTCGAGCTTTCCCCAGTGTCTTTCTCAGAACACCTTTCCCAAGAGATGCCCTGAAACAACCACCAACCAACCACAAACCAGGGTGGTGTTTCCAAAATCAAACAGGAAAACACTGAACACCCCAACCCCCTCCTGGAGATTGCCATATGCATAATACACGTCATAGGCTCTAAGGAGTATTGAAATAAAGGATTCTGCTTCACTTTCACCCAGTTTCCCAAGAACCAATGAAATGTCTACTCCCTTTAAAGAGACTTGTCACACGCTCCCCTGAAGGCAGGAAGGACCAGATGATCAACGTGTGCATCTTCCAGTCAGGTCCATGTTTGAACCTCTACAGTTGATGGGAGCTGGGCCTCTGCATGGGGCAGGCCACCATTTGCCAGTCCATGACAAGTTGAGTTTCACAAAGTTGCCATGTGACCAACTTTAAACAAGTTGGTTCAGGAAACAAGGTTAAATCACATTGTAAGAGGAACCATCTGACAACAGAACTTATTTTGCAACTATCCATCTTCTTCTGGGAAAGAGTGAGCCCTACTGTCTGTGTTCTTTCCCCTACTGTTGATATTTGATATTTTCATTTACATGATGCTTATAAATAGAAGCACCCAATCTCTGTGGTAAGCAAATTCATTAAATTCCTATGAGCAATTCCTACTGGAATGAGTGTTAAACCTAGAGTGGGGCTGTGAATAGACCTATGATGGTGTAAGGGTGTAAGTGCTTTGACATGCAGAGAAAAACATACAAGGAAAAGTGAAACTAAAAATCTCATCTTTCCCTGCATTCCAATGATCACTTTATTTTTTAATTTATTTATTTTTGAGGAAGATTAGCCCTGAGCTAACTACTGCCAATCCTCCTCTATTTGCTGAGAAAGGCTGGCCCTGAGCTAACATCAGTGCCCATCTTCCTCTACTTTATATGTGGGATGCCTACCACAGCATCACTTTTGCCAAGCGGTGCCATGTCCACACCTAGGATCCAAACTGGCAAACCCCGGGCCAAGAAGCGGAACATGCGAACTTAACTGCTGCGCCACCGGGCCAGCCCATCATCACCTCATTTTTTTTCTGCTTTTCTCCCCAAATCCCCCCAGTACATAGTTGTATATACATATTTTTCAGTTGTGGATCCTTCTAGTTGCGGCACGTGGGATGCCACCTCAGCATGGCTTGATGAGTGGTGTCATGTCTGCGCTCAGGATCGGACCTGGCAAACCGTGGGCCGCCGAAGTGGAGCGTGCGAACTTAACCACTAGGCCACTGGGCCGGCCCCCAATGATCACTTTAAATAACTACTTTTAAAAATGGAATCATAGCCTTCTAGACCTGGAAAGAACTTTGGAAATCTAAACTCCTCCTTCAGAGGTGAGGTTGTTGAAGCCTGAAAGGGTTAGGTAACAGGCCCATGCAGCTTGTCTGTGGAAGGGCTGGGCTGGAACTCAGTTCTGACTCTCTGTCCAGTGCTCTTGCTCTTAAAGTCTTCTCTCCTCATTTAAGACATTGCAGTGTCATTTTAAGGAGTTGCTTTCTCGATGGTTTGCTGTAATGGAAAGCTTGCCCGATTTGCTTTTCTGTGTTGGAGTGGAAGGCAAGTCATCCGTACACTATCTGCCTCTTGCTTCTGCTCCCGAGGGTCCTACACTTTTCTCTCTGTCCTGCCCTCTGCCCCCAATGTGCTCTCCCCCTCCCCTTCAAACACTGTTAACTGGGGAAGTCTGTGTGTGCGCTTCCCAGCCTGGCTGGGATCCCGAGGAAGGTGACTCTTGGTTTAATGGAGTCGTTCCACAGTGCTTGAATTTGCCCAAGGGTTTGGCAGGTCAGACAACTAACAAAAAGCAACCTGCCATCCTCTGCCCTTTCAGCAGGTCTGTGTTCTGTTAATACAGGAAGAATTAAGAAGTAATAAGGAAGAAAAAAAGGCAGAAACTCCACTTGAAGTACTTGCCTACCCCCTGGAAAGGTTCAAGGCTGTTGTTCATTGTCTGAATTTTTCCCCTGTGATTCCCTTGTAGTCCCTAAGTCATCTTCTTGATCTTGATCAGACATCTGATCAAGGAAGCATCAGAGGAAAAGAAAAAGTTGGGTATTTGCATTGAAGTCAGTGTCCTGGCTCACAGAAGTCGGCGGAGAAGGTGATTTTTTTCTTTGCAGCTCGGCGATCAGAGCGGGGCCTTTTCCTACGCAGGAAGCCCTCCTCCGCTGCAGGGGCTACTGTGCACAAGAACTCACCTTTTCCTATTTCTCATTCCTCAGCAGACATCCTGTGAGGGGCAGTCTTTTTTTTTCCTTCCAGCACTTATCCTCAGACTCCGCTAAGTACCCAAGAGGGCCGTGTTTTTAATCAGAGGTTGAAATGGAACCTCCCCCTGGGTGCCCTGGGGAGAGTCCCTTTGGGGCAGCGCCCCCCTTCCGGAGGGCAGCATCCTGGTGGGGGCGGGGGCTCGGCTTCATCCCAGGGCACCTTTTGTCCCTGGAGACGCCCTGCCAACCAGGTATGTGGAGGGAAAATGCTGTCCGCTTTCCAGGGCGGCAGGTGTGGGTCAGGGGAGCGGGACGGTCGCGGGACAGCCACCACGGGTGGGCACAGCGAACTCACTGACCGGGCGTCTCCGGGGAAGTTCGGGCGGGTCCGCCGGCTCACGGGCTTTCTTCCTCCGAAATCCGTCCCTGGATCCCCAGAGCAGCCTCGCTTCTCACCCGAACTCGTGAAGCCGAGGGGTTAGGCGGGCGCGGGGTCCGGCCAGGCGCACGCGGGAAGCGCCTGGCCCGGGCGGCGAGGCCCCTCCAGCGCCGGTCCGCGGCCCAGGATGCCGGTCCGACCGCCTCGGCCGGGGCCGCTCATACAAAGACGGCAGCGGGGCTCGGGGGCTCCGGGGCTCCGGGGCTCCGGGCCGGGCAGGTCTCGGGGCGGCCCGACCTCCCTCCGCGGCGCGGCCCGTCCGCCGGCGCCGCCCGTCCGCCCGCGCCCAGCCGCCCGGCGAGGCGGCGGCCTCCTTCGCCGCGCGGGGTCCCCTGGTTAACCCCTGCCCGCCAGCCCGGCCGCTGATTGGAGGAGGCGGGGCGCCGGGGCAGCGGGGACCCCCCCACCTTCCTCGTCCCCTCCCCCTCCTCCCCCACTGTCGGCTCTTCCCCCACCCCCCCAGGACCCCCCCTGCCTCCCAGCCGTGCAAATCTCGCGAGGAAACACGCGGTTTCACTAGTGTGTTTACACCGATCACTACTAATCCGGACCGAACCGATCCGGATTAAGGGGCCGGAGGCGGGTCCTGGGCACCAGCGGTTCCGACCCCCCCGCCCTCCACGCCGCACCCGAGTGGCCCCGAGCCGAGCGGGCCCCCTCCTCCCGGCCCGGCCTGGGCCCTCCTGCGCCTCCCTTGGCCTTTGTCCGGCGCCAGGAGGCCGGTCCCGCGCCCCCCGCGGCCGCCCGGGCCCGGGCCCGCGTCGGGCGCCTGGCTCTGTACGCGAGCCCGGGGATCTGCGGCCTCCGCGGCCCCCCTCCCCCGCCCGCCCTCTCGTGGAGCCCGGCGCCGGCGGCGGCTGCCTGGGCGGGGGGTTGCGGCGCTCAGGAGAGGCCCCGGCTCCGCCCCGGGCCTGCCCAGGGGGAGAGCGGAGCGGTCCGCAGCCGGGTCGGGTCGGGGCCCCTCCCGGGAGGAGCGTGGAGCGGCGGCGGAGGCGGCGGCAGGTGAGAGGCTGAGCCCCGGGCGGGGGAGGCCGCCGGGCCTGGGGCATTAACCGTCCGGGGGACCCCCTCGCTGAGGAGTCTGCGGCCTGGGCCCACCCGGGGCCGGCGCCGGGCCGCAGCTCCTCGGCGCGGAGGCGGGAGCGGCTCCCTGAGGGCTGCGGGTCGCCGAGGGGCCGGGCCGAAGATGGGGGAGGCCCAGGCGGCCCCGGCCTGGGAGTGGGGCCGGCGGGCGGCGGAGAGAGGGGGCCGCGCCGGCAGCTGGAGGCCCCGGCAGCCTCCCGGGCGCCCCCGAGAGCTGGCCCGCCCTCCCTCCGTGACAGGTGGGCCTGGAGTTGGGGAAAGTTTGCAGCCGGCGGCAGGCGAGGGGCGCTGGGACCAGGCCCCATCGGTCCTGCTTCCCGGCTGTGGGCTCCGGGGAGGATCCCAGTCCAAGGCCCCGCTGCAATGAGACAGAGTGGCTATTTCCTTAACATGAGTTGACATTAAATGGAATAACCGCTGGGGCGTCATTTTCTGGGCCAGGCCTGGGGATGGAGGTTTAGGAAATGTTCCGAGAGACCCTGGGGTTTGAGGGAGGCTGCAACCTCTGCCATTCCGGCCTCGATTAGGGCAGGGCGAGACGCGAGGAAGGCCACTGAGGGGAACGACACTCGCTCAATCTCCTTTTCCCTTTCTTTTTCGTCTTTTAAAGATGCCTTTCTACGTTTCCGAGAATTTCTGAATTCCCTCTCTAACCTGCACTTGTCTGTGTGGGTGAAACTTTAATTTGTCACCCTTTCATTCCCCTTTGCCCCGGGCCCTCAATCCAGGAAGGGAAATGAAACTGGAGGACTAGTAGGGGTTGTTACTGGAAATTGTGGAGTCGTTAGATTGCAGAGGAGAATGTTTAATTCGTGTTTTCAGTGAACTTTTAAATCATACCAATAACTATTTAATAATACGTTGGAAGTGGTTCTATGTAATGGTGTGTGCTCCTTTTCCACTTTTAATGTTAGAGAGGTTTCCAATGGGTTCTGCAAGAGTTGATCTCTTGCAAAGGATGGACGTAATTGTTGAAAGTCGCCTGTGCATTAATTGGTCGTGGAAGGAGTTTAAAAATGGTGTCCTCCTGCCCCTCCCTGCTTGGAAGGAGTGCTAAAAGCAGACGTCTAAAGAAACCTACTGTTCCAGGTAGTGGTCAGAAAAAGGTTTTGTAAAGGGATGCTTATGGAGCTATACTAGTTTCCTGAGTGATTGCAGGTTGATGGTTTTACCATGGGTTCTCGATTAGATTTGAAATAATTAATCCCTTTTTTCATGAGCTGCTGTGAGCTCTTCAGAGAAAAGAGCTATGTAATAGCATTATTTGAAGTTATTTGTAGCTTCTGATTCATGCTATATTTTGAAATTAATACCGATGATTTATATTTTTAGTTTAAGAACTAGTTCTTGTGTGTTTGGGAAAGAAATATCTAAAAGTACTTAGCTAAATTCAAAAGTTGATAGAAGGAATTTTTTTTTTTGCAAGTTAGTCCTTTTACAGATCAACTTTTACAGGGATCAGATGAAGGGTTTCAGGGTTTTTTGCTGTTAAAATCAAATCAGAAATAGAGAAGAATAAGTGGCCCTTAAAAGAGGACTTCTGAGGCACTTTATAACTTTAAATATATTACTCTTTGATGCAGCGCATTGTAGTGTATCACTTGAGTGTGGTATTTACTTCAGGTTTACCTGGATGTGATCATTCAGTGACATAATTACTGTGAGTTTTGTTTGTGAGGAACCTAAAAATTGGTTCTTCACATTTTAGTTTTTGTGGTCTCACAACCTACTTTTTCTCATTTCAGTAGAAATGATGGAAGAATTGCATAGCCTGGACCCACGACGGCAGGAATTATTAGAGGCCAGGTTTACTGGAGTTGGTGTTAGTAAGGTGAGTAAAATGATGATAATGAACGCTGTTCACAGTCTAATTGAAACACATTTAAAAAACAGTTAAGAGCAGTTTGGGTGGATCATACTGATAGATTGCAGGGGAGTAGATTTGGCTCATGGTTCCAGTGAGCTTTTAAATCCTACCAGTCATTCCCATCGTGTAACAGTGTGGTTGAAGGTATTCTATATGGGCCTGTGTGCTGCTTTCCCCCTCTGGTAGGGGAGCGATTTCCCATGGGTCTCGTTGCAAGGATACTGACGGAATGTGTATCTAGCTTCTATGCCGGATTTTGTCAAAAACTCCTCAGTCAGAAGAAAACTGTTGGTGGAAAGGTCTTGGTGTGGCTTCATTACGCTGGAGTTTGGGGATGGCTGCGTGGTAGAGTTTGGAAACGTCTGCGTCTGCTACGTCCGTCAGTTCTCCCAGTCTGCAGTTCAGCACATGCTGCCTGGTTGTTCCCCGAGACTGCTTTCTCTCTCCTTCTCTTATTCCTCCTTGTTCAGTCTGTTCATTTTTGTTCTGGGAGTATAAAGTAAGATCAAGCCCCCGTTAACAGTCAGGTGTTAAGTTAAGCAATGTCACGGCTTCCTGTGTGTCCTTACATACCTGCTACTTCACCCCTCTGCTGTCATAGGATGGTATTGGTACAATATGTAAAACATATTTATCATTTTAATACTACATGTAAAATATATTTATGATGTTTTATTTAAAAGCTCACCAGTCCAAAATTGTTGGATTACTTGGGCTCGAGACTTGTTAATTTTTTTTTTTGAGGAAGATTAGCCCTGAGCTAACATCTGTCACCAATCCTCTTCTTTTTGCTGAGGAAGACTGGCCCTGAGCTCACATCTGTGCCCATCTTCCTCTATTTTATATGTGGGACCCTTGTCACAGCATGGCCTGACAAGGGGTGCGTAGGTCCACACCTGGGATCCAAACCAGTGAACCCCGGGCTGCCGAAGCAGAACATGCGAACTTAACTGCTGTGCCACCAGGCTGGCCCTGAGACTTGTGAATTTTTGATCTTTGACTTCTTGTGAACATTTCTTTCTGTGCTTTTCAAGAAATCTTATTTTTCGTGATGACCTAGACGTTAGTCGCATGCTTTGGATAGTAGCTTCTTAAAAAAGAAGGTGTTTGTCAAGGTTTTATTGGAAAAACTGGCTGCTTTGATGGGTCTCATAATTTTGGTGAGCTGGAACAGCTTGATAGTTTTTGTTCTTTCAACAGATGTTGAGTGCCTGCTGCACACTAGGCATTGTGCAGGATGTTGGGTATGATGCATCAGCCCAGTGCCTCCTAGTCCCCTTTGTGGAGAGAGCAAGAGATACAGACAGACAGAGATAGTCCCGTGCTGAGAGCTGTGTTAGAGCTGTGATGGGGTGCTCTGGAACATGAGATTTGTTATACCCTTGGTAGTTCTTCGTTTCTTTGGCCACTTTAATTAAATAACGGACTTTTGTCGCACTTTGGAGCGTGGCTTTATTCTTGACTGTTGTTACATATATATTTATATATACGTGTAAGCGCTCTGATCTAGGTGAAGCAGCTTCAGCTGGAACTGAGTGGTATACTTGAGTATTAAATTGATCTCTGATTCAATTGATTACCTAATAATGACCTTTGGTGTCTCTTTTAATTTGGAATACAGTAGAAGGCTTATATCTGAATCTGTCTGTTCAAATGGTCACCTACTGAGTAAAAGTAAGTTTATATTCAAATTGTATGTAGTTTGAACTCATTGGGCTTTGTTGTTAGGTTGCTTTTCTTTTCTTCTGTTAGGTTCACGATAGCTGTATCCAGGTCTGCTTTTGGTGGGTGGAGCATACATGATGGAAATGAGTGACACTGAATTTTGCTGCCTAGGCCCAACTTAAAAATCGTGTAACTAAGGTGTCAGGAAACTTTAATACAATGATCCATCTGTTTAATCGGAAGTTCTACCTTTAATATAGAGAGAAAGAAGTTCCTTTGTATCCAGACGCTTTATGCCATTAATTGTTATTTTGATGATTCTAGTCATGGTAAGTATATTGATTACAATAAATATGTTATTCAAGGACTAGCAAGAGAGTAGGTTTTTTTCCATGGTAAAGAAACTTGAAAAAAACCCGAACAAGTAAATTATTATGTAGTTTGAGAGTTAGATAGAGGAAAAGAAAATCTCCATTTTGTATGACTTTTTTTGCCTGCAAGACATTGTCTCTCTCAGACCACTGATCTGAAATAGGAGTGGGGAGGCCGCCGTGGTCGTGGGAGTGAAGGTGCTTTTGGGAAAACCCCTCCTCCCAGCTTTGAATTCCTGGTTGTGGGTCATAATTTCTCAAAGAGGACATCACTGCTGTGCTGATGACAGCTTTCAGTTCTGCAGAGATCAAGAGGGCTTTCAGCTCTTGCTCCAAATGGGAGAGCAGAGTGACTTTCCCGTAATAGTGCCACCTAGTGGGGCTGTTGCCACCGCATGGGCTGTCTCGGGGTTTCTCCTAAGTATTCATAACATTTTCAGTACTTTTTGATATCCATAGAAGGAAGAAAGTCAGTGCCACTGTGGAGTCTTTCATAGTGGACGAGAGTGTTTTAGGTAGCTGCAGTTTTTGAACTTCCTGGTTATTATAGGTCTTCTGTCACATTGCTTCAGATTTTTTACATCTGCAAATTAGATATATATCACAAAATTTAGGCTAAAAGAAAATGGCCAAGCCATCACATTTATTGCTTATATTTAAGTTGCTCTTTACTTAATTTAGGTTTTTTATCAGCAAATTTTAAATTTTCTTGCACATTGTCTTCATATGCATTCAATTTCTCTTTCTATTAGCATATTTAGTTTATAATAACCAGTAAACCAAAAGCACGTGTTTTGCACTTTGGGATGCACTTTGTGGTGGTTTGTTTAAGAGATGGATGTTTTCTGTCATTAGTGAGTTGATAGAGGAAAGTAGCCTAATGTGCACTGAGAAGCTATAGCTGGCTTTCCTCCTCTAATCTAGCTGCCACTTTTTAGGAGGATTTGTAACTATTCTCTTAGCTTTTTTGAGGGATAAGGCTGATTGGGTTGTGAACTGACTTCTACCTGATAAATGAGCTATTCTACTCCTTTTTTAAGATCTCTTCCTTTAAGCACTGGATAGTCTACTTCCAGTCACGTGAAACTGATCCTACCTTGTATTCATGTGTTTTCAATGCGTTCCCTACTCTGCTCCCTTTTGACAATTTAAATATTGGTAGGCTCTCTGATTCTGGAGACTGTAAAGTAGGTGGAATTCCACCCTTGCATGCACTCTTAATCTGTACCTAGTTGAATTTGAATGCTAATATAGTAGCTGATACTTACATAGCACCTACGATATGTCAGGTACTGTTCCAAGTACAGTAAAAGTAATAAGAGGGGAATTTAGGTCTTTCATGACAGGGATACTGGTCTTAATAGACTTCCATTCTCTTTTTGTAAAACATACTGACTGATGTCCACTGCATTGCTCCCACCAGTTGAATTATAGACTTACCAAGGATCACTTTATGACAACTTGCACTTGATTTAAAATTATATAATTTAATACAGAATTGTGTAAGCCAATGAAATATGATTGTAAAAATGAAAGAATTGTTGATTCTCTGAAAACTAAGTTAACTGCCTTAGAAAGACTAAACATAAGGTGAGTCAATATGGAGATATCTGTAAAAATTTATAGTTTTTTTTTTTTTTTACATCTAGAAGAATTCTTCATTTAGATCCTTGGCGAGTATCTTTTAAGTTCTTGCTTCACTTTTAAAGAAATCGAAACTAGAAATTGTAGATGATGCATTCTGGGTGTGGTTTGTGTAAGACAGTTTGGAACTACAGTCAGTGGATCTAAACTCAGAAGGCCTGCATCAAAGACTGGCAACAGAAGATACATTTAGATGTTTTAGGTTCAAAGAAAATGTTTAACTTGTCGTTTTTTTTAGATTTCCCACTGTAACTTGCTTTTTTGATTAATGTCATTGCTTTCAGTTGTATTGAATGAAAGGATTGTGCATTACTTGGATGGTATTGAAAAGGAGCAAAATGAGAAGCCACAAAAAGTGGTGCTGTCTATTTTGGCATGAAATGACCACGTGCTTTTAAGTAGTACCACATAGCAGATTTTTGATGTTTTCTTAAAGAAAAATGATCTCTTTTCCTACCGTTTTAAGAATTTGAGTCTGATACATGATCACCTTCAATGATCAAATTTGACTTCTGAAAAGATGTTTAATCAACTGATAGCTTTCTCTACTGTCATTTAGTTAATTGCATCAATTAGAAGATGTCAGTTATGGGTATCTAGTGTTAGCTATTTCATATACCAATACTGATAGTTTTTTAAAATATGTATAGGTATTTTACATTTAATACATAGTTAGACAACGCTCAGTAAGCATAAATGCTGACACAGTCTCTGCTTACACCGGTAAATTTTAAGGAACTGTTGATAAATCTTTTATATGTTTGACTTTATGTTGTCTTCTCCCTTTCGTTTACTTTAGTACTCATTTAATTCTTACCTTGTTTCACATGTAGTCAAATATCAACTCATGGCTCTTTGAGATTTCTCCAGCCTTTGTCTGCCCCCACTACTACTGCCTTAATCCAGACTTTTCTCATTCATAACTGTTAGCCAGTCTGTCCTACCCCATTCATCTTTCTGTAAACTGCCACCAGTTATAGTTCTAAAAATACCAACATTGTTTTACTGTCTCTCTTTAAAGGCTCCCCATTGCCTGCTGATAAAGTTAAAACTCTCTATCCTGACTTTTCACCTTCCTGGCCAGTTGTCTGCTCCCCCTCTGCTGTGCTCTGCCAGCTCACGCTGACTGATTTCCTGACCTGCAGTGTTAGCAAACAGGCCCCGTGCTGTCTCCTCCCCTTTCCTTTTTTATTTGCCTGATGAACTTTTAGCTTACTCTTCGAAGCAGAATTTAGATATCTCTTCCTTATAGCTTTTCCAGATAATCCCATCAATCTGGTTGCATTCTCTTACTAGCCCTGGATAACCTACTCTTACTGTAACGTGTATCATTGTTTTCCCTGTTAGTCTTGAGAACATGGATGGTATCTTTAGCTCTGACTATTCAGATGCTCAGTCCCTTGTATACACTGAAGAAATCTGTGTTGAATTGCAAAAGAGTATTGAGAAGATGGAAGTAGAGTAAGTTGTCACCCATGTAGACGTGGTCCGCTCTAGCTTTTGTTTTTTAGTCTCAAAACTCTTGTCTTTTAATTGGAAGATTTAGTTCATTGAACTTTAATGCAATGACATATGTTTGGGCTTAAATCTTTCTTATGTTTCTTTTTTTTTTTAAGATTTTTTTTTATTTTCTCCTTTTTCTCTCCAAAGCCCCGCCCCCTCCGTACATAGTTGTATATTCTTCGTTTTGGGTCCTTCTAGTTGTGGCATGTGGGACGCTGCCTCAGCGTGGTTTGATGAGCAGTACCATGTCCGCGCCCGGGATTCGAACCAACGAAACACTGGGCCGCCTGCAGCGGAGCGTGCGAACTTAACCACTTGGCCACGGGGCCAGCCCCTCTTATGTTTCTTTTTAAATCTTCCTTATGTTTCTTTTGCCTTCTTTTTGAAATCATTTTTAAATTTATGGATTAATTCTCTACTATGGAAGATAAAGAAATAAGCATTCTCATACTTTTTCTTTCTTCTACCTTCAGATTTTTGTCAGTTTTATTATTTATTTTGAACATTCCATTTTTCCCTCCTCTAGTTTGAAAGTTATGTACTCTTTTATTGGTTACCTTGGAAATTACAACATGCATCCTTAACTTAGCAAAGATTAATGTTAATCAGTACCTTTGCCCTCTTCATCGATACCAGGGCTCTGAAGATTTAACTCCATCATTTCTCTCCCAACTCATATGCTGTTGTTCAGTATTTCACTGTATATATATATATTTAATTAACTTTATTCTTTAAATCAGTTTTAGGTTTATAGAAAACTGAGCAGATAGTAGAGTTCCCATATACTTCCTTGCCACTCCTCCTAGTTTCCCCTCTTGTTAACATCTTGTGTTAATGTGGTAGTTTGTTACAATTGATGAACCAATACTGATACATTATCGTTAACTAAAGTCCATAGTTTAACATTAGGGTTTGTTCTTTGTGTTACACTGTTGTGTGAGTTTTGATAAATGTAGAAAATGTCATGTATCTACCATTAGTATGTATATTTTTAAGAGTCCACAGATTATTATTGAATCTGTTTTATATAATCAGTGTTCATTTAACCTAACCTTCATGTTTACTACTTTGTTCTTCATTCCGTTTGCATCTTTGACCTTCTACCTGGAATACTTTTTCTTTTGCCTGAAATACCTTCTTTGGAATTCCTGTAGTGTGGGTCTGCCACTGATTGTCTCCTGATTTTATCTGCTATAAATTGTCTGTTTTTGGCCTTTTTCTTGAATGGCATTTTTGGTAGGTTTAAAATTATAGGTTGACTATTTTCTTTTAGCACGTTGTTTGCTGTTGTCGACTGGCTTCCGTTATACCCTTTCTATTTTTAGTCTCATTGCCATTCTGCTGAAGGTAATGTCTTTTCTTTGCCCGTTTTTGAGATTTTTCTCTTTGTCTTTGATTTTCTGCACTATAATGTGGGGATGGGAGATATGTCTAGCTTGGCTTACATTTTTTTCTTTATTGTTTTCCTGTGCTTTATTTACATCTGAATATTTTCTGAGAGCCTGAGCATACACTTCTAATAAAACAGATGTTAGGTTTTAGAGCAATTTTAGGCTCTCAGCAAATTGAGTAGAAGGTATGGAGACTTCCCATCCCCGCGCATGCATAGCCCTTCCCATTCTCAGCATCCCCCATCAGAGTGGCACATTTGTTAGGATTGATGAACCTCCATTGACACGTCATTATCACCCAGAGTCCATAGTCTACATTAGGGTTCACTCTTAGTTACATACATTCAATGGGTTTGCTCATATGTATAATGATATGTGTCTATTATAGTATCATAGAGAGTAGTCTTACTGCCCTAAAAATTCTCTATGCTCCAACTGTTCATCCTTCCCTCACCTAACCCTTGGCAACTGATGATCTTTTTACTGTCTCCATAGTTTTGTCTTTTCTGGAATGTCATATAGTTGGCCTCAAACAGTATGTAGTCTTTTCAGATTGCCTTCTTTCACTTAGTGATATTCATTTAAGTTTTCTCCATGTCTTTTCATGGCTTGTTAGCTCATTTCTTTTTGTTGTTGTTGTTGTTGTTCTTTTTTTTTGGTGAGGAAGATTGACCTTAAGCTAACATCTGTTGCTAATCCTCTTTTTGCTTGAGGAAGATTGTCCCTGAGCTAACACTTGTGCCCGTCTTCCTCTATCTTTGTATGTGGGACAGCACCACAGCATGGCCCGATGAGTGGTGTGTAGGTCTGTGCCTGGGATCCAAACCTGCAAACCCTGGGCCACCAAAGCAGAGCATGCAAACTTAACTGCTGCGCCACTGGGCTGACCCGTTAGCTCGTTTTTTTTTTAGCAATGGATAATATTCCGTTGTTTGAATGTACCACAGTTTATCCATTCACGTACTGAAGGACATCTTGGTTGCTTTCAAGTTTTAGGAATTATGACTAAAGCTGCTATAAACATCTGTGTGCAGATTTTTGTGTGGATGGTTGAATTACTTTTATTTATTTATTTTTGGTGAGGAGGATTGTTCTAGAATATTCTCAGCTATTGTCTCCTCATATTGCCTCTGCCTTCTTTTCTGTCTTCTTCTCACACTCCATGTAACCATATGTTAGACCTTCTTACTGTGTGTTCTTTGCCTCTTACCCTGTCTTTTGTATTGCTGGTTTTTATTTCCCAGGGCTGAATACTGGGTAGTTTCTTCTGATCTACCTTCTACTTCTTCATTTTCTCTGTAAATTTATCTAATCTATCTTCAGTGGCATAAACCTATCCCACTGAGTTTTTATGAGAACTGGTTTATTTCTGGGTCACTCTTATCCTCAGAGGGTAGCCCTGTGCTCCTTGTTTAAAGTATGGGGTGAGTTTCCCAGACCCCCTCATTGGGCAGGTCCTAGACTTGGACTTTCTTCCCTGTACTCCCTGGTCTTCTAAAGTACGACTCAGTTTCAAAGCTTTTTCTTTAGAATTAAATCAGCAGATCCCCTCAAATAGAAATAATTATTTTTTGAGTGCTGAGCTTACCTTTTTTTTTTTCCCCTTAAGGTTTTATTTTTTCTTTTTCTCCCCAAAGCCTCCCGGTACATAGTTGTATATTTTTAGTTGTGGGTCGTTCTGGTTGTGGCATGTGGGACGCTGCCTCAGCGTGGCCTGACGAGCGGTGCCATGTCCGCGCCCAGGATTCGACCTGGCAAAACCCTGGGCTGCCGAAGCAGAGCGTGCGAACTCAACCACTTGGCCGTGGGGCCGGCCCCTGAGCTTACCTTTCTGAATTCTTGTCTTCTCATGGATTTGGGTGCAGTAATTTCTTTTTTCAGTTTTTTACAGTCAGTAATATAAAACTATTTAACATTTATAAAGTGTACATGAACTCCTGTGCCTCAGAGGGTAAAGAATCCCTATCTGGTTTCCCACCTTTGTCATTTTTCACTTCCCTGCTGCTTCCTTCCTTCGTGTGTGTGGTCAGTGTTGTCATTGTCATCACTCCTGGCCATTAGAGTTATATTCTTATTCTCTGTTTACTTATAATTAAGTAAAGATTAAATTGAAATCTCTTTTTTTTCTTTTTAAAGATTTTCTTTTTCCTTTTTGTCCCAAAGCCCCCCGGTACATAGTTGTGTATTTTTTAGTTGTGGGTCCTTCTAATTGTGGCATGTGGGATGCCGCCTCCGCATGGCCTGACGAGCGGTGTCTTGTCTGCACCCAGGATTCGAACCGGTGAAACTCTGGGCTGCCGAAGTAGAGTGCACGAGCTTAACCACTCGGCCACGGGCTGGCCCCCTAAATTGAAATATTTCTTAACACTTTATTTTTTCAAAAGGCAAGGAGAAGGCAAACAAATAAGGTATATTATCAGTGATTTCTTATTTCAAACCCGAGTCTAGGGATGGTTTGGCTTGGTCGGTCTTGCTCTCCCGCTCTGCCTTGTCTGGGTCTCACAGGCCTTGGTCCCGCTCGTGAAGGTGGGTTTCACTTGGTCCTAACTACTGTTAGATGGGATGGGGTGGACGAGTTTAGAATATGCTTCCCAGCGTGTTAGCCGTGTTTAAACGCTTCTTAGGCTATTCTCTTTGACTTTTTAGAGTGTATTTGCCCTCTTTCCCTAGTCCAGAAAGAGACTTGGCTTTTTCTAGTTCCATATATTCCTTCTGAGACTTTAGACACATTAAAAAAAATCATTCCTGGAGCACTTGATGACTGGCCTGCGGAAGAATTCACCTTCCCATCTCTCTGTTCTTTTTGGTTCGTTCGAGGGTAGCCTTTTGGCTTAGTGTGGGGCCACAGAACCTCTGTTGTAGGGTCGTTTGTCTCAGCACCTGCCTGCCCTCGTCAGCGTTTTTGCCCTTAGAGAGACTTTCATGGGAAAGCTTGTTTCGTAATTTGGACCATTCTTGTTCTCTACCCAGGAAACTCTTCTGCACATTAGAGCAGTCCAAAGGACCTGTGGTGCCTCTGAAAGCTCTTCTCGGCTTGGTTTATTAGTTTTGCTGGGTTTCCAAAGTTCTAAGTCAGGCTCTTTGCTTTTTTCCCACTCTCAGTACACTAGTTTTCTAGACTCTTATCTTTACTGTTTAACAACAGAACATAGTCATACTACATTAACTATCAGATGTAAGAGGTATCGTTCCCTTCAGATATACCTTGTGCTGAGGAATGCTCTCAGTCTGAGAGAATTTTGGTTGTTTTGATAGTTTTGGAAGCTTAATTGGTAGTTTTATGTGCAATTTGGGATATAAAGCTAAGAAATCTTCATTATGGTCATATCTTACTTTTTTTTAAATTTAAATTTTTTATTTTTTTGAGGAAGATTAGCCCGAGGTAACATCCAATGTCAATCCTCCTCTTTTTGCTGAGGAAGACTGGCCCTGAGCTCACATCCTTGCCCTTCTTCCTCTACTTTATATGTGGGATGCCTGCCACAGGATGGCTTGATAAGTGGCATGTAGCTCTGTGCTTGGGATCTGAACCAGTGAACCCAGGACTGCCGAAGCAGAGCGTGTGAACTTAACTGCTGTGCCACCGGGCCAGCCCATATATCTTACTATTTTAATGTACTCTTTTTTTAGTTGCATATATTGCAAAGTATACGGAAATAGGAATAATCTAGCTTTGGTCCTAGTACCTTCTAAGAATTTAACTAGCTGTGTGACTTGGAAGTCAGTTCAACTCTGGGCACTTCCAATTTAAAAAATTTATTTTTGATGAACTACATCAAAAAGAGGAGCCATATTTGAGATGGGGGAAAGTAAAACTCAAAAATTCCATTTAGGCATTAATACTATCAAAGAATGAGTAGTAGTGTTAAAGTACCAAATCCTCAGGAACAAAGACTAGAAAAAAAATCTTGCCAAAATTCTTTCCTTATTAAGCTCTTCATTATTTGGGAATTTGGGTACCAAATGCCATAGGAACAAGAAAAGTACCTTGCTCTACTCTATCAGTGTAGTTTGAAGACAGCAGCGAGCAAAAGAGAGGGTGGAGGGTTTTTCTAAGGATATTCTCAAGGAAAGGGTGAGGTGTGTTTCCTAATCCTAACTAGATGGGGGAGATGAAGAGATTGGTCATTAAACATCATTCTTTTTTTTTATTGTGGTGAATATACGTAAAATTTACCATTCTAACCATTTTTGAGTGTATAGTGATATTAAGCACATTCATTTATTGTGCAACCATCACCACCATCCCTCTCAAGAACTTTTTCATCTTGCAAAAATGAAACTCTATACTCATTAAATAATAACTCCCCGTTTACCTCTCCCCACTGGCAACCACCATCCTACTTTCTGTTTTCTATGAATTTGACTACTTTAGAAATCTCAAGTAAGTGGAACCATACAATATTTTTCTTTTCCTTTTCTTCTTTTTTTTTTTTTAAAGATTTTATTTTATTTTATTTTTTTCCTTTTTCTCCCCAAAGCCCCCGGTACATAGCTGTATATCCTTAGTTGTGGGTCCCTCCAGCTGTGGTATGTGGAATGCTGCCTCAGCGTGGCTCAATGAGCAGTGCCGTGTCCGCCTCCAGGATTCGAACCGCCGAAACACTGGGCCTCCTGCAGCAGAGCGTGCGAACTTAACCACTTGGCCATGGGGCCGGCCCCTATTTTTCTTTTTCTGTCTGGCTTATTTCACTTAGCATAATATCCTCAAGGTTCATCCATGTTGTAGCATGTGTCACAATTTCCTTCCTTTTAAGGCTGAATAATATTCTGTATACCACATTTTATTTGTCCATTTATCTGTCAGTGGACACTTGAGGTGCTTCTCCCTTTTGGTTACTGTGAATAATCCTGCTATGAACATGGGTGTACAAATGTACAAATGTCTATTTGAGTCCCTGCTTTCTTTCTTTCTTTTTTTTTTTTTTTTACTGAGGAAGAGCCATCCTGAGCTAACATCTGATGCCAATGTTCCTCTGTTTTTTTTTTTTTTCTGGTGAGAAAGGTTGGCCCTGAGCTAACATCTGTTGACAGTCTTCCTCTTTGTGCTTGAGGAAGATTGTTGCTGAGCTAACATCTGTGCCAATCTTCCTCAATTTTTTGTATGTGGGATGCTGCCACAGCATGACTCAAAGCACAGTGTGTAGGTCTGTACTGGGGATCTGAACCCATGAACCCTGGGCTGCTGACGTGGAGTGGGCAAAGTTAACCACTATGCCACTGGGCTGGCCCCCCTGCTTCCTCTGTTTTGTATGTGGGTCGCCGCCCCACCATGGCTGCCATTGAGTGCTGTAGGTCTGCACTGGGGAACCAAACCCAGGCTGTGGAAGTGGAACACTCTGAACTTAACCACTAGGCCACAGGCTGCCCCTTAATCCCTGCTTTCAGTTCTTTTGAGTGGAATGGCTGGATCATATTCAATTTCACTCTTGTTGAAACTTGATCTCTCCTCAGCCCTTACCATTGACAAAGGGCTGCCATAAAATGGTGATTCTTTTTCTTTTAGTTCACATTCAGCAAAAGTCTTAGAAGTCTTAGACATTTTCTTAACATCTGTAGAAGAACTTTGCAATTATTTTTGCAGATAGTATTATTGGCCCAGGAAGTTGAAGAACAAAGCCTGAACTAATCATGTAACTTGGTAAGTTACATAGGATAGCCTTTTATTTTAACTAAAGCATAGGTTAATTTTAAAATAACAGCTAGTGAATATCCAAATTTGCTGTACTAGAGTTTTGTTTTGACCAATATTGCCTCGAATATTAAGTCGTATGAAGACTATTAGTGTTGCCCACATAAAGATAACAAGGTGATGGTGTCTGTTGTAATGGATGTGACTTGTATGACTATAACTTTGCTGCTACAAAGAGTAAATATGTGATTTGTATCACAAACTGGTGCCAGAGTTGGTGTTAATTTAGTTCCTGTTTTGCCTGACACCAGAAGAATACTAAGGAATGATTGTGGAATTAAAATGTGATATTAAGGGCCAGTTGTCTCAGGAGTTGGTGCCTCCAGTTCAGGATATCTTCTGTTATATTAATTAACTTTAGCAGTCAGATTTAATGTCCAAATTTAGCAGAAGTGACTAGCGTCAAACCAAAACTAACATCCAATCTCCATTATATTAACAATTGACCAGCTAGAACCAAGACACAAGATATCCCATCAACTTCTTGTGAAAAGCCATTTGGCCTGCTTATATGATAATCTGGATGAGATGAAGGAAAAGAGACATAACTATATTGAAATTTTAGTGCCCAAGTTTTCAGCAGTTGAGTTCAACCAACTTTTTTTTTTTCTTTTCCTCCCAAAACTATGTACCTCCTGGTACGTAATTGTGTATTTTTAGTTGTGGGTCCTTCTAGTTGTGGCATGTGGGACATGCTTCTCAGCATGGCTTGATGAGCGGTGCCATGTCCGCACCCAGGATTCGAACCGGCAAAACCCTGGGCCACCGAAGCAGAGTGCACAAACTTAACCACTTGGTTACGGGGCCAGCCCCTCAACCAACTTTTATTGAATCTGTATTGTGTCTAGGTGTTATGAGAGATTAAAAAAAAATCAGCCAGATGTACCGTATACCCTTAAGGCACTTAGAGTCAGGCAGACGTGGACCCAGATGTCTGTGGCACATAGCTGAGTGTGGATGTGGAGATGTGAAGGTATTATGAGCCTCAAAGAAGGGAGCCTAATTAATTTGCTCAGGGGTCAGATTGTGTGTGGAAGGGTGGGAGTTTTTCTGTGTTGCTGAGAAAGATGACTATAAGATCACGGTAGATAAATGACCCAAGAAAAATTCTGATAAAATATCATGAATAAGTTACAGAATGATAGTACAGAAAGCTTGGTTTTGAAGCTTAGCAAAACCGCTTGGGGTCTAGGAAGAGTTTTTTTTTTTGTTCTTTTGTTTTTTAAAGATTTTACTTTTTCCTTTTTCTCCCCAAAGTCCCCGGGTACATAGTTGTATATTCTTAGTTGTGGGTCCTTCTGGTTGTGGCATGTGGGATGCCGCCTCAGCATGGCCTGATGAGTGGTGCCATGTCCACGCCCAGGATTTGAACTGGTGAAATCCTGGGCTGCCACAGCGGAGCGAGAGAACTTAACCACTCAGCCATGCGGCCGGCTCAAGTTTTTTTTTTTTTGAAGAATTAGTTTTGATTAGGTGATATATTTGTGTAGTACAAAATTGAAAAGATTTCAAAGATACACAGTGAAACACCTCTTATACACCTTTCCTATGTCCATCTGGTTTCCCTCCCTGGAGACTATTATTAGCAGTTTCTTATATTTTATTTATATATATGTTTATCAAATATGATATGTATATGTGAGCAAATACATGTGTATAGTCACCCTTTCCATTTTTTAAAAATACAAAGACAAGTATATTATATACGCTTGTGTATTTTGCTTTTTGGGTATAAAATATTTTAGAAGTTGTTTTATATTAGTACATATTGAGCTTCCTTTTCCTTTTTTTTCAAGGCTGCTTAACATTCCATTGTACAGCAGAACCATAATTTAATGAGTTTCCTATTGATGGACACTTAGATGAACAGTATGTTTTGCTGATATAAGCAGTGCTGTAGTGAATAAGCTCGTACATAATGTCATTTCACATGTGTTTACGTATGTTTACAAGCTAACTCCCTAGAAGTGGAATTGCTGTGTCAGAGGATATGAGCATTGGTACTTTTGGTAGTTGTAGCCACATTGTTGTCCGTGGAGAAGAGCAACGTAACTATCTTCCTCCTTCAGTGAATGAGAATGTTTGTTTCCTCATGGTCAAGTATGGCAAAGGAGTCCATGTGACAGATGTCAGGGCTCTTGAACCTCATAAAGTGATAGGTAAAAATTTGTATATTTATGGATGTGTCTTTTTCTGGAGGGGAAGGGTCCACAGTTTTCATTGTATTCTTAAAAAATTCTTTGACTCTGGGGCTGGCCCCGTGGCCGAGTGGTTAAGTTCTCGCGCTCTGCTGCAGGCGGCCCAGTGTTTCGTTGGTTCGAATCCTGGGCGCGGACATGGCACTGCTCATCAAACCACGCTGAGGCAGTGTCTCACATGCCACAACTAGAAGGACCCACAACGAAGAATATACAGCCATGTACCGGGGGGCTTTGGGGAGAAAAAGGAAAAAAAATAAAATCTTAAAAAAAAAAAAAGAAAAAAATTCTTTGACTCAAAATAGGGTCAAAAACCACCGTCTGGCAGTTAATTGCCTCAAATTAGAACACATTGCTTTGTATGGTGTTTCTTTTACGGAAAGTATTTGAGCAGAAGCATGTAAGTGATTATTAGAGGAGATGTATGCAGAGTTATTATGTAGGAGACTGGACTGAATCTAATTCCTAACTGTTTATTGTTTTTCCTTTCACTCCCTGGAAGGCCATGTTTTAAAAGGCCTTTTTTCTATTAAACTAAATTTATTAAGCAATACTTTATTTCCCCAATTTTATGAATCAGCTATAGAGCAGTATGAGGTGAATTTTACTACAAGGGGTTGAAATCCTTTGATCTATATGGAGTTGATAAAGTCAAATCAATTTGGCATTTTAAGTAGGCTGGGCAGGTGAAAAATAGTTGAGAGACCCCCATTATTATCTTTAGGATTTATTGAGGATTTAAGGAACAAACTTCTATACCAGATAATCTTCAAGGCTCTTTTGAGTTCTGTGTGTGTGTCAGCAATATATTTTCTGAGGTTTAGATGAGGACCTATATTAAGTTCTACTAAAAGTGCTTTTACAGATAAACTCTCACCATAACAGATTCCATAGGGCTTTCATATTTTTGGATAATTGAATTAATTTGTAACATACATATTATTGAAAGTCACGATTCTGTTGGTCCTGGAGAGAAAAACAGGAGTTCTATATAATAAATTAGAAGGTTAAAGGATTTAATTTATTTAGAGATAGTCTTATATAAGCCCTCTCTTTTTAAATACTGTATTATTATTTGGTGGCTTGTTCTGAAAGAGGATTTTTCTAGAGATGATTTGGAATATTTTATGAGAAAAGTGAGGTGAACCTCTATGTCATGCTAGATACTGGAGCAAAAGTTAAAAGGTCTTCCTGTTAATGACACTCAATAAGGAAAATTTTTAAAAAATTGATTGTTATATATTCTGGAACAGAACCAGAGGAGCCATTTGTTATACAGAATTATTTGTTGCAGATAACTTATTTTAACTAGTTCTCCAAAGTTTTATTTATTTCTGAAATAGAAGCTTAGAACAAAATTCTTATTATAGGCTATCCTTATAGAACTTTTTATAGTGATATTTGCTATAATGGGATTCTGCTTTTACTAACAAACCTTTGATTTCAATGAATTTTTAAGATATGGTCTATGTTAATTATTTCACATTCTGTTCCTTTTATTTGAAGGTAGACTATGATCAGTTAAATATGCATACCACTAGAAAAATAAAGAAATAATGGCTAATAATCCCTTAGTGGAGATAAAATAGAATACTTAGAAAATACACTGCAGTCCTAAAGAAGGAAGGAAAAGAGGAAAAAGAAACCAAAAAAGAGGTGTGACAAATAGGAAAAAAATTAGCAATAGGGTAGATTTAAACCCAAATATGTTGATCATTAAATAAATTGTAAATGGTCTAGCACTGCAATTAAAAGAGAGTGTCAGGTTAGATCACTGTTATACGATCCAATGATATACTGTCTACAAGATCCAACTATGTGCTGTGTACAGAAACCTACTTTATTTATTTATTTTTTGAGATTAAAGGCTATTCATTGCAATAAACAGGTTTAGTAATTAGACTGGGAAGACAATATACTGTTAGAAACATGGTTATAGGTTAATGTATGTGTATATATACTTTTTTGCACTAAAGGGTTATTTTTAAGTTCATTAAGCTAAATACTATAATTTTAGTTTTGGCAAATATGTTTCTGATTTTATAGAAAGTTTGCATTTTCATGACTATACATTAAAAAATAGCCCCTTTCCCTCTGACTTATTCAACTTTACCGGCATCTGAGAACATAGTGAGAACATAGGGAGGGAAAATCTTAGAGGATTTCTCACATTCAATACCATTTTAGAATTTCCGTCCACCGTACGTTATGTGATGATACCTAAGTGAGTTAATCTTCGGATATGCAGTGAGGGATGAGTCTTGGCGAAACCCACTTTATTTTTAACATGTACCTTTATGTTTAAAGATTTTATTTTTCCTTTTTCTCCCCAAAGCCCCCCAGTACATAGTTGTATATTTTTAGTTGTGGGTCCTTCTAGTTGTGGCATGTGGGATGCTACCTCAGCATGGCTTGATGAGCGGAGCCATGTCCGCGCCCAGGATCTGAACTAGCAAAAGCCTAGGCCACCGAAGCAGAGCTTGCAATCTTAACCACTTGGCCACAGGGCTGGCCCCCATATCTTTATGTTTGAAAGGATGGGAAAAGATACTGTATAAATACTAAGTATAAAAAGACTGGAGTGTGGCCGGCCCCATGGCCAAGTGGTTAAGTTTGCACGCTCTGCTTCAGCAGCCCAGGGTTTCGCCAGTTTGGATCCTGGGCTGAGGCAGCGTCCCACATGCCACAACTAGAAGGACCTACAACTAAAATATACAACTGTGTACTGGGAGGATTTGGGGAAAAAAAGCAGGGGAAAAAATAATGATTGGCAACAGTTGTTAGCTCAGGTGCCAATCTTTAAAAAAAAAAAGAGAAAGACTGGAGTGACCATATTTGTATTAGACAAAGGAGACTTCAGAACCAGGCAAATATTACAAGTGGTAACGAAGCACATTTCTTAATGAAAAAAGGATCAATTCATTGGGAAGACCCAGCAGTCCTAAATGTGTATGTGTCCAGTAACAGTGAAGCAAAAACTGATAGTTGAAAAGAACGATAGACAAATCCACGATTATAGTTGGAAATTGCAACGTTCTTGCTCTATAATTGATAGAACAAGCAGGCAAAAAAATCAGCAAGGGGGGCTGGCCCCGTGGCCAAGTGGTTAAGTTTGTGCGCTCCGCTGCAGTGTTTTGTTGGTGCGAATCCTGGGCACGGACATGGCACTGCTCATCAAACCACATTGAGGCAACGTCCCACATGCCACAACTAGAAGGACCCACAACGAAGAATATACAACTACGTACCGGGGTCTTTGGGGAGAAAAAGGAAAAAATAAAATCTTAAAAAAAAAAAAAAGAAAGAAAGAAAAAATCAGCAAGGATATAGAAGATTTGAACAATACTATCGATGGACTGTACCTAGTTGATGTTTATAGAACACTGTGCCCACATTCTTTTCAAGTGCCCGTGGAACAGTTACCAAAATAGACTATATGCTAGACTATAAAACATGTTTCAACAAATTTAAAAGGATTGGAATCATATAGAGAGCACTGCTCTGACTACAATGAAATTAAATGAGAAATCAAAAAGAAAGAGATATCTAGAAATTCTGCAAATATTTGGAAGTTAAATAATATACTTCTAAATAACCTTTAGGTCAAAGAAGAATTCACAAGGGAGGTTAGAGAATATTTTGAACTGAATAAAAATGAAAACACAATATATCAAAATTTGTGGAATACAGCTAACGCAGTGCTTAAGAAGGAAACTTATAGCTTCAAAAGAAAGGTTTAAAATCAGTGACCCAAGCTTCCACCTTAAAGAAGCTAGAAAAAGGGTCCGGCCACATGGCCTAGTAGTTTGTTTGGTGTGCTCCACTTTGGCAGCCCAGATTCGGTTCCTGGGCACAGACCTACACTGCTTGTCAGTGACTGTGCTCTGGTGGTGACCCACATACAAAATAGAGGAAGACTGGCACAGATATTAGCTCAGGGCAAATCTTCCTCAACAAAAACCCCCAAAAACAAGCAGCTAGAAAACAGAGCAAACTAAGTGGAAGGAGAGAAATAATGAGCTGAAATAAATAAAATAGAAAGCAAATCTGAATAAGTATATTTATTAGAGAAATTGGAGTTATAATGAAAAGCCTTTTTACAAAGAAAACTCCAGTCCCATGTGGTTTTGTTGGTGAATTCTATAAACATTTAAGGAAGAAATAACAAATTTTTTAGAAATTTCAGAAAACACTTTTGAGGCCAGCATTACCTTGATACCAAACCAGGCAAAGACATTAGGAAAAAAGAAAACTAGCTCAGTCTCCCTCATGAATATATATGCAAAAATCATTAGCAAAATATTAGTAAATTGAATCTAGAAAAAGATATATGAAAAGGATAATACATCATGACCAACGGGGTTTAATCCCATTTGCAAGGTTGATTTAACACTGAAAGTCAGTATAATTCACCATATTAATAGAATAAAAAAGAAAAGCTAAGTGACCTTGTAATAGATGCATAAAAAGCCTTTGAACAAGGTTCAATGCCAATTTGTGATAAAAGCTCTCAGCTAACTAGGAATAGAAGGGAACTTCCTTGATCTGATGAAAGGCATCTATGGAAAATCTACAGTGCACCTCATTCTCAATGGTGAAAGACGGAATGCTTTCAACCCAATGTCTAATAAAAAAGCTACTAGAGTTTAAGTTTTTACTAGGAAAGAAGATTAATTTATGAAAATCAATTGTATTTCTGTGTACTAGCAGTGTACAATTGGCAGTTGAAATTTAAAATGCAGTATCATTTACAGTAGCATCAAATAGTATAAATATAAAAACCTTCCCAAGGACAGAAGAGTGAGAATATTTCTTGAGTTTCTTGTAATAGAAGTTACCTTGTATACCCATTTCATGGATGTGGACACTGAGGTTCAAAGGATTAAAGAACACACATTGGTTTATGAGCACACCTTTGTTAAACACCTATTATGTAATAGATACTGTACAGTGGATATAGTAGTGAATAAAATAGATGATCCCTGCCCTCATGGAGTTATAATCTAGTTGAAGGGAGAAATAGATTTAGGGTGCTGAGGTTCCATCTTTGGTTTAGCATTTTTGGTTTAGGCAAATGGTTCAAAGCCTTTACCTTCTAGTTAGATCTTAAATTAGATATCGTTGAATAATCTTGCCTCTATGTGGGGCAAACTATTGTAATAACATGCTTGGCAGTTTATAGAGTGGTTAAAACTGGTTGACTTGGTAGGTTAATGTTTCATGTTCAGGATGGTCCCTGCATATCCTCCCAGACTCCTCTGTGGGGGAAAGAGGGAACTAATCTTCATTGGACGCCAACTATATTTCAGGCAGTTTCACTCCCCTCCCCAATATGTAGTGTTATTTTATTTAATCCGTGCAGTATCCCTAAGGTGGGTGGTGAGAGGACCAGAGCTCGTAGAGCTTTAGTGCTTTGCCCACTTTGCTGCAGTGGTTCAGTGATTCAGTCCCACGCCTGTCTCACTTTACACTGTCGCTACCAGCTGTTCTCAGTCATTTTTCTGTTGGTCACACCTCTGGACCATCCTATCTTTTCCCGTTCGGGAAATGCAAGAAAGTGAGATTAACTTTTATAGTGCTAACTTTGAATCTATTCTTTATTTTATTTTAAAAGTAAACCACTCAGAAGAAAAACAGTCAGTGATAAAATTTATGATACTCCTCACAGCTGAGATGTCAAGACACCAGTTGTAAAGTGGCTTTAATACACTTTAATCCAAGCCACTGTCTGTCTGTTTAAATTGCCATGTTAATTTAACTCTGAGCCTCGAGCCATGTGCCTTGGAAAATAATGTGCTTTAGGGGCATAAGTAACAGTAATCTAGCTAGTCTTACATGGGTTACACCAAGTGCACTGCCATCCTTGACGATAGGTTAGTAGTATAATTTGTGGAGTTAGTAGGTGAGATTGAGCAGATGAGATTGTCATGCCTTGGTGGAAAATCTCCCAACTGTCTTTCTCCTAACCAGATAGGTGGAAACTGGAAACAGCTAAGATGTGTGTGTGGGAGGTAGAGTCATTGATTATATAAACTTAAAATTACTCTCTTAAATTCTAGCCCTTGAACGGTCATAAAGGGCATTAGTGGTGTCTGCCTGGCTTTTTACAGATGAGTAAACTGAGGCTCATAGAGAGCAATTGACTTGGTAAAGGTTGTACCACAATCAATAAGTGGCACAACTGGAATTTGGACTGCTGCCTCCTATCATTGTACCAATGGCTTGGGCTCTGCTATAGGAATTATGTTATACTGTTTCCTTTAGGAGATGGCAGTGGGTTTGTTTCTTACAGATTAATTAATGATCTCTTCAAAACGGTAAAAGCCAGGAACCTAAACTTACTGGTCATCGAACTTTCTTCAGGGTTATGTACCTCTTGGATGTTTTAAATCTGGATGATGTTATATTATTTAGTTATTTAGTACTTATTTATTTTTTAAAGATTGGCACCTGAGCTGATAACTGTTGCCAATTTTTTTTTTTTTTGCTTTTTCTCCCCAAATCCCCCCAGTACATAGTTGTATATTTTAGTTGGGGGTCCTGCTAGTTGTGGCATGTGTGACACCACCTCAACACGGCCTCATGAGCCGTGCCATGTCCACGCCCAGGAGTTGAACTGGTAAAACCCTGGGCCGCTGAAGTGGAGTGCAGAAACGTAACCATTCTCTCACAGGGCTGGCCCCTGGATTATGTTATCTTTATATTTTTGTTCTTACTCTTATGACCATTTCTTCTGTGTTGTCTTTACTGTGAATGTTCCCCAGGATTTTATACAAAGTTTTTTCTGTCTGTGAATATTGAATTTGTAGTTTTTGATCTATAGAGGTTTTTAGCATTAGGAGAAAGGCTAAAGGCTAAATTGTAAGCTTTATTGTGAAATATATAGTAGTCCACATGACTGTTGCTTCTATGTATATTGAAGTCATCCTCTTTTTCCCCTTAGGATTAGTAGTTTCTTGTTGGTTTTTTTTTTGGTGAGGAAGATTGGCCCTGAGCTAACATCTGTGCCAGTCTTCTCTATTTTGTATGTGGGACGTAAACACAGCACGGCTTGACGAACAGTCTGTAGGTCCATGCCCTGGATCTGAACTCACGAATTCCAGGCCACTGAAGCAGAGTGTGCGAAGTTAATCACTATGCCACCAGTCCAGGCTGTGGTTTAGTTTTTTTTTTTTTTTTTTAAAGATTTTATTTTTTCCTTTTTCTCCCCAAAGCCCCCCGGTACATAGTTGTGTATTCTTCGTTGTGGGTTCTTCTAGTTGTGGCATGTGGGACGCTGCCTCAGCGTGGTCTGATGAGCAGTGCCATGTCCGTGCCCAGGATTCGAACTAATGAAACACTGGGCCGCCAGCAGCGGAGCGCGCGAACTTAACCACTCGGCCACGGGGCCAGCCCATGTGGTTTAGTTTTTTTAATGATTAATTTTCAGTTATATGAGGAATACATGCATAGTTGTATAATAATGAGAACTGAAATTGCTCTGAGAAGTTTGATCTGTGTCCATGTAGAATTTTAAAAGTTATCTAGTCACATACATATTTACCCATAGGAAACGTATAGTATTGATTTTTGTGTGTGATTTTTACAAAAACTGAATCCTACTATCATTATTGTTCTGCAACTTGTTTATTTTTCACTCAGCAGATGATTTTGAGATCTGCCCTATAGATGTTGCTGTACATAGACCTAGTTTGGATCATTGTTCTTTAAGCAGTCATCCTGGAAACACATTTGTAGAATGTTTGTCACCCATTCAGAGAAATATTAAGTGAGGTGAAGGATTCGAAATTTAGAGCAAACTGTAGCCTCATCCTTTCCATAGATGGTCAGGAAGCTCTTGGGGGCAGGATGGTGTTGATGCTCTTCTGTATCCACCACAGTAGCAGCACAGTCCCGTGCTTGTAAGTACTTCCTGTATCCAGCAAAATTGCACTGCATCTTTTTTTAACAGCTTTATTGAGATATAATTTACACACCGTACAATTCACTCGATTAAAATTTACAATTCAGTGGCTCTTAGTATATTTACAGAAATCCGCAACCATTACCCTAATCAATTTTAGAACATTTTCATCACCTCAAAAAGAAACCCTTACCCCTTAGCTGTCACCCTCCAAACCACTCTCTCTTAGCTCTAGGCAACCATTAATTTACTTTTTTTGTCTTTATAGAGTTGCCAATTCTGAACATTTCATATAAATAGAATCATACAATATATAGTCCTTTGTGACTGACTTTCACATAGCATCATTCAAGGTTCATTCGTGTGCTAGCATGTATCAGGACTTCATTTCTTTTTGTTGCCAAGTTATACCACATTTTGTTTATCCATTCTTCAGTTAATGGACATTTGGGTTGTTTCCACTTTTTGGCTATTAGGAATAATGGTAGTGTGAACATTTGTGTACGTGTTTTTGTGTGCACCTATGTTTTAATTTCTCTTGGGTATATTTTTAGAAGTGGTGTTGCTGGATCTTATGGTTGAGTGATACTCCATTAAAGGGTGGATGTAATGTAAAACTAAGGATCTCTATACTTTTTTTTAGTCATTAATTTAACCATTTGAGGAACTGCCAGACCTTTTCCCAAAGTGACTGCACCATTTTACATGCTCACCAGCAGTGTATGAGGGTTAAACTTTCTCTATATCCTTGCCTTACTTTGTTGTTATCTGTCTTTTTGATTATATGCACTAGATCTTGAGTGAACATAGGCAGGTTTCTAGGAGAGAAGGCAGTTAAAGGATTTCATGTTGTTCTTATTGTTGGGCTTGCTTGTCTGGAAATGAATGTTATTAAATTACATGGTTAGGACTTGACATGACTGAAATATTACTGAAGACTAAATATAGGATTTTCTTGACAGTATACAGTAACTTTTCGTTTGCTTTCTAAAACACCAAGTCATTCATTTAAAATTGCCTCACCTTAGGGGGCTGGCCCCGTGGCCGAGTGGTTAAGTTCATGTGCTCCGCTTTGGTGGCCCAGGGTTTTGCCGGTTTGGATCCTGGGCACCGACATGGCACCGCTCATCAAGCCCTACTGAGGTGGCGTCCCACATGCCACAATTGGAAGGACCCACAACTAAAAATACACAACTATGTACTGGGGGGCTTTGGGGAGAAAAAGGAAAAATGAAATCTCCTCACCTTTTTTTTTTTTTTTTGATGTTGAAGCCTTTTTTCTTTTTTTGAGGTATAATTCACTTATGTTAGTTTCAGGTGTATGATAAAATCACCCAACTTTTGGCCAAAATTAAATGGAAGTCAGAGATGGACTTCATCATTATATTTATGCCACCCAAGTATATTTGCTACTGTAATTATTAATGAGTTAAGCCATTTGATTCAATTGAACATTTCTTTTGGTTTTCTAGATTAGTTAGCTTCAGTTAGTGTCAAGATTGGTTATTATGGTAAAAGAGCTTCCTGAGTTACCTTGGCTTGTAGTTAGACAAATTGTATTGGAATAGATTGTCATAGTACTGCCAATTTTTAAATAAGTCAAATATCTTTGTTCTTTAAAAAAATTTTATTTCTTGAGGGGAGTGTTGCTGAAGATTATTTTATAAGTTAAAGGTGTACAGTGCTCTCTGCTAAATTGGGAACATTCTGGAAATAGTATAGGGAGTCTACCAGTTGCTGAGTATGTGTATTCCAATTGCGCATTCTGAAACTGGGAAAATAACCACAGGATGGGTTCAGGGACCCACTGGACCTACTGTTAGATGGACCTGAGCTAAAACTCCACTGATCAGCTGGCCTCCATAAGCCCCTGTTCTAACTGGTGGACCACAGTGATGTTTTGGGTCTCTGGTATTAGTGTCAATTCAGAGCCAGTGTCTAGTAATCCTTGAGAAGTCTTTGGTTATTTCCTTTCTCCCAGCGCACAGTCACCCTGCTAAAAGGCCATAGTCCTTTTGAGGGAAGGCTCTGAGAAAGATTAACAGTGTAAATTTTTGGCAGTGTAGTGGAATCCTTCCTCAAGGAGACCCCTCATTCAGTGGGTTCTGGGTCTGCTGACTGACTCGCATCTTGGGATCGATTGAGGGGCTGTGACTCTGGTTTTAATGATTAAGTTAGGCTTTTGTTCACTTGACCTAGAACCCTTCTGCTTATACAGATCAAGTGAGAATTTAGTAGACTTCCCGTCTGTTTCACTGCTTGGAACAGTGTGATCAACTAGCCAGTGCTGTAGGTCTCTGGAAGTCAGAGAGTTCTAATTGCTGGTTTGACTCTGCTGTGGTGTGAAAAGGTGGTGCTACCAATGACTGAAAAAAGGATAGAGATTGTTAGTTTTAATTTTCCATTGGGTCTAGCCTTTAATGGAGTATCTTTACTGATTCAGGTTAGTTTGACCCTGTTGTCAGCTGTGCTCCTTTATACTTAATCAAGTTTAACTTTTGTCTGCTGTTCTCAATCACTTTTAAAATGTCGGTTTATTATATTATATTTTTTAGAGGAAGATTAGCCCTGAGCTAACATCTGTTGCTAATCCTCCTCTTTTTGCTGAGGAAGACTGGCCCTGAGCTAACATCCGTGCCCATCTTCCTCTACTTTATATGTGGGATGCCAGCCACAGCATGGCTTGCCAAGCGGTGCCATGTCCACACCTGGGATCTGAACCGGTGCACCCTGGGCCGCCGAGAAGTGGAACATGCGCACTTAACTGCTGTACCACCGGGCCGGCCCTAAGATGCCAATTTAGTCCAAGGAGGAAATGAAGACTTTAGAAGCTCAATGAATGTTGACGTTTAGTCTTTTCCAGGAGTGAAAGACTACCCTTTGGCTTCTACTTCTAGAAGTTTTTCTTAGTTTACATGGGTGTCATTCATGTGCTAAAGCCTGATTGTCAACATTTGTATCTTAACCTTAGTTTTCATGGGTTTATAACTTTTCCACAGTTTTGGTTTTTTTTTACACTTGTAACTGAAATATTTTTTAACCCCCCCACCCCCACCCCCACCCCAAAGTGCATTTTAAGTATGTTAGAAATGTGTTTCACTATGTTTTTGGAAACCATTCTTTTTTTAAAACAAGAAACTTGACTCTTGTCTATTTTTTAAACTGTCCATTTGGTTTTTTACTTATAAAAGAGAACTCGTTAGCAGTGAACAGAGTGAATAGTTTAAATGTTGGCATAGAAAATGGGGCTTTTATAAGGCATCTGAACTTACTGCCATACTTTGTTAAAAAAAATGTACTAGCTTCTTTCTGAGCCTGAGATGACTTTCAAGGGGCAGTTTCCCCTCCCCAGGGACTTAGATATTAGTAAGCATTCTCCTAAATAGGCATTGTGTATCAAATATCAAGTAACAGACTATTTTACTTAGAAAATAAGATAAATGAAAATACCATGTAATTAAACATATGTAATGTGGACAAAGAAGTACTTAACATACAGGAGTATGAATTTACCATTCAATTTAAAGTTTTAGAAAAAATTTTAAAAAACAAAGGAAAAAATAATAAAAACACAAGCAGGAATAAATACAATGCAAAACAGAATAGGAATTAATCACTCCACAGTTGGAAAATTAGGAAACAGAGTGAAAAATGGAGGGAGTAAATTCAGGATAACAAAAGATACTGAGGACCTTCAAAGAGAAAAAACTGGAAATGGATGCTGTTAGTCGTATGGTATTGATATGAAAGTCTCAGTCAGCAGCCTGCCCCGTGGCCGAGTGGTTAAAGTTCTGTGCTCTCCGCTTCAGCCATGGCTGGGTTCACCCCTTTGGATCCCGGGTGTGGACCTGCACCAGTCGTCAAGCCATGCTGCAGTGGCGACCCACATACAAAAAATAGAGGAAGATGGGCACAGATGTTGGCTCAGGGCTAATCTTCCTCAACCAAAAATGAGGAAGATTGGCAATGGATGTTAGCTCAGGGCAAATCTTCCTCAGAAAAAAAAAAAGGAAAAGAAAGGCTTAGTGAAGTAATTTAACTCAAAGATAGTAGGAATTAACGTTGACAAAATAAGAGCTAAAAATTAGAATAGACTCCTGTAACCAAGGAAAAATTGAGGAGATTATAAAATTAATTCCTCCTCCTTGAACGAGGGCAAAAATCCACTCCCTATACTGGTGGTCTCTCATAACCTTTCAAGGAATAGATAATTCTCCTGTTAAATAATAAAATAGAAATAATAAATTCTGAGGCCACCTGGGTGGTGCAGCTGTTAAGTTTGCACGTTCTGCTTCGGTGGCCTGGGGTTCGCCAGTTTGGATCCCTGGTGCAGACCTACACACTGCTTGTCAAGCAGTGCTGTGGTGGGTGTCCCACATGTAAAGTAGAGGAAGATGGGCACAGATGTTAGCGCAGGGCGAGTCTTGCTCAAAAAATTAAATTAAATTAAAAAATCTTAAAAAAAAAAGAAAAATTCTTTTCTGAGCTAACAGCTGTTGCCAATCTTCCTTTTTTTTTTCCTGCTTCTTGCCCCCAAATCTGCCCAGTACATAATTGCATATTTTAGTTGTGGGTCCTTCTAGTTGTGGTATGTGGGACACCACCTCAGTGTGGCCTAATGAGCGGTGCCATGTCCGTGCCCAGGATCCGAACCGGCGAAACCCTGGGTCGATGAAGCAGTGTGTGAACTTAACCATTTGGCCACGGAGCTGGCCCCAGAAATAATAAATTCTGATAGCAAAACCTGACTAATAGGAGAAAGTAAAAGTATAGCTTAATCTCATTTATGGATTTATAGATATTTAAATTCAAATAAAAATACCAGCAAATGGCCATGAGAGATAATTCCTTTAGTTTCAAGTGGTTTATCCTAAGAATGCCAGACAAGTTCAATATTTTAAAAACTCATTACTCTGTCTAGAGTTAGACCAGCTAACTGGCTAGTTGCACATATTTTGAAGCCAGATCCCTTAGGTCCGGATCCTGGCTCTGCTTCTTACCAGCTGTGTGACCTTGGGGAGTTTATGGAACTTCGCTTAATAGTTTCCTCATCTATAAATGAGAGTAATGGTAGCAGCTGTCTTATAAAGTTGCACATTAGTTTGCTAGGACTCCCATAACGCAGACTGGTGGCTTAGACAACAGAAATTTATTTTCTCACAGTTCTGGATGCTAGAAGTACAAGATAAGCTGTCAGCAGGGCTGGGTTTTTTGAGGCCTCTCTCCTTGGCTCGAGGATGGCTGCCTTCTCGCCATGTCCTCATATGGTCTTTCCTCTGTGCATGTGCATGCCTGGTGTCTCTGTGTCCTTATTTCCTCTTTTTATAAGAACATCAGTCATACTGGATTAGGGCCTACCCTAATGACTCCATTTTAACTTAATTACCTCTTTAAAGGCCCTATCTCAAAATGCATTCTGACGTACTGGGGCTTAGGGCTTCAACATATAAATTTGAGGAGGACACAATTGAGCCCATAACAGGTTGTTAGAGGATTAAATGTGCTAATATAGAATAGCTGGCCCATGTAGCAAGAGCTACCTAAGTATTGTTTGTCATTATCATTAGTTAACTCTAGCAAGTAAATACTACATAAATAAAAACTTAAAAAACTTTTAATTTCACAATAATTATAGATTTAAAGGAAGTTGCAAGAAAGGTACAGGGAGGTTCTAAGCACCCCTCCTCCCCCAAGGTGAACTTGTTCTGTAATTCTAGTACAATATTAAAATGAGGAATTTAGCATTGGTAAAATGCACAGAACTCATTCAGATTTCACGTTATACATGCATCATTTGTGTGTGTGTGTGTGTACACACGTATGTGTATGTACATTTATGCAATTTTGCCACCTGTATAGCTGCTTGTAACCACCACCACAATCAAGATGCAGAAGTGCTCCATTACCACAAAGTTCTCTCCTGCTACTCCTTTGTAGCCACCCCCACCCCCTCTCCCTTGGAACCTTAACTCCTGACAACCACTAATATGTCTTCCATCTCTTTAAATTTATTATTTCAAGAAATATATATATATATATATAATAGTATCATACAATATACAACCTTTTGAGATTAGCTTTTTTCACTTGGTGTAATTTCCTTGAAGTCTGTCCAAGTTGTTGCATATATAAATAGTTGGTTCCTTTTTATTGCTAAGTAGTATTCCATGGTGTGGATATACCACAGTTTAACTCTTCACCCACTGAAGGACATCTTCATTGTCTCCAGTGTTTGGCTGTTCGGAATAAAGCCACCATGAAGATTTGTGTATAGGTTTTTGCATGAACATTGTTTCTCTGGAACATATGTCCAGTAGTACAATTGCTGGGTCATATGATAAGTGTTAAGTGCATTTTTAGTTTTAAAAGAAACTGCCAAACGATTTTCCAAATTGGCTGTACCTTTTTACATTCTCACCAGCAATGTACGAGTGGCTCAGTTTTTCTACATGCTTGTTGGCATTTAGTGTTGTCACTATTTTTTGTTTCAGCATTCTGATAGATGTGTAATGAAATCTTATTGTAGTTTGAATTTATATTTCCCTAATGGCTAATGATGTTAAACATCTTATGCTTATTAGCCATCTTTATAGCCTCTTCAGTGAAATGCCTGTTCATGTCTTTGCCAGTTTTCTAATTGGGTTAAAAAAAAAAACAACACAGTTGAGTTTTGAGTTCTTTATATAGTCGAATTTCAAGTCCTTTGTCAGATATGCCATTTGCAAATATTTTCTTCCAGTCTGTAATTTGTTTCTTCATTCCTATTTACAGGGTCTTTTGCTAAGTGTAATTTTTCTTTCTTTCTTTTGTTTTTTTTTACTGAAGAAGATTCACCCTGAGCCAACATCTGTTGCCAATCTTCCTCTTTTTTTGCTTGAGGAAGGTTAGCCCTGAGCTAACGTCCGTGCTAGTCTTCTTCCACTTTATATGTGGATCACTGCCACAGCATGACTGATGAGTAGTGTAGGGCCACACCTGGGATCTGAACCCACGAACCCAGCTGCAGAAGCAGAGTGCGCTGAACCTAACCACCACACCATGGGGCCAGCCCCCGAGTAGAAGTTTTTAATTTTGATCAGGTTCCATTTATTAATTTTTCCTTTTGTTGATCAAGCTTTTGATGTCAAGTCAAAGACCTCTTTACCTAGTCCTGTGTTGTGAAGATTTTCTCCTCTTTTTGTTCGTAAAAGTTTTATGGTTTTATATTTTACATTTAAGTTCTTGATTTGGTTTGAGTTAATTTTTTAAATAAGGTATGAGGTTTAAGTTGAGGTCATAGTTTTGCCTATGGATGTCTGATTGCTCTAGCACTGTTTGTTGAAAAGGCTGTTGAATTGCTTTTGTACCTTTGTGAAAAATCAGTTGGGCATATTTGTGTGGGTCTGTTTTTATCAGTGAGAATTAAATGTGCTAATACAGAATGCCTAGCCCATGGAAGTGCTACATAGGTGTTGGCTATTGTCGTTATTACAATAGCAAATAAATAAGTAATAACTTTTAAAAAAGCATTTGGATACACTCAGTAGCCCTCTCAACTTTCTAATTTAAAAAACAACAATTAGTACAGTTTTAAAAAAATGGTTTAGTAGGGGCCGGCCCTAGGGCTGAGTGGTTAAGTTCATGCGCTCGGCTTCGGTGGCCCAGGGTTTTGCCAGTTCGGATCCTGGGCGCAGACCTAGCACTGCTCATCAAGCCATGCTGAGGGAGCGTCCCACATAGCAGAGCAAGAAGGACCTGCAACTAGAACATACAACTAGAATGTACAACTATATATACAACTATGGGGGGCTTTGGGGAGAAGAAGAAGAAAAAAGCAAGATTGGCAACAGATGTTAGCTCAGGTGCCAATTTTTTGGAAAAAAAAAAAGGTTTTAATTGTGGTAAAATACATATAACATAAAGGTTACCATCTTAACCGTTTTTAAAGTGTCCAGTTCAGTAGTGTTAAGTACATTCACATTGTTGTGCAGCCAATCTCCAGAACTCTTTTCATCTTCCAGAACTGAACTTCTGTACTCAGTAAACAACAACCCCTCATTCCTCCCTCACTCCAGTCCCTGGCAACTGCCGTTCTACTTTCTGTCTCTATGAATTTGACTATTCTAGGTACCTCATATAAAGGGAATCATACAATATTTGCCCTTTTGTCACTGACTTATTTCACCTAGCATAATGTCCTCAAAGTTCATCCATTTTGTAGTGTATGTCAGAATTGCCTTCATTTTTAAGGCTGAGTAATATGCCATTGTATGAATGTACCATATTTTGTTTACCCATTCATACATTGCTGTACACTTGGGTTGCTTCAACCTTGACTGTTATGAATAACCTGCTATGAACATGAGTGTGCAAATATCTCTTCAAAACTCTGCTTTCAGTTCTTTTGGATATATACCCAGAAGTGGAATTGCTGTATCAGATGGTTATTCCATTTTTAATTTTTTAAGGAACCACCATACTGTTTTCCATAGTGGCTTCACCATTTTATATTCCAACCAACAGTGCACAGTGGATCCAACTTCTTCACATCCTTGCCTCATTTATTTCCTGTTTTTTTGATAATAGCCATCCTAATGGGTGTGAGGTGGTATGAAATTTCATTGTGATTTCGATTTGCATTTTCCTAATGATTAGTGATGTTGTATTTTTTCATGTGCTTGTTGAGCATTTGTATATCTTCTTTGGCGAAATGTCTGTTCAAGTTCTTTGCCTGTTTTTTGATCAGATTGTTTGTTTGGTTTTGTTGATTTGTAGAATTCTTTATATATTCTGGATAGCAATCCCTTAGCATAAGATATGATTTGCAAATATTTTCTTCCAGCCTGTGGGTTCTCTCATTCTGTGGGTTTTCACTCTGTTGATCATGTCCTTTGATGCACAGAGGTTTTTAATTTTGGTGTAGTCCAATTTATCTGTTTTTCTGTTTCACTGCCTGTGCTTTTGGTGTCATCCATTTTGAGTTAATTTTTGTATATTGTTTAAGATAAAAGTCCAACTTCATTATTTTGCATGTGGATATCCAGATTTCCTAGCACCATTTGTTGAGAAGACTGTCCTTTCCTCATTGAATGGTCTAGGTGCTCTCTTTGAAAATCGTTTTATGTCAAGTTGTTATGTGGTACACCTTAAACTTATACAATGTCAATTATAACTGAATAAAACTGAAAAAAAAAATCAGTAAAGAAAAAGATGGAAAAAGAAAAAATCATTTGACCATTTATGTGAGAGTTTATTTCTGAGCTCTCGATTCCATTCCATTTGTCTATATGTCTATCTTTATGCCACTGCCATACTGTTTTGATTACTGTAGCTTTATCATGAGTTTTCAAATCAGGAAATGGGAGACCTCTAACTTTGTTGTTCTTTTATAAGATTATTTTGGTTATTTGAGGTCTTAATACAGTTTTTAATGGTAAAGCACTAGAGGAATTACCTTGGGGGAAAAAAAGAACAAAACAATGTTTTTGTTTCTTTTTTTGAGGAAGTTAGCCCTGAGCTAACATCAGCTGCCAGTCCTCCTCTTTTTGCTGAGGAAGACTGGTCCTGAGCTCACATCCGTGCCCATCTTCCTCTACTTTATATGTGGGATGCCCACCACAGCATGGCTTGACAAGTGGTGCCATGTCCACACCTGGGATCCAAACCAGTGAACCCTGGACCGCTTAAGCGGAACATGCACACTTAACCGCTGGGCCACCGGGCCGGCCCCCAAAACAATGTTTATGATGATTATTTATGTTGTTTTATTCAATGCAGTAAAATGTGAAATGAGATATAAATTGTAGAAAGGAAGCTATAAACTTATTATTTATAAATGCTGTGATTTTATGTCTAAACAACTAAATTAAACAGAACAAACTGAGAGATGATTAGAAAGAATAACAATTCAGTAAAGTGACTGGCTAAATGAAATACATGAAAATTATATAATTCCTGAATGTCAGCAGTAAAATAGAATCCAAGTTATTATAGCTTCAAATATGTGAAGATGTCACAATGTTGACTGGAAGTTAAACCCTAATGACCCATAAACTTTTGTGCCTTGGGATTTAATTTACCCCTGGGGATAGTAATTGAGGCCAAAGGACTGAACTGGAACTGTGTAAAGCTAGGAATTGGGAGAAGGGGCAAGCTTATCTATGAACTAGGACTAGTAAGACTGCCCCCCAGTCCAGGAGATGGAACAGAAGTGAGCCACTTAACTTTGGATTATGGCTGTTAAAAGCCACCTGCAAGAAATGGAAACTCCAACCTTGTTTGGAAATCTGGGCAGGAAAACTAATGTATAACTGTGTTTGAAACGGAAGAATGTTATATGGCGCTGGCAGAAGCAACCACTAGACTGCCTTTGGGACTGCTCCTTAACCCCTGAGAAGTGGAGGACTCTCCCAAAGCTGAAGATGAGCTCATGAAGACTTACAAAGCACTGTAGTCAAAAGATGCAACAAATGGGAAAGCTTACAGCTGAGGAACTGATGACAACAGACCAGTTTGTAGAAGGATTTTTCTAGTATATAGTCTATGTTCAATTTCTGCCTTTGTCCCAGTAATGTCCTTTGGTTTTGTTTTGTTTTGATATCCAGGTCAAATCAAGGACCATACGTTGAATTTAGTCAGGCCTTTCTAATCCTCCTTTAATTTAGTTCAGTTTCTTCTGCCTTTTTTGTTTGTTTGTTTTTAATGATAGTGACATTTTTGAAAGTTTGCCTAAAAGCCTTTGGTTAGCTCTCTTACTAGACAGTAAGCTATTTTAGAACAGACACTGCATGTCATTTATCCCTGTTAATTAAATATAATCTAATGATTTTATAATAATTCGGAATACTGTGCTTCAGAAAAGGACAGAGAAAGTTCTTTTTTCCTTTGCTTAGACACACATACCCAAGGAACCACAAGGATCCTTGTGCCTCTTGCATTGGTATCTCACATGCTACAATTGAACCCCACTGTTATGTCCACTTTACAGTTTATTTCATTATTAGTAATTGCCAATAAAAAATAGGTTCTTCAGTTTTCTCTTGTCTTTATTCATCACATTTGCCATTTCCTTTTGAAAGTGAGGGATTTTTGGTGAGTAAAGTGGATAATTAAAATATAGTGTGTGTGGTTTTATTACTATCCAAGGGAAAAAATGCTTCATAATGGTTACAATAGAGATAATTCATGAACAGAATATTTTTTAAATTTGGGATAGAAATACTCACTTTAAGTTATTGTAGAATTCTTATGCAAATAAACCTCTTTCATTTAAAACATCGTGGAACTCTGTATCATAGAAATAAATCCTTCATTGATTTATGTCACTTGGAATACATGATTTGATTTTATTTCTTCTCCTTAGTTTGGTTTTCTTATTTTTCTTTGCAGCTTCACAAATGTCTCACTATGAAGCAGTGTGGTTTATTGTGTTAATTGCAGTTTAAAAGTAGTGCTTTAAGGATACAGTGAAAGGCATACTTAATACACTCTAACGGGAATGTAATTATTTCAGATGCTAAGCCTTGGTTTTTTTAACAGCTTTATTAAAATATAATTCGTATACCATATAATTCATTCATTTGAAATTACAGTTCATTGGTTTTTAGTGTATTCACAGATGTGTACAACCACCAACACAGTCGGTTTTAGAACATTTTTATCACCTTAAAAAGAAACCTCATATTCTTTAGCTGTCACCCCCATATCTCCCCATTCCCACCCTAAGCAACTACTAACTTACTTTGTCTGTCTTAGATTTCCCTGTTTGGGATTTTCATATGAATGGAATCGTTTAATATGTGGTCTGTTGTGATTGGCTTCTTTTATCTAGCAAAATGTTTTCAAGATTCGTCTATGTTGTAGCATGCATCAATACTTGAATCCCTTTTATGGCCAAATAATATTCCACCGTGTGGATATATCACATTTTGTTTATCTGTTTATCAGTTGACAAACGTTTGGGTTGTTTCTACCTTTTGACTTTTGTGAATAATGCTGCTATAAACATTTGTGTCCAAGTTTTTCTCTGTATATGTTTTCATTTCTCTTCAGTGTATACCTAGGAGTAGCATTCTGGGTCATATACTAACTCTGTTTAATTGTTTGTGGAACTGCCTGTTTTTGAAAGCAGCTGCACCATTTTACTTTCCCACCAGCAGTGTATGAGGCTTCCCGTTTCTCCACATTGTTGCCAGCACTTCTTGTGGTCTTTTTTTTTTTTTAAAGATTTTATTTTTCCTTCTTCTCCCAAAGCTCCCTGGTACATAGTTGTGTATTTTAGTTGTGGGTCCTTCTAGTTGTGGCATGTGGGACGCCACCTTAGTGTGGCCTGATGAGCTGTGCTATGTCTCGGCCCAGGATCCGAACCGGCAAAACCCTGGGCTGCCGAAGCAGAGCGCGCGAACTTAACTGCTGGCATGGGCCGGGCTGGCACCTCTTGTGGTCTTTTTGATTCTAGCCATCTTAGTAGGTGTGAAGTGATATTACATTGTAGTTTTGATTTGTACTTCCCTGTTGGCTAATGATGTTGAGCTTCTTTTCATGTGTTTATTGGCCATTTGTATATCATCTTAGGATAAATATCTATTCAGATCTTTTGCTCATTTTTACATTGGGTTATCTGTTTTTTTATTATTGTAGGAATTCTTTATACCGCATACAAATCCCTTATTAGATATGTGATTTGCAAATACCTTCTCCCATTTCGTGGGTTGTCTTTTTACTTTGTTGGTAGTGTCCTTTCAACCATAGGTTTTTGATTTTGAAAAAGTCCAATTTATCTCTTTTCTTTTGTAATTGGCGCTTTTGGTGTCATATCTAAGAATTCTTTGCCTAATCCGAGGTTATGAAGATTTACCTGTTTTCTTTTAAGAATTTTATAGTTTTAGCTATTACATTTCAGTCCTTGAGCTATTTTGAGTAAATTTTTGTTTATAGTGTGAGGTAAAGGTCTAACTTTTTTACCTGTGGTTATCCAGTTGTCCCAGCACCGTTTGTTACAAGACTGTTCTTTCCCCTGTTGAATGGTCTTGGCACCTTAGTCAGTAATCATTTGACTGTGCATTATGGATTTATCTTTGGACTCTCAATTTCATTCCAATGATCTGTCTTTATGCAAGTGCTGTACGGTCTTGATTACTATGGTTTTATGGTAAGTTTTGAAGTCAAGGAATGGGTCTTCCTACTTTGTTCTTTTACAAGGTTTTGCCTGTGCTGGTCCCATGTAATTCCTTAAGAATTTTAGATCAACTTGTCAGTTTCTACAAAGAAGCCAGCTGAGATTCTGATAGAGATTCCATTGAATCTACCCAACAGCGAGGAGAGTATTGGACTGAGAGCTGAGGGAAGGGGGAGCCCTGTGTTCTTGGCTACAGCAGTCTAGAGCCTTGTTGAGGTGGGAGGGGGAGAGAGAGAGTGGTCTTGGTTCAAATACCACAAACTTACTTTTCAACTGAATTTTCATAGATTTTATTGAATAATTATTTCTTCATTTGCCGTTTGCCCTTAGGGACCATTTCTAGAGGCTTTAAATGGTTGTTTATGAAATAATTTTCACCAATTTCACTGAGGAGGCGGCCAGCAGAGTCAGTCTCTCATAACTTTGTTTTTTGAGCTAGCAGTCATGCCTCCTTAAAGCATGACTCAGAAAAAGTGTTTCTTTCATTGTGGTCCCTGACCCCCCTTCATAGGGAACCCTTAATGCACTCCTTAGCATCTCAGCTTTCAGATACAAGAGGCCAAGAGAATTGATTTCCCCTCTTATTTTCCTTAAAGAGTGAAGTCACTACATTTGAAAGTGCTCTAGAAGGGAAAATCTGTACATGAGTACAGAGTTTGTAAAGGAAATGAAAATAATAGTAGCAAGAGAATTTTAACATGAGGGCACTGTACTATAGTTGATTGAGTTCTTTTCAAGTTGGCTTGGAGGTGTTGCAGTTAACTCTTGGCCTCTTTGAGCTGATTTAGACATCAAAGTCAGGCTTCTTCCTCAGTTTTGCTGTCATCTTAAATTAGCTTTTTTTTTTCTTTCCAGGGGCCACTCAATAGTGAGTCTTCCAACCAGAGCTTGTGCAGCGTGGGGTCCTTGAGTGATAAAGAAGTAGAGGTAAGAAGCCACACCCATTACAAGGCTTTTCATAGTCCCACACTTGCAGTCTGGGTTAAATAACACTGCATAACTCTAGGGGCACTGCTAGGGTCTGTGTGAACGGCTCCCCTTTGAGTTGTGTGCTCTTCGTGTCTATACAGCTGTGAGGTGGCCCTGATGGGTTTTTATTATTATAACCATGTATAGGTGTTGTCTTTCTTTTCTTTTTAAAAATTTTTTTGCTTAGTTGCCATCAATGAAGGGCAAAAACTTGCAGTTGTAACTGAATTAGCTTAAGTATCCTTGAATTTTCACATTTGGTAGTACAGTCATGTGCCACATAACGACGCTTCAGTTAACGACAGACCACATATATGACAGTGGTCCCATAAGATTAGTACCATAAAGCCTAGGTGTGTAGTAGGCTGTACCACCAAGGTTTGTGTAAGTGCACAAAACAACCAAATCACCTAATGACGCATTTCTCAGAACGTGTTCCCGTCATTAAGCAATGCAGGACTGCACTTCAATAGCGTGGATCACTGTAGTCTGGCTGAAAATTGTGTTTTTTAGGCAGATAACCTAGTTGCATGGATATGGGTCCAAATCTGCAGCTACCTACTTTGCACTTAGATAAAGCTTTCAATAAATTAGAGCCAGTTGATTGATTATGTATATCTTTCCTTTTTGAAACAGAAATTTAAGCTCTTTTAAAGTAGAAATATTGTAACAGCTGCTGTCCGAGAGCCTTCTGTATGCTAGATATTTGTACTACATTTGTGATTTATGAATTATCTTATTTAAGCTTTCCAGCAACCGTGATTTACAGATGAGTAAATTGAAGCTCTGATAATTTAAGTTTGCCAAAAATTACATAGATGATTTGGTTCCAGACTCTACACTTTTCCATGACGCTACTTTAAGAGCAGAACGTGGATTTAGGACTTGTCTGTGCCAGTTAAATCTCCTTATAAATTTGATATTTTGTTCTCTCTAATTTTTGTAATGTGAAAAATTTAGCAAAATGCTAATTCTGATGTATATGGTATTTAACAGACTCCTGAGAAAAAGCAGAATGACCAGCGAAACCGGAAAAGAAAAGCTGAACCATATGAAACTAGCCAAGGTAGTAATAATTTCACACCAATAAAAATACTAAATTCTTATGTTCTTAGAATTTTCAAACTCACACTGAGTAATTAGTTTGTGTACAGGGGTTCCTAACAAAGGAGCTTTGTATACCTTAAGGGAATATCAGGCTGTTTATTACAGACTTGCGATTTGATACATGCTTGACAAAACAGTGTCATTTCTTTGGGGACTCTTGTTTTCCCTGTTGTAAATTAACAATCTTGCCACAGGTTTTTCTCAGACTAAGCATGTATTGTACAGATAAGAGGTAACATTGGAGTTTTAACTATGTCTTGCATTAGATCAGTGATTTGTTAATAGTATGTGACCAGAAATAATTTCATTTTACATGGCTGTCCTTTCCACCTATTCTTCCGTGTCACTTATTTAGTTGAACATTGGTGCACAGTGGAATAAATCTGTAAATATAATGGTTATAATGTTAAACATCTTTATGTAATTAAAGAAAGAATACATGGTTTGGTTTGTCTTCTCCCTCATTCTAAGAAATGGAGGTCCCAGGGGTTTTTTGTGTGTTTTTATTATTTTTTAAATTTATGAATCACTTTTTTCTTTTAGGGGGGAAATTCTCCGAAAGTGACAAGGTCACATAAATTCTTTTTGTGGAATAGAATAAACCCTTTAGTTCTGATGAGTTTGCTTTGAATTCTTTGTTCTTTTAGTTGGGAGCGTGGATTATCGATTAGTTTTATCTTGATTCACAGTTGGGGCATAAGTTTTGTTAGTGTATTTATGAAAGAAAGATTAGTGAATCTTAAAGGAAAGCAAGCTGTGCAAAAGTCTTCCTTTTACTGCTTATTCAGTCTTTTATTATATGGAGGAAACTGTCTCTGTTTTTAGGATATAGGTATTTTGGCTAGTTTGTTAAAAGTGAAGCTGACACTTGAATTGATAACAGTGTATGCACTTATTGAATACATAATGCATTGTAGTGAATGATGGTTTACATGTGTTATTGGAAAAATTATACTTACTTTGGTTTCGTTTTCAGGGAAAGGCACTCCTAGGGGACATAAAATTAGTGATTACTTTGAGGTAAGTTAAATTTTTTGGAAAAAAAAATCTGTAGTGATCATTTAAAACCTAAATTCTTTGGTTCACTTAAGGCTTTAGAGAGCAGTATTTTGCCTTTACTGTGCTTTCCTCCTCTTCCTCCCCATCTTCATCAATCTAATGCTGCCCCATCTCTGTCTGTCAGAGGAAACTGCTGCTGACTTCCAAAATTTAAATTTGTTTATGATGTGTCTTGTCTGTGATGATATAAAAATTCACAAATGAGGTGATTTTTCTCTTGGCCAGACTAGGTTTCGTGTCTGACAAAGATTGGAGTTGAGTGACTTGGACTCTTCTTTTGTCCTCTTCCCTTTAGTCCAGTGGAACCTGTAGTGAGCTCACTGACCCATCGTTAGTGGTTGCTAAAGAAGACGCTAACATCCACTGTACCGCTGTATTCCTGCTTCGTGTATTTTGAGACAAGAAGGGAAAACATTCTTCTCTTATGTTTTCAAAACCGTGTATACCTGCAGCTTTCTAGCCATGTTTTCTTTATATCTGATACATTTCTGCTGGAGCTCCTTCTTAAAAATCTCAGTGAAAAGATAGAAAAATTTGACTTACGTGGCATTTTCTCTATAGAATAAGATGTATTGACTTAAAGGGGCCATAGATAATTAAGACCTGTTTGTGTGTTAATCTTTTACTCTCCTTATCTGAAGCATAGTACTGTTTTGAATTATTCATATCCATTTTTCCCTGTTGGCCAGTTTGCTGGGGGAAGCGGGCCAGGAACCAGCCCTGGCAGAAGTGTTCCACCAGTTGCACGATCCTCACCGCAACATTCCTTATCCAATCCCTTACCGGTAAGCATTCACCTGGAGAAATTTGACACCTATTGTAGGAGACAAGAAGCCCCAGGAACACTCAAGGAGTTTCTCTTCCATTCATTCCCTATTGGGAATGAGGCACTAAGGAGACAAGTTCATAGTATTACCTATGGATCACTTATTCAAATTCAAATCTGTATCAGTAAGTTAAATTTTACAAGAGCTAACCATTCTCTCAGTATAAGAAATTGCCTGTAAGCCTACAGCTCAGTCTTCTGTCAAGGAAGTGATTTTCAATCCAAACAGTAGGTTTTTATCCTTGCCAGACTTAAAGATGTTTGGTCCACTCCTGGCATTTGTTTTATTTTCAAGGCTTACTCAGTTTATAGTAGAAAAGGTAATACTATACACATTTGAGATAGGTTTGTTTCTTGCCTATAAGTGAGATGTGAAAGTCTTAAAAACATTATAGCTAAGTTGGTAGTTCTCAACCAGGGGTAGTTTTGCCTCTCAGGGGACATTTGACAGTGTTGGAGTCATTTTTGGTCACAGCTAGGAGGTGGGGGGGGGATGGTGCCATTGGCATCTAGTGGGCAGAGGCCAGGGATGGTGGTAAACATCCTCCAGTCCACACAGGATAGGCCCCCATAACAAAGAATATCTGGTCCAAAATGTCACTGGTGCCAAGGTTGAGAATCCCTGAGCTAGCTAATGTAGGATTTTCTGTTAATTTGCTTGAGTGCCTTTCGATAATTTATTAGTACGTACAAGACTTCTGTACTCAAGAGTCTGTTATGTCTACTGATGCCTCAGGTATTGCGGTGGGATCTTGGAGCACAAAGGGTCTCCCTAAGATCAGGAATTTTCATCCTAGGTCTCTGTTTAGGAAAGTTGTTTTTCTCTGCCTCAGCAGAGTTGGTTAATACCGCTCTTTTCCTAAGTGATTTAGTCTTCCGTATTGTTAAAGTATTTTAAAATGCACTTCTTTCCATCTACTGTCTCATAAAAACATGCATTCATTAGTGTGGTTTTAATTATTAAAGTACTTATGGAAATGTATTCAACTTGAAAATTTTTGCTATTATTTTGTCATTCTTGCCCTATTTTAAAATGTTAGAAGTGTCTGATGTATAGCTCTGTTTGGTTAGGGTGAGATTTGTTAGATAACTGTTAGGGAGACAGGGACACTGGGAGGCCCGTGTCTTTATTTTTCTTAAGTTTTAAGCCAGTTAAAGTTTTAAAAATGTTAAACAAGATTGTATAGTTACCTATTTAGGACATATATGTTTTGTAAAATTTTGGTGTCTATTACTTTTTTCTCCCTGAAATAGATTTTTTTTATTTGGTTTTTAATAGTGTGACTACCCATCTGTCATTTGCCAGTTTAGGTCAAGTCTTAGGTGAAGACAAAAGAGATGACTGCAATGATCTATAGACATTTCTGCCAGCTATTTGAATGCTGGCTGGGCCTCATCATCATTATGCAAATCTAAGTATATATTAGATGTTGAAGTAGGAACTGAACCTTAATTTCCCTTTTCCATTGCACCGAGAAGCCCTTTATTCTCCCAGCTTAGATTCTGTGCTTCATTGTTAGAATCATTGATTTGTGCATACCCCTTCATTCCCCTTTCCCAGTCTCTCTGCATCATACTTGCCTGAAAAAACCCAGTCTTGGTTAAATCTAGTTCTCTACCTTTCCCTTGCCTCCCTCTAAGCCACTCAAGCATAGTAGGAGGAAAACGCACCTGCTGGCTAGTCTCACATTAAGTTCATGAGCACTAATCTCGTGTGCACCCCTAACTGCCTGCCAACCCTACTTTATTGGCCTAGTTACCTTTCCTAGATGAATATTTGTATGATTATGTCATGTTTTTGTTATTTCCTGCAAGCCTCCAACAGTACTTCCTCTCTACTATCTCAACTGATGGCTTTACTTTTCTTATTTTACTGAGGAAATAGGAGCAATGAGAAGAAAACTTTTACATGCCCCTCACCAAATCGACCAAGCTGCTTGCATCAGCGTCCATACCTGCCTATCAGGATGCATGAACGTACCAGCCCTTCACTTGGGCACTGGTCTCCCTGATAATTAGGTATCCAACTTGACATTTCCACTTATATATCTAATAGACAGCTTGGGAACGTCCACAAAGGAACTCTTGCTCCCCCTGCACTATCAAAACAACAAACCACTCTTCCTGCAGGCTCCCCTGTCCTGCTCAGGGACATTTTACTCTGTCTGGTTTTTCAGGTCACAGCCTCATGCCCCATATCTAATCCATCAGTAACTCTTGTTTTTCCTTTAAAATATATCAGAATCTGACCATTTTTCTATCCTTCTTGTTCTCTGCATTATCCTCCAAAGTGGTCGTCTCATTTCTGCCCCTGTCTCAGGCACTCGCAATATAGTAGCCAGCGTGATTTCTGTTAAAAAGTTAGGACAGATCCTCACGGGCCTCTGCTCAAAGCTGCTGGTCCAGATTACTCTGGCTTACATGGCCTAGAAGCTCCCATGTGATCGGTGCTCCCCTGCTCACCTGACTCTGACATCTCCAACTGTCCTCCCTCTCCCTCATGCCACTGCAGCCACACTGGCCTCCTTGAAGTTCCTTGAACACTGCAAAGCACTCTTTTGCCTCAGGGCCTTTGTACTTGCTGTTCCCTCTTCCAGGAAGAGCATGATTAGCAATCTCTTCATCAGATTATTGCTCAGAAATGACCTTGTCAGAGAGATGTTCCCTGGTCAGTTTTAAAATAGCAGTCTCTCATACCTTGTCACTGTGGCCCTAATCCTGCTTTATTTTAAATTTTAGTTATTACCACCTGACATATATACTTAAATTTTGATATCTATTTAAATCTTTTTGTTGGTTCGTATTTATACATATAGAAGAGTACACATGTAAGTCTATAGCTTACTAAATTTTCACATACTACCAGCATAAGAAACCAAATCTTACCAGCCCCCGAGAAGCCTCCGTTATGCTACCTTCCAGTTATTAGCCCTCTCCCTGCTAGCGAGGAGAGCCACTGCCCTGACTTTTAACATCGTACATGAGTTTTTTTTAACTATACAATTAATCTGTCACCCATCTTCTCCCACTAGAATGTTAATCCCATGGGAGCAGGGTCTTTGTTTTGTTTACTGCTCTTTCATCTCTCACAGTACTTATTACATAAAGGTGTAATTATTTTAACTGTTTCCCCCACTTGACCTGGAAGAAATAATATCTTGTTCAGTTTTCAGTCTCTTAACACCCCAATACAGTGCTTGGCACACAGTGGGTGCTCAAGACTGTTGAAAGGGAAGAATAGATGGGTAAAGAATTACTTTAACTTTTTCCCCCTAAGTGGTTCTTCTGTATTTTTTTGTTAAAGTACATAAAACATGAACATTTGATTGTAGGAGTTGGTAAACTGTAGCCCACAGCTGGCAAACTAAGAATGATTTTTAGATTTTTTTTTTTTTTTGAGGAAGATTAGCCCTGAGCTAACATCTGCTGCCAATCCTCCTCTTTTGCTGAGGAAGATTGGCTCTGAGCTAACATCCATGACCATCTTTCTCTGCCTTATATGTGGGACTCCTGCCACAGCATGGCTTGATGAGAGGTGTGTAGGTCTGCGCCCAGGATCTGAACCATCGAACCTCGGGCCACCTAAATGGAGTGTGTGAACTTAAGCATTATGCCACTGGGCTGGCTCCTGATTTTTAGATTTTTGAAGAGTTTTAGAGACCAAGAATATATGACAGAGATGATATGTGCCCTGAAGAGCCTAAAATATTTGTTTGATCCTTCACAAAAAAAATTTAAAGGAAATGATTATAAAGTTAATGTCATCTGATCATTACTTAGGTCAAGAAGTAAAATATTTCCAGCTCCCTGGAAGCCTGTATACTCTTCCCTGATCACAACCCCCTCCCTCTACCCTAGAAATAAGCACTGTTCTAATTTTTATGGTTATTTATTTGCTTTTCCATATAATTTGACCATCCATGTATGCACCCCTAAACAAAATAGTTTAGTTTTATCATAGTCATTTTTGTTAATCGTAACATTTAATCACAGTGCATAAATCTTCTGTTATTCTGCATTTTGGCTGTTTGCTCTACCAGTTACTAAGAGAGGTGTATTCATGTCTCTCATGATTGTGGGAGTTGTCTTTCTTCCTGTATGTATTTATATTTTTGCTCTGTGTATTATTAAATGACTCTCTTCATCTCTTGTGATGCTTTTTGCTCTAAATGCAGTTTATGTGATATTTAATGTATCTAAACCATTGTATGATATAAATCCATTTTTATACTATCAACTTTCATTGTTATGTTTTCAGTGTATCTGACAGATATCATATAGTTTAATTTTTTCTTTATTCAATGTAAAATATTTTTAACTTCAGCATTTATCTTACTTACGTTTAATAGAATTATTGTTATATTGAGTTTAAATATACCATCTTTTAATGTGTTTTCTATTTTTCCTGCCTGTTCTGTGTTCCTTTTTCTTCCATTTGGATTGATTTTTAAAATCATTTCATATTTTCCTTCTCCACCAGTAGCTAGGTCCTGTTTGGTGTTCCTCTTAGAAGTTGCCACGTGTAGGGCCTGCCTGCTGGTGCAGTGGTTAAGTTCACAAGTTCCGCTTCTTGGTGGCCCGGGGTTTCCTGGTTCGGATCCTGGGTGCGGACATGGCACTGCTTGGTACGCCATGCTGTGGTAGGCATCCCATGTATAAAGTAGAGGAAGATGGGCATGGATGTTAGCTCAGGGCCAGTCTTCCTCAGCAAAAAGAGGAGGATTGGCAGTAGTTAGCTCAGGGCTAATCTTCCTAAGTAAAAAAGAAAAAAGAAATTACCACATGTATCTTTAATAGTCAAGGTTTGATGTTAATAGTGTCTTTATCCCCCTCACAAATAAATGATGACCTCAGAACATTAACTTTATTTACCTGCTACTGCCTTGGTGGTGGTAGTGTATGTTTTCATTTTGCCTGTTTTTAGCTTTATAACACATCATTATTATTTTTTACTGTCAGTGTTCATTTAGATTTATCTGTATACTCACCTCTTTGTACTTCTTTCCTTTGTGCATGTTACACCTTCTACCTATGGTCACTTTCCTTCTGCCTAAAGTACTCCTTCAGTATTCTTTTATTATGTGTCTGCTGGAGGTTAATGATTTTGTTTGCTTAAATAACTTTATTTTGCCCTTATTCTTGAAAGATATTTTTGCTGCGTATATTTCTAGATTGGCATTTTTTTCTTTTAACACAGTTGAGTATATGATTACCGTCTTCTGGCTCCCATTGTTACTCTTGAGAAAATGCCTTTCATTTACTTGTTGTTTCTTTGAACGTATCTGCTTTTTTTCCCCTGTGGCTGCTTTTAAAATCTTTCTCTGTGGTATTCTGCAATTTTACTATAATGTGTCCTTATTTCTCTTGCTTCTGATTTGTTGGCCTTCTGGTATCTGTGGGCTGGTGTCTTGCACCAATTCTGGATGATTATTAGCCATTGTGTCTTCAAATATTATCCCTGCCCTGTTCTCTTTGTTCTCCTCCTTGTGAAATTCCGATTAACCATATGTCAGACCAGCTCACTTTATCACTATACCTCAGCTTCTTTTTCTATTCTCTTTTTGTTTCTATATGCTCCATTCTGGATAGTTTCTTGCCTTTCAATTCCCAAATTCTTTGTTTTGTTGTATCTAATTTGTTGTTAACCCAACTGAATTCTCAATTTTTGTTATTTTATTTGTTTGCAGAGATTTTCAAAGCTGTCTTTTTTTGTTTTTAATCTAGTAGACATAATTGTTTTATAATCTGTGTCTGATAATCTTGGTGTTTGAAGTTTTTATGAATTTGTTTCTGCTGTCTCCTGTGTTTCCTAGTTGTTACTCAGGGCTTTATTTCTTTTATGCTTTTTCTTTTCTTTTTTACTTTGTGCCACTCATTCTTCTTGAAAAATTACATGTGAAGTTTCTTTGAGATCTAGGATGAAGATGTGTTCCTCCAGGGAGAATTCTTATTTGCTTCCTCCTAGTGCCTAGAGATTCTACCAGTATAGCACTACTTTACACTACTGAATTCACGGCTTGTGTTTTGTTTGTTTGGTTGGTTTGTTTGTTTCAACCACTCAGGCAGTATTGTTTTCAATTGTGTTGACATTTTTCAGGAGAACTCCCGCCCCTTGCGTTGCCAAAGCACCTTCCTTGCAGTTCTCTGAGGGTGGGGGAAATTTTTATTCTGGTTTACATCTTCCCTGATAGCTTGAAAGGGAAAGGTTTCCTATTGAACCCCCTGTCTTGAGTGAGCTTTTGGCCTGTGACTCTTCACTTGGCAACATGGTGCCTTGGAAGTGGAAATTCAAGATCTGCAGGTACCCTTAGGGCAAATGTGACTTTGGTATTTCTTTTACCTGTCTTGTTCTTGTTTTGCCCTGGCAGATCCCTACTATTTTATCAATTCTTTGATGTTTTTAATATCTTTTTTTCCATATTTTGTCCTGTCTTTATAGTTGTTTACTAAGGGAAGACTGGTTCAAACATTCTAGCCTGCTGTATCTTCAGAAATATTTTTAAATTGTTCAGCCCTTGGAAAGTATTTATTGAATACATAACAGAGTGATTAATTTTAATATTGCAGCTTCAGAGACACATCCTCCCAAGCAGTGAGAATATTGTGAGCAGTATCACAGATGTTCTGGAGCCTGAATTTAAACTATTGCATTTGGTAGGGTAGGAGTGTTGGTATTAAGGAGATGGACTCTACTCGTAGATTAAAAAACTAAATTCCTGTGTCAGGATCATTTTGGTTAGTTTGTTTTACTTTTATTTTAAATAGTTTTTCCTGATAAAGGTATACAGGCTAATTATGAAAGTCCAACAATTGAGAAGTGGTAAAATAGAAAGTACCCTCCAAAAGAACTATTATTGTAAAGAGTTTAGTGGGCATATTATGTATGCATGTATGTTCGTATAATAGGTCTCATTTCTGTTGTATTTATGTAGCTAATATCCTATAAACATTTTATATTCTATAAATAGTGCTCTAATGAATGTCCTTGTATATACATCTGTACCTAGCAGTTTTTCTCCCTTTGGATAAATTTCCACAGTATAATTCCCAAGTGAAAGGATCCGCTCACTTTAAAATGTCATCACGTAGTTGTTAGCAAGTTATCAGCAGTTTGAGAGTCCCAGTTGTATATTCCCTTCTGATACTGAATTTTATCATTGTAATCTTTGCCAGTGAGAAAAATACCTTGTTTTAACTTGCATTTCTTCATTAGTGATATTAGTGAAAAGATTAGTGATCTTTTCATATGTTTAATGGTCTTTTGCATTTCTCTTTTAATGCTTGTTCAGGTCCTTTTCTATTTATTTATTGGAGTATTTGTTTTTTCCTCCTGATGGATAGGAGCGCATTATTTATTAAGATTGTTAACACATCGTCATTAACATTGTAAATATTTTTATCTGTTTGTAATTTTGTCTTTTAACTTTATGTTGGCATTCACCACAGAAGTAAAACTGTTTGAAGTAGTCAAATTTATCAGTGTTTTTCCTTTATGATTTACTGGTTTTGTGTTCTTAAGTGTTCCTATATGGTTTATGTTTTTAATGTCATGTTTAAAAAGCCCTTTACCACTAGAAAGTCATAAAAACATTTGTTTATATTTTCTCATAATTTTTATGTGTAAGGAAGCAATTTACTTTTCCTTTTTTTTCTAATACTTATGCAAATATCCTACCATCTTCTTAAAAAGTTCCTGCTAATTTGAAATACACTTTAATCACAAATTATGCATCCCTATTATATGGGTCTGTTTCTGAATTTCTTATTCTGTACCATGATCAGTCTGTCTACTCCTGTACCAGTATTAGACTGATTTAGTTAATATTGCTTTGTAGTAAGTTTTAATAGCTAGTCAAGTTTCCCCTGATATTCTTTACCAAAAATTATGTGGCTATTTTTGATTGTTTTTTCATGTGAACCTCAGAATGAATTTGTGATAATCTACAAAAACAACCCCCCAAAAGAGAGCAAGAGAGAATCTAAATGATCACTATCCCACCATGACACTCTCTTGCAAAACAAAACAAAAGAAATAGGCAAAACGAAAAAATAAACGGCCTGAGCATTGACTTTTAGAGGAACTTGGCGTCTATAAAATTTGAACCCGAAAGCATGGTATCGCCTTTTAATTTGTCATCTTTTATATCCGTCAATGAAGCTTTTCTTTATATGTAATCTGCATGTTTCTTAAGTTTATTTCTAAGTATTTTATAGATTTTTTAAAATCTTGAATCTGCTTTTCTTCCATTACATGTTCTGATTATAGTCAATTGTTGTTGGTATATGGAGAAACTATTGATTTTTGTATGTTTATTTTATATTTGGTCATCCTCTGGAACTCTTTGTTGTTTTTCCTTTGTGAATAGTTATATCATCCAAAAATGACACTTTTTAACTTTAGTGTTTTCCAGTGTTTATATGTCATATTTTTTTCCTTACCACATTGGCTAAAACTTCTATGATAATGTTGTATAACTATGATATTAATATGTTAACCCGTCTAGTTCCTAACTTTAATGCAAGTGTTTCTAGTATAATACCTTTAAGTATATTTGCGTTGATTTCTGAAAAAATCTTCTTTGTTGTATTAAAGATGGAGACTTCTAGTTTTTTTTTTTTTGCTTTTTAAGTTGCCCAACAACATGCAGATGCTTTTTGGCATCTAAAGGGAAGAATCTTGATTGTCTTTTCCCCCTAACATTAATGTAATGAATTACATTAGTAGATTTGCTAATAATGAACCATCCTTACATTTCTGGAATAAACCATACGTAATTGTGGCATGTGATTCTTTTAGTGTACTATGGAATTTGTTTTACTTGTATTTATTTTAGATTTTTGCATCTAAGTATGGTGAGAATAGATTGAGAGTGAAATAAGCTCTACCTATAAAGTGGGAGACAAATGTCTTAAATCTCCATTACCTACAGGATAGAAATAACATTTCCTTTGTAGGATTGAGGGTATTATGAAGATGATTTGTTGACTTCTACAAAGTAACCTGCAGATTCAGAGTTATGTAAATATAGAACCATTAAAATGTAATTTTCTGGAGATATTAACTCAGGTTTGTAGGTGGATTATAATCCAGTCACGATGATGTTATGCTCTCCATATTTGTTTTCAGAGAAGGTGTTTTTAAAAAATAGCATCCTTCTTATATTTGATAACTGTGTTTTAATCTATTGCATGTTTTGGCAGTGTCAGATGTTCTTTCTCCTGTAATTTGTGTGTTTTCTTTAATGTTTTCCAGCGGCGAGTAGAGCAGCCCCTCTATGGTTTGGATGGCAGCGCTGCAAAGGAGGTATCGGAGGAGCAGTCGGCTCTGCCAACCCTGATGTCAGTGATGTTAGCCAAACCTCGGCTGGACACGGAGCAGCTGGCGCAGAGGGGAGCCGGCCTCTGCTTCACTTTCGTTTCAGTGAGTGCTGAGGCCAAGTTTATGCAGATTCTTGTTGCCCTGGAGCTCCTTGATGAAGTTTGACTAATTATTTTAAGAGAGATAATGACTTTTCTAACTCTGTGTCACTTGTAAAGGTAATGTGCTTTTACTCAGGGCTGAAAGAGACTGCTTTGTCAAAGTCTGAGAAAACCATGGGAAGGAAATCACAATCTTAGGTTGACAGAGAAATAAAGAAAATACAGATCAAATTCCGTTACAACCAAAGTACTTATATAATTAAAAATAAAATCTCCAAACTCCAGCCATCACTTATTTAAAGCACTATTCAAGTCAGTACAATTTTAATGTGTAGGCAGGCATTCGATAGCATGCTTACCAGTGATTTCCCCTCTGTGGTATTTGAGTGACCTACATGCTTGCCTTCTCTCACTTCTTGAGAGTGTTGGCACGGTTACTTTTTCCAGGAGTATTTGGCTACCTGTTTGCTCCTTTCTCCTTGCTTGCTTCTTTCTCCCTCCTTGAAGAACAAGAATTCAAGTATTATGGAAGTTTGACTCTATTTTTATTTACCAAATTTATAGTGTAGTTTGACTCAAAAGTTGTTACTTTTCTTGGTTTCTGTGCCCTTCCAAGTACATGTTTGTTGGCAAGGATGGTTTAAAGCAAGAGAAAGCCCCATTGCCCTATACTTCCATTTTTAGAGGCATCTTGGAGAGCTAAAATCACCATTGATCCAAATTTCCTCCCTTTTACTGGTTCATTTTCTCCAGTTGTAATCTTAAGTTTCCTCTCTATTTGCTCTGTGTATTCTGAGTCATTAACCCACATGCAATTGTATTCAAAAAGGCCATGAAAATTGTGGGTTTCTTAAGAAAAGGAAATAAAAATAAAATAATTAGGTAGGGAACTATCGTCATTGTTTGGAATACTTTCTTTTAGTTATTATTGCTTTTCCTCAAGAAAAAGATAATACAACTTTTTAAAAACACAGAACTTTGTAATCATCAAAGGAATGGAGAAACTTCTTGTGTGAAGACAGTATAATTTTAGCCAGGAAAATTTAGGGTAGAAGGGAGCAATGCAAAATGGGAGAATTGACCGATACAATATTGTGAGTGGGCCTGACTGCAATATGGAAGTTTGCATGAGGATGCAGCACTCTATAGTATTGTTTTAGAGAATGTATCTGTCTGTCTTTGTGTATATATTTCATTCTTTCCTTACTATTCACTGGTACTTGTTAAATCTTCATCTTAGATCTAACTTTGTCGTGCAAAGCCCTAGATGATCAGGGGGTTATTTGCGCTTTTGATTTTTTTATTGCCTTAAAAACTACCTCCTTTTCTCTTGAGAGGAGTTCCCTTTATCCATTCCACGAATATTTGCTGAATGCCTACTGTGTGACAGGCATATAGTTAAATACACAGCATTTCAATCAGTGAGAACTCGGTTTCCTAATGTAAGCCTTCCATAAAAGGTCTGGGCATGCAGGCTTGTGGTGGATGCATATGAAGGACTACCACCTGCTTAGTCCTGTCAGCTGGCACACTCAGGCTGTCAAAGGAGTTTCAGATGCTATAGCCAGATTGTTCTCACTTGGAAGAGAGTTGTCAGAGAGGAGTAAGAAAACGATCATATCTGAAGAAGGAACATGGAAACAGTATAAAAACCAAAGCTCTAAATGCTTTGATATAGTTCTGTTTCTCTCTGCCTCTCTGCAGTTCCAGCCAGGATATAAGCTTATTAATAACTCTTTTGCTTTTTCCTTTCTTTAACATTAATATACAACAAATGCTATGAATTAATAGGAAGGCCAGCAGTTTCCTAAAAAAATAAGCAAAGGCTATGACCAGGCAATTTTACAGAAAAAAAAAAGGGCAAATGGCAATGTGGAAAAATGCTTAACTTTAGCCCTGGAAAAATTCAGAATAAAACAAGATAATGTTTTGACCTATCAAACTGGCAAAGATTACTAAGTTTGATCATTGTCAGTGTAGGTGATGTTTTAGACACACATGTAGTTTTATACCGACAATAAATTGGTACAGTCATTTGGACAAGTTGGTATTGTATCTCATTGTTAAGTTTACATATCCTTGGGTCCTGAAATTCCATTCCCATAAAACTACACAGAGATGTTTGTTGTATTGTTTATAATTGGAAAAATCTGGAAGCAGTTTCCCTCTCCCAGTGTTTCAGAGGAACTTAGCACAAGGGTATCTGTGACCTCCACGTTGCTAAATCCAGTGGTCAGTCCTCAGAACTTATCCACCGTGCTTCATTAGCCACAGTTGATCACGCCCTCCTTCAAAGATATGCTCTTCTGTGGGCTTCCACTCTTTTGGTTCCTCCTCATTTCCCGGATCCCTAAACATTGGAGTGCCCAGACTATTGTCTACCTTCATTCTCTACCTGATCTTGTTTAGTTTCTTTGCTGTAATTACCACCCATATGTAGGAGACTTCTAAGTTTGTATCTCTAGCCCAGAGCCCTGTCCTGAATTCCAGACCTGTGCATTCAGTTTCCTCTAGCCATTTTCTCCTTATGTCTATTAAGCATATCAAATTTAACATGTCCAAAACTGAATTTTTCATTTTATCCCACCACTCCAAACCCATTTCTCCCACAGCCTTCAACATCTCAATAATTGTCAACTCTCTCCTTCTAATTGTTTAAAAACCTCTGAGTCATTCTTGTCTCTTCTCTTTATTTTATACTTCTAATCCAAATCCATTACCAAGTGTGATTGATACTACCTTGAAAATATGTTCAGAATCCTACCACTTCTAACCCCCTTCATTACTACCACTCAAATCTGAACGTCTCCTACTGAGATTATGGCAGCAGCCTCCTAACTGGACTCTGCTCCTACCTTTGTTTCCTTTTAATCTGTTCTCAGCAGACCAGAGTGATCCTATTGAAACATAAATCCAGTCATGCCACTCCCCTGCTTGAAAGTTCTTAAAATGGCACATAAGGCCCTGCATAGTCTGTTTCCTCCCACTCTGACATCTCGTCTCTTACTACTATTTCCCTGCCTCATCAAGTTCCCTCCACACCTGGCCTTCTCCCACCTCGGGGCCTTTGCACTTGCTGTTGCCTTTGCCTTAATAGATATCAGCATGGCTTGCTCCCTCAGTTTTCCTTAGTCTCTGCTTAAATTCACCCTGTTAGAGAGACCTACCCTGACTACACTGTATAAAATAGCAACTCCTCCCTGCCCACCCCACGCAGTAACTCCTGTGTCCTACTTTGTTTTTCTCCTTAGTCTTATCACCAGCTAACCTGCTATAATTTACTTCTTTATCTGACTCTCCCTCCCCCGCTGGAATGTAAACTCCATCAGGTCAAGGACTTTGTTAACTTTTGTATCTCCAATGCCAGAACGAGGTCTGCTCTAACAGACACTCAGTGTAAAGATATTAAAGATAATTAATAAAAACATCCTTCATATTGTTGTTAGAGCCACTGAGTCGATTCTGACTCCTAGCGACCCCGTGGACAGCAGAGCGGAACCCTGCCTGGTCTTTCTGTGCCATCCTCTCACCTTCCAGTGCTGCATCAGCCAGTGCTCGGCTGCTATTCGCAGGGTTTTCATGGCCAGTATTTTCAGAAATGGGTGGCCAGGTCCTTCTTTCTAGTCTGTCTTAAATCTGGAAGCTCCACCAAAACCTGTCAACCATGGGTGACCCTGCTGGAATACTGGCAGCATAGCTTTCAGCGTCACAGCAACATGCAGCCACCACAATATGACAACCAACAGACGGGTGGTCTGGTTCCCTGACCGGGAAATGAACCCAGGCTTTGGCAGTGAGAGGGCTGAATCTTAACCACTGGACCACCAGGGCTAGCCTGCCCTTCATGTATGCACTAGTTAAATAGAATATAATACATACGTACAATGGAATGCTGTATAGTTGACAAAGGAAGTGAAATAGATAGATCCTAACAATGAAAGATCTGTAGACATGTGTTGATAAATAAAAATAGCAGGTGGCAAAATACTATGTTTGACCCTCTAAATATTTAAAATCAGATTGTTACATAATCTTATATGTTTTAACATAGTTTGATTTTTTAGATTATAAGGATATAATTTGCTAAATCGTAAAAGTAATATATGTACTGGCCCACAAAAAATTGAAGTAATAGAAAAGAGTAAAATTTGTTTCTTTGCACCCTTCAGAGAGATAGCCACTGTTAACAATTTATGTTTTAGATTTTCTACCGGTTACTGTTTTAACTTCAAATAATATACCTCTTATTTAATCAATTGTCAACAAGATCTATTGGCTTCCTATTATAAGAGATGAGTTTAACAGACTCATAACTATCACCCCACTCCCTCTCTCATCTTTCAGTTCTTTGTTGTTACATTATAAGTGTGTGATACTTAGTTTGTTATTCCAGCTGTAATTCTTTTCTGCTTTTATAAGTTATTCTAAGACTTCAAAAACATTTGAGCATTTACGATATTGTGGTTGTTTCATTATTAGGCATTACAAAACCAAATGATTTCATTGGGTTCGCTGATAAGAAAACATTCCTAAGTCGTTGAATTGGTTTGATTGAATGAGGCAGTTCTTGTTGTCAGGGTCTACTAGATTTTTTTTCTTAAATGCCAGGTCCATTATTTCCTTGAAAGCTACATCTTTGAACATTATACAAGGTGTTCTTAAAAGCTTGATTTTTTAAAAAATGTAGTTTGCTTTTTCTTTTTTGTGCTGCAGTATTTGAAAGTACATTTCAGAAATCTTGACCTCCTATCCTTAAATAGCTTAACAGGCATTTTCTAAAGAATATTGACATTCTCCTAGATGGCCAGATTAACATGGTCACACTTATCTTTTATTAGTGTCTATTCTTATGTAAAATAGAACTTTCCTGTCATCTTCGGGCCTATTGGGCTACACCGACATTCTGTTCTACTAGGAAGGCAGGTGAAATGCTGTTAGTTCTTTCCTTTTAATTAACAACCTAAATTTTTTTTTTTTTTTTACTTTTTATTGAGATTATGATAGTTTACAACCTTGTGAAATTTCGCTTGTACTTTGTTTGTCAGTCGTGTTTTAGGTGCACCACTTTACCCTTTGTGCCTACCCCCAACCCCCCCTTTCCCCTGGTAACCATTAATCTGTTCTCTTTGTCTATGTGTTTAATTTCCACATGAGTGGAGTCATACAGAGATTGTCTTTCTCCATCTGGCTTATTTCACTTAACATAATACCCTCAAGGTCCATCCGTGTTGTTGTGAGTGGGACAATTTTATCCTTTTTTATGACTGAATAGTATTCCATTGTATATATATACCGTATCTTCTTTATCCAATCATCACTTGGTGGGCACTTAAGTTGCTTCCATGTCTTGGCTATTGTGAATAATGCTGCAGTGAACGTAGGGGTGCATGGGTCTTTTTGAATTGCTGATTCCAAGTTCTTTGGATAGATACCCAGTAGTGGGATGGCTGAGTCATGTGGTATTTCTTTTCTTTTCTTTTCTTTTTGAGGAAGATTAGCCCTGAGCTAACATCTGCTGCCAATCCTCCTCTTTTTGCTGAGGAAGACTGGCCCTGAGCTCACGTCCGTGCCCATCTTCCTCTACTTTATATGTGGGACGCCTACCACAGCATGGCTTGCCAAGCCAGTGCCATGTCTGCACCTGGGATCCAGACTGGTGAACCCCAGGCTACCGAAGCGGAATGTGCGAACTTAACTGCTGTGCCACCAGGCTGGCCCCCTATTTTTAATTTTTTGAGGAGTCTCCATACTGTTTTCCACAGTTGCTGTACCAGTTTGCATTCCCACCAGCAGTACCAACCTAAATTTTTTAAATAAATTTTTAAAGTTAGGAGTAATAGCTGTATCCAATGGTGACAAATAGCTTTCTCCTCTTTGATTATCATATGGCATCATGGATGTATATCAGTAAATATAATCATTCTTCTTGATACTTAGTCACAGCCTTATTTATCCATTCATCAGTTGATGGACATTTGGGTTGTTTCCACTTTTTGGTTATTATGAATAATACTGCTATGAATATTCATGTACAAGTTTTTGCATAGGCGTATGTTCTCAGTTTTTGGGGGGTATATACTGAAGAGTAGAATTACTGGCTCATATGGTAACTATTTTTGAGGAACTGTCAAACTGTTTTCCAAAGCAGGTGCACCATTTTATGAACCCAGCAGTGGTATATAAGAGTTTTGCACATCCTTGTCAATGCTTGCTATTATCTGTCATTTCAATTATAGCCATCCTAGTGGGTTTGAAGTGACATCTCATTGTGGTTTTGATTTGTATTTCCTCAGTACTAATGATATTGAGCATTGTTGTCATTTGCTTATGACCATTTGTATTTCTTCTTTGGAGAAATGTCCATACAAATTCTTTGTCCATTTTTAAATTGGGTTGTTTATCTCTTTGTTGTTGAGTTATGAGAGGTCTTTATATATTTTAGATATTAGACCCATATCAATATATGATTTGCACATATTTTTCTCCTGTGGGTTGTTGTTTTACTTTCTTGAAAGTGTCCTTTGAAGGACAAAAGTTTTTAGTTTTAAAATAGTTCAATTTATCTATTTCTTCTTTTGTTGCTTATGCTTTTAGTGTTGTAGCTAAGAAGACCTTATTTAACATAAGGTCATGAAAATCTACTCCTATGGTTTTTTAAGTGTGCTTTTAGCTCTTATATTTAGGTCTACGATCCATTTTGTGTTTTTGTGTGTAGTGTGAGGAAAGGGGTCCAACTTTATTCTTTTGCATGTGGATATCCAGTTGTCCCAGGACCATTTGTTTGAAAAGACTGTTCTTTTTCCATTGAATTGTCTTGGCACCCTTGTCAAAAATCAACTGACTGTAAACGTAAGGAGTTTATTTCTGGACTCTCGATTCTACACCAGTGATTTATATGCCTCTCCCATGCTAGTACCACATTGTCTTAATTACTGTAGCTGTGTAGTAATTTAAATTTTGAAGTCAGGAAGTGTGAGTCCTCCAACTTTGTTCTTTTTCAGGATTGTTTTGGCTGCAGGATCCTTGCATTTCTATATGAATTTTAAGATCAGCTTTTTAGTTTCTGTAAACAAACCAGCAGGGATTTATAGCAATTGTGCTGAATCTATAGATCAGTTTGGGAGTATTATCCTCCTAAAAATGTTAAGTCTTCCAATCCGTGAACGTGAGGTATCTTTCCGTTTATTTAGATCTCTTTAATTTCTTTCAATAACGTTTACAGTTGTCAGTGTACAGATCTTGCCCTTCTTTTGTTAAAATTATTTCTAAGTGTTTATTCTTTTTGATGCTATTGCAAATAGAATAGTTTTCTTAATTTTATTTTCAGACTGCCCATTGTTAGAATATAGAATACAATTGATTTTTATGTATTTTATATATTTTATATCCTACAATCTTCTTGAGCTTGTGTTTTAGTTCTAATAGTTTTTGGTGGGACCTTCTGGATACAAAACCATGTCATCTGCAAATAGAGAGAGATTTACTTCTTTTCCAGTCTGCGTGCCTTTTATTTTCTTGCTGGTTGCCCTGGCTAGAATTTGTAGCACGGTGTTGAATAGAAGTGGTTCAAGTGGACATCCTTGTCTTGTTCCTGATCTTAGGGGGAAAGCGTGGGATCTTTGACAGTGAGTATTAGGTTAGCTGTAGGTTTTTCAGAGATGGTTTTTTGGGTTGAGAGAGTTCCCTTCTATTCCGAGTTTGTTGCCTTCTCTAATCATGGAAGGGCGTTGGATGCTTTTTGGATGCCATGTTAGATACCGTATCAGATGTTATCTCTTTGTTCTTGAAGTTTATCCACTATTTATCTTTTTCCTCCATTAATCCTTCTTGTCATATGGTGGGTTTTTCACTCTTAAAACTTACCTTTTTACCTCAGAGAAATTTTATTTTATTGTTCTTTGAGTATTTCTTCCCCGTTGGAAAGCAGAGATCATTTTGGAGCCACTGTGCCGTTCATGTTTCTTAACTTTTCTTTCGTGCTCTATTTGACTTTTTGTTTTATCTTCTGGGAGATTTTCTGGACATTGTCTTCCAGATTACTGATTTTGTGTTCAGCTATGTCCATGTTGTTATTTAGCTCATCTACTCAGTTTTCTAAATTTTGATAATCTTGTTTTATCAAGTTTATCTTTTATGTTCTTTGCTGCTTTTTCATTTTTTTGTAGTGTCCTTTGACCTTCTGTGAACGTATTTTATTTTTCAAGTTGTTTTTATTGAATGATCTGTTTTCTTTTGGATCAGATTTTGTTTTTTTCCTGTTGGCTCTTCCTCTTTCTGCTATTGGTTTTCTTGAAAATGTGTATTTAGCTTTAGTTGAACGAGTGTTAGGGGGATTAGTGTAGCTTATTGGCATGGATTTTTCTTTGCAGTAGCATAGTACTGCTCCCCAAACAGTCCTCCCCGCCGAACGGTGGGAGAGCTGACTGTGGTCTCTCTTGAAGTGTCTGGTAGACTCGAGACAGAAAGGCCAGCTCCTCTGCAGGTGGCGGAATGCAGAGGGCTTTGTTTTGATGGGCAGAAAGCTTTAATTTGGAAACATCCCTCTGAATTACATTCTAGCACCCTTAGTTTGCTGGAAGAAAACTTAGAATCAGAAATGAGCACATGTAAAGCATTTTAACAAAGCCCATATGCCAAAAATCTCAAAGTTTATAGAAGAGCCTGTTAGTCATCTGAATTATAAATATAGTTCAAACAGTCATATTTGTTTAGAAACTAATTGTATTTATTTTGGTTTTTATTTTTTTAGTCTCAGAATTTTAATGACTACTTTGTGGTCCAGTTGCAGCATGATGGTGTGTTTAGATAAGTGCCCAAATAAGGTGGTCAGGGAACAAAGAGAAGGGAACTTGCTCAGTCAACCAGGCCAGGCACAGAAGATTTACCAGAGGAAGTGACCCTTGAACTGCATCTCGACGGAGGACCAGGAGTTCACTGCACTGAAGAAGGCCGAGATTAGGATTTTTTGCTGGAGATAGAGCATGTACGATATTATAGAAGCTTGAGAGAACTCTTGGCACCAGGAGAAAAATATCTGATGTGGGAATTGGATGAAGAATAGAAATTATCAGGAGCTGAGGCTGTGAAAGTTTGTTGAAGCCAAATTGTGAAGGGCTTGAGTGCTTTGCTAAAGATTTTATCAAGATTTGAGGAAGGGAACCTATTGCAATAGTCTGGGTGAGAGCTGAGCAAGACTCAGGCAGGGGTTGGCCCGGTGACTCAGTGGTTAAGTGCGCATGTTCCGCTTCTCTGCAGCCCGGGGTTCGCCGATTCAGATCCCGGGTGTGGACATGGCACGGCTTGGCAAGCCATGCTGTGGTAGGCATCCCACATATAAAGTAGAGGAAGGTGGGTACGGATGTTAGCTCAGGGCCAGTCTTACTCAGCAAAAAGAGGAGGCTTGGCAGCAGATGTTAGCTCAGGGCTAATCTTCCTCAAAAAAAAGGAAAAGAAGACTGACAGGAAGGAAGAGGAGCTGTCTATACTCTCTGTTCCAATTTGTGTCCTCCCATTTGTGAAACTAATTTTAAAAAGAGAGGATCGTAAGAGCAATCTCACGATAACTGAAGGAGATGATGCTCGATACTCAAGTTTCATAGTGGTGACCCTTAATCAGTATGGAAAGGTTGGATTTGCTGCATTGTGGAAAGGGCAGAGAACACTCGCAGTTATTTGAGCTCTCCTAGACCTGGCTCTAATCGCAGCTCTGCCACTCACAGGCGGTGCATGCTGTTTAACCTCTTGGAGAGTGGTTTCTCATTTTTGACTTCTTTGATCCCCACATCAGTCTTCTCTCCTCCCCTAGTGATCTACACAGTCTCTACCTGGAATGTTCCTATCATCTCGTCTCTTTGACTGCGTATTTTCTTCAAATCTTAACTCATTTTCTCAAGGAATTCATCCCTGACTCTCTATATTAGGTTGTATACCCTGTTACATACTCTTACAGCATTTCTCCTAATTGTATTTTTGCATTTATTATATGATTGTTTATTTAACAGTTTCTTTCAACAAATATTTACGGAGTGCTTAATAAATCTTCTCTTGGATTGTAAGCTTTATTAAGACAGAGTAAAGAGTCTGTGAGTTGTGTTTTTCTTGGCCTTTGTGTCCCTAGCATCTAACACAGGTCTCAGACATAGAGAGTACTTGATGAGTAGTTGTCGAGTGAATGAAAATTTGGACATCGTAATACTGTCCACCTTACCAGGCTGTTGTGAGCCTTTAATATAATTATGTGTAAGGGACCGGCCTGATGGCGCAGTAGTTAAGTGCGCACGTTCTGCTTTGGCGGCCCAGGGCTTGCCAGTTCTGATCCCGGGTGTGGACGTGGCACCACTTGGCACGCCATGCTGTGGTAGGCGTCCCACATATAAAGTAGAGGGAGGTGGGCACGGACGTTAGCTCAGGGCCAGTCTTCCTCAGCCAAAAGAGGAGGATTGGCGGCAGATGTTAGCTCAGGGCTAATCTTCCTCAAAAAAAAAAAAAAAAAAAAAAATATATATATATATATATATATTATGCGTATGAAGTTCTTAGCTTGCTTGTGGCCTGGTCTGAATAGTATCTGTGACTGTTAATGAGAGGAGACAGTGGTTGTTGAGAGTGGTTATCGTGGATGCAGATGGCCCTCAATTCTTGTTCTCTCACTTACTAGCTCTGTGATCCCGCATAGTTGCTTAATATCTCTGACTTGCATTTTTTATATATAAATAGAAAATAATAATAATCACCTTATAGGGTTTTGTAAGGATTACATGTGATCATGACAATGATGCATTTAGCTGACAGTAATTGCTCAATAGATGGTGGTTATAGCATTGTTAATATGTTGATGAATAATAAAAATAATTAAAGAATATATGGAAAGTATCAGAAAAAATTCACATATGTGGAAACACTGCATTCTCTGATGAGATAGTAGTACTGTATTTCCATTATCGTATAATCCTCAGAATATCCAATATTTCCTAATTATGTCTGTGATGAGTTGTACTGTGTTAGGTGCAGTCTAGTTTTTAAAAGGACTTTTGGGAGTATGATGATTGTATCTTCCTGAATAGTTGAATTATATTAAATTCTAGACCTTGTCAATTTAAAAATGCCTTAGAATATCCTATCAATTGTATTAAAGTCATAGTCAGCAACTGACAGTATTGGAAATCGACCTGGGTTTTTGGACCCCTGCGTGTTCATGGATTTAGGAGACTATTCTAAATAGTAGGTCACAGTTGTTTCTGACTGGAGTCAAAAGCATCCCCTGTGCATTGGGTGCTTTACCAGCCTTTTCTGACAAAAACGTAGTGAAATACAAGTGGAAAGGGCATATTATTACAGGAATAACTTTTAATTTTCTCTAATTTACGTATGTAAAAATTCATTTATAAGCACTTGATACTTTGTTTATTGGAACGTGGTCCAAGCCACTGTGTCTAGTCCTTGCTTCTCGTTTGAATTGTTTTGGTTTCATCTTGGCCACATGGCCCTGGCTTCTGACTTTTATCAAAAAGAGTTTGTTTTATGTTGAGTTAATCATTTACATTCACACATAGATTTGTGGAGAAAGATGCCAAACTTTCTTGTGATTGGTAATATACCTTTTTACAGGCTCAGCAAAACAGTCCCTCTTCTACGGGATCTGGCAACACAGAGCATTCCTGCAGCTCCCAAAAACAGATTTCCATCCAGCACAGACAGACCCAGGTAGGTCGCTGACCGATCAACAGAGGAAGAAAACATCTGCTTAGGAATAAACGCTAATCACATATGAGATCTATGAGTCCTCTCTTTGTCTTCCCTTTATTTCTCCAACTTCACCTCACTGTTTGTGTGTATTATATTCAGAACTTGCGTTATGAGTATTTGAAGTCTTTTGGAAGGTGCTTTAACTTTTCGAGGTGTCTCTTTACCTTTCTGGTGTATTGCAGTGGAAACCCTTATCCTGCAGCATGGTGTTGAGGAAAGAGCACTCACTTTGGAGACTCTAGGCTTGGGTTCAAATTCTGGCTCTCAACTTATGCTTTATCTTTTTGGGCCTCAGTTTTCTTGAGTACAAATCATCTGTAAAATGTGGTTGATTCTAATTATCTCAGTGTATGCAAACTGATTATTAGAACAGTGCTTACAGTAGGCTTCAGTGAATGCTAATTTCTCGCCTTATGAAAGTAGTTAATTTATTCCTTGTACCTGCTTATTTGGCAAGACCTAGCTAAACTTCTTTAAGATTTGGCACACCAACATAATTTCCTCCTTAAACAGTCTTCAGAAACTCTTTTTAATTTAGGGAATGTTCTGAATACTCAAAGATATCTGGAAAGGATAGTGGATATATCCTCCATTTTGTGGTGTTGAGCTAGTCATATATTATGCTGGGTTTTCTCGAAGACTCTTGGCACTGCGTTGTCTTCAAGACAGGCTGCTTGGCACTTTGGGAGAATTTCTTAAATCTCAAGAGCTATACAACTCTCAGGAGAAGATTTTAATTTTATTTGAATTACTGGCTTTTGGACAGTTGAACAGACTTGGATAGCTGAGCCTTCAGATAACTTCCTCTCTCCCCTTGTGGTTGCTCTTTGTTTCCACTAGGTGGCGTGTTAGTTCTTTGTTGATTTGGGTCATCTCTCAAGTCCTTTTCTATTGTTAGTTTTATTTTTAAAGTAGTATGTTTCTGTATTGTTCAGTGTACAGTAGTTTGAGAATTCATATATTTGATTCCAGAGTTAACATGTTTTTGAAGTGCAGGTGTACCAGAATATAAGGGTTAAAGAATGGGATGAGGAAAGCAGATTTAATTTCTTGAGCCATGTGATTCCAGGCTATTTTCTTTAGCAAGTTCTTTTTTTCAGAAAAGTAATGAAAAAAATGTGATGACATGTAATATTTTGAGACTAATCCTAAGTTTGTTTTCTCTTTTTCTCTGTAGTCTGACCTCACAATAGAAAAAATATCTGCACTAGAAAACAATAAGAATTCTGACTTAGAGAAGAAGGAGGGAAGAATAGATGATTTGTTAAGAGTAAGTATTAAAATGTAGTAAGAGATTTTATAACAAGCACTGATTGATGTTATGTATATTTGGATTATGTGTCTATCATAGAGATAATTACTATAGCCAAATAACAAAGTTAAATAATAAACATTTGGATATTTTGCTTTAACCTGAGGGAATCTGAGTAGGGGCCAGGATCAAACCTACATTCTAAGCACTATCTTTAAGTTGGAAATCTTATACTGTAGAATTTTAATAATTAAATATATGCTAGAGAAATAAATGGAATCTTGTACTTCATCTGGAACTGTGGGAATAAGTATAAAATGTTATCTTCCCCTTCTGGAGAAGTTATTTTATTTAATTAATTAACTTATTTTTATTGTGTTTTCTCCCCCAATCCCCCTAGTACATAGCTGTGTATTTTTAGTTGTGGGTCCTTCCAGTTGTGGCATGTGGGATGCCGCCTCAGCAGGGCTTGATGAGTGGTGCCATGTCTGTGCCCAGGATCTGAACTGGCGAAACTCTGGGCCACTGAAGCGGAGTACTTGGCCACGGGGCTGGCCCCTGGAGAAGTTATTTTAATATTCTTGAATTTCTAAAACTATTTCACAAGTACTTTTCAGCCCTGGTTTTGCGTTTTGTATCTTTTACAACCTATTCATCTAAAAGTTTTTTTGTGCTTGCAAGAAAAACTTTAAAAATAGCTAATCTGGAATTAAAACGATACCTCTATAAAATATACCATGATAATTAACAAGCATATTTTTAATATGCAATTTGACATATTCATAACATTTTTTTAATGTTTGTTTTCTTGTTATAACAGCAATACATGCTCTTTATAACAAATTTAGAGAATAGTGAAAATATGACACCCATGATTCCATTAACTGAGATAAAACATTTGGTTTAAAACATTTCCTTCAGTATTTTTTTTGAATCATTTGTAGTATGTATATGTAAATACATGTATACATAAATATTACTGATTTATAAATTAAATTGGCTAACATTTTTATCTTCTCCAGTGATTTAGAAGGTGTCAGTTTGCTCTTTATTTGTACTAATGCAGTAGTTTTCAGACTGGCTCTGGTGGGACCCTGAAGTTTCTATAGAGGACACTCCAGGGCTCCCAAGACACAGCTTGGGGGGGATCTGCAGCCTTGCTTTTACCAGTTTTTCTTATTGGGTAAGACTTTGTTTGAATAAGGGGCTCTGTTTAAAGATAATAAAAATCACTGTATTTGTGATTATCTCCCCTCCAAAAAATTTTACCTATATTTCTGTGATTATTGAAGTATAGTATAAAATAGTGTATTTGACTCCCTCATATGTAAAACCTAGAATTTAGCACATATCTAAATTAAGCATCATCTTTATGTAAAATCTGATGTTTTTAGACTATTATTGTTAAATTATTGATTTTAATATATAAGAATAATTCTTATATTTACAAGCAGTTTTATGGCCAAATTTGCGTCTGTTACACATTATTTGTTAAACCGATTTCAAAGCTCATTGGCAGTCATTATTTTTTTTGAGGAAGATTAGCCCTGAGCTAACATCTGCTGTCAATCCTCCTCGTTTTGCTGAATAAGACTGGCCCTGAGCTAACATCCATGCCCGTCTTCCTCTATTTTATATGTGGGACTCCTGCCACAGCATGGCTTGATAAGCGGTGTGTAGGTCCCTCCAAAGGATCTGAACTGACAAACCTGTGGCCGCCAAAGCGGAGGGTGTGAATTTTAACTGCTATGCCACTGGGCCGGCGTTTTTTTTTAGAAGGATATGTCAGTGTTAAATTTTCTGTGTGAGGGCCGGCCCGGTTGCACAACAGTTAAGTTCGCACATTCTGCTATTTGGTGGCTTGGGGTTCACTGGTTCAGATCCTGGGTGCAGACATGGCACCGCTTGGCATGCCATGCTGTGGTAGGCATCCCACATATAAAGTAGAGGAAGATGGGCACGGATGTCAGCTCAGGGCCAGTCTTCCTCAGCAAAAAGAGGAGGCTTGGCAGCAAATGTTAGCTCAGGGCTCATCTTCCTCAAAAAAAAAAAAGAATTTCTGTGTGCTTGTAGAACTGAGAATTGTTTCTCTTCCTTTCCCATATAAAAGATAGCGCTGTGTATAAAATTTTTGTGTCATAACCTATTGCCCTTCTCTCACTTCCTTATCTAACACACACAAACCCCTTTTAAATTTTTCTAGCATGTAATGTTTCAAAGAAGGCATGACCAAAAGAACAAACATTGTAATCTCTTTTCCATGATGACTATAGGCACCCTTCCCCCTTTATTTTTGTATTCCAAAAATTATGCCAGGGTACATCTATATATGGGTCTCTATATTTTTATTCTGGAAATGTGTGATTATGCCTAATTTTTGCCTTTTTTCATCTTATGTTGGCGTCTTCCTTGGTTCCCAGCTTGGAATTCCGATCACTATCCTTTGTTTCTGTCATTTTACATCTCATGTAATATGCTTGCCCTTGTCTTCTGAATCTCATTAAATGTTAATTTTGTCTTCCGTATTTTCTGCTGTTTTACTGCACCTCATGTGAATTTTGATTCTATTATTTACATTTTTAATTTACATGTTTTTCTCTTATCTAATTTGCTTTCTTATCCCATCCTATACATTCTTTATGGTTTTTGTCTCCTATTTGATGGATACCATGTCTTTTGGCCTTTTATGGAATGTGACAAGCAGTATTCTAAAATGTCCTTTTGATTTCTGTAGGGAGATCATTTTCATCGTTCTCAATCTGATATTCCCTTTCCTTATTCAGAAATATTTTTCCTTGGGCCTGTTTTTTCGTTTGTTTCCTTTCCATCTTCTAGTGAGGAGAACTGCATTTAGACTTGGTACCTATCGTCCGTCTTTCCTTGTTAGCATATATGCTTGCTTGGAGTTGCTCTTATTCTTGTTTTTGTTTACTTGGATGCTGGTTGAATGGCCAGGATTTGTAAGTAGATCTATTGTGAGTTTAAAAAGCTCCTTTCCCAATTCCAGTACTGGCAGCTTTTTGTCTGGAGTGGCTCTGCTGGACCGGAAAAGGATCATGGGCTTTTCTTCCTTCCTAGCTTGACTCTGTTAAGATTGAGAAGATAGAGTATATGAAAAACTTAAATCCTAACTCTTTTTGGGTTCTATAAAATAGTCTGCTTTCACTTTCTAGGAAGCAATATGCTCCCTTTACTCACCGCTTCCCGCCTTCTACTCCCTTGTTCTCTGAAGGGTGTAGTCTTTCTTTGGATGTTGAGCAGTGCTAACGGGATGAATACATCACAAAGGAGGACACCTGCCATTTTTTCAAGTTGATGAGAACTTGTGTTTCTGATCTGGAGGGACAGGGGAGTGACCACTGGTCTTTCCATCCCCTTTCAGGCAGCCTTGGATTGCTGGTTGAGTTTTTCCCCTTTAGTAAGATGTTGGGAAAGGCTGCATCAGGAGCTGCTAGCCAGGTGCTATTTTAAACTTGAACACAAAATTGTTAGAGCTAGAAACCACAAAAGTTTAGGGTTCTTAAAATTTTAAATAAGCTACCAGAGATTGATTGATTGTCTACATTTGATTATGAATTTCAAGGGAATACTCATGTTCCAAAAGTAGATTGAATTTTTCCTAAACATTGCATAATCTTTGGTTTGCAGATTATTTAGTATGGATTAGATAGTCACATTTACCCAAACATGCTGGCACTTTGCCTTTGATAATGTGGTCCATAGAACTCTGTAAGAAGAACTAATAGGAAGACATTATACTTATTAAGAGAGTAGGAATTTGGGGATGGAACCTGTTGTACACTGGTCACTTTAAAAATGAAGCTGAAGTGGCTGGCCCTGTGGCCGAATGGTTACACTGCTCTGCTTTGGCAGCCCAGGTTTGTGCATTCAGATCCTGATGTGGAACTACTCCACTTATCAGCCATGCTGTAGAAGAATCCCACATACAAAGTAGAGGAAGATTGGCACAGCTGTTAGCTCAGGGCGAATCTTCCTCACAAAACAAAAAAAAGAAAAGAAAATGAAGCTGAAAAGTCTCAAAAATTGAGTGTGTTGTAATATCTTCCATTTGTGCTTTTTACTGTTTCAGAAACATTTGTATTGTTTGATTGGGAAATACTAGATTTTTTTTTTGAGGAAGATTAGCCCTGAACCAACATCCGTGCCCATCTTCCTCTATTTTATATGTGGGACGCCTACCACAGCATGGCTTGCCAAGTGGTGCCATGTCCTCACCCAAGATCCGAACCGGCAAACCCCAGGCCGCCGAAGTGGAACGTGCGCGCCTAACTGCTGCACCACCAGGCTGGACCACAGAGTTTTTTCTTTCTTTTTTTTTAAATAATGCAAGCAAGTTATTATAAAGTAGGTAGCATTTATTTGTCAACAGAGTAGAGATCTTTTGTTTAACACAAGAATAAATTCCGAAGTTGCAAGTCAAAATTGACCTTGGGTTAGTGGTTCTTTCCCTCTCTGTTATTGTAGGAGGCTTGAATCTTTCAAAGTATTCAGCCCATCCTTCTGACCACAGCTAAATTAACTGTGCATTTACATTCTGGCATTCTTGAACCAGGACCTTGTATTCAACTGTTTGTTAGTTCTTATTGTGGGCATGGGTGTGCCTGACTTCTCTGGTAAGAAGCATTTATGTAAATGCATGTCTCTTTTTCTTTGGAAACAAGAATAGAAAAACAAAGACCAACTGAACAAAAAGAACATTATGTGGTTTAAAAGAAATTCTGTAATTTTTTTGTAACTGCTTAATCACCCTTTGTAAGTATATAATCTATAAGTGCTGTAAAGTGCTTAATCACCCTGTTTGTGTTTTAAACATCTTATTCATTGTAGGTTTTTAAAAAAAATTTTGTGACCATTTAGGCATATGTGATATACTGGATTTGCCTATAACTGGCTTTTGGGAAGAGTAAAATATGATCAGTAGAAAAACATACCCACTTCTAGTAACAGAATTTATCTTTAATAAATAGATGATGTTTATTAAGATAAAATAAAGGAATGAAGTATTTATCTTTTTTTTTTTTACCTCTGAACCTTAATTTTGCTTTTGATTTAACAACAGGAATTATTTTTGGACTCCCTGAAAAACTGCTTTTGTATTAGTCTATCTTCCTTGGATCTAATTAAAAAATTTTTTTTCCATTGAAGGCCAACTGTGATTTGAGACGGCAGATTGATGAACAGCAAAAGATGCTAGAGAAATACAAAGAACGATTAAATCGATGTGTGACAATGAGCAAGAAACTCCTTATAGAAAAGGTGAGTGATTAATGGTGGCCTGAACTCTGTATACCAGGATGCTCAGAATGTGTCATTGTTGTGGCTCCTTACTCCTTACCTGAGTTGAGAGTATTTCAAAGTAGGGCTTTTTTAGGAAGATTTCTTATAGTTCGACAATTAGAATTCTTATGTGGACACTGGACCAAGCATCCAGAGTGATAATTCGGGACATTCTTCCTGGTTGTACATTGCTTTGAGTTTGATGTTGGTTCAACAGGGACAGTGTGTTCTAGTTGAATTTGGCCGTGGCTCTCCTGAATTCTTACATTCATCCTATCAATTAAAGTGCGTATTCTATTACTATTACATTACACACATTTAGCAAGAGTTACATTTCCATTTCAGAGATGGTATTTGGTGTAAGTGTATATAATAACATGATAATTAAGTACTTTGTGTTTAAAAAACATTAAGTTGGCATATACTTGTATATGATTACTTTAATTGATTAGTTGCAACTTGCCTTTAATAGTTATTAGTAACTATTTCTTGAAAAAATTCTTTTAATTAAAGTATAGTTGACATACAATGTTGTATTAGTTTCAGGTGTACAACATAATGACTCAACATTTATATACATTATGAAATAATCACCCTGATAAGACTAGTAACCATCTGTTGTCATACAAAGTTATTACAATATTATTGATTACATCCCCGTGACTTACTTATTTTGTGACTGTATGTCTGTACCTCTTAATCTCCTTCACCTGTTTCACTCTTTCTCCCACCCCGCTTCCCTCTGGCAACCACCAGTTTGTTCTCTGTATCTATGAGTCTGTTTCTATTTTGTTTTGTTTGCTCGTTTGTTTTGTTCTTTAGATTCCACATATAAGTGAAACCATACGGTATTCTTTGTCTGTCTGACTTATGTCACTTAGCATAATACCTCCTAGATCCATCCTTGTTGTTGCAAAAGGCAGGATGTCCTGCTTTTTATGACTGAGTAGTATTCCATTGTATGTATATATACCACATCTTCTTTATCCATTCATCTACTGATGGACACTTAGGTTGTTTCCATATCATGGCTATTGTAAATAATGCTGCGATGAACATAGGGGTGCATATATCTTTTCAAATTAGTGTTTTCGTTTTCTTTGGATAAATACCCAGAAATGGAATTGCTGGATCATATAGTAGTTCTGTTTTTTTCTTTTCATGTTTTCTTTTGTTTTTTTAAAGATTTTATTTTTCCTTTTTCTCCGAAAGCTCCCCTGGCACATAGTTGTGTATTTTTTTTTTTTTTCATAAACTCAAATATATTTCAGGTGTTTAAAGAATTAAACATACCAAAGTCTGTGAAAGAACAAGAAGAAAATATTCATAGTTATATATAAAATTGGAGGATGGAAATTCCTTTCCAAGGATAAAACTATAAGTAGGTATACTAAAGAAATGAGTTAGAGTTGACTATTTCAAATCTTAAGATCTTTTAAGTAAAATATATCCAGATAAAATGAAAAGGGATGTGGTAAAATGAATAGAGGACAGATTAACAGCCATAATGAAAGCAGCATAGTTGTGTATTTTTAGCTGTGGGTCCTTCTAGTTGTGGCATGTGGGACACCACCCCAGCATGGCCTAATGAGTGGTGCCCTGTCCGAGCCCAGGATTCGAACTGGTGAAACCCTGGGCTGCTGAAGCAGAGTGAGAGAACTTAACCATTTGGCCACGGGGCCAGCCCCCAAGTATTTTTAATTTTTTGAGGAAACTCCATACTGTTTTCCTTAGTAGTTGTACAAATTTGCATTCCTAACAGTGCTTTTAGGTTCCCGTTTCTTCACGTCCTTGCCAACACTTGTTATTTGTTGTCTTTTTGATGATAGCCATTCTGACAGGTGTGAGGTGATATCTCGTGGTTTTGATTTGCATTTCACTAATGTTTAGTGATGTTGAGCATCTTTTCATGTGTCCATTAGCCATGTGTATGTCATCTTTGGAAATATGTCTATTCAGGACCTCTGTACATTTTTTAATCAGAATTTTTTTTCTTTTTCTATTTCTTTATATATTTTGAATATTAACCCCTTATTGGAGATATCATTTGCAAATATATTCTCCCACTCAGTAGGTTGCCTTTTCCTTTTATTGACAGTTTCCTTCACTGTGCAAAAGCTTTTTAGTTTGAAGTAATCCTATTTGTTTATTTTTGCTTTTGTTGCCCTTGCCTGAGGAGACATATCTAAAAAAAATATTGCTAAGACCTATGTCTGAGTTTACTACTTATGTTTTCTTCTAGGATTTTCATGATTTTAAGTCTTACATTTAAGTCTTTATTCCATTTTGAGTTTATTTTTGTATATGGTGTAAGAAAGTGGTCCCGTTTCGTTCTTTTGCATGGATCTGTCCAGTTTTCCCAGCGCCACTTATTGAAGAGACTGTCTTTTCCCCACTGTATATTCTTGCCTCCCCTGTTGTAGATTAATTGACCATAAAGGCGTGAGTTTATTTCTGAGCTCTCTAATCTCTTCCATTGATCTGTGTGTCTGTTTTTGCGCCAGTATCATACTGTTTTGATTACCGTAGCTTTGTAGTATAGTTTGAAATCAAGGAGTGTGATACCTCCAGCTTTGTTCTTAAGATTGCTTTGGCTATTCAGGGTGTTTTGTGGTTCCATACAAATTTTAGGATTATTTGGTTTAGTTCTGTGAAAAATGCCATTGGTGTTTTAATAGCAGTTGCATTGAATCTGTAGATTGCTTTGAATAGTATACTTTTTTTTTGAGGAAGATGAGCCCTGAGCTAACATCTGCTGCCAATCTTCCTCTTTTTGCTGAGGAAGACTGGTCCTGAGCTAACATCCATGCCTATCTTCCTCTACTTTATATGTGGGATGCCTACCACAGCATGGCTTGCCAAGCGGTGCCATGTCTGCATCTGGGATCTGAACTGGTAAACCCCAGGCCGCCAAAGTGGAATGAGTGAACTTAACTGCTGCACCACCGGGCCGGCCCTGGATAGTATACATTTTAACAATATTAATTCTTCTAGTCCATGAGCATGATACAGCTTTCTGTTTTATTTGTGTCATCTTCAGTTTCTTTCATCAGTGTCTTATAATTTCAGTGTATAGGTCTTTCACCTCTTTGGTTAAATTTATTCCCAGGTATTTTATTCTTTATGATGTAATTGTAATTGGAATTGTTTTCTTAGTTTCTCTTTCTGATAGTTTGTTGTTAGTGTATAGAAATGCAACTGATTTCTGTATAAGTATTTCTGTATATTTATTTTGTAATTACGTCCCCAGTACTTATTTATCTTATTCTGAAAGTTTTAAGATGGCAATCTTCCTAATGAAATTATTACAAGCTAGAGATTTGGGACAGATTGGTGATTTACTGTAGATTTGCTGAAAACTTTGGAATGCTGTTAAAAAGAGAGGGAATTGATAAAAGTGAAGTAGATTATTTTATTGATGTCAAAGATACTGAGGAGAACTTTGCTTTATCTTTTAATTCATTAATTTTTATACAAAGGAAAACACTGTTTTCCATGACAAATAAGGTATATGTTAGTATAGAGAATTTAAAGTTTTCAAGTGCTTCCTCAAGTCAGTGTCGATTCTGCCAGTTATACTAAACTTTGAACAGTATAATACAAAAAATAAACATAATGCTGTTTCTGAGTTCTCACAGGAAAATAAAATTATTTTCTATTTGTCTTTTTCTCCTAAGTCAAAACAAGAGAAGATGGCATGTAGAGATAAGAGCATGCAAGACCGCTTGAGATTGGGCCACTTTACCACTGTCCGACATGGGGCCTCTTTTACTGAACAATGGACAGATGGTTATGCTTTCCAGAACCTTATCAAGTAAGTCAATTGTGATGATTAAATTGAGAACTGAAAAATTGGTTTGGATTTTTTAGGTTTTTTGTAATTGTAATCATTAATAATCCTAGTAGTGGTAGTCAACTTTTCATTCAGTTTTAGTCACCACATGTGTAAAGAAATATAGAGAATGAGGTGATGTGCTGGAAAAAATGGCAATAGCAATCAGAGGAATAAAAACGAGTTCTTCATTAAAGCTTAAAAGAATCAGAGTTGTTGAAGCTAAGGAAGAAAAATACAGGACTTGATATCTTTTTAATTATGTAATGAATTTTCATGAGGAGTTGGCTAAGTATTTTTCTGGGTCTACAGAAAAGTGAAATGGGCAAGGACCTAAGGAAGAATTTCTTGAGTTAGGTATAAAACAAAAGGAAACCATGAAAGAATCTTATAGGACATGTTCCTGAGGCTCTTTAAAGAAATAGTTTCCAGTCATCAGAAACAGCCACTTCCTTGAAGGCAGGGCCTGAGCCAGTGACCAGGCTGGTGAGCAGCCCCACTGTCTGCCTAGCAGCAACTTGGAGTCTTGAACACTCTTTTGCTTTGTCATAACTTTAGTTTGAAACATTCAAGTATTTACTCCAAGGAGGGAATTAACGTTTAAAATCCTAAAATTCCAACTGTGTAAATATCTAATGTTAGCTTAGGACTTAAAAAAAATATCTTCAGGTTTTAGTACCTTTTGGTGCTATCTTCTTTACTTGTTTTGGCTTGTTGGATCATTTCCATCTGAGACTGAAAGGGGGGTAGGTACATTGTATTTTTAATCATGGGCTCTCAAATGTTTGATCTGTAGATCTCTGTGAGTTGGAGGGTTCCATTAACTGCCTTTCCTACCTTTTTTTTGTTTCTGAAATAACTTATTGAGCATTAATTGGAGACTGTCAGACTACTTTTGAATAATAATGAAACATAGATAAATAATAAATTTATACCTGAAAGAAAAGTACAGATATTGATACTATCAGTAATACTTGATTAAAACTAACCTGTGGATTACACATTAGTATCCATTGTTTTATATGTGATACATTAATCTCCAGCTTGGTTTAGGTGTGTTTTGCCTCAGGAGTGTACCTCGAGTTTGCATATTTTGGTGTGATAAGAGGCTGTCAAGTCATTACAGTACCCTGGAAGGAAAACAAAGCCTCGAGGGGCCGAGTGCCAGAGGCCTAGAGCAGCGTCCACTCTGAGCTCTAAGCACAGGCGGCTGGTGACAGCGGAAGGTGCATCAGGGCGATGGAAATGGTGCTGCTGGAGCTTGGCACCCATTCTGTAACAGCTTGACCAAGATGTGCGAATTGCCCTGGAAGTGCACACCATCTAGTTTTGTTAGAATGGGACCAGAAAATATAACACATACCCCATTACTGGACAAAGCCACCTAATGCTGAGACTGAGTCCCAGATGTGATAGTGACTCCTACTAGCCCTTGACAACGGTTACTCCCTAGATGGCCATCTTTAAAATGTCTAAAGGAGCTGGCCTGGTGGTGTAGTGGTTAAGTTTACATACTCTGCTTTGGTGGCCCAAGGTTCATGGGTTTGGATCCCGGGTGTGGACCTACACACCGCTCATCAAGCCATGCTGTGGCAGCATCGCACATACAAAATAGAGGAAGATTGGCACAGATGTTAGCAACAATCTTCCTCAAACAAAAAGAGGAAGATTGGGAACAGATGTTCACTCAGGGTCAGTCTTCCTCACCAAAAAATAAAAAAATAAATAAAAATAAAATTAAATGTCTAAAGACTGGCTCAAAAAGATAGTGGGTTTGTATAGAGATGTAAAATGTAATTACTTTTAAGAAGTGATTACAGTTTTTGTTGATAGTAACAATATGTTATCTTTTTACTCTACAAGCAGCCCAGTACTGGAAGGTTCTAGAAATCTTATACGGTTACAGTACAAAATGATCACTTTGCTGTAGAGACATCAGATCAGAGGAATTGGGACTATCTAAATGAGATCCCTAACCAGGATTGTTCCTCCCAAGTGGATAGCATTTTTTCATGTTTTTAAGTCACGTAAATTCTAGAATATCTTTCTCTTCTCTTGGGAAGCTGTTTCTGGCCAATGTTTGTTAATTATAGGTATTTCATTTTCTAAAGTTTGCTTTAATAAATTCCCTTTCTCAATTTTAATGCAGAAATTGAAATTCTGTAGTTGTAAAAGGCTTTATTTGATAGCCCTATGAATGACTGTTCTCTGTATGTGAGAAACTCCATGACACGTAGTTTGATGGACAGGGTAACTGAACACCAGGTGGCAGTACTAGGTTTTATGGGAAGAAACAAACCTCAAGTCATTCAAACATTTCATCAGATAATCAAATTAGTCTCAACAGGAGCTTCAACGCAGTTCTTTGGTTCTCACTATGTTCCTTGGCTCTCTTTCAAGTGATCTTTATAAATTCCCTAAGACAGAACATTCACTATCTAATAGGCAAATCATATCAGATTTGTAATATTTTTTGGCCAGGTTAGTAATTTTTCTTTTCCAGAAGTGTGTTTGGACCTGTTGAAAACTGTGAAAACTTATTTTATAGTTCCGAGAAAGTAGTTCTGTGAAGTACTGTTGTTATTCAGCACGCTTTTTATTTAAACGTCTCAAAGTCTCAGTCAATGGCAAGGCACAAAAAAATGCTTTATTAAGATTTTGTTTATATTGAAATAGACAACATTAAAGTAATGGAATTTGACCTGATTACAAAATTGTGGTCGTTCAAGATGTGGATTATCAGAGGGAATAAATTAAACTTTATAGCATTGAAGTGCTAGTCCAGGTATTTATTCTGGTGTGTAAGGAATTAAAGAATCCCATAAAATGAGTTCTTGTGAACCATCTGATTCTCGATTGCATGATCCATAATGAGAGATAACTCTTTGTTGATTTTATAGATATCAGATCTCTCTTGGGTAGTCCATTCCATTTCACAGTTCCCAGTAGATACAGAACATATGAAATCCTGGGAATCTTTAAAAATTCTTATCTGGGATATTCAGATGCTATCTGTAGATCACTGCTAAAATTTTTTTGGTTAAAATGTCAGGAAAATATGAGCATCTGTTTTTTAATACCTCTTCTACTAGTTAGGTATAGTATGGTTGGAGACTGGAATAAAGTTTTGCTTCTAAAGGTGCCTGCATTCATTTCCTAGGGCTACTCTAACAAAATACCATAAACTGAGTGGTTTAAAACAACATAAATTTATTCTTTGATGGTTCAGGACTAGAAATCTGAAATCAAAGTGTTGGCAGGATCAGACTCCCTTTGAAGCCTTCAGGGAGGATCCTCTAGTGTTCCATGGCTTGTGGCAGGATAGCTTCAATCTCTTCCTACATCTTCACATGGTGTTCCCCTGTGTGTCTCTGTGTCTTCTCTCTCCTTCTTTTAAGGATGCCAGTCATATTGGATTAAGGCCTACTTCAGTATAACCTCTTTTTAACTAATTATATCTTCAATGACCCTATTTCCAAAGGTCATAATCTGAGGTACTGGGGGTTAGGAGGTATTGGGAGTTAGGACTTTAACGTATCTTTTTTTTTTTTTTTTTTAAAGATTTTATTTTTTTCCCCTTTTTCTCCCCAAAGCCCCCCGGTACATAGTTGTACATTCTTTGTTGTGAGTCATTCTAGCTGTGGCATGTGGGACGCTGCCTCAGCGTGGCCTGACAAGCAGTGCCATGTCCGCGCCCAGGATTCGAACCAACAAAACACTGGGCGACCTGCAGCGGAGCACGCGAACTCAACCACTCGGCCACAGGGCCAGCCCCTTAACATATCTTTGTGAGTGACACATTTTAACCTGTAATGGTGTCCAAGGCTGATTGTCTCGTGTTCTTATGTAAGCAATGGCTTTTTAAATTGGGTTATTTAGATTTGAGTGTGCAGGATTTATCAGCTCCTCAATACTTCTGTAAAAGATAGTAGAAATACTCTGTCCATGGGTGATGAAGGGTTAGTATTCTCTAAAATTATCCACTGCAAGAAATATTTAAGGAGCAACTGTATAAAAGGCACTGTCATACGTATTGGAGATATCAGGGTTGATAAGACACGGTTCTTTTTTTTTTTTTTGGAGGAAGATGAACCCTGAGCTAACATCTGCTGCCAATCTTCCTCTTCTTGTTGAGGAAGACTGGCCCTGAGCTAACATCCGCGCCCATCTTCCTCTACTTTATATGTGAGATGCCTGCCACAGCATGGCTTGCCATGCGGTGCCACGTCCATATCTGGGATCCAAACTGGCAAAGCCCAGGCCGCCAAAGTGGAACGTGTGCACTTAACTGCTATGCCACCGGGCCGGCCCCAAGACATGGTTCTTATTCTAAGAGAAGTTACAGTTTATTGACATAATCCAGACTTTCTACCCACAAAATAAACCTAAATGAAGTGTCACTGATAAACTTCTTTAGATGACTTTTATTTATAAGTGTAAACCACTAAATAGTTTCAAGAACATCAAAAATTAATGTAGGGAGAAAAAGAATTAATGTAGGAATTCTTATATATGAGATCAATGTCGTATCAGTTTTCACGTCCAAACAACCTCTCATGTTCGGAATGTACAGTTTACGATTCCCCAGAGGTGTTTTGGCATCAAGGTGCCCTCTCTTTATGATTTATATGTGATGGCTGTGGGGTTCCTTTCTTGGTGAATCTGTGGAGATGAAATGTATGGATTCTCCCTGAAAACAGTGGAAAATCAGTTTTATTTTATGTTTAATAAAGGTGATTGCTAAAATCTCAATCTTCCAAAGCAGTTAGTTTTCAAGGACAAAGTGTTGTGTCACTTCACTAGCTCACTATAGTTTATAGTTGAAATATATATTGTATGGGTATCTCCAGAGCCTTCAGAGTGCCTTGCACTCATGGCCCCTGAAAGGGTAGAAATGAGCTAAAGATTTTTTTGATGGGGAAACCCAGTGTTTTGAGAAGGTCAGTGTTTTCCTCAAGGACATTCATTAAGTCAGAAGGAGGATTGTGATTTTACCTAAGGATTCTGTGTCTCGATCCAGAATTTTTTCAAGTCATGAATTACTCATATACATATATTTTGTAGGGAGAAGACATATCTCTAATGATAGTTAAAAGATTTTTTCAGAGAAGCAAAAAACTCTTGAATTAAAATTTCCATTTTGCTGTTAAATTGACGTCTAATCAGTGACGCAGCTCATCTTGAAGCAAAGGGAATTTTATCATCACATAAATGGTTATTTATTTGTAATACTTTGATTAGGTTAACCTTGCTTACAGTATTGCCCTTATTAATATGGCAGCATAAATTGTACTATGGGCATCTACCTGGAGGATAGTCTTGTTTTTCTGGTTGCCATTCTTCCAAGAAAGATAGGGACAGTAGTCCCTATCCCACACCCCTCCCCCCACCAGGGAGTACATTCCAAGACGCCCAATGGGTGCCTGAAACCATGGATAGTACTGAACACTATGTATGCTATGTTTTTTCCTATACATACATACCCATGGTGAAGTTTAATTTGTAAATTAGGCACAGTAAGAGATTAACAACAACTGATAATAAATAGAACCATTATAACAATATACTGTAGTAAGAGTTACCATAGATCTTAGCAACCTCAGCATATGATTTTTTTCTTTCCTTAGTAAGTTAAGAACTTTCACCTTTTCACTTAAAAGAAGCAGCTTACGGCTTCTCTTTGGCATATCTGAATTGCCAACATCACTTCTCCTGTGCTTTATGGCCATTATTAAGTAAAATAAGGGTTACTTGAACACAAGCACTGCTATACTGTGACAGGTGATCTGATAACCAAGATGGCTAGTTAAGTGACTAATGAATGGGTAGTGGGTACAGTGTGGATACCCTGAACAAAGGGAGGATTCACATTCTGGGTGGGATGGCGTTGGACTGTGCAAGATTTCATCCCACTATTCAAACAGCAGGCAATTTAGAACTTACAAATTGTTTATTCCTAGTATTTTCCATTTAATATTTTCAGACCGAGGTTGACTGCAGGTAACTAAAACCACAGGAAGTGAAACCTCAAATAAGAGGGGGACTATTGTTTGCTGAATTTGGAAAAGGTCTAGAGACTGACAACTGCAGTGTTCAGGGAAGAGGGTAGAGTAGATTTCATCGGAGAATAGATTAAAAAAATTAGATTTTGTCATTCTGCGAAAATGAAGGTTGGATCAAGGAAAAGAGATGGGGTAAAAGCATGGTGGAGAGAAGGAGAAAGGAACTAGCATTTGACCGTCAACTATGATAGGTGATTTAAAGATTTGAGTCTGTTAAATACTTACTCCCGGAACTTGGTGTATTTTTATATACCAAGTCTGTAAACTTTACTATCTGTTAGGTGGTGGGCTACATGAGAGACAGCTGTTCCCTTCTATTGGTATTTGTATTGACTACTAATTTGTAAACTAGTTCATTATAGAAAAATTAGACATCTTATTAGGAAATTCTCTAATGGTACAGTCTTAGATAGCTAAAGAGTCTTTTTATATGTTTTTTATTAATTCATTTTATGTACTGTTTTCTAAAGACTTTTTCCTAGTTGCAGGGCTTCATTGTGCTTTCTCTGAATATATACTTTTTTTTAAAAAAAAACCTTAGTTTAACATCCTTCAATTTTGGTATCTTTCTAGATATAATTGGAGGAAACTTTAATCCAAAAAAATTAGAAAGGCACTTGGAACCTTTTTGGCTTTTTTCTTATGTAAATACAGTTTTTTACTTTAATGGATTCATACCAGAGAAGTGTTAAAAAGGAATCCGAAAATTCTTCCTTTTGAGTCAGAAAATAAAGTCACAACAGAAATTTGATATTGTTCTTTCCAACCCACCTTCCTCCTCTGAGAATAATCATAACTAATGTCTGAAAGCACAGACTCATTCCAAAAAAACCTTTCTATCAGCAATTATTTGGCTCTTCCAACCTGAAGTTAAAATCAAATCTCTACTTGATTTAAAGGAGCTTATTTTTTCTGAAGTCTATCAGATTTGCAGATGACAGAGATATTTGTGTTTATTCTATAACCATGTTAAAAAATTTCTGACCCCTTCCTCCGTGCAACATCTTTTATATCTCTAGGCAACAGGAAAGGATAAATTCACAGAGGGAAGAGATAGAAAGACAACGGAAAATGTTAGCCAAGAGGAAACCTCCTGCCATGGGACAGGCCCCTCCAGCAACCAATGAGCAGAAACAGCGGAAGAGCAAGACCAACGGGGCTGAAAATGAAACGTATGTTCTTTATTGATGTGCACTGTGAGATACCACCCTCTTCCCCCAAAATACAAGTGTCCTATTGAATGCCACTGGAAGAAATGATAAATTATGGAGATTGCTAGAGCTTAAGCTTTCTATTTAGTTATATCAATGAATTTGCTCAACTTATATAAAAGCTGTATAAAATTAACTCATTTTCTTAGTCCTGATCTTATTTAGGGATTTTGAATGAGAGGAAGAAGTAATGTGACTTCACTTGACATCATGATCTTTGGCCACTCTTATAACTAATGTGATGTCAGTGTGGTATTCAAATGATGTAATTGCTTGTGTGTGTAGTTCTAGGTTATGGTACGTTGGTATCATCTTATGGGGATTATCTGGCTACTATTTCAGACTGAAGAATGCACAACTGAAGAATTCTGTTTGCTGGTCTAAAGAGCACTTAGTTAACAGTCACTGACTTAGGAGTAAGCTAAGAAAAATAGGTATTATTTTAAGAAAAGCATATTTTCCCAATAAGCCAAATCTTGACATCACCAGTATTTTTTCCTGTTCTGAGGATCTAAGGAAAACACTAGTATCTTAAATTGCAGTGTAGTCATCTTTTTCACTGCCAGGCAACAATTATTATATAGCTGTCATGAATAGGAGGGGTAGAATATTGTGGGCACAGAAGCCTTCCTTTTCCACCCCAACCCCATGTCGGATTTCCCTAATCATCAAATTCTTGATCACTAAGAGAATCTTCCTCTAGGACAGGAATTGGCAAGCTTTTTCTGTAATGGGCTGGGTAGTAAATACTTTAGGCTTTGCAGGCCTCTGTTCCAACTACTCAGCTCTACAGCTGTAGCCTGAAAACAGCCACAGACCATACATAAATAAATGGGTGTGGCTGTGTTCCAATAAAACTTTATTTATTTATTTATTTATTTATTTTTTTAAAGATTTTATCTTTTCCTTTTTCTCCCCAAAGCCCCCCAGTACATAGTTGTATATTCTTCGTTGTGGGTCCTTCTAGTTGTAGCATGTGGGACGCTGCCTCAGCGTGGTTTGATGAGCAGTGCCATGTCCGTGCCCAGGATTCGAACCAATGAAACACTGGCCCGCCTGCAGCGGAGCGCACAGACTTAACCACTCGGCCACGGGGCCAGCCCCTCCAATAAAACTTTATTGACAAAAACAAACTGTGAGCTGAATGGCCCACAGCCTGTAGTTTGCCAACTAGGCAGGAATTACCAGTTAGAATTGGCATGGGAAATAAAGCCTATATGTTACTTACCTATTTAAAATATTTCTTGTGCATACCCTGAACATATTTAAACCATCACCTCTGTCTTCAAGAGGCTTTCAAATTAAAAAGGAAGAAAAAGATCTACAGGTAATGGTGTAAGCAGTCTTTAAAGAATTGATGGTAGCCATTAAGTCAGTTTCTGAATTGGATGATTGAAATTTAAAATATTTTTTTAATAGAAGCAGTCATTGGTGGTATAATCAGTGTGTCTGTAGTGACTACATTGATTTTTCAAGGGAAAACAAAATTTTGTAAAGCTGTCATTGTGGAATTCTTTAATTGAAATTAAGTTTCAGGTCTAAAGATAGCCACAAATAAAAGATAATGATATTGTATAATTTATTGACTAATATGTCTTTTGCCTTTTATGTTTTCTATCAGTTCACAAAAACATATTAGCCCATAATCCACCTCAAGTGTAATAGTACTTGTATTACACTACTGTTAAAAGTCCATGACATCCTAGAAATATAGCTTTCTTCATTCCAGTGGAAAAGGTAGCTTAACACCCGTTCTCACCCCATACATACGTAATATGTTGGGGAGCTTTTTGCTTGACATTCATTTAGTAAGTCTGTGTTAAATGCTATTGTATGCTCAGCCCTCTTCTGGACACTGGGCATACAGAGCTAAAGGATACAGCCCCAGCCTAGCAGTTCACAGTTTATTTAGGGGAAATGAACAGATGAATAAACTAATAATTACATTAAGTATAGTGATGAAAGTATGCACAGTGAATGAGCTTGGAAAACATCTTCATTCTTATAACTCCGAATATTTTAAAACTAGATTCTAAATAAAAATAATTTCTTTCAGAAAGTCCAAGTAGTAGCCTAAGATTTGAAAGATTCTCCAGGCAAGTGTTATACCCATTACTCTGATCATTGTCTTCTTTTGTTACTCTTGTATTTATTTTATTCCCTCCAGTATTACTTGAAAATTATTTAATGCTGGTGCATAAAACCGTTGGCTTAGGAATAATAAAGAAGGCATAAGTTGTTTCCTTGCCATAGAGCAATAATTAGAATTCAGTTTATGCCAGTAGTGTGTCAGTGAGCAGTTGCCATCTGGAGTCCTGTGTGAAATCCAAGCTGGAAGACCTTCAGTCCAGTTTTTAATTAGAGTATCTGTGACTTGGCTCATTCCTTTGGCCAGAAGCCAAAACAGTCCTCTGAAGTCTTGGAGTGAGCCACGTTGTGTTTTCCTCCTATTGAGCCTATTTCAGGCAGAGAGAATTCTTAACTGTGATTTTTCGTTTCTCTCTTTTTCTACTGGTGTGATATGGAGTAATGGATATAGGTGTTTCTACAAATACGAAGAGAGAGGTGTAATCGCCCTAGTGGGCATCTTTCTTGCTCTTGTTATTCTTTTTATTTTCTTTTAGTCGGACCTCACAGGTTCTGTTTTGTAGCCCTTCCTGGTTGATAGGATAGCTGTTTCTTCTTTCTCCTGCTGTTTAGAATATATCTAAACAGTAACATCTAGTAAATCTAGAACTTTGAAGTATATGTGTATGCTTCTAGAAAGTGAAGAGAGTAAAGATGGAGGAATAAGGTATCACTTCTTACATGCTCATTCTTGCGATATGAGGATGCTTGGGGTAGGTGGAGCATGAAACAGGTGATTACCTATCCAGTCAGCCCTTTGAGAGTTGTGTATAAATAGCATTTTACAAATTATAGATTCTTTTCACATTTTCATTTAGGAGTCGCAGCAGTTTTGTTAAAATGAGTGTCATTGCTTGCTGCAGTTTTAGGAAACTGAGACTTAACAGGTTAAAGTTGCTTGCCCAATGTCACGTGACCTAATATGTACTTTGAGCCCAGTCCTCAGACTCTAAATTCTGGACTCTTTCCACTCTTTCTTCTCCTTGTTAATATAGTATCAAGGTCTAAGAATTATAAAAACTAATAAAATCCATTGGCTTCTTATTTTGCCCTTTAAAAAAGAATTTAGGCATATAATTTTTGGCTGCTTCTCCTAGTGGATTTTCATCTGAGTAATGTACAGGACAAAGCTCATTTCATATATAATGTAAAACTATAGCTCACTTATTTTTCTCATTTTTAAAAAAATCAGACCTCTGGCTTTGAAGTCCTTTCACATCACATCTGATAAGTCACAGAAGTTTTCTCTTCTCAAAGGACTGCATGATAATCTGTCTTTTAGCCAGTTTAATGAGAGACTGGATATACTGTATAGCATGCTTTGGCGTTTCTCTTTAAGTAGGCACAGTATGATTTCAAATAATTTGCTGAAATTTCTACCATTATTTTTCAGGTTAACGTTAGCAGAATACCATGAACAGGAAGAAATCTTCAAACTCAGATTAGGTCATCTTAAAAAGGTAAGCATAATGGGACAATCTGTCTGGAGAAACGCAATTTTTAGTTTGATGGTGAAGCTGTTTGGTTATTTAGGCAAATGTAGTAGTTTCAAGTAACTGCAGAAGTCTTGAGTAGTTACTCTCACTGTCACATCTCATGTTTGAGTGGTGGAATTCATGTCTTCCAATTTTTGAGTCGACTCTACTACTCCACCAAATGAGAGTACTTTATTCACCAAAGACGTGCCAGTGGATAATTCTGTATTCCTCAGAAGGCTTCACAAGTTTTTATCCTCATATTAAAAATTAAATGTACAATAAGAGCAGATGGTTCTAAAATTGATATTAAAACTTGTGATATTTTATATCACATAGTAGCTTTTATTTCTTGCCTAAAAATGGCAAAGAAAAGAAGGTCTCGTACCAGTCATAGTGTAACACAAAGGCATCCACATAGAATTTATTGACGATGTTCACAGAGGCGTCTTAAATATAGGTTGCTCATCTCTTAAATTCAGCAGCCCATACGTTTGTGGTAGGTGCTCCTTATGGTGGTGATGATGAAGAAGCAGTTAATAAACGCTATTGATGTTTGGTTTTTTTTCTCCTACTGGGTTCTCAGATCTTGTTAAATCAGTGGAACTTATGGCACCAAGTATAATCCATACTTACAAAAAGAATCAGAGAACTTGATTTTTGTCAAAAAAACAAAAAATAAAACAATTGCTGGCCTATATGTGTATACATAAAACTTTTCTGGAGACTTACACCAGAAACTTAACAGTGGTTGCCTCTGAGGAGTGGGCGTGGAGAGGAAGGGACAGGGGCTGGAGGACTTGCACTTTTCATGCTGTGCTCCTCTGTGTGGTTTGGATTTTATTATTTTTCCATGGATTTGTTTCTTATGATTAAAATTCTAGTTTTTAAAAAAATCTTTTTCAATGCAAAACATCTTTCTTTAGCTTTTCACAAGAGAAATGTCTGCTCTTGTTTTGGAAATGAGAATCTGAAAAGGTAGAGTTTCCTGTGTCCTGAGCTATTTCTTTCCTTTTCACTTTAGGAGGAAGCAGAGATCCAGGCAGAGCTGGAAAGGCTAGAAAGGGTTAGAAATCTACATATCAGGGAACTAAAAAGGATACATAATGAAGATAATTCACAGTAAGCAACTTGGGGGTATGTTGGGGTGGAGATTGTTGAGCGCTTTCTGACGTGAATTGAATGGTCTGGAATGATGTTGTCGTTTAATATAAATCTGGTAATGAGTCCACGGTGTATTTAGCTCTGTTGTAGTGTGTAATACAGTTTTATGAACAAAATTATGATTTGTTTTAGTTTAAATATACATAAGTATATTAGATTTGTATATTAAATATATATCTATACACTTAGTATTTTTACACAAGTAGAAGTCACTAAAACAATATGGCTTCGCATTCGTAAATGGTTGGGATACACTGTATTCAGATTTACCTACAGAGTCTTAAGAAAAGGAAGCATGGGTGACAGTGTGGTATTGTGGAAAGATGATTGGGTTGAGATGACAGCCAGTTTGTTCTGAATGACCTTTAAGGGCTATTCAGGCCTTGGGATTTTAAGGCTCTCTTAAGTTCAGCACATTAATTGTAGATAAATGCCCACGTTTGTTTATAAGTCATTTAAGGGATTGAAACTGCAAAAAGTAGATTGCATTTGGGAAATGGCTTCTATCTGTAACCGGTTCTTTTCCACGTTTTTCTGACTCTGAAACATATTTTTTATTGACATAGCTACAGCTTAGATATTTTTGTTTGGCCAGTGTGAGCCATAGACTTTTCTTTCTGTCACATGGCAGGCAATAGTAATTACCATTATTGAGCACTCTCTATGTGCCAGGCCTAGCAGATAAGTGCCCTTATGTTCTGAGTTTTAATCTTTATAAAAACCCAGTGGCGTAGGTCAACTTTATACATAGATCTGGAAACGGGCTTAGAGAAATTAAGTTCACTTGACCCAGGGACCCATAGCTAGTGTGACCAAACAAAGAGGTAAACTTGGGTCTTCCTGACTCCGAAGCTAACCACCATGCAATAATGTCTCTCTCCACAGGTGTGCCACTGTCTCAAAGTCAAGATAAAATAATTTCAGGATTGATAGTGGGGCAGTTTAAGATCAGGAACTAGGTAGAAATATTTTTTTTAAGTTATTTTTGCCAGAATCTCTCATTTCTTTGTCTTATTGTTAGAAAATGGCACAAGATGGAATCCTGTCTGGGGAGAACAGTTATATCATGAAGACTTTCTATCTTAAAGACAGATAACGAATGCACATAGAATGTGTGACTCACTTTCTAATCAAATCCATTTTTAAGGCCATGTAAAATGTCTTGTAATTTTAGTGCATGTAGTTTTGGAATGGTGGGAGCACGCGGGCTCTTGAATGGTTTGGAGAAACCAAGTAGCACAGTTTGAAAATCCCTCATTTAGTGTAGTCTCCTCTCCTTGTTTTATAGCAGGTCAGAAAGAGAGGGAGGTCCACAGAGGTCGCAGGTCTAATTGTGGCTGTGCTGAGACTAGCACCTGTGTCTCATGGCTCTGCAGCTAATGCTGTGCATTGTAATTGCGCTGTTTCTTTTAACTATGCAGCTGTCTTTATGCTCAGAGTTAGCTATATTGGTGTTGATTGACAAACTGTTAGCAGCAGCTATAATCATGTGTATAACATGTTAGATATTCTTGGAATTTTGCAAATATGGAAGATGTGTAGTCCTTGACCTTAGGATGTTATTTATTCCCTGTTTCTGCAGATTTAAAGATCATCCGACGCTAAATGACAGATATTTGTTGTTACATCTTTTGGGTAGAGGAGGTTTCAGTGAAGTTTACAAGGTAAGTATGAGGAACTGCGTAGAAAGACTGAGAGTTAAAGAATCGGTTATTACCAACTTGGAGAACATTTAGAATAGTGATAACTGTGGATTGATATCTATTGGTTGAAATTCAAATACTTTAAGAACCTGTATCTTTGGGGGAACTGCTTCCAATAAACTTAAGTGACTAAGTGGATACAATAATTTACACTGTTTTCAAGTTTGAAAAATAATTATAGATTTAAAAAACAGGAAGGAAAAGCAACACTCATTTATGGATAGTGGAATTATGGTGATTTTTATTCTGGCTTTGTACTTTATTGCTCATCTACATTTGCTAAAAATGAGTATGTCTTTTATTTTTATTAAAAATACTTTTTAGGGGGCCGGCCCGGTGGCACAGCGGTTAAGTTCACAGATTTCGTTTCTCAGTGGCCTGGGGTTCCCCAGTTCGGATCCCAGGTGCAGACATGGCACCTGCTTGGCAAAAGCCATGCTGTGGTAGGCGTCCCACGTATAGAGTAGAGGAAGATGGGCATGGATGTTAGCTCAGGGCCAGTCTTCCTCAGCAAAAAGAGGAGGATTGACAGTAGTTAGCTCAGGGCTAATCTTCCTCAAAAAAAAAAATTTAATAAAGCTGCATTAAAGTTAGTTCTTATTTGGAAAACTTGCTTTTTGTTTAAAAAATGTTCTCATCTTCCAAGTCAGAGCATTTAGTAGCACTGGCATTCTGAAGGAGTGTCCTGGCTTAAGAGTGCTTCCACTGGGCTAGGAAAGTACAGACTGTTATGCCTTTAGTTGATTTTTACTAAATGAGGAATTCAGCTGGTTTTAAACATACCAGCAGATGTGTTATCACGTTCACTAGCCACAGCTTCCTTAAATTTCTCTAGATGTTCCTGGCACCTAGGTTTTAAATGCAGAATTGGTTTATTAAGGGTGTTTACTTCATGGCCCTGGGAATTCCCTCTTTTGTAAGGTACAGCCTTCACTGTTGTGGTTTATATTATGAATGTATGAATTTATGGGAAATATTTTTAGTAAAGTCGTTAGTATTCATTTCAGATAAGAACAATAAAAACTAGTTCTGTTTTCCTTTTTTAAATGTCAATTTTTTTATTGACATATACATAAAATTTACCATTTTAACCATTTTTAAGTATACAATCGAATAGCATTAAGTACATTCACAATGTTGTGCAACGATTGTTGCTATCCATTTCCAGAACTATAATACTGTTTTTTGGTGTACTGCGGGGTTTGGTTTTCTAGTATTTTATTCATATTTTTTATCTGTTTTTCTAAGTGGGACTGGCCCATAGTCATCTTTTGTGTACAAGCCGCATTGTCTAACTTTGATGTCATCATTATCCTAGAATGAGTTGTGAAATTTCTCTTTTCCTATGCCCTAGAATGCTTTGTATTACATGGGAACTGTTGGCTCCTTGAAAGTTTGTTAGAGCTGATTCATAAAATTGCCTGGGTAGGTGTCATTTTGGAGGAAAACTATTTGATCACCTTTTAAGTTCCTTCTGCAAATATTGATCTATTCAAATTTTCTCCCCTTTCTTAAGTCAGTTTTGGTAATTTAATTTTCTGGAAAATCTTCTTTTTTTGAGTGGGGAGGAAGATTAGCTCTGAACTAACATCTGTGCCAGTCTACCTCTGTTTTGCATGTGAGATGCTGCCACAGCATGGCTTGATGAGCAGTGTGTAGGTCTGTGCCTGGGATCTGAACTGGTGAATGCTGGGCCACTGAAGTGGAGCATGTGAACTTAACTACTACTCCACCAGGCTGGTTCCGGGAACATCATCTGTTTTATCTTAATATAAAGATATCATCTACCTTAGTTACTTCTCTTTTCATTTGGAATGTTTATTTTTATATTTCTCAACTAATAGGCCAGAGATTAATCAATTTTCTTTTTTCTCTTAAGAATCAACTTTTTGTTTTGTCGACCATATCTACTGCTTGATTTGTTTTCTGTTTCATTAACTTTTGCTTTTAATCATTCCTTCCTTCTACTTTCTTTGCTTTTGTTTGTTCTCATTCTTGAATCATATCCTTAGTTTATTTTTTATTTTTGGTAATCTTTTTATCATGGTAAAAACACATAACATAAATTTAGTGTCATAACCATTTTTAAGTGTACAGTTCAGTAGTGTTAGGTGTATTCATGTTGTCGTGGAACAGATCTCCAGAACTGGTTCATCTTGCAAAATTGAACTTCTACCCATTACTCATCAGCTCTCCTTTTCCACCTCTCCCCAGTCCCTGGTAACCACCAGTCTACTTTCTATTTCTCTGACTTTGACTCCTTTAGATACCTCATATAAGTGGAATCATAGTATTTGTCTTTTTGTGACTAGCTTATTTCACTTGGCCTAATGTTCTCAAAGTTCGTCCATGTTGAAACATGTGACAGGATTTCTTTGTTCTTAAGGCTGAGTAATATTCCATTGTGTGTATACACTGCATTTTCTTTATCCGTTCATCTGTCACTGGACATCTGGGTTGCTAACTCCTCTTGCCTATTGTGAGTAGTGCTGCTTTGAACATGTGTGTGCAAACATCTCTTCGAGACCCTGCTTTCAGTTCTTTTGGCTCTATACCCAAAAGTGGGACTGTTCCTTTTTTAAAGACATAAAATTTATTCTTGATGCTTCCCAGTTACTCGTTAGTGAATTCTTTATCCTACTTTTTTCAAAAGTATTCTTCAAATATTTTAACATTTCTGAAATCTAGATGCTTCACAAGGATGTATACATTTAATATAGTTATTCTTTTGCTGTTCTCCACTCTCCAAGTCAGTGGAGGATCACAGTGTGTTGGATTCAGAAATATGGTATGGTAGTTAGAGAAAATGACACTTGTAGTATCATTAGTGCTCTTACAGATTAGGTGGCGTTTAATTTGGCTTTTTATTTAAACATTGGCACCTGAGCTAACATCTGTTGCCAGTCTTTTTTATTTTTCCTCCTTCTCCCCAAAGCCCCCTAGTACATAGTTGTCTATTCTAGTTGTAGGTCCTTCTGGTTGTGCTCTGTGGGACGCCACCTCAGCATGGCTTGATGAGCAGTGCCATGTCCGTGGCCAGGATTTGAACCGATGAAACCCTGGGCCACCAAAGCGGAGCGTGCAACTTAACCCCTCAGCCACAGGGCTGGCCCCTAATTTGGCTTATAATGGCTTGAAATGGTTTTCTACTGTAAAGGCGTTGATGATACACATGCTTGCAGGTAGACTTCAGACTCTGTAAGAAAAACAGAGATCAGAAGTTTCCATTTCTGTGAAATAAGATATTCTGTTTGAATTGAGTGGTTTTATATTTTAAAAAATACTGGTATAAATTAGAAGTTTCTTTTATAAGCAACCCTCTCTTGCATGCAGTGCTTTCCTAGAGGTGGCTTACATTTTAAAAAATCTGTAGAACAGTAATTACCACTATTTGCAGACTGTATATCCTGTGCCTATTGCCTCATCTGTTCGTACATTTGTGGAAACTGGCAGATGGGCGGTAACAGTGTTGGAACTGAAGTAGTAAGTTTTTAATCTGAACTTTAAAAGCTAAGAAAAACTATTCCTTCTAAAGGAATTCCTCAATAAATTCTCTTGTATAGGGGAAATCTCCTGATGTATTGAAATGCTCCATACTTTTATCAAATTGTGATTTACGCCCAGCATCGTCAAGAGCCGTCTGGTACTGTTTTGAACCCTATGATATAGCTCTACCTAGCTGAGGTGGGACATTGGCGGTCTTTGGAGAAAGCGTCGTCTTCTCTTTGGACGGTGCTGGAGAAGTGACTTGATGTGACTAACTTCAGAAATTGTTGAAATCAAAAAGTGCTTTTTATTTACTCAGCATATAGGGGTGGGACTAAAGGCAGGGCTGTTATTTGTTTTTGTTCCTGTTTTTATTTTAATAAACACAATATAACGTTACAAGGCTGTTTTCTAAACAGACATGGCAGAGAGGTGTATCCTGAGGGGTTATTTGTCCAGGAGGCAGACAGCGTGTGTCCCCAGCATTTGTGGCAGGATGTGCTGTTGAAGCATGTCACATCCCACTGTCAGCCGAGGGGCGAGAGACAGCCTGAGGGAGAAAGGCCCCAAAGAGGACAGATGATGTCCAGAAAGAGAATTGTTAGGAAGTGACTGTTAAGGCATGGGCTGTCTTTCTGTTTGTGGTATCTGCTTGGTTTTATTTTCTAAACCCCTTGGTGCCAGTATGTCTGGAGACTTCTAAATTATCTGATCACAAGTTTCAAGAAGATGGATACAACTCTGAAGCAAGTGTGTGCTGTGTTGTCGTCTGCTGTTGTTTTTATTGAATAATGTGTTTTGGACTCTGGGTATTTTGATCTCTTAAATAGAAGCTTTAAGTCAGTTGCCTGTAATTTTTGTTATCATTTATTCAGAAAATTTATTCCTTTTCTTTATAGGCATTTGATTTAACAGAACAAAGATATGTAGCTGTGAAAATTCACCAGTTAAATAAAAACTGGAGAGATGAGAAAAAGGAGAATTACCACAAGTAAGTGATACTAGAGTGTCTGATTCTTTAAAATTTAGTAACAATAACTGTAGTTTGAGCACTGTGTTGAGCTTTACATGCATTGTTGTTGTTTCATTTGATCCTCATAACTGTCCTAGGAGGGTGAACAAATTTTCCATCTAACTGATGAGGAAACTGGTGCTTACGGAATTTGAGTAGCGGTTAAGAAATGGCTGAGCTGATATTTAAATCCAGACTTCCCTTAGTCCAGAGCCCGTGCTCTTAGCCTCTCCTTCCATTGTGTCTCTAAAATTAGCTCCAACAAACAAGTAAAGCCTCAAAAATCATTGTTATTCATCTGTAGAAGCCAGCTGAGAGCGTCCTTTAGTGGTCTGGGGTCCCTGGGGAGCTTCGGATGGGACTTTTTCTTCTGCTTCAGTCATTTCAGTATGGAGGAGATGGTGTGTGGGGGGGGGCACCTGATATTCCCTGTTGGTACTTGTTTGACTTGTTCAGCTTCAAAGTTTGCTCATGTCAAAGTTTTCAGTTTTAGGTGTCCCACTTACTGTGCTTGCCTCTCTTCAGAAGGTCATGTGGCAGCAGCCCTCATCTGTACTTGGGGTGGGGGGTGGGCGAATGACTTCTTCAGAATGAATAGTTATTACGTGTACAGGTGTGAATTTCTTTGTTCTTCTAGTGTCAGGTTTGCCTGTCCCATGTCCTGTCCCGTACACACCCCCTTTTCGAACACTGGAGTTCATTGCTCATTTGCTTTGGAGGCCATGCAGACCTAATTTGCTGTTAGGATCCCCACTGGGCTTAATATTGTTTCCTTATTGTAGGTAAAAGTACTGAATTAGACATGTCCTACCCCTGAAAGGAGGAGACAGCCCATTTTGATATAAACAGCCTGTCTCCTTTCTATAAAAGCAATTTTATTTTATTCTTAGAAACTAGGACTTTGGAGGGAAAAAAGCAGTGGACTTTGAAGTACCTTTAGTTGACTTCTAAATCTCAAGGGGGCAAATAAAGCATTTCTACATCATCAACCAATTCTTGGGACACAGACCAAGGCACCTCTTGCTTTATCCCTGTTGTTCATCAGGGTCCCAGGAACTCTTCCTATTCCATGCAGATTGACAGTGGTGCTCAGCACTGGAGAAGAGAAGGTTCCTGTGGCATTAAGAGAAGCAGGGCTTAGCAGAGGTGGCAAAAGGGATGATAGGTGATTTATGCATGGCACCCTGCAATGTGTATCTTACGTGACAGGCAGCTGCAGTCCAGATGCTTCTGAGGAGCAGTTACATTATTATAAGTACATTCCAGTCACTTGACGTGCAGGGACGAATGGCACGCTGCAGTGAGTGCCAGAAGCACTTCAGAGAAGGAAACCACATGTTGTTCTGACCAGCTATAAAGGAGAAATGTTTCCATCATATTGAGACTCTCAGAGTGCCTCAGGGTGTTGGAACAGTATATGCTTCTCTTCAAAAATGCCCTCTAGCTCTCCTTGGAGCCTGTTCTGTATCTTATGTGTGCAGAGACCACCCTATATCAGTTGACTCTACTAGGGATCAGCCTTGGGCAACCTTGAGAAAATAGTTCCCACCCCAGGGTTTATACGTATTTTGCCTAGTCTCAGTATCCAGCTTTTAGACTGACCTTAATCAGAACTCACGTTGAATACTGTAGTTACTGCAGGTGAGTGTTCTGCTCACTTTAGCCTTTTGAAATAGGGAGAGATTGAAGCCGGGACCATGTACCTCCTTGATGCATTTGGCAAGCAGTTTGAGTCCTGATGGGTATGGATTGGGTGTCTTTCTTGCATTTCTCTACTATACAGAGTCATAGAGCAAGTGAAGGGAACTGTCTCATATTTTCTGAGTCCGTCGGTCCAGCTCCAGGCTCACAATGGTGCCTTGCTACTCTGTTTCCTCAGCAGAGGTGGGAATCATGACACCTGAGCACCTTCTGTGGAGCCATCTGGGCAGGGGCCATCTCCCAGTTGACAGACATACTGGGGAGAGGGTATGCAGAGTTCTGTGAACTCCATTCATCCTTGAGGGGAAATTCTTAAGCCCTTCTACCCTTCTTTGAAAGATTTTGCTTGTTAAGTGATATGAAATCATATTGGTGGATTTCAAAGCACAGGTAGTAGTGGAAGTCCTTTGAATGTAAGGGAGGCTTATATCAAGCACATAACAGATTTTAGAAAGTACTTTAAAAATGCAGTATTAAACTAAAAAGTAGTACACTTTAGTGCTGTGGTAGCATAGTAAAATATGAAAGTACTGCTATTGCCCTGCAGAGTAAGGTCTTTTGATTGTTTTCCCCTTTATGGGGGTGACTTCTCAGTATCTGGAATCAAGACATTTATTTGGGTAAAAAGGAAGCAAAAACTCAAAGAAAATAAAAGGTGGTTGTTTTGTTTCATTTTTTTGAGTTCTGTTTTGCATCACCTTTCCTCTCCAGTTTCCCGCACAAAGAAACAAAAAGTAAACTGATTGTTTTACTTTTGCGTTACTAAAGCATTAATGGTGTTACTAGATTTCTTTGACTCCCCAATGTAAGATATTGAAACTCTATATAGGAAAAATCTCATATAAAGCTATCCTCAGAAATAATTTTATCTGAATTAGTTAGTAAACTCTTTCAAGATACTCTTCTAATGTTCTAGGATAAAGTCATTTTGAAAGTCTAAATATATATCCACTTATAAGAGAGTAAAAGACTAACACTTTAGTGGATAAGTTTCTTCTGGCTCCTTATTGAAGTTTCTGTGTTTATGATGCATTAATTCCTTGCATGCTAAGTTGAAAGTTGAACATAGGAGGGACGTGGCAGAGCCACTGCCTTGCCTGATGAAGCACAGGAAGTGGGCTTAGAGCCTGACATGGCATCGAGGGAGTACTTTCAGTGACACACAACAAATTCCCTTAGTCAGCAAGGACTTTGAATGACACTTCCTTTGATTCTTAATTCTTACCTCCTTTGTTTCCTTCTATTTTCTATACCGTGAAAGAGAAATTGATCTCTACTCTGAAATACACAAAATCAAAAAGTTAAAACAAAAGGGCAGAGAACTATAGATCTACAGCATGCTGAGATAAGAAATGACTTGAGGGGCTGGCCCCATGGCCGAGTGGGTAAGTTCGTGCGCTCCGCTGCAGGCGGCCCAGTGTTTCGTTGGTTCGGATCCTGGGCACGGACATGGCACTGCTCATCAAACCACACTGAGGCAGCGTCCCACATGCCACAACTAGAAGGACCCACAACGAAGAATATACAACCATGTACCGGGGGGGCTTTGGGGAGAAAAAGGAAAAAAATAAAATCTTAAAAAAAAAAGAAAAGAAAAGACTAACTTGAACAGTTATATATTTAGTTCATAAGTTTCTAAACTTTTTTTTTTTTTTTGGTGAGGAAGATTGGTCTTGAGCTAACATCCATTGCTAGACTTCCTCTTTTTGCTTGAGGTAGATTGTTGCTGAGCTAACATCTGTGTCAGTCTTCCTCTATTTTATGTGGGATGCTGCCACAGTGTGGCTTGATAAGTGGTGCTAGGTTTGTGCCTGGGATCCAAACCTGCAAAACCCAAGGCTACTGAAGCAGAGCATGCAAACCACTATGCCACCAGGCCGGCCCTAAACTTTCTTTTTTTTTAAAACAGCATCACCTTTATGTTACCAAATGAAATATTCCATGGAATCTTGATATATGAAAAAGAACAAGTGTGGAGCTGCTTTGGTGGAATGAGGGGTTGGGCCAGAACTGCATTTGCTGAGCATCTCCACAGGGGCTCTGGAGGCATCTGTCTCCTGGGAGTGCCTTTTAAACTGTCCAATCCTCTGCACTGATGGTGAAGCCCAGAGGGGTGGCGTCATGGAACTCGGATTCTCTGGAAGCCAGGTTGATCGGTCCCAGTGTAGTGTGTGTTCTGTCACTGCTCTGCCTAAGTGCTGGCAAGTCTTGTCTTTTCAGAAAGACATAAAGATGATGAAATGAAGCATCAGAAGAAGCAAAAACTGCCAAAAGTAGCAGCTTGAAGAATGAGCCTAGTCAGAAGTTTCAATTGAGGGAAAAACATATTTAGTTACTTTTAGGTTCCTATTCCTTCCCTAACTGTCTCCTCGGCTTTCTTTAGTTGAGTACTTTCTGTGTATTTTTGTTGTGCTGGGATATACCGATTTCAGAAAACATCACTGTTTTTTTAGTTTTATTTTACTATTCTGTGGAAAGTTTCTCTTTTCTGACTCTTGCCTTAACAAAATACCCCAAACTAAATTGTGCTAGATTACTTAAAATAGTTTCCTTTTGCTCTCTTTGTAAATAAGAACTAAATACTTTAAAAATTATTGGTAATTATAATGTATAAACATGTTCTATTATCCTTTTAAAGTCAGTGTATGAATATATCAGATTATATTTTTGTTCCTCATCTTATCAAATGATCTTAAATTGGAAAAGTACTAAAAAAAAATGTTAACACATGTATGTAAATTCTTGTTCTAAGAAAACTGGAGTTTCCGTGAGTTCAAATTTTCTATCAATTTCTCATTTTCTTTAAAGAAAGTCAAGCTGATAGCCCTTTAAATTCTTTTTGCAAGGAGTAGGATTTTAGAGCAAACAAATACAGAGCACTGCCAATTACCGAACTGGTGATCCTTTCACCCGAGTTTACGTGCTGTAATTGATCTCCTTGATGTAACCGTGGGATAGAAACATTTGTAGATATGAAGCATCAGCTTTAGAGGAGAGAAAAAACACTGTGTTTATGATCTTTATAGCTCTGTTATTTGGGTATAAATATAAAAGAGGTCAGATTGTCATAGAATGAACTTGAAAGAGAGAAAAGGTTATCATCCATTCATTCAAGAAATATTTGAGCACCTGCTATTTTCTCAACAGCTTGGTAGATAGTAGTAGAGAAAATAGGATGAGGAAAGATAAGGGATCTGAATGGAATGAATAGGTGGAAAGAAGGGAGAAATAAGAGAATATTTAGGAATATCCTGGAAGAGTTCTCAGAGACAGGCTAACATTCAAAATGTTAATTTTCCATTTTGTTTACAGGCATGCATGTAGGGAATACCGGATTCACAAAGAACTGGATCATCCCAGAATAGTTAAGCTGTATGATTACTTTTCACTGGACACTGACTCGTAAGTGCTCTGCCATTTTAGCTCAGCAGTTAATATTATTTTCTTGCAGGATGTTGACTACTCATCGAATAGAGTTTAAATCTGTGTCCAGGAAATATTCTGCTGGGGAACCAAATATATGTATTTATGGGCAAACTATCATCTGTGAATTCAGATAGGGCCCAGTAAGACATCTCGTGGCCAGAGGACATGTGTGGTTGTGTGCTGGTGAATGTTTAACAACCAGCTTGGTGGGGAGAAGGATAGGGCTAATTTGTAGTATTTGCCAATTTTTGTGGTGTAAATACTCTCAACGTGTCCAATTTCAAGCCACCAGCTTAAAAAAACAAACCCAGCTTTGAGATATAAGTTACATACCATATAGTTCACCCGTTTAAAGTATAATGGGTTTTAGTATATTCACAGATAGGTGAAACCATCACCATAGTCAATTTTAGAACGTTTTCACCACCTCAAGAAAAAAAACCCCATACCTTTTGCTATCGCCCCTTGTTCTTCCTCCTCCCACCCCAGCCCTAAACAACCACTGATTTACTTTTTGCCTCTATAGATTTCCTATTCTGGACTTTCTTGTGAATGGATCATATAGTGTGTGGACTTTGTGACTGGCTTCTTTCACTTAGCAAGGTTCATGCTTATTGTAGCATGTATCAGTACTTACTTCCTTTTTATGACCAAATATATTCCGTTGTATGGATACACTACCTTTTGTTTATCCATTCATCCTACCAACAGTTTAATAACCAGCTCACAAAATTTATCAGCTCTTGGTAACTGGCATAATTGGTGCCAGCATAACACTGACATGCACCAGTGAGTGTGGACTGTCTAAGAGAGTCTCTGCCCCACCCTGGAGACTCTGATGAACACTGATGGGCCTTTTAAAGCAGTACCAGCAATTTGCTTTTGTCATAGAATGAGAATGAACGTGGCACAAATGAAGGCATAGTCCGATGCTGCATGTTAAAATAAGGTTCCTAGGCTTACAGGATGTTAGAACTGGAAGGGATCTCAGTCTAGCCTTCTCATTTTATAGGTTTTGGGGACCAGAGAAGTTAAATGCCTTTTCTGAAATCTTTAATAATCTTAGGCTTTGTTGTATTTCATTACCTGGAATAGTCAGGCTCTAGCACCTCTGGGTTTATCTAGGAGTTTAGAGAGATTTCAGCATTTGGAAACGTTTTCTCTGTAGGAGTCTGAACTGAGTTTGGAGAACATACCCTAGGACTGGCTTGCAAGTGTTCTTCTTAGCCTCCCGGGGTGATTCCAGGATTTTTGGCCGCTTCCAGACAGCAGCTGTCTCGGAGATTGCTACGCAGAGAACCGTAAATGCTACACATTTAGAAATGACCCCAAAAGGAGACCATAATTCCCTTTGGAAACATGATCTGTCCCTTCTTCCATCTGCTCAGGGATTTCTCCTTTCCAGTAGAGTGGCCCTTATACCAGGTATAGCCATCTGTTTTTAGCATGGGGTGGAATTCAGAAAAATATCTAGTTAGAGAGCAGGTCTTCACAGGGTGACTTTACTGTTTTCTTTGAGTAAATTCTTTGACTACTAGGTAGACAACCCCGACTCCCCCAAAATGTAAGTACCAAAACCGTTTCAAAGATAAATATAATGGCTTGGAGTGTCTGCTGTTTTGAGTCATATACATACTTTTAGCTATCTGAGAAATTGAGCTGATTCTGTGCTATTCTTGAGTTGTTTACTTTGATCTTCCTATTGTGTTTATGATGAATTTTCACCAAAAATAAGTCAGACCATCATTTTAAAAAGTCTTCTGAGAGTTTCATGGATATTGAAAGTTAGATTTTATTTTCAACTTGCACTGGCTCAAAGAATAAATCCACTAAGCATGAGAGTCTGTATCTCAGGCTTCAGGGTCTCAGATCAGAAAACCTGTAATTTTTCCAACATTTATTCCCAAATAGGGTGCTACCGTGCCTTTTGTATGTTTCCTAAGAAGCATAAGCTGTTGTTCAGTTTTGGACCCCACAGGACTGGGCACATCCACATTTCATTGCACTGCCTTTTGAAGGCAGCAAATTGCCCAGAGGCCCATTGTGCTAGTCCTGAGCCTGTTTCCTCTCGAGTCTGCTCCTCACTGTCCCCTGTTAATGCATCTTAGGTAAGCTCACCCTTGTAGGCTGTGTTTACCAGGGTCCTGTGTCAGTTGTTCAGCTGTGTTCAGCCACTGGGGAGACAGAAATGGTTGTGGGTGGAGACCCTCCCCTCCCTCCCCCCGCAACTGTGGTTCCAGTTACCCTCAGTGACCCTGGGTTCTGGTTGCACCATCTCCTCCCTCTGGCCCTCTGGCCTTAGGGTGCTAATGACTTCCTGCTCTAGATGATCTCTGGGGTATCTCACTGGCCAGTTTGTCTTCTCAGCTCTTCCATCATCTCTGTGATCAGTTTCCTGAATTAAAGCCCCTCTGTTTTAAATATTCAAGTGGTTTTTGTTTCCTGGCTAGACCCTGAGTGATACACCTGCATTGTCACAGCTTGGAATAGTTTAAAAGGTATTCATCTCTCAGGAATACTCAAACAGTTCAGGAAGCCTTACTTAAGTTTATAACTGCCTTGGAAGATAAACACATATAACCCTTAATGCCACGAATGGTATGTAGTTTTAATTTTGGGTCTGTATGATGCATTGATATAAGTGAAGGGAAAAAACCCATACTGTGTCGAAACACATTTGTTAGAACCACAGATACTGTACTTTTAAAAGCTCTTTTGTACCTTGTGTTTAGTAAAGAGAAATTGTAGTACAGTATTTTGCCAAACTGCCAAGAGATGTGGTGTGCGACTAGTCTTTGGGACCTGGGCAAACCCTAGATCTTCCTCACTGTCAGCACTCAGGCTCATAGAAAATGTTTGCAGTGAGGATGGTGTCCTTGATCACAACATCTTGTTTAGAAATGTGATGTGGATGTGTGAAGCAGACCCTTCCAAACAGATCTGTAGCTTTATAGTTTGGATTCAAGAAGAGGTTTGCTATGATGAACTTTAGCACGACAGATTCCAGCAGGAAGGGTGTGGAGGCTCTTCACCAAGAGAGGAAGCAGTGTTCTTCTGTAAACCACTCAGGTTGCAATACTGGGTAAAGAATAGAAGAGTATTTGAAGGGACAAAGAAGAAAGGTATGAGAAGACAGTTACCTGAAGTTCTCACTGGGGCTGCTTCAGTTTGTCTTAATCTGCTTGCTTTTATCCTGTGGTCAAATGTTGGTTTATTTGTCTTAGGTTTTGTACAGTATTAGAATACTGTGAGGGAAACGATCTGGACTTCTACCTGAAACAGCACAAATTAATGTCGGAGAAAGAGGCCCGATCCATTATCATGCAGATTGTGAATGCTTTAAAGTACTTAAATGAAATAAAACCTCCCATCATACACTATGACCTCAAACCAGGTATGTGTAACTTTCAGGAGACACTATTGTTGGCTTTTCTTTGATCTTACAGATGACTTTTAATTTTACAAAGTTAGAGAGTTTGGCGGGAGCCAAGAAGGCCTAATAACATCTGACTTTGGATTGCCTGGGTAGGTGTGGGAATAATAGAGTCCTGGCCACGCGGCACTGGGTTTAGGAGGTGAGTCGTGTTAGAGGCTCTGGAGAAACAATGCCCTTGTCTGTAGAACCAGGGCAGTTTATGATGTCAGTCCAATAAAGAACTGTTCTTTTTAAGAACCAGCTCAAGCTCTTTTTAAGAGCAAGCTCAGTTCTGTTTTCCCATTGCTCACCCTACATGGCGGTTCCTCTACTCCAAGTCTCTTTGATAAGTGCCCAGAAATCAGTGACTTTTTCTTGCACGTATGCCTCCCCTTTCATTAAATTCCAGGCAGAGTTTTTCATCTTATTGTATGGTTACTATCTCACTTTGATAGTCCTCAGCAAAGAGTAGAGGGCAGTTAGACTTCTTCCCTCTATTTTTTGTTGTTGTCATCCTCAGCTGTTTCTTAGAAGTCTGCATGTGTTCTCTGTAGACAGCTCTACCCCGCTTAGCTTGGGCATTAGGAAGATGATTCCCATTTACCGCCTGTGTGGCACAGTTGTTAAATTTGCTTTCCTCTTCTGGTAGCTACATATCAAATCTCACTATTCTTTAATGTTCTAATACATTCCAAATAACTAAAAAATTCATTACAATGAAGTGGTTTTTAAAAAGATGGCCGTTATGAGATTGGGTTCTCCGTCGCTGCGTACAAGACATTTGCCTACCGCAGGAGCTCTAGGTGGCACTGTGCTGCTAGCTTTCATTCCCTTGTATGTTTTCTGTGATTTTTTTTGTGAAAAAAACGTTATGAACGGAGTGGTTTAGAGATTCTTACTGAAAGTTCAGATGAAACTTTCCCACCATTTTTGACCAACTGTACAAGTGATATTTTACTTTGGCAAGTTATTTTTTTTCCACTGCTCATAGTGGTGGTTTTGGCACATTAAGCAGGTGATTCTTGGAAAATAGAAGTTTGCAGCCAGACACTGAGGACTCGCCCCCATCACACAGAGTCCAGATCATTTATTCCAGGGATTCAGATGTGTGTTATTGTATGCAAGAGTTTTGAGTTTAGTTGTTCCCTTCTTGTCTTTTATTGCTTTGGATATTTCTCTTAGTAAGTCTGTTTTTATTCATGAAGATTTTTATCTTTTTAGGTAATATTCTTTTAGTAAATGGTACAGCGTGTGGAGAGATAAAAATCACAGATTTTGGTCTTTCCAAGATCATGGATGATGATAGCTACAATTCTGTGGATGGCATGGAGCTGACGTCACAAGGTGCTGGTACTTACTGGTAGGTATCTGGGGGCTCTGCCAGGTTGGCTAGTGATATGTGGCTGTGTTATACTGAAGTGTTGGTAATTTATAATTGCTATTTGTATTTTGTCTGCTTAGGCAAAAATGCTGGAAACTAAAGCAGACTTTCCTGCCCAAATAGTTACTATCTTTTCAGCAGCTTGACTCTTTGTATTTACAGTAATTTGTCTTGATTTTCCTTTTCTTTCTTGAAAACCATTGGGAAAGAGATTATGTGTGGCCAGGTGTTTGAATTCTGTGTTTCCTCCATAAGACTGGTCGTACTGGATAGGTGGAGAATAAGGTTGCTCATGGTATGTAAAGGATGGCCCTAAATTCTTTCAGTACAAACGTGGGTCTCTCTCTCCATGGGTTAGTGGGATGAGAGATTCATTTCTAGAGTTGTCTGAGGATGATGGACTCTCAAGAACTAAGGAGTTGTGAAGATCAGAATTTAGAATTACCACAGCATCTCTTACAAGCTAGATAGGAAAAAGTGAGCACAGTTTGCCAAGAAATTTATCCACCTCTGTCAGCCATGTTCTAAAAGGTTTTGAGCCACATTTCTTCCCATCTGTTGTTACTCATCTCCCCAACCATCCTACCCTGGCTAGCTCTACCTTCCTTTTCTATGATTTGTCCTACTTTTGCCTAGTATTACTTTTGACAGAACCAAAAAAGATAACCTGTGGCTCAGGCATTTAACTTTGTGATTGTAAAGGTGTGTTAACAGAGCTTCCTTTTCACTTCTGAGAGGGTAACACAGAGCCACATGTTGGAATGTGTGATTCTGAACATGGAGAAAGTCTCCAGTAGCACTAAGGGAGGGGTAACGCGTGCTATTATATCCCAGGGTGAGTTGGTCAGATCACTTATGTTGAGGGCCCCTGGGCCTTAGCAGAATAGTGACTGCCTGGGAGTGAGGGTGTTAATCCAAAGCAGACAGAGAAGAGCGGGATGTCGTCCATAACACACAGGGTCAGCCCTGTTCTTGTCAGGCCGATCGTGTTTGTTATGTATGTTAAAGAATCAATCAAATCCTGCTAAAAACAGCATGTCCACAAAATTTCTACTTTCCTTTGCTCCTTATTGTTTGTGGAGATAGTACCTATAGTGAAAATCAGTCCCTAAATTAAAACTTAGGAGATTCTAGATTTTAAATAGAAGCTACATTTACAGTGTTTATTCACTATGGTGGTTATTGTGGGTTAGTGTTCCTGTCACTAAATGATACAAAAATATCTACTGTTGGAAATTCTGGAAACAGGGTCTATACCTCTGCTATTTAAACTCACTGGAACTTGGATTTGAGCTTTTTGTTTGGTAGCTTGTTTTTTTTTTAAAGGTGAAGCTTTTTCACATTTAAATTAATTATCTCGTTGCTACCTATTGCTGTATTTGCTAAGCTATAAAAATTGAGTGGTTGGAATTTAAATAAAAATTATATGATGTTTGAGATTTGCTTCAAAGTGACCTGTTTGGGGGGAGGAGGAAAGGGATGTAGATGAACAAAAGTTGGTCACATGTTGATAATTATTGAAGTTAGATGATAGATATTTGGGGGTTCATTTTACTATTCTTTGTACTTTATGTTTGAAGATTTTTTCATAATAAAAAGTAAAGTAGAGAGGGGGCTTCTGAGAAAATTTGATTTTACGGGTTTCTATGAAGGTTTTAAAAGTCTCTCTTTGGTGGAAACATTGTCATAATCACCATCCTCAATATTTCATCCTCCTATGATGTTCCAGAGAGTTACAGATAGGACATAACAGATTCTAAGTGACTGCAGTATTTGGTCATTCCAGAATTCTTCTACATTGAATACTACTTTTAAATAAGTGACTAGGCCTTGAGAATCCTTTTTCTCTGTGAGGATTTTATCATGATGGAATGTGCAACCACGTTTGTTTTTTAGAACACAATGTGGTGTCATAGAGCTGTCTTCTACTCTCCCTCCCTGAGTCCTTGGTAGAGAATTAGAATGCTTATGATTTTCAGTATTATTTGGGTGGAGAACTAGTTTATTTCTTCATTTACAGATGGGGAAACTTAGACCTAGAAAGTGATTGCCAGACTTGTACTATCAGGTGGCAATTTCGTTTGTATTCCAAATATTTGGCAAAATTGTTGCTCTGCATTTAGACAAGTTCAATAACTCTGTTCTTCCCCACCACCTCTACAAAAAAATTACAAATACATTAAAATGATAATTTTAGAATCAAGGTTCTGTTTATTTATCCAAGATCATATCTAAGTAATATATTGAAGAATCTAGAACCATGAAAACTAGGGCTCAGGCAGGTTTTAGTGACATTTGGAAGAGCCGTAAAAATTCTTTTTCCTGTATCTTTATTTCTTTGCCTTTTCCCCCCTCTTTTGTGAGTTCTGTGTCTATATTTTCATTTTTCAATGTGTGTTTTGGCTAAAAGTTTTCATCGTGAAATAATAACCTAGGTCAGTGGTCTTAATCATCCAAAAACGTGTGTTAAAAATAATACGTAAGGGGGCCAGCCCAGTGGCTTAGTGGTTAAGTTGGCGTGCTCTGCTTTGGCAGCGCAGGGTTCACGGGTTCGGATCCTGGGCACAGACCTAAACACTGCTCATGAAGCCCTGCTGAGACGGCGTCCCACGTACGAAGTAGAGGAAGAGTGGCATAGATGTTAGCTCAGCGACAGTCTTCCTCACCCCCCTCAAAAAAGAAGAGAAGTAAGAGACAAGAACATGAAACTAAACATACTTAAAAAAAAAGAAGAAAGCCCATCATCTGAACATTTTCTGCTTCTCAACTCTCGTGGTCCCCTTCAGGCTATAAGTTTAGATTTTTATACCAGAAGCACAGCAGGGTATAAAATAGTTTTTCATGGAATTGATTTTGCCAGCATGAAATCTGCAGAAATCGATTTGTTATCTTCAGAATTCTGCCTTCCAGCTGTGCTATGGCTAAGACTCTAGGCAGTGAGTGTTAGCATATTTGTTTGGTTTCCTAAATGCTAAGAGGCACTTACCTTCCACACTATACAATTTGGTGTGGTTGGCTGTCCAGCTAGTGTTTTTAGAGGCTAGGGGTGGGTGGGGAGGGAAGGAATTCAGATGAGGGTTGAGTCGTACTGAAAACTAGTTTGTTTGGCTCTTTGTGCACTTTTTCTTAGTCTTCCAGTAAGCCCCTGATCACCCTTAAAGTCAGAAATGTAAAATATACTTTGATAATTTGGACCTTAATGTCATCACTGATTATATATAGTAGTTATTTCCAGTCCACATTTCCAAAAGAGGCTACCTTAAGAAGACAGAATAGCCACCGTCCTCAGAGATTTGTACTGGGTCCTGAATTCAGATAGACTTTTAAAATATTTATTTTAGAGACATCTTCTTCAGCTAGCATGAAAGGAAACCCATACCACTTCTGGTTATATTTCAATGTTTGTTGATGCAGCCATCATAAAAGGGATTGTACTTCTTTTGTGCTTACTCCTCCTTTTTTAAACTTGTTGAATAACCCTTGCATTAGGCACAACCCTGGGAAAAGAGGCTGGGGTGGATGAAGTAGGAACTAGGGAAAATATTTACCTCTTTCAGTAAATTGAGAAATGTATTTTCAGGCTTTAGAGGACGTTACTGCCTCCTTAAGTCAGAGTATATTTTCGTTTTCTTTCTCCAGATAGGTCTGAGTTGCTTTTTCAATTCAGATATTTTAATTTCCAACAGGGTCTTCTAATTGCCTTTTTGTATGTGTCTTAGATTTTTACAGTCATTTTTCTAAGAATTTTAATTTCTCTTTTGTCCCAGGTATTTACCACCAGAGTGTTTTGTGGTTGGGAAAGAACCACCAAAGATCTCAAATAAAGTTGATGTGTGGTCAGTGGGTGTGATCTTCTACCAGTGTCTTTATGGAAGGAAGGTAAGAAAGGAGGTCAGATGTGGTGGCTTGACTTCCTTCTTGGGTGGCACGTGGATACAGTGGCACAGTCTGGGTTAGTCTCCTGGAGTTAATCATCGGGTTATACAAAATGGAATCCTGAAAGTTGTGGTTTGAAGAAAACACAGGCTTAATAGTAAAAGCTTTATGCATAAGCGGAAATTTTCAACCCTAGTGCACGTAATGAATTTTGCTGGGCTGTTGAACACATGCATTTTTTGCTGTTCTCAGTTAGATCCGGGATATGTTTTTATTCTGATAATATGTGTAGGGAATTAAATGAAATAATTGAAGTATACAATCTTCCAAGAGCCCTTCTTAAGGGTTCTAAGAACCGAAACTTGAATATGTACAGGGCTGCTTGTTCTCAACCACCCGTTAGTTAAAGCTGTGGTTAGTAAAGCGCACTTTATATTTCTGTACTGGGGAGTGGGTGTCAGAAAGTATTCATTGTCTGTTACCTCTCGTCGAGGTGATAATATAGCATTTGAACACCTAATGACTTAGGTAGTAAACTACACCTAATGAATTCTCATGTTTGTTTTTTCCTTGTGAGCATAAAACCTTATAAATATATATATTAAGATCCAATTGTGTGTTTATATTCATGTTTCTGCTATCTGCGTTTGTATGTTTCAGTGCTCCCCATTAGGCTTTGGGTATAAGCCATGTGGCTGGTCTGCAACTCCCCTGGACTCTTAATATTTTTATTACAGTCCCTAGACCAAGCTCTTAATTCAGATTTCAGCTTCCTCTTTAACTTCTCCTTGATCCTTTATTTCTTTATCCTACCTGTCTAATATGGGGAAACTATTCAGAGCTAGCAGGGGTTAATTATTATTTATACTCTGATAATGTGGAAGTGCTGCTGATAATGGTGGCAGAGTTTATCTAGAAGGAATTGTTTGTGATCTCTCAGTAGAAACACTCTAAGGATAACAGTAGACTTGAACTTATTTTTGAAGGGTTTATTAGAAAATGGCAGTTTGGGGCACAGATGAAACCACTAAGTAGCCCCAACTGTGTTTTTCCTACTCTGCTCTTAGCCTTTTACTCTTGTACCTACTTATATGTCTCTTTTTATCTGTGCCTTGGGTCTGACTGGGGCACACATACGTATTAAGCCCACAGGTATCACTCAAGGCAAAAGAGTTTGCTGGTTCCTGCTCTGAATCTTCTCTTCTTTGCTGTAAGCAAAGCTTAGCAGAGGTACTCTGATCCAGCACATGCTGCTTCTGGTCCTAGCTCTGCCATAACTTAGATATTGGACTGTGAACAAGTTACTTAAGCTCTGAGCCTTTCCACCTTTATCTGTAAAATGGGAGAATTAGAGGAGAGCATCTCCAAAGTTCCTTAAGCAGTTTTCATTGAGACACATCTTCTTTCCCTTCCCTATGGTTTTCAATTGTGTTCTCTTTCATTTTTAACCAGAGGCCCACTTTTGTTTGTTTTATTTTTATATGATAGCCTTTTGGCCATAACCAGTCCCAACAAGACATCTTACAAGAAAATACTATTCTTAAAGCTACTGAAGTGCAGTTCCCGCCAAAGCCAGTAGTAACACCTGAAGCAAAGGTAAGTTTTGACCCATTGGCCAGCAGAAATGACTGCTTTGCTTTCTGTATTATTTCTTTGGGTAACAGTGGAGGGATTATTCAATACAAAATGCAAGAGTCATTAAAAACATCCTCCTCCTTCTAAATGTGTATTTCTCCAACCCCTACTCTCTTTCCTCCCACAACAAACATTTATGAGTGCCTGTTGAGCACAGTCACTGTTCTGGGTGGTGGAGAAGGAACTGTGAATATGTAGCAATGAACTGTACAGACAAGGCAAGGTCTCTGCCCTTAAGGAGTTTACCTTCCACTAGGTGAGACAAACAATAAATAAAAACAGATACATTCCAGACGGCGATAAGTGTTATGAGGAAAATAAACCAGAGCAAGGGGCTGGAGAGGGGGGAGCCCCCCTTTCGATGGCATGGTCAGGGAGGGCCTCAATGGCGCAGTAAGGTTTGGAGAAGTCTTGAATGAGGTGAAGGTGGGGCCACGTGTAGATTTGGGGAAGAATGTTCTGAGCACAGAGAAGTGAGTAAAGCTCAGATGTGAGTGTGAGCCTACTAGGTACACAGAGCAGGTAGAGCAGGGGACACTGGTAGGAAAGGCAGCAGGGCAGATTATGTTATGGAAAGCACTGGAAGGTTTTTATCAGGGCAACTATGTGACTGCTGTTTTAAAAGCCTATACTCTCAGCTGTGTAGAAAGAAAATTCAAAGTAAAAGTTTATTTGACCTGTATCCAACCCAAGAAAACCTGTTTAACTCCTATTCCATGTGTCTCACTAAGAAAGGTTCATTTTTCAAGGCCGAGGATCATAATGTTCATTTCTGTGAATTTGTTTTTATCTTCCAAATGTTTTAGTCAAGCAAATACCTATAGATGTCTTTGATTTTGAAAAACAGCATTGGTATCACACTTTTGTGTTTTACTAATTAAACGTGGAAAAAATAGAAAATTAATAGCTCATTTCATGTTTTAGTCTTTTTTAAATAGACTTTATTTTTTAGAGGAGTTTTAGATTCACAGCAAAACTGAGTGGAAAATATAGTGTTTCCATATACTCCCTGACCTCCCCTGCCACGCCCCCGGCCTGCACGGTCTCCCTGGGAACTGTCAACATCCCTCACTGGCATGGTACATTAGTTACAATCAATGGACCTACACTGAGACATCATTATCACTCTAATGTAATGTATGGACTTTGGGTGATAATGGTATTTTAGATTTTTAAAAATCGATTCATTTATTTGAAATAATTATAAGACTTTGATTAAGTAGAACTCTCTGGTTAAAAAGACAGATAATCTGTTTAAGGGTCTTTGTGATAAGAGTTAGAGCAGAAACTGAGACTACACAGCCCTTCATACCTAGTGCAAAGGGAACCTCTATTTTGGTAGTAAAGTAGGATTCCACTCAAACCCCACTCACAGTATGTTTTTGTGTCTGCAGTATTCTTGGGGAGACAAGTCCTGGTCAGGTTTTCCTTTACTACTTAGGTATGTGCCTGATCGTTTGCTCACTCACCTTTCAGGGAAGAATGAGATACACAGGGAAAGCATTTACTGATCTGTGACACGTTGTAGTTTAGTCAGTGTCGGTCTCCTCACCCTGTGTCTAGTGGTAGTTTGTCATTACAATTCCCGCTTGCTCAGGAAGTTCACTTGAGGCCATGGTTTATAGGTGCAAGACCATGAAGTTAGACTGTGCCCATTGCAAACCAGCCAAAGCAAAGAGAGAGGTTTGTGCTTTGGGGGCAGGGGTATTTAGTGGTCATGCCCCATTCCCCCTCAGGAATGGCTCAGCCACCTCTGTTCAGGAAGGAGTCGGTGGCCACAGAGAGGTACTGCTGCCAGTGTCTCTCCTTCCCTGATCTTCTCCGGGGCCACCTGGTGGTTTCTAGGAAAGACCCTAAGCCCCTTCTCTTTAGAAGACCTTTGCTCTAGGCCCTGGCAGCTTTTACAGAGCTTCAGGGTTCCCTCTTGGGGGTGCCAGGATTATCTGCTTCAGGCTTCTTCAAGAAACTTTCCTTTCAGGCGTTTATTCGACGATGCTTGGCCTACCGAAAGGAGGACCGCATCGATGTCCAGCAGCTGGCCTGTGACCCGTACTTGCTGCCTCACATCCGAAAGTCAGTCTCCACAAGTAGCCCTGCTGGAGCTGCTATTGCATCAACTTCTGGGGCGTCCAATAACAGTTCTTCGAATTGAGACCCACTTCTAGGCCACAAACTGTTCAACACGCACAAAGTGGACAAATGGCATTCAGCAGCGGGTTTGGAACATAGCGAATCCGAATGGATCTCATGAAACCTGTACCAGGTGCTTTTATTTTCTTGCTTTTTTCCCATCCATAGAGCATGACAGCATCGATTCTCATTGAGGAGAAACCTTGGGCAGCTCTGGCCAGGCCTCATAGGAAAAGGCCCCGCCCAAGGTTCCGGCGTCAACGGCCACTGCATGTGGCTGCTCTGAGTGAGGAAAAAATTTAAAAGAAAAACTGGTTCCATGTACTGTGAACTTGAAAACATGCAGACTCAGGGGGGTCCCTGATGCAGTGCTTCAGATGAAGAATGTGGACTTGAAAATACAGACTGGGCTAGTCCAGTGTCTATATTTAAACTTGTTCTTTTCTTTTAATAAAGTTTAGGTAACATCTCCTGAAAAGCTTGTAGCACAAAGGCTCAGCTGGGGATGGTGTTTGACTTCGGAGGAAAAAAGTTGCTATTGCCCGTTAAAGGCACTAGAGTTAGTGTTTTATCCCTAAATAATTTCAGTTTTTAAAAACATGCAGCTTCCCTCCCCCCTTTTTTATTTTTGAAAGATACATTTGGTCATAAAGTGAAACCCGTATTAGCAAGTACGTGGCAATATTCATTCCAATCAGATGCAGCTTTCTCCTCCGTCTGGTCTCCTGTTTGCAGCTGCCTCCCTCATCGCGGTAGGGAGAAAGCTGAGTGGGAGTCCTGAGATGTGTGGGGTTTCGCCATTGGACAAAGAATGAGGTGAGAAGACTGCAGCTGGGAGTCTCTCTAGGTTTTCAACTATTTCTTCACAATTTGAACACTTGACGGTTGTCCCTTTTAATTTATTTGAAGTGCTATTTTTTTAAATAAAGGTTCATCTGTCCATGTAGTCCTCTTGGATTCTCTGAATGTAGTAACCAATGGAACTGTTCCAAAGGTAGTCAGAAATGGGCTGAGGAGCTAAATGCCCTAGAGGTCAGGAGTTCCTACCACAGTCTCTGTGTGCTCGCTAATGGTGTACATTTCTTGTTAACCACGATATTAAAATGTGATCAGCACATAAGCTTTCCTCTCTTAGATCTTTTGACAGGAAACAACCTCCAATCCTCTAAATTTTGTGGGTGTGTGCTGGTGTGTGTGTCTGTGTGTGTGTATGTGCACACACGCTTTGTCTAACTTTATTTAATAGATTCATCAAGTGGAGTTTAAAAATAAGCTCAAGGGAAATAGGTATTCTAAATATGAACATTCTTTTAGAACTGATTTTTAAAAAATTTGGTTGTTTCTGAGATGTATGCTCAACTGAAGATGGAGCTGAAATGGGAGCTGTGTGGCCCCACTGTGCCCTTGAAATGGCAGAGCACTCGACAGTAGAGAGGGAAGGAGGCCAGAGCCCGAACATGTGGTAGCCAGCTTGGAATGTTACTGACATGTGGCAAGAGGGCTCAGCCAGAAATATTTAAAGATGCAGCATTCAGGCATGCAAGTTCCCTGGGCAGGGGGAGGGAAGGCAGAAAGGGTAGAGAACCTCAGCTCAGGACTCTAGTGTTTCTTTTACATGTGCCGCTGGTGACACATCTTCTAAGACCTTTGTTTGTGTTGTGGACCTGCTCCTGTCTCCCCAGTATCAGGCGACCTTAAGGGAAAATGGAGTATTCCGAATTGGAGAGAAGTTCGTGGGTAGGTATTGCCTTGTGGAACTCTGAATGGAAGGAAGTCAGCCCCAGAGCCCCTGATGCCCCAGCTTTCCTAAAGCTATTTTATTGCAGTATATATTTATACACGTGTGCATGCATGCACTTGCACACACATGCATATATGTGCATACCTGATATATATGTATGTGTGTATGTAGTACCTTTTTCTTAACCATTACTTTCAAGCTCCTAAGCAAAGAGTACCCAATGGGGTCTCACAGGTGGAGCATGACACTGAATGGATGGTGTCAGCATATGTGAAGAGATGGATGAAGTTGAGACCATGTTTAAACTTACTCAGAATATGAAGTTCTATTCCTTTTTTTCTCCCTCTCATTCAATGATCTGGCAGGAGTTTTTAAAGGAATTTTTTTAAGGTTGGAAGAATGCTGCATCTTTAAGCCTTCCCTCTGAACTTCCTGCCTCCTTCTCCCCATGGGGTTGTAAGTGAAGCTGCAGGACTTTATTTGTTGATCTACCTTTTCTGCCCTTGTCCTGCAGGAGGCATGCCCTCTCCCCTTGCTTTATTGGGTCTAGGGCCTGCTTGGAGCTGACTGGGCTTGGTTGAGTCTGGACAAGGCCTCTTTCCACTGCATGAACTAGCCTCAGAGAACATGCAGAATGCTGACCTTTTCTAGACTTTTAAGTAGCCAATGAAATCACTAAGTGGGGTTCTTCCATGACATATTTTGTTAATATGGGTTTCACTTTTTCCAAGGATAATCCCTTATTGCCACAATGTTGATTTACTTTAAACAATGACAAAAAATGTGTATGAATTTGTAACGAAACCCAGCCAGATTGTGTTGGCCTTTCCCAATTTAAGGGGTGGGGAAGATATTAAAATAAGTTTTAAGAAGTGAATTTCCCAGCCTCTTGATTTTACTCTAGTTCTCCGGCTTCAAACAGAGCCCTTACCATCTAGGGTGTAGAGAGGGGATCCTGGTAGCCAGCTGAGGCCCAGTAGATATCGCAGGCATGATGGGAATGTGTTGATTCCTGCAGCGGTTTTTGTACCTCCCATGTGCCAACAGCCATGCTCATGGGGAGGAATACAGCAGTGAACAGGAGAGGGAAGGCCCAGCCGTCAGCTCACAATCCAGGGTGAAGGCACTGGGCCCCAGGAAGGGATGGAATATGGAGGGGAGTGAGGGGAAGGAATTGGGCCCCAAATCTGCCCTTGTGAGATGGGCGGCTTTAAATGGAGAACTATCAGTGAGAGCCGCGGCTCTGCACTGCTGTGACTGACCTGGACACGCCTGCTGTCTTTGTTAGAGGATTGCTCGCCTTCCTTCTTGTCCAGGAAGAACAGGTTCTCCTCCAGCTGAGAAGATTAGCAGTCAAGGAGCTCTTGTGTTTCTTAATTTAGAAAATAACTATCTTTAAACATAGTTATCTCCTAGAATCCTGGAGCTAGAAGCAAGCTTCAGGTCCAGCTCCCTGCTTAGGAGAAGGCGAAGTTTACAGCTAGCTTGACCCACCTTGGCGATTTTTTGCTTTCTGAGAAGATTTCCTTCCCTCCCTTACTCATTCTGATTTCTCAAGCTCTTTGTCTGTAATTAAAATCTGCCTGGAGTAAGTGAGGGAGAGACGTGGTACACAAACTAGTTGGGGTATGGGGAGTCCCTGCCTCCTAAAATTAGCTATTCTGTTTTAGTTTGTTAAGGCAGCGTCAGCCAGTGTTAAGAGTCTGGGCTTTGGAATAACGTCGTGTGCAAATCCCACCTCTGCAAGCTGCAGGGCTATCTCCTTGCGTAGTTGTAATAGGGAGCGGAAATAGGTATGTGAAGTGCCTGGCATATATGAGGTGAATCAAAAAATGTGGTTTAAGAAAGATCAAATGATCCAGTAAGTGGGATTGCTGGTCTGGAACCCCAAGTTTGCTGGTTGAGGTTCAGAGCCTTTCTCCTCGCCAGGTTGTCAGGAGATCCTTTCGCCTTGGGTAAGTAGCATAGACCTTTCAGGAGCCTTCTTCTCTGGCTTGAGATTCAGTATCAACCTTTTCCTGTGAAGTCAGCAGTCTCCTCTTACCCTGGGTCCAAGACTTCTGGCAGAGTCTGGGAGGAGCATCTTTTAGGCCAGTGTGTCCCCGAGGCCAGCAGCAGCAGCATCACCTGGGAACCTGTTAGAAATGAATGTTCTCAGGCCTCCCCAGCACTGTTAATCTGTCTCCCAGATGGCATGAGCACTGAAAGTCACAAGTCCTGCTGACTGACATTCCTGTCAGGTACTGCAGTAAGGGTGGGGCAGTTGGAGAGAGTATCTGTCAGGCCTTGTCGAAAGTCACCCAGCTGGAAGACGGAGGTGACTGTTTGATTATTGTGTTAGGATTAAAAATGTATCTTACTAGGCCTGATGTCATACATGTGCTCTTCTATGGGGAGCCCCAGGAGGGGCCCTACAACACATCCCTTAGACAGGTGCCTTGGGACCTAACAATACACTCAAGAATCATTCACTCCTTTGGGCAAAGCTTCTTACTTTTGGCCTTCTCTTAAAATATATAACTCACCAGTACCTTCTTGCAAATTACTTTATCCCATTTTTCTTTGACCTGAGGGGCACAGGGTTGTAGGAGAGGGCTGGGACTTGGCCTGGACTGCAGGTCTTTGGAAGGGGTGGGGGAGAAGAGAGTGTAGAGAGGTTGCAGGGGGAGGAGGAGGGTTAAGGAGGGAGTGGTTAGGGACTCTGGCTGCTGCTGAGCTCTGCTGGTGGGTTGGGGGAACCTGCCAGAGGCTGGGAAAACAGTCAGGCCTGGGAGCAGGTCTGGGACCTGGGGGGGGGGGCAGGGAATACAAGAGCCCTATTGTGCTGGGGGAGCTCTGCAGGGGCCAGAGACAGGCTGGAGTCAGTGAAGGGGTGTGTGTGTGTGAGGCACTGGGCAAGGGACCCCGTGGTGTGAAGGGGTCAGAGAGCAGCTTGCTGGCTGACTTGGCTCCACCCACCTCTGGCCACTGGTTGGGCCTCCTGGGTGTGGAGGGAAGTGCCCAGCTGGAGAACTGTGGTAACCTCAGCTCCGTTAGCCTCCAGGCGTAGTCTGCAACTGTGGTAGCCTCCTGTGCTGTCCAACCTTTTCACCCTTGGGGGGGGTGGGCGGAGAGGGCAATATCAGCAAAGGGAAGGGGCTCTGGCACTGCTGCTGTGCAGAGAAGTTTCTCAGCTGTTTGGCTTCACAGCCAGGCTTAGGCAAGGGAGGAGTGTTTGACAGATGAGGAAACTGAGGCCCACAGAGATTTGGTGACTGGCACGCAGGATCAAATGGAGAAGGACTGCAGGCTTGAAAATTTAGTGAGCTGGATTTTCTGAGTGCCATCCTTGGGCAGAGACTGCTGTGGGCGAAGGCTGCACCTCGGCTCCCAGCATATCTTGTCCTAGTCTAGGCCTCCAGTCCCCCAGGCTCCCTTCACTCTGTCTCACCCTCCTCATGGCTAGCCCTTAGAAATCTACTTGGAGACCGAGCTGGTGTAGTCCTAGGCTGGAACTGAACTTAGGTGGGAAAATAGGGGGCATCGCTTTACAGAACATTTGTGCTTCAGATTCCCCAAGCTATCTGATCTTGTCGTCTTGCTTTATAGATGAGGAAGCAAAAATCCTGCCCTGACCCAGCCTTGGGCAACTCTCTTATCTTCCCATTCCTGTGTCCTAATTGACAGCAGGAATCAGACCCTCTGCCTTGACTTCCTTATGGTCACTGTAAGTTTGAAGGGGGTGGGAGACATAAAGCTGTTTCAGCAAATAAAAAGTAAAAAGAAGTCTTGTTAGATGCCTCCTCGGTGTCACAGGGGCCCCTGGAGAGATGTCTGCAGGACATAGAAGGCCCCCCAGTGTAGGCCTTGGCTTGTTCCTGGAAGGAAGCCAGTCCTGGAGTCAGACCCGAGCCCTGTGCCCTAAAAGAAGAGCATGCTGCTGAGAAGCATGAAAAGGAAGGTCTCTTTCCCTACAAGGTAATTTCAAGAGCCATTGCTTCTTTGCGCCTATAGACTTTCAGAGCCCTACCCACAGAGGGGCCGGCCCCATGGCCGAGTGGTTAAGTTCACGCACTCCACTTGGGCGGCCCAGGGTTTCACTGGTTCAGATCCGGGGTGTGGACATGGCACCGCTCACTAAGCCATGCTGAGGTGGCATCCCACATGCCACAACTAGAAGGACCCACAACTAAAAATATACAACTATGTACTGGGGGGCTTTGGGGAGAAAAAGGAAATAAATAAAATCTTTAAAAAAAAAAAAAGAATCCTACCCACAACCTTAACACTAACCCTGCTCCTCAGCCCATGTTAACTAGACAAAACCGTGCCCAGTTTTGGAATCTGGTAGAACAAGGTGTTGGGAGAGCCCCTGGTGAGGACTACATTCAGGTCACAACTCTAAACTTGCTGTGTGACCTCGGACCGGGCACTCATACTCTGAGCCACATCTATAAACTTCATGCATCCACTCAAAATACAAAGGAGGTTACCAGTTAGAAGCTTTAAGTAAGGTTATTATTTAGAAGCTAAATGTAACAAATGTTAGCTGGGAGCTGATAAATTCTGTAACAGCGAGAGGAGGTCCCTGGGGATTTGGGAGATGATGTTGAGCTGGGCTTTCAAAGATGGGCATAGTTTGCAGCAACAGGTCCCTTGCACTTTCTGTACTCTTCCCATATAGAACGCTGGTCACACCAAGACCTCTCCATGCCCTCTCACACCTCCAGGCCATGGCCATCTGACTGTCTTTGAAAACTTGAGTGTCACCTGCAGCCTTCCTTCCTTTGGACTCACAGCACCTGTACGTCTCTCCCTTACTTCCCTGACTTGTCACATGTGTGCACACTTGGCACCACAAGAGCTGGCCCCTTGGTAAGCTCAGGGCCCGGGTAAAGGAATGACGGTAGTTTGGCCTGCTGAAGCATGGTGCCCAGAAGGGGCAGTAGGGCTGGACAGGTAGTGCTGAGGGACCTTAGATGTGAGAATGAGGAGGAGGCTGGGACAGTGTGTTAGACACAGGTCTTTGGTCAGGGAGTGAACAGATCGGGGCTGGGCAGCGACAGCCGTGGAGCCTGTATAGCTGGTTCCCGGTCCTCAACAGCAGTATTTTTCAAATTTGTTTGATGGCAACAGTAAAAAACACTTAACATCTCAACCCAATACATATTTCACAGAACAGAACCTAGTTCACATGCAGTGCACTTTGATGTTTACGGTTTTACTTCAATTTTAAAATGCTGGTCACCACCCACTGGTGCCCTAGGCCACTTCTTGCTGCTTCACTGGGTGCTGGTCTGTCCTGCCTCCTAGAGCTGGAGTGACGGTGGTGGGTCAGCTAGATGGAGCCACCTGGCTCCTGTCCTGGTCAGGGGTTCTATTCCACTAGGGGCTTCAGGTGGGAAGGCTGGATCAGGGGAGCTTCCACCTCTGCAGAGCGACCTCCCGCCTGTTCTGCCTCCAGGCTGGGGTCAGTGAGAGCCACAGAAGGCTCTTGGCAGGGGCTAGGCCCAGCTTTGCTTTGGAGGGTCAAGTACTGAGACTAGAGAGACCTCATACTGCTTGTCCTTCCTGAGCTGGGGAGAGGGAGACAGGGACCAGGAAGCAGCCTAAGATGACATCTTGAAGAGAGAGGAAGATGCAGAAGCTGCCAGCCCAGCCAGAGCTGTGGACCAGAGTAGGCCTCGACTCCCGGCTCAACCTCATCCTCAGTGCAAGGACAGATTCAGAAGAACTGCAGCTCCAAGTTGGGAGAGGCCCCTGTAGGGCAGACAGGGTGATGTGACAGCCCTCTCCCCCTGTGCCAGCACCAGCTGGGTAGGGCAGTAGAAGGTTCTGGGAACTATATCCCACCAACCAACTGCAGCTAGTTCTTCTGCTTGGCTCTGTGGTCCGGTCCCCTCTTCCTTGTTGGGGTGCTTCAGGCCAATCTCTACCTTCTCTGAACCCAAACCAGCCAGCTTGCTCCTGACCTGCTAAAGCCTCCGAGTGGAGCCAGGAGCCAGTGAGGACCCTAGAGGCATTCAGTTTGTAAGCCCTGCTGCAGCCTGGGCTCAGTCTTGAGTTCCCCTGCTCTGAGCTTACTCCAGGGCTCTGCCGATAGCTACAGACATTACCTTACTCTGGTGACTCCTTCAGGTGGGAGTCTGCATCTAGACTCTTAGACTTATGGGGAGGAAGTCTGTGCTTCCTGCTTCATGAAAGGGGTTCTGAGGTGATTATCTCTTAACCCTTGGGAAAGGAAGAGTTGGGCTTTAGGGTCCCTTTAAAGGAAGTCTTCTAATACAGGCTTTGGGCTGAAAGGATACAAACTCAGCAGCCCTCTGGGGAGGAGAGGTGTTCTCCAACAAAAGGAGAAGGGAAAATACCTAGGGAAAGTGGGAAGAATTTTTCTTAGGTTGTCTTTGTGGCCATAATGTGGTAGACCAGTCTGGAGAAGACGGACCAGCCATAAAATTCCCCAGTGATGTGGATGTGGGAGAAATAGTTGCTTTAAGTTAACTGTCCCAAGATCATACAACCTGGAAGAGGTGGAGCCAAACCTCAAAACCTGGATCTGTAGGATCCCAAGCCTGCCTTCATCCCTCCTTCTTTAGCCCCATCCCTTCTGGGATCTTCGGTGCTCCAGACAAAGGGTAGCCACGTAGACTTGAAGGGCGGATTGCCTGATCCGAGAGCCAGGGGTGTGAGATGCAGGAGCCCAGGGAGAAGGCAGAGAGGGTCGGATCTGCCCAGGCCAACCCCGTGCTTGGCCAGACTTTTCCCCTGGCATGGAAAGGTGCAGGGTGGGGAAATCTTGGATGCCCCTTGGGGTTCACACCCCTTCTCTAGTTGCCTCAGGTAAGGATTGACCACGTCTCTCCTTTCTTTATATCCTCCTATCGTACCTGGCCATCCAATTGCATTCTTCCTTGTCTTGTGTTCTCCTTTCCTAAGCTTTTGTTGTAGGCCTGGCCTGCCGGGGGTGTCCACGGGCATTGCTCTCCCCCCCGGGCACTCTGGCTGGAGAGGCTGCTGAGCCCCAGAAGCAGGGAAGAGGAGACTGATGTGAGATGAACTCTAAGCACAGTGAGTAATGATACCAAACCTCATCTGTCAAAGGGCACCTGAGACTCAGCAGGGAAGTGACTTGCTCTGGGACGTGTGCTTAGTGAATAGCAGAGCTGTAATTCCAACTCAACTCCGAGCCCCAGGCCTGGACTCACCCACTGCCCGATGCTGGGATATTTATGGAAATGCATTTATTAGCTCGCTAAAGTGAGCATTGAGCTGCTTCTACCTGGATTAGTTTATACTTTAGAATACCATTTTTGTATACAGTTAAACATGGAGATGTTCAGACAAGGAGGAGAAGTTGTATTGTTCTCTCAGGCAAAGGAAAACACCCAGTGTTGCAATCCTGGTAAAACTGACCTATACAGGTCTCGTGGACGGTAGGGTGGAGTGGGGGCGAGAGACAGGCAGCGTGAAGGGTAAGGAGTAAAAGGGAGACAGCCTGATGTCCAAATGGCAAAGGAAGATGGGAAGTAACATTCCCTGAACATCTTTATCCAGGGACTGTGCCATCCCTTTATACATAACATTTAATTCTCAGGACAAGGTAGGAATTGTTACCCCATTTACAAGTAGGAATTGAGAACTCAGAGCTTGAGTAACTCAATAAAGGTCACAAAGCTAGTAAGTGGGTGAGCGAGGATTCTGAGGTCTCTCTGACTCCAAAGTCTGTGCTCCTTCCACTAAACTGGTTTAGAGGAAATCAGAAGGCCTGGAGTGCCTGTTGTTGGTTAACAGTCAGTGTCTGAAGAAGAGCCGTTGCTCAGTATCGAGTCCACTATAGCAGATGCCGTCTTGGTAAAAATCCCCAGACTGGGTCATAGACTTCACTAAGTCTTCAGCACCCAGCCTGATGCCTGGCAGAGTAGGCCCTTAATAAATGGCTGTCCAACTGGGCTTTCACGGGAACAGTGAGGAGGCTGGCCCTTTGGAAGTAGATGAGGGTCTGGGTGCTGCTGAGGGGTCGCTCTGAAAGCCCCAGCACTCTCACAACACCCAACACTCCTGCAGACTGTGACACGTTCTGCTGACAACCGATCCTGCACAGACTTGTTAAGCAGTGGGGGATTGGGCTGGATTCTCCACAGGGAGAATTGCCCGGACGTGAGCTCAAGATCTAAGACAGATGGTGGCTGTGGATATGGGCCCAGACAGACAATCAGCAGAATACAGTGTGTGACCCTGGCACGCCGGAGCAGGAAGTCTCACCCTCTGCAGAGACTCGAACAGACATCTGTCCCTGCTAGCGCAATGCACTTCATGCTCCTCAGCCCTTGAGTGGGAGTCTGCTCTGCCTGGCGTATAGCAAAAATTGTGGGTTTTCCCCACTAAAAACTCTTCTAGGGCTGTGACTCTGCTCATCGTTGTTTCCCCAGCAGCTAGCACAGGGCTAGCAATCAGTGGTTGGTGAACGGGTGAATGAAGAAATGAGCATCTGTGTGCTGAGCACTCAGTGTACTGGTGCTGGCAAGTGGTGGACTTGCTGGGCCCACATCATTCACTGGTGATGTCTAGTAGCTGGCTTCTGCCCTGCTGGTGGGAGGAATGCCAAAACCAAGTGAGAGCCAACCCTGCACCAGAATCTGGAGGGCTCCATGGGAGCCCTGCCTGAGTTCCCTTTCAGAGGAAAGGGGACCCCTTGGTGAGGACTGTGGCCAGCACATCCAGAGATAAGTGAGCAGATGGAAGCCTATGTCTTTGAGAAGAAGCATCCTATGTTTTGGCTGCTCAGACAGAGAAAAAGAGAAGGCAACTTACCTGAAGCTGGCAAATCCTCAAACCCCTTGTAGATAACGGAACTGTGAGAAAGAGGAGGCCAGAGCCAGCCCTGATGGTCTAGTGGTTAAAATTCAGTGTTTTCACTGCTTTGGCGGCCTGGGTTCGTTTCCCCGGCAGGGAACCACACTACCCTTCTGTCAGTTGCCACGCTGTGGCGGCAGCTCACGTAGAAGAACTAGAAGGACTTAGCAACAGGGATATACAACCATGCACTGGGGTTTGGGGGAGGGGGAGAAAAAGATTGGCAACAGATGTTAGCTCAGGGTGAATCTAAAAAAAAAAGGTTAAAAAAGAGAAAGGGGAGGCCAAGAGGATGATCTTTGAGGCAGCCCAGAGTGGTGTCCAGGAGCCTGCAGAGCACTGGGATCCCAGGACATGCCACACCAAGAAGATGTGTCCCAAAGGGCCGTGAGCAGCAGTCACCAGAAGGGACTTGTCAGACCTGCCTAAGCTAGCTATGGAGTGCCAGGGGCTTCGTTGGCCTGGCTCTTACCCATTTTTAGGGCGAAAGTGTGGAGAGTGGGAATCTGTGGGGACTGCAGGGAGATTTCAGTGGGTGCTCACTTCTGGGCCCTACAGCCTCTGGACTGATATTTGCCAAGGATCTCAGCCGGGCGGAGATAGAGCTAAGTGAGCATCTCGGGCCCCACATCCTCATTGCAGAGATGGGGAACAATTTACCCAAGGCTGGGGTAGTAAAAACCAAAAAATTTGAATTTGTTATTTCCAAAAATAGCACCAAGGTGGACAGCACAGGAAACAATAAAATTTATTTTACAGCTTCATAGCGTTTTTATTTGATTACTCATGGTGGGAGAGTATGAATCTTCTTTGCATTTAGGGTCTCTAAATGTCTCAGTTCATCTCTGAGCCCAGAGATCCCAAGCGACTTTTCCAAGGTCGTTCAAGGAATCAAGAGGTGGGGGCTGGACTCCAACGTCCTAACTCCCAATCCAGCGATCTGCGCTGCGGTGACCTGTTGCATAATACGGAATAACTGTGGATTGTCTTCTCGTTTATGAAATTTCCATTTGCTCCTTTGCGTCTGGCCAGGAGTCCGGTTGCTGGTGAGAGTGATGATGTCTGTCTTCTGGGATGTCCAATGGACAGATTTTCCCCAGGATTCTGGATACAGCACCAACTAGCAACAGCCCCAACTTTGCGCCAAGGATGCTGACACAAGGGTCACGCAAATGCTAAAATGAAGTGAAACTGTTTGCGCTCCGCGCATTGCAAAGGGGCCCCGCCTCCCCCTCCCCCAATCTTCGCCGGCGTGGCGGAGCCCTGAGCTCCGCCCCTTCCCCACCAAACCAGGGGAGGGGTCCTAGTCGTGGAGGTAGCGGATGCTGGGCGGCTAGAGTCGTCGGCAGAAAGAGGCGGGATAGAGGGGGCGCCAGCGGCCCAGGTCTGGCCGCCTGGGTCAGCCGTGCGCCCCCGCCCCCGCCCCCGCCGAGTGAGGCCTTGCAGCCCACGTCCCGCCACGCCGTGAAGTTTGCGGAAAGTTCCCCACCAGCGCCAGCCGGGGAGTTGTGACGCAGTGTCTGGGGCTCCAGTCCCGGACAGAGAAGAGAGGGAAGGCGAGGCGGGGAGAGAGGGAAACGGAGAGCGAGGGCAAGAGCGCACGCGGGGTCGTCCTCTACCCGACGGATCCTCCCTCCCACCTCCCCCTTCTCCATTCCCGGCCCCAGCCCCGCGCCCGCACGCGCCTCTTCCCCTCCCACGCTGCCCGCTTCCCTTCCCCTCTGCCCCTCAAACCCTCCTCCTGGGTTCTGCGCTCCTCCCTCCGCCCTCCCTCCGCCCGGCCTGCCTCCTTCCCTCCTCCTCCCCTCCTCTCGCCCGGAGGCATCACTTCGTCCCGACCCGAAGGAAGACGCGAGCCCCTCGCGGGCGGTCATCACAGCCCAGCGCCGTGTCTGCCAACGCGCGCCGCGCTCGTGCGCCCTCGGTCCCCGCGTCCCCAGAGCGCCGCGCCATGGGCATGGGGCCAGGCCGGCCGGCCCTCGCGCCCTGGCCTCGTCACCTGCTGGGCTGCGTCCTGCTCCTCGGGGGTCTGCACCTCGGCCGCCCGGGCGCCCCTGGGGACCCCAACGCCGCCGCCCTCCCGGGTAAGGCACTGCCAACTTGGCCAACTTCCGGGACCGGGCGCGGGGAGCGCCGGGGAGCGGGCCCCTCTCGACTTTTCCCTCCCTTTTTTTTCCAGGATCGTGTATGCTTGTGCGTGTGTGTGTGTGTGTGTGTGTGTGTGTGTGTGTGTGTGTGTATGTGAGAGAGAGAGAGAGACTGGGTTTTTAAAATCGTCTCAGCTTTTCGGAAAGCGGGGGAGGAGAGGGGAGGAGCGCGCCTGGAGGTGGGGGAGGACCTGAGTGGAACCAGATGTGGCGGGCGGCGGGGGAGGGGAGCCCGGGGGTCTCGAGCCGCCTGGGAGGAAGGGGGCGGGCTCCGAGAGGACCCTCGCGCCCGCCTTCCCGGACCACCCGGCGCCAGCCCTGCCCTCGACCCGGGGACCTGCAGGGCGCGTCCAGGGGAACCAGAGGCTCCGTCCAGGAGTCTCCAGGCCGGTCTCCTTGCTTTGCCCTGGGACTGATGCGTTATTATAGTTTTCGAATTATTTGTAAGCTTGTTCGCCGTTCCTGGCATCTCGGGCTGTTTGTATTTTCTTTTCCACTCTTGGTCTTCAAGGACAGCTTGTGGCATGCGGCATCCACACCGCTTGAACGTAACTCTGAGGCAGTTTTGTGCCACGAGGATGCAGCGACAGACTGGGCACCGTGTGTGTGTTGTGTGTGCGTGTGTATGTGGTGTGGTGTGAGTGGCTCTGACCAAACTGGCACCCCTCCAGAGTGGACAGATCTTGGGCGGCAAAAGAGCTGCTAAAGATGCAAAAAACCCAACTAACAGAAAACAAAAAACCGAAGCTGTGCCTCCTCTTTCTGCTGCTCTTTCAAAGGGTGACAGTGACGTGTGGGGGCAGACAGACCCCTCACCAAGAATCTGAGAGCTAAAGGGAAAGAGCCACTTCGGGGTTGGGGGGCTTGCAGAAGGCAAAGCTGGAATTGTGAGCGAGTGTAATTATTCCAGCTCAGTGCTGGGCCCGGCGGGGTCTTGCTTTGTGTTTAATTTGGGGATGGGGGTGAGTGAAAGGGGACAGTCAGTGCAGTGTTTGCAGTTTTGTGCAAAGCCCAGACAGCCCTGCAGGGTCTAGGGCCTCTAGCCTTGGCCAGTGCTTGCTGGGTTGTCACACCCGGTTAACATAGGCGACCGAGACACATATCTGCCCCAGTTGTGCCGATGGGAGAAGAGCGGGCCAGGGTGACCCATGTTCACACCCAGCAGAGCCCCTGCTGAATTCCAGACCCACCTGCAAACACAAGCCAGGAAGTAACTACCTACCCACCGCAGGTCAAGGCCCAGGCTGTCTGCTTGCTGTCCTCACTCCTGCCGGGGTCTTACTCCTCTGCGAAGGAACTCAGAAGGCAGACAGGGTGGGAGGGGTGGAAGAACATGGCCATTCCAAGAGCCCCAGAGCACATTTTAAAGCCAGGCCCTGGGAAGTCGTGGCCAGAGTGCTGACTCGGCCTTTTCCCCCATGGAGCTTTTGACAGAGGAGCTGGAAATGCCTGGTGAGAGGCCCCATCAGGGAGGATGCCTGGAGTGCCCCTCTGCTTCCTGGACTCTGTGCTCTCCTTGCCCTCTCTCAGGCTGCGTCTCTGGACTTGTAGCCCCCATAGCCCCAGAGGGGCCCCTACCCAGTGGCATTGCATTGATCACCCCTAAAGAAGCTTAGGTGTGGGAGAGGAGGAAGCTGAGGGTGGGGGTGGCCTGGTCTCCACAGCAGAAGTTGAGTAGAGGAGGGCGAGGTCCTCACAGGTACTGTCCCAGAATGCTCCTCCTCTAGGCTGAATTCCTTCTTCGTCCCCTTGTCCCTCATGAATGAGGTGGTCACTGGGAAGAATTTACCAGCACCAGGATCCGAATGGCCCCAGGAAATGCTTGTGGGAGATAGGATTTGGCTTGGCAGGCCAGCGCTGCTGGGATGAAACTTACCCTGGGGAAGGAGGGGTACGTGTGGGTGGCTTCCTGACCACCAGTAGCCGAGCCGGTGGATGAGAGCATCCAAGGGGGCTGCAGCGCCCCTTGGGGGTGGCAGGACAGCAGCACTTTCTTGGTGGGGGACGGCAGAATCCATCTTTTCTCTGCCTCTGTGGAGCGCCCACAAAGCGTGTGGCTGGAAGACCTCTTTGTTAATTGCAGCATTGATGCATTTTTGTAGCATTCACCGCTCAAAGCTGAGGCAAATACTCGGGAAGGAAGGTACAGAAGAATGTAAGATGCATCCTTAGAGCAGAGGAAATTTTGTTAGAGGCCAGAGAAACTGGGTGGGGCAAAGGGTCACCAAGGCTCTCTAGAGGGAGCTGGGTGGAACCAGGCTTTGCAGAGGCAGGGAGGAGAGCAGAGAGGGCGAGACCAGGAAGGTGGGCTGGGCTGTTCTGGAGATTATGTGGAAGCTTGCTGCACTGGGGTAGACAGTTCCTGAGTGGGGCCAGGGAGAAGCCCGAGTGGAAAAGGAAGCTGGCCACGTGCCTGGGAGGCTGGCGGTGGGGAACCTGGAAGAACCCCTCGGGGGTTCTGAGCAGAGGAATAAGGTACAGATTGGAAAGAGGATTGCTGGCCCCCGCAGGGATCAGGCATCCAGGTCGAGGAGTGAAGACACCTTGGGAAATCTTCCTTTGGGAGCGACTCTGCTGTCTAAAGGACAGGGAGGGAGGCATTCCTTTTGAAAGCCATCAGGTACTGGCTGCTGTGGCCAGAGTCCACCAGACAGATCGCCTGCACTTCCGGCCCAGCTCTGGCGAGTCACGGAGTTCAGAGCCTTCTTACTTCTCCCCACTACCAAACTCAGTGTTCTTTGCTCCAACCTGCTTGCCTTCTGTGAGCTGCCAGGGCCAGGGTGGTGCCCAGCTGCACTCTGGTTGGTGCTGGGATCAGACGTTCCCCCGGATTCACCTGGCCAAGATGAGGGTGCAGGCAGGGGAGGAGGAAGCCTGGGTCTTGGTCTTCATTTACTCACACTTGAGAAGTCTTGGCTTTCTGATGCCTGCATGATACAGTGTTTGGACCAATGAGATGATTTCAGAAGTACCCTGGAATTCTCAGAAGAGTATTCATTTGGATTTACCACTAATTTAAACATTAAATAGGAGACCCGTTGCACCCTGCAGAGGGACTAAGTGATCACAGCAATGGCTGCCACCCTTCATATGCTGGGCACTGTGCCCAGTGCTTACAGACAATGGCTCTTCTAAATCTCACAACCTGGGAGGGCACTACCACCCATTTTACACACTGGCAGTCAACAGAGTAGAGATGTTAAGTCATTTGCGCAAGAACATACCACTGGAAAGTGGTACAAGTGAGATTTGAACCCAGGTGTGGCTGCTGAGCCTGAACACTTCAGTACCAGACCGTGTTGTGTTTCTGTAAAATTAAGCACTGCGAGGGGATGTGTTAGGAAAGGTTAGAAAATTCAGCTTTAGGGGTTTTTTCCCCATAGCTCCAAGCCCCGTAGAACAGCCTCTCGATGTGTCCTCCTGAGAGGAACCCTCGGAAGAGGGTGGCGTGGCACTTGGCTCTGCCCCAGTCCCATTGGGCCCAAGAGGCAGGGATTGAGCCCCCCTCAGTGTCCTCAGGATATCTGAGGTGCCCGCTCGACGGAGGCATTGATAAGTGAGTGACCGAGGGGGCCTGATGAAGGAGGAGCGAGCCCCAGCCCGGCACCCCAGCTTCCTGAGGCCAGGGATCCTTGTTTGTTCAGTCAGTCAGTCAGTGGATGTCTGCTGAGCCTGCACAGTGCTGAGAGCAGGGACAACTGTGGCCTGTTCTTCTTTTGAGCCCACCTCCCCCTGCACCTTCAAAGGGGGGTCCCTGCACTTGGAGGGTCTGGGCATTGCTAATAGGAAGTGTGTCTTCCTGTTTAGTGCTTCTTGAGACGGGGAGGGGCTGCTTTCCCATGGCTGGATCCTATAAATCTGGGTGGGGTGGGCCATGGGAGTAGTGACGCACCTCTTGGAACTCACCCTGGGCGCTGCAAATCCCAGTGACTCCTCAGCTAGGGTTTGTGTCAGTAAACAGGCAGACTGGATGAAGGCCGTGTAGTGGCATCAGCCAGCTCCAGCCCCTTAGGAGACAGATTGGGTTGCCCCCCTTACTTCACACATGGCCCCATGTGGAACTCCAGTGGTTATTAGGAAGAGAAAACATGAAAATCAAGGGATTTAAATATGAAAAAACACAGTCTTCAACATACAAAGTCCTAACTAGCCACTTTTTTCCAAATCAAAGAGCTCCCCCTCTTCTTTGACCTCTCTGTCCCCTCTCCTGAGCCCCTTGCTTGGCTGGGCTCCTGCTCTCTGCCTCACCTCAGCCCTGCCCCTGCCCCCCCACTTCAGTTCCTCTGACTCTGCATTCCGTGCCACCACTGCTCTGCTTGTGTTGCTAGATGATGGCTGTGAAACTTCCTCTCCTCCCCAGGTCACCCGGCCACCGACGCCTTCCCCGTTCTTCTCCTCAACACACTACACTCCATCCTCCCTGAACCTTCACTGCTGCCCCAGCCCTTTGCACACACCGTTCCGTCTGCCTGGGATCCCGTCCCCTCTTCTTCCCTGGCTGCCATTGCCCCTTCTTTCAAGACTCAGGATCCTGAGATGGATGCTGAGGAGTCCTGGTCACTGCCTCTTGGGCTGACCTGGGCTGAGGGGAGACAGGCAGCTGGATGTCACACACAAGGATAACCCCTGGCATGGAGGAGCACCCCTCTTTTTCTTTCTTTCTCCGGGGTCACCTCTAGGAGGACATGATGAGAAGCTGCTGTGGTGGGCTTGGAGCTCCTAGAGGGAAAGCAAGAAGCCGGGCTCCCAGCCTTTCCTGACAGCCTCAGCAAGTGATTGGAAGGGGAGGCGGATGTGATGCGTCCCAGTGTAGACAGGCAGGAGTGTGGTGTGGCGGGAAGGTTCCCTCCTCCTCCAGTCCTCTGGAAATGTAAATCGGGACAAGATCAGTCGGACTGTAATTAATGCCACTCATAAGCTGTATGACCTCGGGCAGAGGCCCAAGTTTCTTCATCTGTGAAATGCGAAAAATAAAATAATACCCCCTCACAGGGGTACTGTAAGAATTACACAAAAGTGAGTTAATATATGTATGAGACAGATAAATGCCTGGTGCAATGCTGGACAGAGTCATTTCTTAGCAAATAATATTAAATTATTGATATTTTTATTATTATTAGGAAGAGAAAACATGAAAATCAAGGGATTTAAATATGAAAAAACAGTCTTCAACATACAAAGTCCTAACTAGCCACTTTTTTCCAAATCAAAGCAGGCTAAACCCATCACTTCTTGGTGACACTTTGCTAACTACTATAAGTGCCTAAAAGTAACCATACTTTTCCTGAAAGTAAATTTAAATCCTAAAGCAAGCAAACAAAACTCGATCCTCAGTTGTGGTTTCTCCTCAAACCCCTCCACTTACCTCCCTCCCTCCTCGCTCTCTTCATCACGAAGCTGCTCCAGCTGACCTTCACTGAGGGCATGAGGAGTTCCTGCCACCCTGGATTTCCAGTGTCAAAATCCAGACAGTCCCAGGCCAGCCAGACGGGTGGTCATCTTCCCTCCGCTTGCTGACCACCAGTCGCTGTAGCCTGCCATCTAAGGAACTGCCTGCCAGTGGTCACGGTAATTAGGCTCCCTGGTTACTCAGTGCACTGGCCCTCCTCAGGCCTCACGTTGCAGTTCGGATGCGATTGATGGCCTCAGTTTTATAAGGCATGCTCCGCGGGAAACAGTCAGACCATAAAGAAAGAAAACGTAAAAAATTTGAAGTCCTCCTTCCTGTCACCCCACACCCTACCAGTAACACTGTCACTGGTTTGTGGGGTAATCTTCTGTTTTTATGCATATGCAGATACACATAAATACTCCTTTTACACAAATAGGGCCACTTTTTTTTTACTGTATAGCACAATAAAGTAATTTTATTTTATAATATTCTTGGAGATCTTTCCATGACAGGCTGCAGAATTGTCTTATTCTTAATGGTGCTCAGTATTCCATTATAAAGATGTACTGTCGTCTTGTGTGTGTGTGTGTGAGGAAGATTGTTGCTGAGCTAACATCTGTGCCAGTCTTCTTCCATTTTGTATGTGGGACGCTGCCACAGCATGGCTTGATGAGCAGTGTGTAGGTCTGCACCCAGGATCCGAACCTGCGAACCCTGGGCCGCCGAAGTAGAGCACACAGACTTATCCAGTACACCACTGGGCTGGCCCCTAAGTGTCTTTTTTTTTATTATTATTCTTTTTAAACTGCTTCCCTATGGATGGACACGTTCTGAAAATTCTCTCTTCCTCTGGTCTTTGTGATGCCGTTTGCATCCATGGTCTCTGCTGCCTGTCTTCCCCTCCAGCCTCAGTCCAGGGCAGGCAGTGCTGCCACATCTGTGATCCTAAAGAGCAGCTTTAATTGACAACAGAACAAAATCTAAACTTTCTGAATTGAGAATTTGAGGCCTTCCATGGTGAGGTTCTAGCCTTTCCCTTCAGCCCCTTTGGCAAGTCACACTGAGCTATGTGCCGTCACCCACAGATGCTCCAAGTTCTGCCCAGCAAAGCCTCTGCTCGTGCTTTTCTCCCCACCAGGAGCACCTGGTTCCGCAGGCCTGTCTCTGAGTCCGAGCTCATCCCTGAGGCCTTTGAGTTGCCCTCAACGGGAAGAAGCCTTTCTCTCCAGACTCCTCTCGCATTTCATCGCTGCCACCTGCCTGGTGGAGCCGCTTCCTCCCATCCTAGACCGTAAGCCCCTCCGGGCTGGGCCTTTACAGCTCTGCACACGTTCCAGCACCGTGCCTTGGACACAGGCTCATTTAGTAAATATTTATTGAAACAAAGAGCAGACACGTGTTCCAAAGAGCTCCCCCTACCCTTTGCAGTTTTACTGAGATATAGTTGACATATAACATAGTATTAGTTTAAGAATGTACAGCATAATGATTTGATATATGTATATACTGTGAAATGATTGCCACAAGTTTAGTTAACATCCATCACCTCACATAGTTACAGAATTTTTTTTCTTGTGATGAGAATTTTTTTTTTAGTAGAAAGGCAATGAGGAGAGTTATCCTTCCAGAGTTTTAGATAATGTAACAATCATGAAAAACATATGGCATTGACTTAAACAGAAAAAGTCCAATGGACTGGAATAAATTCCAGAAGTAGACTCCAACTGTTATGAGAACTTAATGTGAGACACACCAGAAGCAACACACTTATGGGAAAAGGAATCTTTACTTTGAAGTATTATTGGACAACCTGATTATAACTTAAAGATTTAATTTCAGTTTATAGCTGATGACGCTTGAGGAAATCCTGATGGCAAATTGTCACATAGAAAGTGCAAAGATCACTAGAAATTCAAGAAATTAATTTTCTTTGAATACATAATTGAACTAGTAGAAACAGAAAATCTTGGCAGAGCTGTGAGCAAACCAGTATGTACGACTGGGGCACTGGAAATTGGTACTGTTTTTCAGGAGTCTGTCTTTCAGACGGTATGTCAGAGACTTGATATGGAAGGCTTCATGTCCTCTGACCTCATAATTCCACTTGTGGAAATTTCTAAGGCGTTAGTCCCAAAGAGAAAGTAGTAGTCATAGAAGTGCTGTTTACAGTAGCAAAACAAATTGGAAACCATCTAAATGCCCGACAATAAGAGTATGGCTAAGGAAAAAAGTAAGGTATCTTAACATGATGGACAATTTATGTAGCTCCAAGTGACAAATATACAGCTAATGTCAGTACATGAAAATATGTCTGAGAAGGAAAGTTCTCATGACCACAAGGTGATCTTACAAAATAATATGCACACACCGGGAACAGCTGAGTGAAGATGCATGCCTCATCACTGACAGTGACTCATTCATTCACTCAGTTAACTGCTTTGTTTCATTTTTGTTTTCGTTTTCCTGAGCACTGACAGTGTGCTAGGCATGGTATTTAGCGCTGAGGACACCTCGGTGAACAGGCTAGGCGTGGTTCCTGCCTTCCCGAAGCTTGTATTTTGAGAGCAGTCCCCCCAAAATGTAAAGCAATGTTAATAGAATAAAATGTTCACTGATTTCATTTTAGGTGCAATTTTTAAGTTCATTGAAAGAAAGAAGGAAGCAGCAGACTGCTCTGGAATCTCAGACATAGGGTCGGGAACCTGTCTGACCACAGAGAGAACAACCCTGAGTCAGACCAGCCTGGTCGAGTAGGAATTCAACAGGAAATAGCCTTGCAGTCAGTCTTGGTCCCTGAGGAAAAGCTTTTCTGGTATAACCCCATAGATGCTTAGCCTCATTTCTGAAGGGTCTGAGGATATGAGAGCATTGGTAGTTTGGAAAGAGCTTGGGAGCACTGTTTATAATAGCCAGAACAAAAATAAAAATGCACATCAAAAGAAATATGAGTAAATAAATTACAGAGTATAGACACAATGAAATACAATGCAGCAGTGAACTAACGAACCTCGGCTATGTTCATCAGCGTGGGTGAGTCTAAGAGACATACTGTTGAATGGGGGAAAATCCCAGAGGGCTACATTGGGATTAGACTCTTGAACCCCTGGAAAAGTGAGGCAGTGAGCACGCATTTCGTCTTCATCTAGAAGCACCAACTGTTAACATTTTGCCACATTTGCTTTACTTCACGCTGTGTGTGTGTGTGTGTGTGTGTGCGCGCGCGTGTGTGTGCGTCTGGTGAAGCTTTGAGGCAGTTGATGAGGTGACATTTCATACCTAAACACTTCACCGTGTATGAACCAAGACAAATACATTCTATATAACTATAATACTATAATCACATTCCAGAAATATAACAGATACAATAATATTTTCTAATATGCCATTCATGTTTAGATTTCTCCTGTTGTCCCAACAATGTCCTTTACCGCTGTTTGTAAGTCCAGGATTCAATTCGATGTGTCTCTTCGTCTCCGTGAATCTGTAACGGTTGCTTGGCCTCTTTGTCTTCTATGGCATGGCATTTTTGATAACTGCAGGTCAGTTGTTGCGTAGAATGTCAGCAGTCTAAACTTGTGTGATCCTTTAATCATTAAATTCACATTAGACATGTTTGGAAAGAAAACTACATGGGGATGTTGTGTCCTTCCCATTGTATCATATTAAGTTGGTTTGTTCCCTTACGGGTGATGCTAATTTTGATCATTTGGTTTAGGTGGTGTCTGCCACATCTCTGCACTAAAAAGGTACCTTTTCCCCTTGTATGTAGTAGATAATCTAAGGAACCTAAACTATATTCTTAAAAAAGCAAATTTGTTCATAACAGCACTATTCAAAACAGCCAAAAACTGAAAACTAGTCCCAAACTGAAAAACACCCCAAGTGGCCATCAACAATAGGATGGATAAACTCTGGTACCTCCACATAATGGAATGTTATACAACAATGAGAATGAACAATCTACAACGACATGTGACAGTATGGATGAAGCTCACAAACCTTGAGCCAGATGCAAGGGAGTTCATACCATATGATCCCAACTATATAAAATACAAAAAAAGAGGCAAAACTGATCTATGCTGTTTGAAATCAGGAGAGTGGTTACCCTTAGTAGGTTACCCTTGTGACCAGAGGAGCTCCCAAATAAAATTTAAAAAGAACAACATCCAGGAGCAATGTCTGTAACGTATATGGTGAGAAGTTCATATAAGCCAATGAGAAGCAGCACAGGAACTTCCAGTCGTTTTAAGGCACCTAAGATGGTAACAGATAAGACAATAAAGGCTGTGAACAGAGTTCGCAAAGAAGGAATACCAGTGTCTAATAAGCCTATGGAAAATATTTAAAATCACTAGTAATAAAAAATAAATAAAAAGCAAGATACCATTTTCACCTCACAATAGCACCAGCAAAGATTGATGTAACAATATGTTCAACATAACATTATTTATAATTAAGAAAATCTCTTGACAACATGAAGACCAGTAATAGCTAGGGAATGAACAAATGAAATATGGTATATCACATCATGGAATAGCATACAGCCATTAAAATGGTTTTTAAAAAGTTTTTTAAACACAAAAAAATCCTCTCTCTGAAGTATTAAGTACAAAAACAAGATTAAAAAACGTTTTTATGGACGTGTGCATATATGTGTGTGTGTATGTAATGGTATTTTGGATATATAGATAAAATTGGTAGAAAAATCACACCAAAATTTAACATGTTATATATATATATATATATATATATATATATAGTCTGCTATACTGTATTATGTTAGATCTTATTTAACAGGGGTGATTATGGATAAAATTTTTTTTTTAAACATGTCTGTAATTTTCAGCAATGGGGTTGCAGGGGGCAACTTTAAGTCTCTGTCCAACCACGTGATTCCAGCAGCGCGCGCTCTCTCCGTGTCCATCGGTATCTGGACCAAGCCTGCAGCACGTGACTCCACGGAGCCAATCAGGTCTTGCGGGGAGGGCGGGCCTTTCCCGGCGCCCCGGGGCGAAGGGAGTCGATCAGCGCTGGGGTGGGCCCAGCGGAGCCAGCGTGGCTCCGGGCGGGGAGAGTGAAACGTGGGTGCGGGGCGGGCAGCCCCCGGGACTGAGACCCTGGTTGCAGTTTTCCGGGGTCGCTCCACGCCGGCACCTCCCGTCGTTCTTTTAGAGGCCGAGTTGGAGTTGGGCTTGCCCCGCTCGCCGACGGCGTGGGAGGGTCGCCGCGGAGCCCGGGTCGGGCGGCGCGCTCAGGGTGCGCTCAAGCAAGAGCTGGGTCGCGGGTGTGGGTACCCGCCTCGCGGCTCCTTTCGTTAACTCACCCCCAAACGCGGGCCTGTTGATCTTGCACCTATCAGCCAAGTGTCTCCAGAGGGGGCTCCGGGCGAGCACTGAGACGCTATAGTTTGCATTTAGAGAACAGCAGGATACAGAATTCTGTAAGCGCTGAGTGGCGGTACTGAGAGACGAGACGAGTGCAGAGCAGAAAGGCGTCCGAAGTTGGGGGCTATGCTTTTGGAAGGCTCCTTGCTTTTTCAGAACTTTATGATGTTTCTATATAACATTGTGCAACAAATGAGAAATGGAGACCACATGAATATTTACAGAGCACATAAAGTCCGCCAGGGTCAGTATTAGGCAATTCCACATACACTACGTTTTTAATCCTCACATTCCTCCATTTCACAGATAAGGAAATTGAGGCTGAGAGCCAGGATCACATCTCTAGTGAGGGACAGAGCAGGGGATGCAATCCAGGTCTGTTCGGTTCCCTGCATGGTCTTTAATTTTATAAATAAATAGGTATTCACTATAATATAATAAACATTTGTGAACACACCGCCTAATCCAAGACAGAGAACGTTACAATACTTCTATCTACCTGTGTGCTTCTCTGTGCCTGGCCCCATGTCTTTCCGGAGTTTGGTGATAATCCATCCCTTGCTTTTAAAAATTTTAATTCTTGGAGTATAATATAAATACAGGAAAGTGAACACATCAATGTTTAGCTCAATGAATTTTCACGAACTGAACACCCCCATGTAACCAACACTCAGATCCAGCAAGTAAGAGCATTAGCAGGATTCCAAGTGCTTTTAAACGGGTTCCACAGGCTTATCAGACATGGATATTCCTTCTTTGTGAATTCTCTGTTCACATCCTTGATCATCTTATCTCTTCAGCTCTTAGCACCTTGAAGTGATCTGGGTCCCTCTGTTTTTCTCAATGGCGTATATGAGCTTCTTGCCATAATTGTTACAAATATCTTTCACCTGTTGTTCACTTAAAATTTTTTTATTTGGGGAGTATCTTTTTTATCCTCCCCCTCCACACACTTGGCCTTTTAAATAAGGTTTACAAAGCCCTTTAGCTCAGACTGGGTTCTTCCCTTCATGTGAGGGCCCATGTTGACCCGCTTGTGCACCCCCACATTTTCTGCTTGACTAGCCTGCCTTCCCTCGGCCGTCAGCAGCCCATCTGAACTTGCGAGGAGCTTCAGTTAGTGACCTTGAATGAGGCTGCCAAAAGACGACATTCTGTATATATTTTTTCAGGATAAGACTACATTTTTGTGATTGTAAAAAATGATACCTATTCATAGTATACAATTCAAATACAGAAAAAAAGTTACAAAAAAAGAAAAATTACCTGAAATTTCATCACTCGGAAACAGCCACTGTTAACATTTTGGAGACTGTCTTTCCAAATTGCATCTCTTCTCCCTGTGTAAAACTTCACAGAGATGTTTTCATGTTGCTTTGTAACATTCTTCTTTCATGTGCTGATGTGTCATCAGTCTATTTCCACCCAGTGCTTCTGTTGGCTGCATAAGATTCCACTGTACCAATGTACCGTAACTTAGCCCTTGTTGAACATTCAGATCATTTCTCATTTTCACTTTTTTTTTTAAAGATTGGCACCTGAGCCAACAACTGTTGCCAATCTTCCCTTCTTTTTTTTCTTTTTATTCTTCTCCCCAAACCCCCCCCCCCCCCCCGCCCAGTACACAGCTGCAGACTCCAGCTGTGAGTGCCTCTGGCTGTGCCACGTGGGACGCCACCCCAGCGTGGCCTGACGAGTGGCGCTGCGTCGGCGCCCAGGATCTGAACCCGTGAAACCCGGGCCACCAAAGTGGAGCGAGAACCTAACCACTGGGCCATGGACCGGCCCCTCATTTTCACTCTTAGAGACGCCCCTGTATGCATCTAGGCCCATTGGACCCTTTGCTCAGGCCTGCAGACTGATGGGGATCCTGACTCAGGATGTGAAAGTGGCTTGACCTGCATCAACTTGATGCCTCTGAACTCACTCAGCTTTTTTGTTGTCGGGGTCTCTGCTCCTTGGCACCAGGATTCGCTGGTTGTCTCGCCGATCTATAGGCTCTCTCAGGGAGCATCTCTTGCTTATTCTTCACCCTCCCTTTCCAGGTGGGCTGAGTTCAGTGTAGAGATCACACATAGGGTTAAGTTTGAAACAAAGGACAGACACACATATTCTCTATCTCCTTTTAATTACTAGCCATGTTAATTGTAGAAAATGCAAAGAGAAGATAAAAATCACGAGCTATCCCATAAGTCAGTGATAACCACTGTTAACACTTAGGCACGTCCAGTGCTTCTGAAACGGTGGTGTGCCTCGGAATGGCCTGAGAATCTTGTCTACGGTCCGGATACGCCTTCCCCCTGAGATTCGCACTCACTTGGTCTGCTGTAGGGCCTGGGCACTTGCATTGTAAGCAGGCTTGTCTGCCCAGACACCCAAGTTTAAGAACAAGGATGCAAAAATGTCTTTTCAGACTTTACTTAATTTGAAGGAAAATAGAAAGGAGGTCATAGTAAACATTCAGGATTTTTTTCCAGTTAGAATGTGAACCTCAATCCATGTCTAAATACTCTTTTATAAATGAATTTTCATTGTCTGCGCAGTATTCTGTTACATGAGTGTATTTCCGTTTATGCAGTCAACATCATATTTTTGGACATTAATTTCTCCCATCATTGCTATTATAACTAATGCTGTGTAGCTAAGTCTTTGCATAGATTCTTAATTATTTCCTTAAGTTAAATTCCTAAGAAGTGAATTCTGGGGTCAAAGCCTTGTGCTTTTGAAGGCTTTTGATATTTGTTGCCAAATTCTCCTCCTACTGTGAAGACGCTTTGTGTGGGGCAGGTGGTGAGGCCTTTCCATCCATGATCTAACCAGTCCTGCCAACCACCCGGTGGGCAGCACCAGGCACGGCTCCTGGTACATATGCTCAGTAATTGTTACATGCGATAAACACAAGGAGTATTTTCTCCACTGAACAGATGAGGATGCTGAAGGATGAAGAGGTCAAATGACTAGCTCAAGAGCAGGCATTGAAACCCAGCCTTGTATCCAGAGGCTGAGCTCTCTTAAGCATGCCACTGACTTTTAATTAGTGTCAGGGAGGGAGGAACAGCAAGGGTTGTGGGGGCAGTACTTTTTTTATGTGGTCCTAAAAATGTACAGAGGAAATCAGGAAAAGGGAGTGAAAGGGTGGGGAAAGAGAAGGAATTTGGGGGGACTCGCACAGACATTCCTTAACAGGTCCAGTGTAGTGTGCTATTCTAGGTCCGGGTGACGTCACAATGGAGAGTGTGGCAGTGGGGTGTTGTGTGTGTGACCCTTTGTGTCTGTCACTGAACACCAAGCCCGGTTCTGGGGAAATCAAGAGGTTTGGTTCCTTGAAACATCTTAAGATGCTCCCGTGTCTCCCTTCTCTTGGTTTTATTTACTCTGGAAACAACATAATATAATAGAAAGTTATGCATAATCCCAACCTCCTGGCACAACAAAAATTTCATGTTTCCCTTATTCACTTCCAGTCATTATCCATATGTAGATCTGGGTTTTTTTGTTTTTTTGTTTTGAGGAAGACTGGCCCTGAGCTAACATCTGCCGCCAATCCTCCTCTTTTTGCTGGGGAATACTGGCCCTGAGCTAACATCCATGCTCATCTTCCTGTTTTATGTGGGATGCCTGCCACAGCATGGCTTGACAAGTGGTACATAGGTCCACACCCAGGATCTGAACTGGTGAACCCTGGGCTGCTGAAGCGGAATGTGCATGCTTAACTGCTGTGCCACTGGGCCAGCCCCTGTAGATCTGTTTTTAAGGAGGAGATCCTTTAGAGGGTGTTAAACCCATACCCACAGGACACAGGGCAGCTTGCCTTTCCACCTCAGTTCAACATGCATGTATGGAGCACCTGTTGTATGCCCCGCACAGAGGAGACGAATGGATAAGACACAGTTCCTGCTCTCAAGGAACTGTTTAATGGGGGAGACCGACCCTAAAAAACATGTCAATATTCTCGTGGGTCTTTCCCTGTAGATTTCCCCAGGAACCTGTGAAGAGGTAGGGAGGGTGTTTTATAATTCAGTTTACAGGTAAGAAAAGAGAGCCCCCTAAGTTCCTCTAGATTGTAGTGGCCGAATCAGAACCTGAACTCCTGGGCTGGATCTCCATTCTCAGCCTGCACCGGCCCACCCCTTTCCTCCTCCCGGTCTTGTAGGTCAGGGGCTCACTGCCAAGTGACTGCCTGGGTCCCAGCGAGGAGGGTCTCATGTTGACTCTGTCCTCCTCCTCCAGTCTCAGCATCCGCCAGGTCAAGTGGCGCGGGCGCTACCCCCCTCCTTCCTCACACTCCCTTCCAGCTGTGTATTTTGTGACCTCATTTTCCCTTCCGCCTGCCCTTGGCGTTTATTTCTGCAGAACCAGAAGGTGGCGGGGAGAACACTACAGCCCAGGCTGTCCTGACTCCCAGCAATCCCCCCACTTTCCTCTGACACCCTCCCCACCACCTCTTCTTGCATCTCCCTTCCAGGCGCACCTGAGGAGGGATCCAAAAGTTCAGAGGCCACAAAGGAGGGTTGTCAGGGCACCCAGGGGAAATGGGGGGAGGACTCTGCATCTGGACTGTGGATTTGTTTTTCTTTTAATTCTTCTGAAGAGCAGCTTAAACACTTGAGTCCTTGGCCTTATTTCCTCTCACCGTTTCCTCTCATCCAGATTCCAGTGTCGGCTAAGCCTGGTTCCCAGGCTCTCTGCTCTGAAACAAACAGATTCTCGAGCTCATGGCCCCAGTCAGGGCAGAGGCTCTTGCTAAAATATCAAAAAGCAATAGTGGTCTTCTGCTCCAGGGTGCTTACCCGGTACAGATCGTCTTCAGGTGTTTTCTTGATTAATCCTCCCAGAAACCCAAGAGATGGGTCTTATTAGTGTCCTCCCCTAAGTGAGGCTGCAGGAGTAAGGCAGCCAGCCCCAGGGCCCAAGTGGAGATTTGAATCTGGGGGGTCCAGATTCTAGAGCTGCCCTCTTAACCTCTCCACCATGTGCCTCCCGAGAAGGTAGGGGTATTATGGTCCCCTTGGCCTGTCGTTGCAGAAGTCATAGGTGTTTAATCTTTGGCATATAGTTTTAGGGAGATCCTGAAGGTTCCCAAGCAAAAGAGATTCTAAATTCAGTTGACTTTAAAGAGAGCCATGCTTTGCTTTTAGAACCAAACACAAGCTTAAGTCTTGCCACGTCAGAAGGTCAGAGAATTGCCAGTGAGTAGAGCAAAAGCTTGTTATGACACATGTCATGATTTCTCAGGATCCTATCGTGCTGCGGTTCAGACGTGTCTCGTGAAAGGAATGCAGCGTGTCACAGGGAAATTGTGGTCACGGGGCGATGGAGCCTAATTTAGAGGACCTCCTCCCTTTGCACTTTTGAACTAGTCACAGTCCTCTGGTCTTTCTTAATAGAGACAGGATACTAAGGAATGTTTCTCCACTCTGATAAAAACACTAGTGCCCGCATGGTAATGTATGGCTGTCCTCATTCCACCTCAGTGTTGGGATGGGTGGGGATGGCTAGGGACGGTGGCAAGCTGCTGAGCCCCCTCCCAGGTGGACAGCTCCACCCAGAAAATATGACTGGCTCCCTGCAGGCACGCTGGCTCAGGGTTGTCAGGCCTCCCAGTGTTTCTGAGAGAAGCTGGAACTCCAGATTTTTATGTGGAATCTCTTCAGTTTTAAATGTTGGCTCGCTTTTCTTTCACACACTGTGAAGGCCAAATACAACTTGCCTGTGGGTTATCAGGTTTAAAGTACCTGGAATAGTTAGTGAGCTCAGCTCTGGAACTAGTCTGCCTCGCCTCCCACCCCAGCTTTGCTCCTTGTTAATTGTGTTATCAAAATGTTTGATCTCTCAGTTATTTAATACCTCAGTTTCCTTATCTGTCAAATAGAGATAGGAATTTGACCTACTTCTGAGGGCTGCTATTAGGATCAACAAGAGAATTATCAAGGAGAAAGCCTTGGAACCCAGTGCCTGGTACGTAGCAAGTACATGGTAGACATTAACTTGTATCATAATGTGTCTCTTTCCATAAGTGACCATATGTCCTAGTTTGCCTGGGGCAGTCCTGGTTCAAGCTTATTGTACTGGTGTAATTATTATGAACTCCCCTTTTCATTCTCAATATGAGGCAATAAATTATTTGGTCAATTTATATAAGCAAATACTGGCACTGCTGTTCAGGACTTCAAGTTTTAGTCCTAATGAAAAGGTCATGGTGTATTGAACATCCTTGGGTAAGTCGCTTAACCTTCCCGTGGTTCAGTTTCCACATTCTAAAGGATTGATGACAGGAATTCTAAGATCCCTCAATTCATATTCATTCTGTCGTTTGACAAATATTTATCATGAGTCCAGACTATCCAGGCAAATGCCCAGGTCATAGAAAGACCAAGAACAGAACCTGGGCCCTCAAGGGGCCCTGGCCCTTGAGGACCTCCTGGGCCGGGAGCTGGGAATCTCTACCCTTTTTTTCTGTTATTTGAAAGATTGCTATCTAGAAATTGTTCATAAAGTGTTTCTTGTGAATCGAATGTTTATATTTGAAACCTCAATTCCTCTACAAGCAAATCATTACATTTCAGTATAATTCTCAACATTTCTTTTTTGTGAGTGGGTATATACCTTTTTAAAAATATTTATTTCACTATGAAAAAATTGGAAAATACAGAAAGGCCCAAAGGAGATTCTTTATTTCTGTTGACTTCGCAGTGAGCATTGGGCTTCTAATATTTTAGCTTTAGGTCAGCGCCCTCCCCTTCCCCCTCTGCAGCCAGTTTGTCAAAACTAAATTTTAAAAAAATGCTCTCTCTAAATTTGCCTCCTAACAAATTCTCTCACTCATTCATTTATTCATCCTCAGTGAACCAGGTATGGAGCACCAAAGGTGGTGTTGTGGCTGGAGCTCCAAAGGGCTCTTCTGTTGGTGATTTTATGAAATCATCTACTCACGACTCCCTCCCACGGATAAATAAAGCACGTGTGGCTCCGCAGAGGCTTTCGGGGCCGGCTGGACCGAGCGGGTGGGCACTGCCATCGGGGTGGGATGGGGAGCGGGCAGGTGGCCTCTGCGCCGCGGCAGGGCTGTGCCCCCGCGCGCTCCCTTCCAGCGGCAGACGCGGCGCTCGGCTCCGCTCCGATCCCCATTCCTGGATTCTGCCCTTCGCGTCTGGGTCAGTGAGCGGGGATTGTACTGGCCCAGAAAACCACTTCCTGCCGCGACCGGAGCCGGCCGTCATTGTGAAAGCTGCCCCCCGGGGAAGGAAGTGGCTGGGGGCTGTTTATTTTGGCTGCGGGCTAGCAGACGGCGCCGCGGGCCGCGCAGACCCCGCGTTTGCAGAGCTGGGCCGGGCGCCCGGCCGACCTCGGGGCCTCGGGGGAGGCTCCGCGCCCAAACGTCCCGGGGCGCGGCGGAGACGGGGCGCTGGGAAGGGGGACGGCCCATCACCGAGGGAGCGCGCACCGCGGGGAGGGCCGCGGCGGGGGGAGGGCGCGCCGCAGGGAACGGGCGGCGAGGCGCTGGGGGAGGGGGTGTGGCCGGGGGGCGCGGCGCGGGGGGGAAGGCGCGTGGCCGGGGGGCGCGCAGCGCGGCGGGACGGCGCGTGGCCGGAGGGGGGTCTTGGGCGGGGGGGGCGGCGCGTGGCATTGTCGGGGCGGGCCGCAGAGGGTAAGCGGCGGTCCCGAAGGCCCAGAACTCCGAGGACTCCCGGGTCCCAGCGCCTCAGATCCTGGAGGCTGGGATGACGGAGGAGGGGGTCTAGGTGTGCCAGCTCCTGGGATGCTCCAGTGAGCAAGAGACGATGGGAAAGAGCAGGGGAGCGAGGCCGCGGGAGTGGCCCGGGAGCGGACGGTGTCAGGTCTGACCAGAGATTAGAGACGAGATCGGTCCTGTCCGGGTTCGGTGGCTGCCCTCCTTCATCTTGCAAGATGGGGCCTGGGAAAGGACAGGCTGAAAAACTGTGACGCTTTAGTCTAAGAAGACAAAAGCCAGCGGGGTAGGAGATCAAACGCCATTAAATTCCCAGAGGGGAGGCCGGGGCGGGTGAGGATTTGCATTCCCAGAAAGCCCCACCTGGGAGACCCAGGGGACCCGGCAGAGCCATAGGGAGGGTGAAAAATTTGCATTTCCGAATTTACACGAATTCCCACTCCCCACCACCTCATCATATCCCCCTTCTCTTGTATTTATTAGGGGGAGGTGAAAAGCCCACCTCTTAACCCATTCCCTGCCAGAGTTTGCTTTAACATCTGCCTAGAACAACAGCATATCACATTTTGCAGCAAACGTGATTTAGGCGGGGAGAAAAGCATTTGTAGAACCGAATGATAGAGGAAGCTCACTGCAGCTGCAGAGAGAGACACTGCACACACGCATGCATGTGACGGCAACGGAGCCTCGGTGAGGCCGTGTGTTCGCTTTAGTCACATGGCCCTAAGCAGTGAAGGGCAAGCAGTTTCGCCTGGCTAGAATGGAGGCGCTGCTGGGGAGGAGGGGGCAGGGTAGATGGAAGCCCACCTTAACTCAGGATACTGGTGTAGATACTGCGCAGTTGGACAGAGTATGGGGTCTCCACGTCATGTGACTCCCCTGACCTCTGTAAAAGGGATGCCCCACCCCCCTGCCAGGTCCAATGTGCATGCAAGGACGTGGACACAGGCTCTAGCAGAGGGTGGCGTAGGGTGGGGTGTGGGTCCCCAGGGTTGGCCCCTCAGCAGGGTGGGGCTGGCCACTTCTGCTGACTCAGGGACATTTCCAGGCCTAGCCTCAGGGCCAAGTGGCTCATTGAAAACAGCTGCTCCTCTTGGCTCTCGGCCCTGCGGGCGGCCCTTGGCTCTCCCTGGGATGACCCCTTGCCTCTGCGTTGCCTGGGGAGGGGGACCGACAGTGGAGAAACTCAGAGGCTGGAGGCCACCCTGGAGGACCAAATCTGGCCAGCTCCCAGGGCTCACCAGCTGGCCCCTGGTCCCCAGCTTTCTAGCAGCTGAGCTAGGCAGGTCGCTAGGCCCTCGGTCTTTGTTCCTGCTGTTCCCCCAAATTGGAACACCCTCTTTGTCCTGGTCTGTGCTGGAGCCTTCCAGGGCTGTGTTAGGCATGCCTCTCATTCAGCAGATCTTTGTGGAGAGTCTGCTGCATGCCAGGCACTGTGCTAGAATTAACTTCCCCTCAGCTTCCTTCAGCGTGATGTCTTCAACTTGTAACAGGGAGCAGCCGTCTCCTCGAGGTCAGACCTCTGGCTGCCTCCGCTGCTGCGCTGAGTCCGGGAAGCCGCAGGGACAGCTGAGAGTCTGCTCCTGAGAGACAGAGGCTGTGAGGCTTTGCTGTGAGCCTCAGGACTCCACCAAAGCATTGCGTGTACCTTTCAGCAGACGGGAAAGGAAAGGAGGCCACAGTGACTGTCACCCGGGAGGGAGGAGGCAGGTTGCTCAGTGTGGGGCAGATAGCTTTAAAACCCAGTTGCCTCTGAGCACAGAAATAAATCTCCAGGGTGATGACCTGGATGTCTGAGAAGCAAGAAAGTGTGGACTCCACATTGAAAGAGTCCTGTCACACTTCAGGTATCTGGAAAATCCATTTCAACCCAACGCCCTCACCCCCAATCATGCAGTATAAATTAGGTCTGACAGTTTTGCACACTTGTTGATGTGTTGCTTGTAACTTTTTCATGGATTGCTTCCTGAGTTCTGCCTCTCTAGCTTCGGTATGGCTCTAGAGGCCATACTGTCTAATTTCCCCGTGGTGCCTGGTCCAGTGCTTCATAAGTGCTTGTCATCTGCATGGATGAGAAAGCCAATGGCGGAGCAACCAGAAGGGTGATTAGGAGGATGGGGTGGTGTCCAGCCTCCAAGTACCTCCTCTGACATGGCCCAGATGCTGCAGCCAAGAAGCTCATTCCTGGTCTAACAGTCAGAGGGGATCCTGGAACAGTAGCCTCCCAGGGAGCAGTGAGAACGAACCAGTGTTCCAGACTGGGAGAAAGGGTCTGGCTCCAAGACATAGGGTTGTGTGTTTATCAGGATTCTTTTGGTCATGAGGACAGAAACCCAATGCAAACAAGCTCAGCAAAGAAAGGGAATGAGGCCGCAAGTGATCCTGAGTGACTCACAGGGTGGAGGGAAGGGGTGCAGGAGCTCAGGGACTCGCTGGATGTCCAGCACCACTCGGACTCACCTCTCCTTTCATCTCTCAGCTCCGCGTCTCTTTCTGTGTTATCCCCTTTCTTGCCTATAGCAGAAAGGTCTTTCCCTCATAGTGAGAAACATGGCCATTGGCAGCCCCAGTTTACCTATCTCAACAGAGAGAGAAAGCGTCATGTGTTCTGGGGGGACTCTGGTCATTTTAGTTTGAGTTGTGGCCAGGGGGATGGACACTGTTCCTAGCCAAGAGTGAGCCTTCTGCCCACTCACATAGCCACAGTTGCAGGAAAATTATAAGTAGTAGGAAGAAGGGCACAGGAAGCTTGTTCGGCAGACAAAATCAAAAGGTCAGAGACTATGGGCTGCTCAGTGAGGGCAAGGATTCTGTTATCATCTCCTTATTTTCCATGCGGAGCCCAGCGCCTACCAGACCATAGGATGATAGAGGCCGGATCATGTCTGTACTGTTCACCACCGTACCCTCGGTGCCTGGGACCATGCCTGGCACCTCTGAAATTCTCAATAAATGTTTTTGAATGAATGAATGGATGGATGACATCCTGTTGATACTCAGTGCACAGTTCCCTGTCTGGCGTCATTCATTTATTCACTCAGTGAACAAGTACATAATGAGCCGCAGCTTGGCGCATAGCTCTGTGCTAGGCATGGTGTGGTTGTCAACAAAACACAAGAGGCTGTCTTTGTCCTTGGGGAGGGCCATACCAAGGCCCTAGTGAGGGGCACTGTCACGCCCTCACTGACACCTGCAGTGTGGAGTGAGGCTAGGAGGGGGTAAGCCTGGAGAGGGCCTTCTCAGGATGGGGGGCATCAGGCCTCTATACTTGGAGCTCCTTCTGCTGCTTCCTGTGTGCTTGCTGAGAGCATGGATGCAAAGAACCCAGAGTCAGTCTCAAAACGCCTTTGTTGCCTTCCCTCTCCCCTTAGCATTTCCAGCTCGGCCAAGGCTGGACTTGAGCTCTTCCTCCATCGAGCCCTGGAGATAGAACCTCCTTTCTGTGAGGGCCTAGGCCCACCTCTCGACTTTGGGAGGAAAATGCTCTCACAAGAGCCCCCGGCCCCCAGTGTGGCAGAGTCCCTGGGATCCACCTCCAAGAATTCCTCTCGGCCTCCCCTTTGCTTTGTGCCTCTTCTGTAGGCCTGCCTCTCCTCCCAAATTCCTCGTCCTCTTCTCATTTGCTGCCAAGGAAGTTCTGTGACCACATTCTTCACCTTCTGCCTCCTCTGGATCCTCAGTATCTTCAGAGAGTCTGCCTGCGCCTGGAAGGCATGGCTCCCTCCTACGCCCCTAGACACCCGGATTTTAAGGGCTTGTTTGCCCTCGTGTCTTGCTGTGTCCAAACCCGCTGATCTCTAACCAGCACGGTGAGGGATGTTTCCTTGTGACCCCAGCACTGCCTGGGACATGCTGCACACATAGCGGGCACTCCGGGAAGATTTGTGGATTTGAACACAGAACCTAGGACGTCAGAGGGAGGAGGGGACTTGCAGCCATGATTCATGTGACGAGGAGGAAACTGAGGCCTTGAAAGTTATTGCGACTGGGTGTCCTAACCTCTTCCCCTCTCTGGGCCTCGGTTTCCTTATCTCTTGAGTGAAGGGAGGGTGGCCTGATCCTGGAATTGCCTCTCCCGACTGACACGGACCTCTTTTGGACTCTTCATTTGCCATTTGTTATGACTGGCAGCCTGGCTGGAATTACTTTGGTTCATGTGTGGTTTTCTGGCTGGGGCGGAGGGAAGGTACTGTCCGCCTGGGCTGCTGTGGGCTCTGGTGACATTTTGGACCACACTGTCCAGTCCTATCTCTGAGAAGCATTTATAAAAGCAAGCACGATTTTCTCCCTTTTCCGGTCCCAGGCCCTTTCCCTACCCCCTGCCAAGGGCCACTCTCTGTTACTACTGACTGTCCTCGCTGGAGTGGGGTTTCTGAGAATCAAATCCCCAGTCCCGAGAGGAGCTCAGGCAAGCCTGGCTCAAGGCCTGGGGCCAGTTTATGGTTCCTAGAGGGTGGCTGGGGAGGAAGGAGGAGGTTGAGGGGCGGGGGCCCCGAGGGAGGAGGATCAGCTGTGGCAGTCACCCTAGTGATCCTTCAGGAGGTCACCTGTATCTTGCCCAGAGAGGGCCCCCATCCCGGTGATGTCGAAGAATGGAGCACCCAGCGTCCCCGCCCCACCAGCCTTGCCGCTGTGGTGTTTTGAGTGCTCAGTGACAGGAGCCGTGCCCACTTTGCCTTAGGAAAATTAATCTGGCACTTAGGACAAGCAGCAGAAAGCTAGACTGGTGGGTTGTGATTGTTGTCTGGGCATGAGATCCATCCCTTCATTCATGTGTTCGTTGGTATTTATTAGGTGCTGCTATGTGGCAGGCAGAGTTATAGGTACCAAGAGAGAAGACAGAAAATCCTCGGGAGCCTGTGAGCAAGGGGAGACACAGAAAATAACCAACAGCATGTCAGATAGCGAGTCTGGTCCTGGACGTGGCAGGTGGTGTGGATCAGTCCAACTCTCTGGCCAAGAACGCTCATTGACTAAGATAAAATATAAAATACAGTGGTTTGAAGGCCCTGGACAGCAACCAGAACCAGGCAGGTGCTTGGGGCCATTCCCTCCCAACAGTCCTTGAAAGAAGAGAAGCAGATGAAGAGACTGGCTCATTTAAGCAGCTTCCCGGACCCTGAGAGAACTGCCCTGTTTGAGGAGTTCACACAGAAAGTGGCACTTTTACTGGTCAGACTTTGTGGCCACCAGAAAAGCTAAAAATTGAGAGGGAAGATCTTGGAGAGGAAGGAGCGATAGAGCTGTCATCCTGTCATCCTCCTGAAATCCTTGGCGGCTCCTTAGCTGGGCGTGGGCAGAGTGAGGCTCTGAGGACCCGGCAAGAGACAGCCGCTGGGAGGCAGAAGTGTCAGTTGCTGCCTGGTGCTGAGGAAGCTGAGGGTGGAATTCAAGTTCCACCAAGTTGGAAGAGCTCGGTAATTGCCTAAGGTGTTCGTTTGGAACTCCAGAAGGGCCTCACCTTGTGATTAAACCGGGGGCTGAGGGCCACACCCTAAAACTAAAGGAAAACCAAAACAGCCCCACCCTAGCAAAGCCTAAAACCAAGACCCAACAGGATCAAGGTGATCCATGAGTAATTTACCTGCTTGTCAGAACAAAACTCAACATTCTTTTTAGGAAAATAAAAAATCCAGGCTCCTTATAGCATATCATCCACAGCATCCAGTATATAATAAAAAAAAATTCAGACTCCTTATAATATTATCCACAATGTCCAGTATATAATAATTACTAGACATGCAAGCGGCAGGAAAAAGTGACCCATAATCCAGAGGAAAAATAGTCAGTGGGCCCAGCCTCACAGCTAACCCAGATGTTGAAAAAAAAAATCAGATAATAATAAATGCTGTGAAGAGAATTATAATCAGGGGCCAGCCTCGTGCCCCAGGGGTTAAGTTCGCGCACTCTGCTTTGGCAGCCCGGGGTTTTCCCGCTTTGGATCCTGGGCGTGGACGTGGCACTGCTCATCAAGCCATGCTGAGGCAGCATCCCACATGCCACAACCAGAAGGACCTAGAACTATGTACTGGGGGCTTTGGGGAGAAGAAGAAGAAGAAAAAAAGATTGACAACAGATGTTAGCTCAGGTGCCAATCTTTAAAAACAAAAAAAAAGATCATTCTGGCTGGCCCTGGAGAATAGCCTATAGAGGGATGATGAAGCCAACATGGCAGAACAGAAAGAGCTTGGGGTTTGGATTCAGAAGACTGGGAGCAAATTTCAGCTCCATCTCTTACCAGCCTTGTGACTCTAGTCAGATCATTTCACCACCCTTAGTCAATTTCTTTACCTATAACATGGAGTAATAACATAAAATAATAATAATAATTTATAGTGATCTTATTATGTACCAGACCCTGTTCCAAGCACTTTACACGTATTATCTCATCTAACCTTTATAGGAGTCATGGTGAGGAAAATGAATCAGAGAGAGGTTTAAGCAACTTGCCCGAGTCACACATTAAGTGGCAGAGCTGGGATTTGAACCCTAGCAGTCAGATTCATGCTTTCGAGGCATGAAAACTATCCTGAGGAGCTGGTAGCTAGTGGATGCAAATGTTCTTTGGAGACCGGGCTGTGTGGTATGTGTGTGTTGTGTACTAAGGGGCAACCGAGGAGCAAGAGGAAGGCGGTGAAGTTGGGTGTCAGAGAGACCGGGGTTTGCTAACTGGCCGTGTAATACTGGGAGTGGGTCACTTCGTGTCTCTAGACTCATGTCAGTTTCTTGCTTCCTTACTCTCCCTTTCTTTCTCTTTCTCTCTCTCAACACCTTTAAGATATAATAACAGCTTTAAGATATAACAGCTTTGAGATATAATTCACATATTGTAAAACTCACGCATTTAAAATGTGCAATTAATTGGCTTTTAGTATATTCACAAAGTTGTGCAACTATCATAACAGGCTAATTTGAGAACATTTTCATCACCCCCAAAAGAAACCGTGTACCTTGTAGCAGTCACTCCCTGTTCCCATCACCCCGGCCTGCCCCCAGACAACCATGAACCTACTTTGTATAAATTTAAGTCTCCGTTTCTAATCTGTAAAGTCGGTGTGCTGGGGACGAAGTCACGTCTTCCATGGGGTGCTCAGTGAGCTGATGGGTGAGAAGATGCAGGATTGGGGAAGCAGAGAGCTAAATGCCATCTGAAAAATGAGTGAAATGGTTATGGGGGTCATGAAAGGTTGGGTATAGGGGGTGAGTGGTTTGAGAAGATTCTAAATGAGATGAAAGGATGGAGCCAGTGGAGCTGAGGGGCAAGGGGTGACATGAATGACTCCACGCGGGAGAAGAACTTTGGCAGAAAAACCACGCCATGTAACAGACATTGGGATAAAGGTTGCGATGTGGTGTGTGATGTAAATGCCTCCGCCACCCCGCATGAGATCGTCAGAAAAGTGTACAGTATACGCTCGCCATGTGCAGTTGGATTTGCTTTTGGGGGTGGGACAAAGGGCCGAGTCCTGCCTCCAGGTGGGCACGGGGCCAGAACAGAGGCTGGCATGCAGGCTGTGCCTCAGCTGGGCACAGGGGGACAGCAGTGCCTCTCACTCCCACCTCAAAGGGCCAGAGTGATGACTGAGTGAGCTAACATGAGAGAAGGCTGACAACTCGTGCCAGGCACATGGTCAGTGTCTGTGGGCGGCACTGGCCATTGAGGGCCATTGAGAGAGCCCTTGTGGTGGCTTCATGTCCTGCCTTCCCTTCCAGAGCCCAACGTCTTCCTCATCTTCAGCCATGGACTGCAGGGCTGCCTGGAGGCCCAGGGTGGGCAAGTCAGAGTCTCCCCAGGCTGCAACGCCAGTCTTCCTGCCCAGCGCTGGAAATGGGTCTCCCGAAACCGGCTCTTCAACCTGGGTACCATGCAGTGCCTGGGCACAGGCTGGCCGGGCACCAACACCACAGCCTCCCTGGGCATGTACGAATGTGACCGGGAGGCACTGAATCTTCGCTGGCACTGTCGCACACTGGGTGACCAGCTGTCCCTGCTCCTGGGGGGCCGTGCCAGCAACACTTCCAAGGCTGGCACCCCTGAGCGTGGTGACCAGACCCGCAGTGGCCAGTGGCGCATCTATGGCAGTGACGAGGATCTATGTGCTCGGCCCTACTATGGTGAGAGGCTGCTTGCAGGAGAGGGATGGGGCCTCTGGTGTCAGGGGGCCTGCAGCCATAGAGGAACAGACTCCGGGCTGACAAGGCCTTTGGTCTCTGCAGCCTCTGGCACTCATGTCTTTAGTTGTAATGGGAAGCATTTTTGAATAATTAAGAAAAGTAACTTCAAAACATTTAATTTACTTTATTTATTTATCTATTTTGGTGAGGAAGACTGGTCATGAGCTAACATCTGTGCCAATCTTCCTCTATTTTATATGTGGGGTGCCACCACAGCATGGCTTGATGAGTGGTGTATAGGTCCACACCTGGGATCCAAACTCACGAGCCCTGGGCCAGTGAAGTGGAGCATGCGAACTTAACCGTTACACCACTGGGCCAGCCCCTTAATTTACTTTTTAAAAAATTGCAAAGCTATGACATGCTTATAAAGACTTCAAGTAGTACAAAAGTTTACAAAGTAAAATTAAATGAAAATTCCCTTCCCCAGGCCCACTCTCCAGAGAGACCCAAGGTTAACACCACAGATGTCGTGATCCCCATTTTGCAGGGGTGCACGGGGACCAGTGTCACCCAGCGAGAGGCCTTTCATGGTGGGCAGCTCCATCCTGGGGGTCCTTTTCCTGGAAGCTACCCTGAGTTCCAAGGTGGAACTTGGGCAGGAGGGGCGCACAGTAGGGAGGCTGGAGCCCCTGGGCTGGGGAGCTGAGCAGGGATTTCTTCAGGCTCTGACCTCTGTGGGTGACTTGGAGGCCGCCTGACCCAGCTGGATTTTGGACAGGCATTACGGACATTGAGGGAACCTCTTCCCAGTTCTATGGGATGAGCAGCAGGACCTCTCCCAGGCTCCTGGGCTGACCTGACGGCAGAGGGAGCCTTAAAGCCACTGTCTGGTGCTACTGCCACCTTTCCCACTCTGTTGATCCCTGCCCCCAGCTCCCACCCCATCCCCCACCCTGAGTTACAGGGGATTTTCCCTTGGGGGTGGGAGGGGCAGTTTCTGGGGTCCGGATGCCAAGAGCCTGGCTCCCCTCTCCTGCAGAGGTCTACACCATCCAGGGGAACTCCCATGGGAAGCCGTGCACCATCCCTTTCAAGTATGACAACCAGTGGTTCCATGGCTGCACCAGCACGGGCCGCGAGGACGGGCATCTGTGGTGCGCCACCACCCAGGACTATGGCAAGGACGAGCGCTGGGGCTTCTGCCCCATCAAGAGTGAGAGCAGGGCGTGGCGGGCGGGCCAGGGGGCTCCAGGCGGGAGGCTGGCTCTGAGGGGCCTCAGTGTGGGTGGCAGAACTTTTGGGACTGGAGTGAGAAGCAGCTCCTCTTTGTAGCATGGAGCAGCCTATGTGGGATCTCTGCATCCTTGAGAGACCCCCACGTGGGCCCTGAAGGAGAGGAAGGGGGAGGGACCCATGTGTGGCTGTCATGGTGGCAGGTAATGACTGTGAGACCTTCTGGGACAAGGACCAGCTGACCGACAGCTGCTACCAGTTTAACTTCCAGTCCACGCTGTCCTGGAGGGAGGCATGGGCCAGTTGCGAGCAGCAGGGGGCAGATCTGCTGAGCATCACTGAGATCCACGAGCAGACCTACATCAATGGTGAGGGGCGGGGGAGGGGGGGGCGGCCAGCCCTCGGGTACCAGGCTGATTGGCTGGGGTCTGACCTGCCCTGGGGGCCCGGAGACGGAGGGGCAGGAGCCTGAGACCTGCTCCCCACCTTTGGAGGGCCCTGAGCCCTTCTGCGGGGGTAAGGATGCTGTTGGCATGGCAGAGTGAAGGACAGGATGAGGTGATCCCCTTCTCACTGTCGCCCTCTTGCTGTCAGGGCTCCTCACTGGCTACAGCTCCACACTATGGATTGGCCTTAATGACCTGGACACCAGTGGAGGCTGGCAGTGGTCGGACAACTCGCCCCTCAAGTACCTCAACTGGGAGAGTGGTGAGGCGCCAGATCGGGGCACAGGGTAGCTGGGCCCCCCAAAGGCACGGGGCCCCCTCTTTACTCCTCTCCTCCCTTACTCCAGGCAAGCAGTTGGGGGGTGCGGGGCGTTCCACCCCCTGCTGGTTGGGGCCCCACTAGGCTATGCGGTGCCTTTGTCTGGATTAGGAACTGATGCCCTTTCCCCAGGGGACAGGGCACAGGGCACAGGGCCCGGGGTGTGGACCTCATTGCGGCCCCACTCACCCCCTCAGTCGCATGCACCCGTTCTTTCAGGGCACCAGCAGACTGGCCAGGGAGGCGGGTGGGGCTACTGCCGGTTGCTGAGTAGAGGGTTCAGGACCGTGTGGGCCCAGGTGAGAAGGCAGCGAGGGCCCCGCGGTGCACAGTGAGGGAGGGCTGGGCGCAGTGCTGGGCATCTCCAGCTGGCCCAGGCTCCCGCGGGCGCAGAGGGAGCAGGAGCTCCTGAGCAGGGCTCCCGGGGCCCGGTGTGAGTTTCTGTCTCCTGGGGCGCTGGCGCCCTGCCCTCCCCACAGATCAGCCGGACAACCCGAGCGAGGAGAACTGCGGAGTGATCCGCACGGAGTCCTCGGGCGGCTGGCAGAACCGCGACTGCAGCATCGCGCTGCCCTACGTGTGCAAGAAGAAGCCCAACGCCACGGCTGAGCCCCCTCCTCCTGGTGAGCACCCCCTCCCGGCGCGCCGTGGTCCCCGCAGCAGGGTGGGGGTGGGCTCGTCAGGGCCACAGCCAGCCCAGCCTCACAGCACAAGGTGTCTCTGATCCTCTCTCTTCTTATGTAACAACTAAAGTCTGAACAAATTGCAATGTGCTGTTAATTCATTCAGGGAGCATTTGTTGAGAACTGTGTTAAATGCTGGCGTTATTCACTGTGTCCTTGTGTCAGTCACACAGTCCCCCGGAGGTGACAGACATCACACACAATTGGAATATCCTGAATTATGAACTATTATAAGAGTACATGTAATAAATTTTAGAGGAGAAGAAATAGCTAGAGAAGAAAGTGATTAAGCTTCTGAGAGTTAAGCAGGGTTTAAGGAAGTGACATTTGATTTGGGCCTTTCGAGTTGAGTGTAAGTTTAAAAAGGCATGAAGAGGCGTGAGGGAACAGCATTCCTGGCGGAGCGAACTGCATGTGCAAGGGTGTGGAGGCATGAAAGTACTCAGCAGCTTTAAGGATGGAGAGTATTGCAGTCTGGTGGGAGTATAGACGCTGAGTAATTACAGTGTGGTCCAGCAGCACAGCATCACCCGGGAGCTTGTTGTAAATGCAGACTCTCAGACCCCACCCCAGATTAATTGAATCAGAACCTGCATTTCACAGGATCCCCAGGCAATTCTTGTGCAGGTGCAGTTTGAGAAGCACTGGCTTCGAGGGCCTGGGGAAGACAACAGTTCAGAAAGGCAGGTTGCAGCCAGTCCCTGAAGGGTCTTGGCTGCTGCATGGAATCTGGGTGGGGCCAGGTGGGCTGTTGGGAGCCTCTGCGGGTTTTTTCAGGCCGAGAACGTCTTGCTCACATTCGTGATTCATAGGGACAGAGATGGCTCTGGGGCCTGTGGAGGAGCTGGGGCAATGGGCAGGGCACTGGCCTGGGGACTCTGCCCCTCACTGGTGTGTGGCCTTGGGCAAGCAAGCAGCTTAGTCTCTGAGGTGCAAATTAAGAATAAACTCGTGTAGAGTGGTTCTAAGGCTGTAACCTGGCCTGGCCCAAAGAAGCATCTCCACAGGGGTCAGTGGATGTCTAAGCGTAGGCTGGAGGGGCTACTGCAGTAATCCTGGGAATGGTCAAGAGGGGATTTTTATAAGGAAAATACGTCGAAACCAGAAAAAAATCACAAACCCATAGAAAGTAAAGAGCTTACGCTGCAAAACTTCTGCTTCTGACCGTTAAAGTGCTGCCAAAGATTGATTCAGGGCTGTCAGCCACTGCTTTCTCCCCTCCCCTCCTAGGGGGTCAGGAGCAAAGGCTTAAACATTGGCGCCCCACATCCTAGGCACCTCACCTCTAGCTGGAGGGAGCCTGGGGCAGGCACCATTCCAGGTCTTCCCAGAAGCTGCTTCCTGAAGGAGGAGAGCCCACGGGAGGGCCCGGTGTGGGCAAGGCTAGCCTATCTGTGACCTTCTGTGGGACTGGCCCCTCGCCAAGTCCTCTTTCATCCCAGCCCACGTCTCTCTGCATGAGGCATATTTTCTAGGCGGTTTCTTGGGTGGGTTCTGCCTTCCAGGTCTCTTCACTCAAGGCATGTCATTTCGAAGGCAGGTGCCATTGTGACCCCAAAGCATCCACATTTCCTGAGCTCCCTTCCTCCCACAGCCCAAAGCAAGACCCCTCCGGTCTGAGTACCCACTAAACTCCAGTTCTGTCTGGAGCCTGAACACCCACTAAACTCAAATTCTGTCTGGGGCAGGAGCCTCGGGTCTTAGCTCAGTGGCCGACAAGAGATGATTGACAGGTCCTGAGCCAAGGAGCAAGCCTGCACAGGCTCTCAGCCCTACCCACTTTGCCACGTCTCCAAAAAACAGTATGGCTGGACCCTGGAGTGTCTCCCAGAATCCCAGTCTGGGGTGATGCTCTGAGTGGGCATATGCTCTCCCGCCCCGCCAGGCAGGCTCCTGCCCGAGCCTGACATTGTGGGTGGTTGGGGAAGTCTTGTTTTCACTTGCCAAGGCCCGAGTGAGGGCTTGTTTGCTTCAGCTGCCCTCGGACTTGATCCCTAGAGGGTGAACCTGAAATGCACGGAAGTGAGGGCGAGGAAGGACCTGGAACCCCTCGGTTTCTCAGCCCTAGGATACAGGGAGAGGAGCTGGGGATAGGGGAAGGAGCAAGAGGGGAAATCCTAGCCAGGGGATGCCTCCCAGTCAGCAGTGACTTCGCGAGCTGCCCACCCCGTGGACCCCATCTTCCCACTCCCGTCATCCTGCACTGCCAGGGCCAGCACCGAGTCCACGCTGAATAGGTGTTATTTGAGATAATGATGGTGGTTTCATTTATTAAGCAAGGTGCACATGAGTGAAGTTTGAATCTTATAGCAGGAAATCCCATTTACAGAGGAAGAAACTGAGGCCCCTGGGGTTGGGCTGGCCCAAAACCCTGCCCATCTCTTTCTGAGAGCCCCAGCCAGAGGGCCTGTCCTGTCTTGGGTGGAATCTGCCACCACCCCCCGGGGCTCTGCCTCTGGGCCTCCAGCAGCACTGGAGGGTTTTGTCTTTTCAGCATCATTCAGCAATCACACCTGTCCTGGTGGGAAGGGCTGCTCTGGGACACGTTTGGGGAGGAGGTGACTTTGGGGCCCTGTGTTGAAATCCACTGGGTCTGTGCCCAGTTCGGGCAGCTTGGTCCCTGAGCGGTGGCCTTGTGGGTCTCTGCAGACGTATGGGCCAACGTGAAGGTGGAGTGCGAGCCCAGCTGGCAGCCCTTCCAGGGCCACTGCTACCGCCTGCAGGCAGAGAAGCGCAGCTGGCAGGAGTCCAAGAAGGCATGTCTGCGGGTCGGGGGCGACCTGCTCAGCATCCACAGCATGGCCGAGCTGGAGTTCATCACCAAGCAGATCAAGCAAGGTGAGGGCCGCTCATCTACCAATCTGCCGGGAGGGCGGGGCCTCCCGATGCCATCCTGCCCAGGAGGCTCAGGGACTGTCCCTCCCTCCCCTGCTGGTGGCTGCGGCTGACCTCTTGGTGTGTCCCCCCCTCCCTGCTGCACCCCCAGAGGTGGAGGAGCTGTGGATCGGCCTCAACGATTTGAAACTACAGATGAATTTTGAGTGGTCAGATGGGAGCCTTGTGAGCTTCACCCACTGGCACCCCTTTGAGCCCAACAACTTCCGGGACAGCCTGGAGGACTGTGTCACCATCTGGGGGCCGGTGAGAACCCCCCTCCCTATCACAGGGTCCCAATACACCCCCAGCCTCCCGGTGCTCTTCCAGCCGAAGGACGTCCTATTATCAGCACCTGCCCATAACCCCCCCCCATTGCCTCTCAGAAGCCCCCTCACCTCCCTCTCCCCTACCAACCCTCCACGTGGAGAGACTGCCAGGATTTGAATCTCCTCTCCACCTCCAACTAGCTGGGTCACCTTGAGCAAGTTACTTAACCTCTCTGTACCTTGGTTTTCTCATCTGTCAGTGGGACACTAATGGTGCCAACCTCAGAAGGTGATTGGGAAGATTAAAGGAGTTAATTCTCCTGAAGCCTGAGCATGTTCCCTAGTGCCATCTCAGTCTCCTGCCCACTGCTCTTCCCTTCTGGCAGGTGGCATCTGACCCCACGTTCTGTGGACACGCTCCACAGGCAGGGCTGCTCCATGCCAGCCCTGGCCTCAGCCCCCCAGCCTGGGACCCTGTCTCCTCAGATTATGGGGTGACAACTGTCTGCCATTGCTCTGGCTAGCACGCAGGGTGGGTAGATGAAGGAATTGACGCAGGGCTTCAAGCATAGAGAAGAGACTCTTCAAAAAGGGATGAAGCCAGAGGGAGAGACTGCCCACTCCAGGGACAGACAGGACATTCTGCTGTGAGATGCTGCAGATGGTGCCGGGGCCTGTAGAAACAGAGCCATCTGGCATAGGGGCTGCTATTTAAGAATTTATAAACACTTATTTGTCGAGTGTGTACGTGCCAGGCATTCTCCTGGGGCCTGGGACACACAAACACCTCCACCCTCCAGTAGAGCTAAAGGCAGATGAGCTGCTGGCCACGAGGCTGGGACACTGAGGGCTGAGGAGGGTGGGGAGGTCGGCGACTCAGTTCCTCTCCAGCCCCATGAGCTGCGATGTGGGTTTGGGCACGCGGCTTCTCCTCGCCCTGGATCTGCAGGGACTGGCGGGACACCTTGCAGAACTAGGAATCGCGATGTCTGTCCTGCCATCGGTTACACTCACAGTCTTAGCCGATTTGTCCTTGATGTTTGTGAGCTGAGCTATAATTTAAAAGAACACCTTTTCCCATTGAGACGGTGCTTGTCGAAGTTTTAGGGCATTTGTGTATCAACTCTGTATGCTCTCATCAGCCCCGTGAGGCTTATAGAACTAATTCTGTCTCTCCATTTTACAGCCCAGAACACAGAGAGGTCAGACCTTTTGCTCAGAATCACACAGCAAGTCAGTGGCAGGGCCAGCTCTAGAAACCAGGTTTTAGGAAGAGTTTGGGAGAACTGGGGTTGTGAGTTGAGACTTCCTCACCCTGTGTCCCTAGGAAGGTCGCTGGAATGACAGTCCCTGTAACCAATCTTTGCCATCCATCTGCAAGAAGGCAGGCCAGCTGAGCCAGGGAGCCGCCGAAGAGGACCATGGCTGCCGGAAGGTGAGGGTGCTTCTGGAGCTGGGCGCTGGATGGGGCAGCCAGAGGGGCTGCCAGGGGAAGGAGGGGGTGGATGGACTCCTGCAGCCTCCCACAGCGTCCTCCCTTCCTTGGCACACCCTTCCTCCCTCTCTCCAAACTGCTCTGTTCCGGAAGGAGTGATGTTGGATAAGGTGGGGGCGGGGAGCTGTCTGGGAGGAAGCAGAGCTCCCCACCCACAGCCTTGAGCCCCCTCTCCACAGGGAAGCCACTTCCTAGGGGCAAGGAGAACAGGAGGTGGGTGTGGGCAGGCCCCCGGTCTGGCCCAGTCATCACCTGAGTGGAGGCTGCCTTGCGAGCCCGGGTCCTCTGTGCACCCCCAGTCCTGCTTTGCCACCTTTGTCTGCTGGCGCATACCACGCCATCTGATGTAGTGTGTGCTTGTCCATCTTCTCTGGAGGCATGAGGCCATTCTGGTGTCTCCCTCCTTTTGTTCCTAGCCCCAGGGGCTTCCAGAAGATGTTCAGGGAGAGAGGGGATTAGGGTAGAATGGGGGGATAGGCGAGTCGGGGAGTGAGTGTATGAATGAGGGTGAAAGTGGGTGATTGACCTGTTTCCCTCCTCCAGGCCCCCTCTCCCTGGCCCCCAGCAGGGGTGTGAGTGGTGTGGACGGATATGGGGAGGTTGCTCATAAAGGACACTTTGTGGTGTTTTGGCCCCTGCCGGCTCCATGTGCCGAGGCCATGCTCTTCCCGCCAGGCCCTTGCTGCCAGTCTGGCTCCTGGCTCTGTTTTCCTTTGGATTAAGCCCCCTTGCCACACCCTACCCCACCTGTACCCCAAACTCTCCTCCAGGGGAGGAGCAGGAAGTGCCAACAGGTATGACCCCCATTGGGGAGGGAGGAGAGAGCAGACAGGGGCCCGGCTGAAAAGTCTGGGGGCCATGGTCAGACTGGTGCAGGGGCTCTGCCCTGGCTTGGGTGAGGTGGGGGGTGGGAATTACTAACTGCCTGGGCACCAGGGCCGGCCTGGAATCGGGGGGGTGGTGTTGGACCGCCACAGTTAACACCCCAGGAGAGCCTGGGGTCTTAGCGCAGCCCTGCTGGGCATATGGGGATATGCCCCTCACATACACACACACAGACACAGACATGCACACACATATACACACACACACACCCCTGATTCTTTGCCTCCTGCCCTGGGGGCTGCATCTTTTTCTCCCAACCTCAAGCCCACCCTAAGTCTTCCTACTTCAAGGCCTCCTAGAGATGGAGGCCCTCGTAGGCTTCTGGTGTCGTCTTAGGAGGAGCAGGGCTGTGGCAAGGACAGGCGCAGCCCCTGTGCTGTAGGTTCAAGCCCAGACTCCACCTTGTACTGTCTCTGTGCATGAGGTTAGGTCACTTAACTTCTCTGAGCTTCTGTTCCTCAGCTGCAAGGCGGGAGTGGAGAGCCCCTCAGGATGGCCCAAGGGGAGAGGGGTCTGTGGGGTGAAGCCTCACATGGCCTCCTGGAGCAGTGGTCTCTCTTCTGCAGCTTTGCTCACAGTCTGCACTGCCCCCCAACCGCAGGCACATGCTCCCCTTACTCCAGCTTTTCCAGGCCCCCCGAGGATTACCCAACCACCTCCACATCCTGGAAGCTCTCCCAGCTTTTCAGCTCTGGATTCCCAGCCAACTGGCAATTTTCCCACTGCGTCTCTTGGTTTAAATGCCCGAGAGAGGAGTTCGATGGGCCACATCTTTCTGCGCCAGGCCACGGGTCAGCCGCCTTTGGACCATGCTTCCACCCCTGGTCTGGCAGTTGTGTGTAATGGTGGGAGGGGGAGTGTGGAGTGACAAGATGCAGAACACAGCGCAGGAACAGCCATGTCTGATGTCAAACCAGTCCTCTCTGTCCTGCACCCAAGCCTGTGGCACATTCAATGATGTCACTAATAGCATCCCGCTGCCTCAGGACTTACGGATGAGGGAGGGGAGCCCTTCCCACAGATGCCCCTATTCTGCCCACTCTCTCGAGCCAGGGTTGGACATGGCACAGCCCATCCTGCTACTGGCTGGGCGAGGACCAAGTGACCTACAGTGAGGCCCGGCGCCTGTGCACTGACCACGGCTCTCAGCTGGTCACCATCACCAACAGGTACAGGAGAGGGCAGGTGCCGGGGCCAGCGCTCACCCATGTCCTGGCCTAATGTGGCCCCTCCACCAAATGGGGTAGCATCCTGCCATCAAGTGCAGAGGGACTTGAGGTTCTTTGAGCCTCAACTAGCTTCAGCACCTTTTTCTAATCTTGTCACAAGAATGACTCGTTTATTAAGTGACCCCAGAGTGGGGCAAGGGCAGGTTTAGGTGTGGGCTGAATGCCCAAGAGAGACAGGCCTTGGCTGTGTCTGATTTCCTCTACTTTCTTCTCAGCAAAGCATGCAAGCACAGACAGTAGAAGGGCAAGCTGGGTTGTCACCTGCAGGGTCCTGAGGGGTCCCCACTTCCCTGAGCAAGTTACTGGTGCCGCACAGCTCCTAGGGCAGGGCTTCCCTGCCTTGACCAGCCTCTCTCCCGCAGGTTCGAGCAGGCCTTTGTCAGCAGCCTCATCTATAACTGGGATGGCGAGTACTTCTGGACTGCCCTGCAGGACCTCAACAGCACCGGCTCCTTCCGTTGGCTCAGTGGGGATGAGGTCATGTACACCCACTGGAACCGGGACCAGCCCGGTGAGCCCCTCTTCCATGGCACTTGGTCAGCCGCCTTCTCTGACTTTCTTTGGTGAAGCCGGGAGGCTGCGGTGGCCCCGCCCTGCCAGGACTGAGACCCAGGGCTTCCCAGTAACTCATCATTTGCACAGTTTGGTGAAGTGGTTAGCAGCCAGGCTCTGGAGCCAAATCGCCTGGCTCAGATCCTGACTCTGCTGTTTATCAGCTAAGCATCTTTGAGCCTCTGTTTCCTCATCTGTCAAATGGGGATAACGGTGCTTTCCTCATAGGGTTGATGTGAGGCTTAGATGGGTTAATATATGTAAAGCTCTTAGAATAGGGAGCACAAGACAATGCATGATATTATGGTTATTGCTATTTCACATTCTTTTTTTTAACACTTTCACTAACCTAATGAGGTAGATGATGAAACAGGCTCAGAGAGGTTAAGCCACTTGCCTAAGATCTCACAGGAGTAAATACAGAGCCAGGGCCCTGCCTCCATTCCTTCCCCCGACCTGGGCCCCCGACCCCATACAGCGTGTCTCTGCAGAGGGGGGCCAAGCTGGTTCCTAGTATGAGGGCTGGGCTGATGCCCTGAGGGGCTGTGAGGGAGGGTCAGACCGTGAGTCCTCCGTCTCCCTTCTCCCCTTCAGGGTACAGCCGTGGGGGCTGCGTGGCCCTGGCCACAGGCAGCGCCATGGGGCTGTGGGAGGTGAAGAACTGCACCGTGTTCCGGGCTCGCTACATCTGCCGGCAGAGCCTGGGCACGCCAGTGACGCCTGAACTGCCCGGGCCAGATCCCACGCCCAGCCTCACCGGCTCCTGTCCCCAGGGCTGGGCCTCAGACCCCAAACTCCGGCACTGCTATAAGGTGGGCAGCCTGTTGGCACGGGGGCAGGGAGAGAGACGAGAGCAAAGAGGCAGCTCGCCTGGGGGTGTGGTCCCAGGGGGACCCAGCCACGGTCTGGACCACGGGCCCGAGACACGTCTCCCCACAGTGGGCTGCAGACAGAGAGAATTTCTTGTGAAACTCTTGTCAGTGGAACCTGAGGCCTGGCGCATAGAGGGTGCTCCATAAATGTTTGAGGAACTGAAGAAACCATAGAGATCATCAGTTCAGAGGTTCCCAAATGTTGGGGCCAGGCTGGCTGCTCTTCAGAATTGCCTGGGGAGCTTGATAAAAGTAAAATCTTCAGGCTGCCACTATGGAGATTGGAATTCAGGAGGGTGGGCTTGGTAATTTGTATTTTTAAACCCTGCTGCATTCGGAAGCCACTGATGTAGTCCAGGGTCTTTTAGTACGTGAAGAAACTGAAGACAGGGGGTGGGGGGAAAGGACTTGCCCACAGCAAATTGTGGCTATGCTGTGATAAGAGCCCAGACCTCCCGCTGGTTAGGGGGACTGGGCAGGGGGCGTTCTCTAGGAACTGACAGTGCCAGCTCCCCTCCCCTGGGGCTCATTCTCTGATAAGCAGGATTGTCTTAGCTAGTCTGGAGCCCCTGTCAGTGAGGCTCCAGCACCCTTCCCCACTGCTGTCACAGGAGGGCAGGTATCCCCTAGGGAGGTGGGCCAGTGGGCAAAGCTTGGACAACTGTACTCTGCTCCTGTAGGTGTTCAGCTCGGACCGGCTGCAGGACAAGAAGAGCTGGGTCCAGGCCCAGGGGGCCTGCCAGGAGTTGGGGGCCCAGCTACTGAGCCTGGCCAGCTATGAGGAGGAACACTTTGTGGCCAACATGCTTAACAAGATCTTCGGGTACTGAGCCTGGGGCGGTGGGCTGCCTGCACGTGGGTGGGGTTCTTGGTTTTGCTGGGCACGGGGCAGGGTGAAGGTGACCACAGTGAGGGCTGTCCGAGGGCTTGGAATGACCTGTGTATCTGCTACTAGTGCCCGGACCACCTGTCCTCCCCTGGAGTCAGGGACCGTGTGTTGCTCACCAGCATCACAGGGGCAGCGACAGCCCCCTCAGACTCACATACTTGTGCACAAGTAACAGCCCTTCCCATCCCTCCTTCTCCATGGCAAAATCTTTGCAAGCTGATCCAAGTTGAACGTTTTCCCCCATACCCTACACATTCCTTAATAACCCCCACTCAATAAACAGCTTTTCCTGAGAGACAGGAGAAGAAAGGCTACAAAAGTGAGCATTTGCCCATGGGGTCCCTCTGAGACCCCATCTCTGTCCTGTGGGCTCCCAGCCTCCTCTGACACACAGCACCTTTACTCCCTTAGCGTTGGGAAAAGTCCAAATGGATCCAGGCTTCCTGAGATCTTAATTCCAGGGCTATCTCCTCCCAGCAAACATCAGGATTACATTATTTGAAGAGTAATTATAATAGCTAACATTGATTGCTTCTCACCGTGTACCAGGTACTACACTAAACATTTAATTAATCCTCATTCAATCCTCTCATTAACCCTACGAAGTAGACATTATCATTGACCCTTGTGGGTAAGTAGAAAGGTTGGGCTGTTTGCCCAGAGTCCCAGAGCTGGTCCGTGGGTGAAGCAGGACTGGAATCCAGGTTTACCTGATTCCACAGCTCAGGTCTATGCTCCATCCCGATCGACCTCCTAAACTGCCTCAAGTGAAAGCCTGCAGAGGCTCCTTGACCCTGCCGGGGCAGACTCATCCCAAAGGGAAGCAAGGGAAGGGAGCCAAGCCACTCACCACCCCTGGAGCTGGGCACCCAGTCCAGCTCTACCCAGTTGTCTCTGGGAGGGAATTTTTAAAGGCGGCCCACAGCCCGTGAGCGCCTGAAGGGCAGATGGAAAGGCCCAAGGCCCCCGGGACCGCCCGGGTCACAGCTGCAATGGGCTCTCGCACCTCTCATCCCCTCTTCTGTCCCCACCCCCGGCTTGGGCTGAAGTGAATCAGAGCCTGAGAGCCACGAGCAGCACTGGTTCTGGATCGGCCTGAACCGTCGAGACCCGGGAGGGAGGCAGAGCTGGCGCTGGAGCGACGGCCTGGGGGTGAGGGGGCCTGGAGGAGGCGAGACAGGCGGTGGGCGGGGTCTGAGTGGGCGTGGTGTGACTGTGGGCGTGGTCTCTGGGGCGGGGCGGGGCCTGGAAGTGGGCGAGGTTTAGCAGAGCTAGGGCTTCTGGCCCGAGCTGGCGGGTAAACGAAAGGGGCCCGGGGCGTCACAGTCCAGGTTGGGTTTTCCCAGCTTGGGCTGCGCCGCCTGTTGGTCTGTTTTGGGGATGGGGCCAGCATACGCCCCGTGCCTGAGAATCTCCCACCCCGACCTCTTCAGTTCTCTTACCACAATTTCGACCGGAGCCGGCATGACGACGACGACATTCGGGGCTGCGCAGTGCTCGACCTGGCCTCCCTGCAGTGGGTGGCCATGCAATGCGATACGCAGCTGGACTGGATCTGCAAGATCCCTAGAGGTTGGATGGGGTGGCGCTAGGGGACCAGGGATGGGGCGAAGGGCGGCGGGACCGGGGGTCCAGGGGAGAGGCTCCTTTCGCCGCAGTGTCTCTGTCTCTGTTGTCCCCGTAGGTGCGGACGTGCGGGAACCTGATGTCAGCCCGCAAGGTGAGGCCCCCTGCCCACCCTGCTCCCCATGGCGGCGGGAGAGGGGAAAGGGCGTCGCCTCCGGGGCGGGACCCGGCCGGTACAGACGAAGGGGGTTAGGGGTTCGAGCCGAGAAAAAGGGAACCAGAGGCCTGGAGCCCTGTGGGCCTTGATCTCGAAGGAGGGGCAAGCTTGGGCCTGGAACCCGGAGCGGCGCCTGCCCGGGGTCCCATGGGCTCGCAGGTCCCCATGCCGTGGACCCTAGCCTGGCCGCCACTCCCATGCCCGCGCTGCCCCCACAGGCCGGCGGGAATGGCTGCGTTTCCAGGAGGCCGAGTACAAGTTCTTCGAGCACCACTCCACGTGGGCGCAGGCACAGCGCATCTGCACGTGGTTCCAGGCCGAGCTGGCCTCCGTGCACAGCCAGGCCGAGCTGGACTTCCTGGGGCACAACCTGCAGAAGGTGGGCACTCGAGCGAGCCCGGGGCTACGGGCAGGGGATGGGCAGGCCCCGGAGCAGGGGAAGGGCCCTGCCAACCCTCACCTGCCCTCCTGCCCGCTTGCTCAGTTCTCCCGGGGTCAGGAGCAGCACTGGTGGATTGGCCTGCACACCGCAGAGAGCGACGGGCGCTTCAGGTAGGCGCCCACCTGGGGCAGCACGTGTGGGAGGGGGTGGTGCCAGATGGCCAACTTTGACCCCAGACAGGAGGTGGGGAGGGAGCACACCCTCACATTCAAACTGGTTTTGAATCCAGTTCTGCCCTTGTTTGGCTTGTGGCCATCAGCAAAGGACTTAACCTTTCTGGGCCTTGGTTTTCTCATCTGAAATTGACAATAATGAGGCCTGCTTGGTGGGATTGCTCTGAGGATTAGAAATAAGATATGTGAAGTCCTTAGCATGGCATCTGGCACATTACTGGGCACTAAATAATGGCAGGTCATACTGTGCTGGGGTCATTCGTGAATAAGTCCCCCTCAGGACATGGGCAAGAACATATGATGTCCAGAGGGGCCTCTTTGTATTCAGTGCCCATCTCGCATGCATGAGGGGGCCTGAGGCAGGCAGGACCAGGAGCACACAAATATCGGAGCACACTGTTGCTCTTGGACCCCAGCTCTGGGATTCTCAGACTTCGTTTCTAGTTAGAGAAGTGAGTGCCTGAGGGGGGCTGGGCCTTACCTGGAGGCACCATGCTTTGGTCCCCAGCTGCATGGAACTCAGTAGCCCCACTCTTCAGCCTGCAGCCCCTGAGCCCCTGGACTTGGGCCCTTCCCTGCCCCCTTTCCCGAGGCCTTCACTGCTGCAGACAGGGGAGGTCGGCCCCAAGGCCAATGCGGAGTCACCCCTGCTCGGTGCCATTGCAGGTGGACAGATGGTTCCATTATAAACTTCATCTCCTGGGCACCTGGCAAACCTCGGCCCATCGGCAAGGATAAGAAGTGCGTGTACGTGACGGCCAGTAGAGGTGAGGGCAAGAGGAGGGCAGAGAGGAGAGCCTGGGCAGGGTCCATCAGTCTCCTCTCATTCTCTTTGTTCCCACAACCCAAGAAGGGCTAGACCCAGAGAGGGGAGGGCTTGTCCCCATGGTCCCCCACGCAGTCACAGAGGGCTTGAGCTCAGAGCTGGACACAGAGGCCTGAGCCCCAGCCCAGCCACCTCTCAGTGAGGTGAGGGTGCTGCCAGCCCTGCCCTGCACTGGGGATGACTCCCTGTCCCCTCCCTTTATGCAGAGGACTGGGGGGACCAGAGGTGCCTGACAGGATTGCCCTACATCTGCAAGCGCAGCAACAGCACCAGAAAGACACAGCCCCCAGACCTGCCTCCCACAGCCCTGGGGGGCTGCCCCTCTGGTTGGAACCAGTTCCTCAACAAGGTAGGAGGTGGGGAGGGGGCACCCAAGGATGTCAGGGGAGAGGACGTGAACTTGGGAAGGGCAAGCCTCAGGAGTCCTGGCTCTTTGGCAACGTCAAAGTCGTGGCCTCTTGCCTGTACCCACCAACCTCTTTCCTACTTGGCCCCAATGCCAGGGCCGGACTCCTTGGGAAATAACTCAGTGCAGTAGCACTTTCTAATCCACCCGGATGTGAGGTTGTCCATATGGTTTGGTGAGTGTTCTAGATCAGAGGTCACCAAACATTTTGATAACGAATTCTTATTCGTAAAACAAAATACTGAATATACAAGGTATGTGTGTATACATCATATACGTGTATAAATAAACTATATTTATTTGCTTCCATACTAATGTGACTGATGTTGTATGGAGTAAAATATGCACAAGGACAAAACAATATAAAGTATAAGCTAAAGACTCAAAAATAGTATTTTACGTTAAAAAAACTTTATTAGTGGTATGAAAAACACTTTTGTGTTCACTCAGAAATTGTCAACTATAATTATTGATATTTAAATAATTTTAATAAGGGCAAAGTAATTGCATATACTTCATTATTTTTAAAAATTTTTGTCTAGGGGCTGGCCTGGTGGCATAGTGGTTAAGTTCGCACACTCTGCTTCAGCGGCCCAGGGTTAGCAGGTTCAGATCCCAGGCGCAGACTTAGTATGGCTTGTCAAGCCATGCTGTGGAGGCATCCCACAGAAAATAGAGAAAGACTGGCACAGATGTTAGCTCAGTGACAATCTTCCTCAAGAAAAAAAAGAGGAAGATTGGCAACAGATGTTAGCTCAGGGCCAGTCTTCCTCACACGCACACACAAAAGTCTTGGTCTGACACTTTGTGATTCATGACTTCACAGATCTTGTTTGAAGCTGAAATTATTTCAAAACATGAATTTAATGGTTGTTGTAGATTAAAAACTTGCCTCATGAGACAAATAGATTAAAGTGGAAGAAGTTCATCCATCATCGGCTGGGCTTTCTAAGTCATTCTCTCCATTTTTCAGTCTCTCTACCAATTAGGCAAAGATTTTTGTCGAAAAAGTGGCTAGTAAATTTCTGTGTTTTAAAGTGATCTGCCTCACAAACTAATGAGAAGACCTGATGAAGAGAGTTTAAAAAAAAAACCTTTGGCAGATTTTTAAAAACACCATTTAGAAAATTCTCTTCCCCGGTGTTTTGAGTGTGCGGATAGGAAAAGTTTGGGCCAATAAAATTAATCAGAATAGACATGCTTTCAAAATGTTCCCTCTAGAGTGAGAGTTTCTTTCCAAAAGTGGTTGCTTTCACGCCCCTAAGCTGATTTCTCAGACCTGATTAGACCTTCGTTGTTTTTGCCTAGTGGCTGGAAAGAGCTTATCCGGGAAGAAGGGCGCCATTCCCTCAGCTGTGCTGGCATCATTACTATGAGCCTCAGTCCATGCTTTCTTTGCAGGACATTGTAAGACCACTTATCCCCATTGTGAGGATTAGGTTGGTTAACTCTAGGTAATATTACCCATAAATCTGTGTCAGGCATTGGAGTGCAGCCAGCCTCTTAGTGTCATGGCGTTCCTACTCTCTTCAGAATATTCAAGTGAATATTACACCTTTTCTAGCTTAAAAAAAAGTCACGTCTATTATTAAACCTTTGGGAAAAAAAGAAGAAAATAAAACCTTCATACTCTCCAAGACAACCACTATCAGTATTTGTTACTCCACTTCCCGCCTTTTTCCACATAATTGAGATCATGCTAAGTAATGTAATTTTGCGTTCAGCTTTTCTTTCTCAGTATTATATTTTGAACATCATTAAACTTTTCCAAAAAATTATTCTCATGGCTTCTTCTACCTAATATAAAACAGAATATATTTTATGTATGTAATTGGTCCCTTTCTCAATGTGTCAGCATCATTGTAGTGATACCCAGTACCCTCCTGTCAAAAGCCTTAGAAGCATGCAAGGCTGTTTGTCCCCTCACTCCCTGGCCTTAGATGCCTTGCTTTACTAGTTTGCGCTCCCTTGCAGCCCCATAGCGTTTGGATGTAGGTGAGGCGTGAATGAGTGTGCCTCTCCCACTAGCTTTAAGCTCCTGGAGGGCAGGGCCGCTGGCACCTGACATAGCGCTTAACACACTTGCACGGGTAGAGAGGCCCCGAGTGTTCGCTGGGCTGAACTGACTACTTCCTCCCTTTAGCTGCTACTTCTTGCTGGTACGGATGTGACTTTGCTGCTTCAAATGTTATGACTAATTTTCCTAGTTATTTAAAGGAGGCCTCAGAGAGGCTCTGAACTGCTTCTGTGAAATGAAATGCATGGGCTTTGTGACAAATCTCCAAAAAGCTCTTGCATTATTTCTGGGTTTATAATTGTCTACCTAAAATCTGACATTTGCATCCGTAGGATGGTGCTAGATCCACTTGTAAGCACCTACTCTGTGTAGTGCACTGTTCTCTTTAATCCTTAAAATGACCCAAAAGCCAGGTAGTTTTATTCCCATTTTATGGAAAAGTTGAGGCCAGAAAGGTTAAGTCCGATCTGAAATCTGAGCCGCTCCTCCTTGGGACTCCAAAGCTTCCTCACATTCTTTCTCCCCCATCACACTGCCTCTGAGCAGAAAATTATTGGAAATCATTCACTTTCAAATAAAGACTCTTCACTTGATAAAAGATTTCCCACACAGGGTTGGTTCCTTTCACCTTATGGAGGTAATAAAAGTGGGAAGAGAGAACCATAAAATTACAGAGTCAGAAGCTGCTGCCTAACCAGGATCATTCAGACATAACAATGAAAGGATCCTGGAGATGAACATTAAGTTCAAAGGGCAAAATAACAGATTTCAGATAACACCCAGAAAGGTGTTTAGCTGAAATCGAGACAGATCTTGTCCCCATCCGTGGCCCCGGTACTGTTGTCATAGGTAGTAGAGGCTTTGGTGGCCCAAAGACATCCTTCCACTTAAAAATTTCCCAGAGCATTGGCGAGTGTGTGTGAACCTGCTGTGCCAGGTTGAGAGGGTGCTAAGCCTTGCTCAAGGAGATCCAGATGTCCTGGTTCCGCTATTTTTCTCTCACAGCCCCAAAGCCTCCCCTGAGGGATACACAGACGAGTTTCTGGGTCTGTGGGACAGGGAGGTGGAGCTGGACATCACGCCTCCCCCTCCGCCCCACAGTGTTTCCGAATCCAGGGCCAGGACCCCCAGGACCGGGTGAAGTGGTCAGAGGCACAGTTCTCCTGTGAACAGCAAGAGGCCCAACTGGTCACCATTGCAAACCCCTTAGAGCAAGGTAGGGCCAGCCCGTGGGGAGGCCCCGGTATCCTCTGACACAGTCCCCCAAAATGGCTAGAGCAGAGCGAGCAGGGGTCTGCTCTGTGGCTCATAGCTCTCTCTTCTGGGGGACTGTAGCATTCATCACAGCCAGCCTGCCCAATGTGACCTTTGACCTTTGGATTGGCCTCCATGCCTCGCAGAAGGACTTCCAGTGGGTGGAGCAGGAGCCTCTGCTGTATACCAACTGGGCCCCTGGGGAGCCCTCTGGCCCTAGCCCTGCTCCCAGCGGCAACATCCCGGTGAGGAAGCCCCCCACTCTCTCCTCTGCACCCCCACTGCCCAGGCCTGCAGCACTTACCTTCACTCCTGGGGTCCCCCCTTCCAGCCTCTTTCCTCATTGTGCAGCCTTTTGGGGGCAGTGGCACAAGGAGGGGCAGCTGCTGGGACTCCCCTGAGCAGCTCCTTCCCCCCAGACCAGCTGCACGGTGGTCCTGCACAGCCCCTCAGCTCACTTCACTGGCCGCTGGGATGACCGGAGCTGCACGGAGGAGACACATGGCTTCATCTGCCAGAAGGGCACAGGTACGTGTCACCAGTGGACTTGGAAACCCCAGCACTGCACTCCATGCTGTGGGCCATGCCAGGAGGAATGACCATGGTCTCTGACCTCAAGGGGCTCCTGGGACCACCCCCAGAGTCTAGTATCTGCTTGGGAAGCAGATGGGCAGAAAAGCGAGGCGCCAATCAGAGAGAAAGGCAGTGAGCACTGAAGGGTCTCAGGAGGAAGGTTTGGGGTTATGGAGGGCTGGCCGGGGAGAGCTAGACACTGGGCATGCGTAGTGTCAAGAACTTATGGTTCTGTGTCTGAGGCACCTGCAGCTCCATGCATGTGTCCCTCTGCCCTGGGTTCCTGGGGTAGGAGTAGGTCAAGGCTCTAGCTTCTCATCTGTCTATTAGCAAGACTGTATTATTAATAATAACAGTGGCTAGCACTTAATAAGTATTTGTCTGTGCCAAGCCCTGTGCGCAGAAGAGACCTGGTCTCTGCCTGATGTCCGGCACTCCCCCAGCCACATGCCTGGGAGTGGGGTGAGAGAGGCAGAGCCCGGCCTGAGCCCTGCCCCCTTCCCTGTAGACCCTTCCCTGAGCCCATCCCCAGCAGCGTTGCCCCCTGCCCCGGGCACTGAGCTCTCCTACCTCAACGGCACCTTCCGGCTGCTGCAGAAGCCGCTGCGCTGGCATGATGCCCTCCTGCTGTGTGAGAGTCGCAACGCCAGCCTGGCCCACGTGCCTGACCCCTACACCCAGGCCTTCCTCACACAGGCCGCCCGAGGGCTGCGCACGCCACTCTGGATTGGGCTGGCCAGTGAGGAGGTGGGCTCCCAACACTCATCCCAGCCCTGGGGCTGGGCCTACTCTCCTGATTTCCCTCCCTGTCTCCTCCTAACCCCCTGCCTTACCCGCCCCTCCAGCCCCCGCTCACCCCCCAGCTGGTCCCCTTCCTCCCACCCTGATGGCCCCCTGGTGCCCAGGGCTCCCGGCGGTACTCCTGGGTCTCAGAAGAGCCACTGAGCTACGTGAGCTGGCAGGACGGGGAGCCTCAGCAGCCAGGGGGCTGTGCCTATGTGGATGTGGATGGGACCTGGCGTACTACCAGTTGCGACACCAAGTTGCAGGGGGCTGTGTGTGGAGGTAACAGTGGTGAGTGCCCCCCTGCCGGGGCCAAGGGGTGGGCAAGGTGTAGGCCGCCCTGGGGAGGACTCTTGGGCTACTTTCTCAATCCTGCACCCCTACAGGGCCCCCTCCTCCCAGAAGAATAAGTTACCATGGCAGCTGTCCCCAGGACCTGGCCGACTCGGCTTGGATTCCCTTCCGGGAGCACTGTTACTCCTTCCACATGGAGCTGCTGCTGGGCCATAAGGAGGCGCTGCAGCGCTGCCAGAGAGGTAGGCCGGGGCAGGCTAGAGCCCGCACATGGGCAGTTCAGGTAGCAGCCTCTCTTGTGGACATAGACCCCACGAATGCGGTCCCCATGCTACAATGCAGTCTACCCATAGGCAGCACTCCCATATAAATGCCCCCTCGTGTTCCAGTTCACAAAGACCATGTGTGACAATACACACATACACCCCTGCCACACATGCACACACACATACACATAAACACATGGATGCCACACCATCCGCTACTCAGGCTGCCAGAGAGGAGGGCTAGGGCCTTTCTGGGGAGCTCTGCTACCCCAGGGAAATCTGTCTCGCCTGACGTGGACCTCCCTCATGTCCAGCGGGCGGGGCAGTCCTGTCCATTCTGGATGAGATGGAAAACGTGTTTGTCTGGGAGCACCTGCAGAGCTCCGAGGGCCAGAGTCGGGGTGCCTGGCTGGGCATGAACTTCAACCCCAAAGGTGGGTACCCTGTGTGTGGGGTGGGGAGGGTAAGGCCTCAGGGTGTAGGGGAGATGCCCTCCACCAGGGCTTCAGTGGGGTGAGGACTTGTGGGACAGGGGAGTTGCTTCTAGAACAGGCCTGCTCTCTCCCGTCTGTTTCTGCTCCACTTTGTCTCCCCTCCCCCACACCCCCTCAGTGCCTTCTTTCCCATAGGAGGCACCCTGGTCTGGCAGGACAACACAGCTGTGAACTACTCCAACTGGGGGCCCCCTGGCCTGGGCCCCAGCATGCTGAGCCACAACAGCTGCTACTGGATCCAGAGCAGCAGCGGGCTGTGGCGCCCCGGCGCCTGCACCAACATCACCATGGGCGTTGTCTGCAAGCTCCCTCGAGGTGAGCGCTAAGCAGGCACACCCACTCAGCCTCCTTCTGTGCCCATGCAGCTGGTGCTGGGGCGGGGCCGGGGCCGCTTCTCATTCTGCATGCAACACAGAGGATGGGAGGGCGTGAACCGACAGGCCCGGAGCCAATGGGACCCTCCCCTGGGCTAAACGGGTCTGTGGGAGGGACTGGCCCTTCCTACAAATTTCTAGACTAGAGAGCAAACCCGTCATTTTGTAGTCATTAAGGGCACAGACAGGGTTCAAGCCGCGGCCAAACCACTTAGCGGACTCTGGGACCTTGGGTAAGTTACTTAAGCACTGTGGCCTCAGTATCCTCATGTGTAAAATGGGGATAATAACAGTACCTGCAGGATTAAATGAGCTGATAAAGTGGCACTCAGGAAGTGCTCTGTGTGTGTTTGCTTATGACTGCTGTTATCACTACTGCTGTTACTGACAGGTCCCTCCCTCTTCCCCGCAGCTGAGGAGAGCACCTTCTCCCCATCAGGTGAGTCGAAGGCAGGGACCTCTCCCTCCTTGTCCCCTCGTTCTGGCAGTGGGTGGGCGGGCTGCCCCTCAGTGGCGGGGCTTCTCAACTGAGGGTCCATCTGGCTGCAGCAGCGCTCCCAGAGAACCCAGCGGCCCTGGTGGTGGTGCTGATGGCCGTGCTGCTGCTCCTGGCCCTGCTGACTGCGGCCCTGATCCTCTACCGGCGGCGACAGAGCGTTGAGCGTGGGGCCTTTGAGGGTGCCCGCTACAGCCGGAGCTCCTCCAGCCCTGGCGAGGCCACGGAGAAGAACATCCTGGTGTCTGACATGGAAATGAATGAGCAGCAGGAGTAGAGCGAAGGGAGTGGGCAGGGCTGGGGAGGAGGAGCTAGGGAGGCTGGGCCCTGGGGTAACCGGGCCCCCCACCAGCTACCAGTCCAGATGGCCTGTGAGGGGTGCCCTTGGGAGCCGCTGTTGGAAGCTGGGGCTGGGCAGGGCCTGGGCTGGTGGGGCCCCTCCCTCGCCTGAGGGCTGGGCTGAGGCCTGGCTGAGTGCAGCGTGGCGTTTCCCTTTTTGGGGGCCAAGGTCTTGTCACCTGGGCCTGTGCCCCCACGGCAACCAGAGGCAGGATGGGAGCCCCCTTCTGCATCTCTCTCCTCAGGCCCCCCTGCCCAGGCCTGCTGACCCGTGCCCGGGGACCCCTTCTCATTGCAGAGCCTGAGGAGCGCCCCCCTGAGTCCTCAGCCAGCCTCTGCCGCTTCTCTGCTCCCCACCTGGCAGCCTCAGCTCTGAGCCCCTCACTCTGGCCCCTGTCCACGCTCCTCACCCAGCTCTTCCTTCTGAGTCAGGGCCCTGGGATCTGGGGAGCCCTCTTGCTCTTGGTGGGGGTCGGCTGAGGGGGCTGAGCATCTGTCACTCCTGTGCCTGCTGGAGTGGCCATGGGGCGTGGCAGGAGGGGCCTGGGTGGGGCCTGAGAATCAGGGCACCACTATGGTGTCAGCTGAGCTGAAGACAGGACTGGGGAGAGACACCCAGACCTCCTGGGGGTGACCAGGCTGGACTAGGGTGTCATCTCCTGCCGGTCGGGGGGAGGGCTCTGTCCCTAAAGAGTCCCCTGTGGGGACCAAAATAAGTTCCCTAATATTTTCAGCTCCTGGGTCTGGTTTGGAGAGAGTGGAGGGGGTTGCCAGAGTCCTGGGGGCCTCAGAGAAGCGGGAGCCTAGGGATGGCCCCAGTGCCCGCCCTCTGATGGGTCCCAGAGGAACAGCGCCCGAGCTCCTGGAGCTGCCCAGTGATGGGAGGCTGACCCCGTGCCTTTCCCAGAGGTCGGAATCCCGCCTGAGGAGTGACCGGCCAGTCCTGGTGCCGCCGCGCGGGACAATGTGAACACAGACTCAAAGACATGGTCCTTTCTTTGTAGTTCTTAATTTTTTTAATGTGTCAATATTGTTAAAAAAAAAAAAAAGGAAAAAGAAAAGCAAACAAATAAAACACCTTCAAGAGGCCCGAGAGAGAAGAGTTCTGCTCTGTCCTGTTGTGAGCCTTGTTGCTTGTAGGCCTGCAGAGAGAAATGTCGTTTTGGAGCTTGCATGGTGCGGTCTTTCTGCAGTCCATACCAATCGCATCTATCTCTGGGCCCCATAGAGACACTCTGACTCCTGTCTCTTCTTCCGGGACCTCACCTTTCTGGGCCTGCTCCGTTTTCTCTCTTCCTGGGGACCTGTGTGTGGGTGAGAGGGCAGGAGCCACGGCCGGCTGTGAGCTTGGGCAGCTGAGCTTGCCCTTCAGCAGGGGTCAAACGGGAGAACGGGACCCACCTCCTGGGGCTGCTTTAAGGATGTTTGAGGGTTAAATGAGATCTGAGCAAAGTGCTTAGAATAGCACCTTCGAGCTCCTACAGTAAGTGCCCCATAAAAGCCAGCCGTTACTGTCATTTCTGGGCTGTGGCTCCTAGGGGATCATTTAAGGTGCTCAGGCCAGCTCCGGGTAGGGGTTTCACATCGCCCTTCCATGGCAGCCTCATACCTGTGTTTGAGCTGTGAGAAAGCGCACATTTGTTCTGGGGGCTTGGGCTCTGACACCACCCAGAGGCAGGGGAGTGGAGGACAGGACTGCCCCCCCACCGGCTTTCACTCCTCTGCTCGTTAATTCAGGACACTGGAGCTGCAAATAGAGCAGCAAACGGAGAGAGGGCCCTGCCAGCGAAGGCGAGTCCACTCCCCAGGCCGGGCGGGTACTGTGAAAACTGAAGCAGGCTGGGGGAGGGCGCCAGTTTGGACTGGGGTGGGGGTCGGGGGATGTCTCACAGGGGAAGGGAGCCTGGAGCCTGAAGGATGTCAGAGGTGAGCAAAGCAGGCACCTAGGCCAGGTCCTAGGCAGGGAACAGCGAATGCAGGGCCCTGCTGTGGGGGTCCCTGGAGTTCAGAGGTGGGGAGGGGCCTGAATGCCCAGGGCCTTGAAGGCAGTGGTGGAGAGCGTGGATGTTATTTTGAGTATAGTGGGAAGTCAGTGGGAATGGCTAAAAGATTGACATTTGAAGATGGTGGTTCCGGTCAGGACTGCAGCAGCCGTCAGATTCTGTGCGCATGCATGCGTGTTTTGCCTGGTTCATGAATTTTTTAAATAATTTTTTACTTTTTTTTTTTTTAAATTGAGTTATTGATAGGTTACAATCTTGTGAAATTTCAGTTGTACATTAATGTTTGTCAGTCATGTTGTAGGTGCACCACTTCACCCTTTGTGCCCACCCCCCACCCCACCTTTCCCCTGGTATCCACTAAACTGTTCTTGGTCCATAGTTTTAAATTCCTCATATGAGTGGAGTCATACACAGATTATCTTTCTCTCGCTGGCTTATTTCACTTAACATAATTCTCTCAAGGTCCATCCATGTTATTGCAAATGGAATGATTTTGTTCTGTTTTGCAGCTGAGTAGTATTCCATTGTATATATGTACCACATCTTCTTTATCCATTCGTCTGTTGATGGGCACTTAGGTTGCTTCCACGTCTTGGCTATTGTAAACAGTGCTGCAATAAACATTGGGGTGCACAGGACTTTTGGGATTGCTGACTTCAGGCTCTTTGGATAAATACCCAGTAGTGGGATGGCTGGATCGTATGGTAGTTCTATTTTTAGTTTTTTGAGGAATCTCCATACTGTTTTCCATAGTGGCTGCACCAGTTTGCATTCTCACCAGCAGTGTATGAGGGTTCCTTTTTCTCCGCAACCTCTCCAACATTTGTTGCTATTAGTTTTAGATATTTTTGTCATTCTAACGGGTGTAAGGTGATATCTTAGTGTAGTTTTGATTTGCATTTCCCTGATGATCAGCGATGATGAGCATCTTTTCATGTGCCTATTGGCCATCAGTATATCTTCTTTGGAGAAATGTCTGTTCATGTCTCCAGCCCATTTTTTGATTGGGTTGTTTGATTTTTTGTTGTTGAGTTGTGAGAGTTCTTTATATATTATGGATATTAAGCCTTTGTCAGATATATGACTTGCAAATATTTTTTCCCAGTTAATGGGTTGTTTTTTTGTTTCAATCCTGTTTTCATTTGCCTTGAAGAAGCTCTTTAATCTGATGAAATCCCATTTGTTTATTCTTTCTATTGTTTCCCTTCTCTGAGAAGGCATGGTGTCCGAAAAGATCCTTTTAATACTGATGTCAAAGAGCGTACTGCCTACGTTTTCTTCCAGAAGCCTTATGGTTTCAGGTCTCACCTTTAGGTCTTTGATGCATTTTGAGTTTATTTTGGTGAATGGTGAAAAAGAATGGTCAATTTTCATTCTTTTACATGTGGCTTTCCAGTTTTCCCAGCACCATTTGTTGAAAAGACTTTCTTTCCTCCATTGTATGCCCTCAGCTCCTTTGTCAAAGATAAGCTGTCCACAGATGTGTGGTTTTATTTCTGGGCTTTCAATTCTGTTCCATTGATCTGTGCACCTGTTTTTGTACCAGTACCATGCTGTTTTGATTACTGTAGCTTTGTAGTATGTTTTGAAGTCAGGGATTGTGATGCCTCCCGTTTTGTTCTTTTTTCTCAGGATTGCTTTAGAAACTCGGGGTCTTTTGTTGTCCCATATGAATTTTAGGATTCTTTGTTCTAATTCTGTAAAGAATGTCATTGGGATTCTGATTGGGATGGCATTGAATCTGTAGATTGCTTTAGGTAGAACGGACATTTTAACTATGTTTATTCTTCCAATCCATGTACATGGAATGTCTTTCCATCTCCTTATGTCGTCATCCAATTCTCTCAGAAAGGCCAATTTTTTACTTTTCTGAATAGGTAATACTGTCACATGGTTCAAAACCTAAACAATATAAAAGATATGCATTGAGAAGTCCAAAGCTCTTGGCCTGGACAGCAGGGTAAATGGGGTGCCATTTACTGAGGGGGGGGGCTCGTGAGCTGCTTCTCTGAGCTGTCCCCTCTCTGCAGCCTCAGCAGTGTTGTCCTGACAGGCAGCAGCAGGACCCATGGAGGGTCTGGTCACTTGGGAGGGAGCCCCAATCCTACAGGGAGTCCTTAATGCTTAATCCACTTCACCCTGGAGTGATTCACTCTCCAAATTGGGGAACAGCTCCCTTTGCGAGTTAAGTGCCCTGCCATTGGCCACAACTCAAAGATTGCTTGACCAGGCTGGGGCAGATGCCCCCTGGGACGCCCACTGCTGACCTTGCCCTGGGAGAGAAGAAAAGTTGAGGGTAGAGGCAGGGTCACCAGCTCCAGGGTGGGGGCTGCGAGGAGCCGCTGAGGAAGTGAGGCCCCAAATGCCAGTGCCACCTGGGGGCAGTGGCAGGTGAGTGTCAGAGGTTTAAGTCACTCCAGAAATACCTGTCCTCACTCCTCGCTCCTTTCCTTGGGGGCCGCAGTCCTCGCCAGAGCCCTGCACCCCACCCCAAAGCATTTCAGACGGCGTCACAGGCACCTGGGGGCTCCGCGTAGACCTTGCTCTAAGCATTGCTGCTTGGGGGCTCCATCAGGGTGGGAGGAAAGCTCTGGGCCTGAAGCCATTTGCCTCTGGCTCCAGGACAGTGCTGGTTCTGGTGGAGCACATGTCAGAACCTTCTTTCTTTCTGTTCATTTCAATTCAATAAACACTTCGCGCCTCCTCCACATTCCATCTTTGCTGGGTGGGGGATGCCCTGACACCCATCCTGGTGGGCCTGGGCAAAGGCCCGGCATGCCAGGCACTGAGCCCAGCCTTCACTGGCAGGGCTAACCTGGCTCAGCCCTGACCACCTGGACATTCAGTGACAGCTCGCTGAATCCATGAATGAATGGGAGAATGGGCCGCTCTCCAGAGAATGGTACAGGCCTCCTTGCAACCTATTCTTGTCAAGCCAGAGATGGCCTCCTCCCAGGTGTCCTGGCAGAGCTGGCCTGGCCCAGTGGGCAGCACCATGAGGCCGCAGGGGTGAGGAGCCAGCCAGCCGCACCACATGGCTCTCCTGGAACGGAGCGGCCCGGGCCCTGCCAAGCTGCCTCGAGCACGAGGGCTTGAGTCTGTCGCAGCAGCAAGGTGAGGAAGTGCATCTTGAGGGAGGATCCCAAGAAGGGAAGGCAGGAGGAGGGGGGAAAGGGGAAAGGAGATGGAGGAAGGTAGGAGGGGCCTCGAGGGGACACCAATGTGAGATAGAACTTTATCTTAGGGGCCAGTGCCACCAAGAGCCCCAGGAAAAGGCTGACTTCCATCTTGACTCGCACAGAATCGGCACTTGAGCTGCGGATTTCAGTCCTTCCTTGTCCAGAAAAGCAGGCGGGGTGCCAGCCCTGGAGAAAGGGAAGGAGCAGAGCAGCAAGCAGGAATTTTCCCTTCGAAATGGATTAATTGCTGGCAGTCAATCAAAAAATAGACAATCTTCTGATATCAGCTGATGGCAGGACGTCAGCTGTAGCCCTTTCAGGGAAATCCTGGTCATTTCAGGTTTTCTAGTCCAGTTGGCATTTCCTCCTCTCCTCCCCGGCACCTCTAAGTCCTGAGGTCTGATGGAGAGTCCAGTTCTGGTCCCGGGTCAGTGGAGAGCCCTGCTGCTGATGCAGGATGCCCTTCTGCATCTCTCTTTGGGACTGAGGAAACTTTTTGATGGTGTCTCTCCCCATACTGGGGCTGCCTCAGACATGCCATTCCTCCGTGACAATGATAATAATCAGTGTGGCCCTGTTCTAACTGGTTACCATGAATTAACTCATTTTATCCTCTCAACACACCATAAAGCAGATGCTATTGTCCCCCTTATGGATGAGGGAACTGAGGTACAAAGAGGGGAAGAACTTACCGTGCCACCTCTCCTCCACACCTCCTGCTCTATAAGAAGCGTTGGGAGGTGGGCAGTGAGCACTGGAGAGCCGCCTCCCATCTTGCTGTCAGGTTCTGAGACTCAGAACTTTGTCTCAATGTATCATCTCTGCTGAGAGTTTCAGGAGACTATTTTGAGTTTAAGGGCTGAGCACGACCTCTCTCCTTCTCTTCTATGGCTTCCCTTCCAAGACAGTGGGGGAAGGGTACCTGGGTAGCCTGGGCTGGGGTGGGACCATGGGATACAATGCATGGTCTTGCAAAGAATGCATAGAAATGAGGTGGGGGCTCAGTTGATATATTAGGCGTTTACACTATTACGGACATTTTAAAGCTCACACTCGCCTCCCCAAGGGCAGCCAACTCACCCCAAGCAACGGGGTGCTCTCCCCTCGCTCCTGCTGCCAGCTCTTCTAGGTCGCACTGCCCTCATCTCACCAGTCTGGGTAGGTGGTTTTTGGTAGCTCCCTGCTGTCTATGTGTGGACCCTCGGCTCCCTGTCCTGGCCTCGGGGTCCTCTGGCTCCCCTGCCCAGTGACCCCATTCTGGCCAGCTGCTCTCACCACACCCTAAGTCTGTGTGTGCTCCCCACTTGCCCTTCCCTCCTCCACCTCTCTGTTTGCCTGGGCTCCACCCTCCTTCCAGGCCCTTTCCTTCTTCAAGCCTTTGCTACACCCCTGGTCCTGGTGACCACCTAAGCCCCTGACTTCTGGAGCTGGTTAAGGATATTACCTCTCTTGCAGGCCTGCCAGGAGTGTGGACTTGGCCCACAGACTTCACTTTACCCTGTAAACTTAGGCACGTCACTTAACTTCCCGGATGTTAGGTTTTGTGGTGGTTAATTTTATGTGTCAACTTGACGGGGCTAAGGGATACCCAGAGAGCTGGGAAAACATCATTTCTGGGTGTGTCTGTGAAGGTGTTTCAGGAGAGATTAGCGTTTGGATCTATAGACTGAGGAAAGAATATCACTCTCCCCAACGTGGGTGGGCCTCTTCCAATCTGTTGAAGGCCTATATAGAACAACAAGTTGGAGGAAGGGCAAATTTTCTCTCTGCCTGAGCTGGGACGTCCGTCTTCTCCTGCCCTCAGACATGGTGCTCCTGGTTCTCGGGCTTTAGGGCTCGGGCATGGATTCACTCTATGGGTTCCCCTGCTTCTCAGGCCTTCGGGTTTGAACTGGAACACCACCACCGGCCTTCCTGGGTCTTCAGCTTGCAGATGGCAGATCATGGGATTTCTCAGCCCCCATAATCACATGAGCCAATCCCTCATAAGTCTCTTTCTATATTTCTCTGTATCCTATTGGTTCTGCTTCTCTGGAAAACCTGAATACGGGCTTCGTCCCATGTAATGTGGGGTTAATAATGTCTGCCTCACAGGCTCATTGTGAGGATTAGAGATAAATGTAAAATGATTATCTCCAGGCCCTGCTCATAGGAGCTGCTCTCTAAGTGGCACATGTGGGCTCTTATTACCTCGATTTGGCTTTTTCTGTATATGTCCAATTGCCCAAATAAGACCGAACTCCAGGAGGGTGGGCATCATGCACTTTTCCTGTGTCCTCACAACCTTGCACGTGGTTGATGGTTGGTAAATGTTTGAGGGTCCTGATGCCAGCTGTCTGAAGAGCCAAAGACTTGGAAATACCTGTGTCCCACCCACTGTGCCTCACCCTCTAATAGATTCTGGCAATATTTACCCAGTTAGAGGAGGAAAGATAGCCCTTTTCATCCCTGTCTTGTGTGTGTGTGTGAGGAAGATTTGCCCTGAGCTAACATGTGTGCCGCTCTTCCTCCACTTTGTATGTGGGATGCCTCCACAGCATGGCTGGTGAGTGGAGTAGGTCTGCACCCGAGATCTGAACTCGTGAACCCGGGCTGCTGAAGCAGAGCACATGGAACTTTAATTAACCACTTGGCCATGGGGCCAGCTCCCCATCACTGTCTCCTAGTAAATGAGACTCCGTCCTTTTGGCACCTCATGCTATGAGGAGCCCCATCGGCAGACCCCCAGGCTGCAGCACTGTTGAGTTGATGGCGTGGGTAGATAGCAGTTCTGCTGCATCTCTCCCACCCCAGAATTCAGAGGAGGCACTCCTGGGTGCGTGGGTAAATCCTTGAAATAGTTTTTAAAAACCCAACATTGGCTGATGTCAACCTGTGACGGTCTCAGGGTGGCTGCCTCAAACACTGTCATATCTTACTGCGGGTTTGGCCTGTTAGAACGTTTACACGGCCACCTCAAATTCCATTGAGCTCTCTATAAATTCATTTTTAAATATGCATCATCCCTTCCTAGACGTGTCTCAGTATTGGCTCCTGGACAAATCCTTTACATTCTGTCAACCTGAAAGTTCAGTTAAAAAATAAAGGCCCCTTTTCTCATAGAATGAGTAGGACATCGGGTTCCTTTTGTGAATGGAGGAACTGGAGATTTTAGGAATTTTATTTACATCAGGGAGATATTTTCAACTTGAGTGGCCCTTCTAGGCTCTACCAACATTGAAAGATGTCCCTTTATTGGATCTTGGATCTAGGCCACCTGGCTGAATTGTTTGCAGGAGTTGAGTCACTGTTAAACTGTGGAACATATCAGAGGAGAGGGACAAGATTTTAAGCTAATTCAATTCCAGTCTTTCTAAGACCCTATTGGCACCATAATTCACCTGGGGGGCCCCCTTTGCAGTGGCGCCTACAGTGGCCACCCCTGGTCTGAGGAGGGTGGGCCTTGAAGGTGGGAGGGAGAAACGCTGCCTCCTTTTCATTCCGCCTGTCTCTCTCTCAGCCTTCCTCTGTCCCTTCCTCTACTTTTTAGAAAATTTATCAAGGCCTATTTTACAATTATACCACAGAGTTGCCCCATTGATGCACACAGTTCAATGAGCTTTAGTAAATTTATCTGGTTGTGTAAACATTTCCCGGAACCAGCTTTAGAACACCTGCATCACCCCAAAAAGCCCCCTGGAACCCAGCCGCTGTCAATCTGCACTCCCTGCCCCATCCCTCGGCAACCACTGATCTTTGTTTCTCCGGTTTTGCCTTTTCTAGAAATTGCACATAAATAGAATCATACCAATATAGTCTTTTGTGCCTGGGTCTTTCACTTAGCATAATGTTTTGCATGTATCAGTAGTTGTTCTCTCCATCTTTCAAGTCTTGATGTGGTCTTTGGGCCGTAAGACGTAATTAGAAGTGTGGAGTCCACACACCAAACCCGTCCTAAGTGGGTAGTGGGTACCTACAGGGGCAACTGGCCATCCCGCCTGTCCCAGCCCATGGGGTCCAGGATGTGTCACCTGTGGTGGGAGTGATGGTGGGAGCAAGAAGTGGAGGTGGGGTGGGGCTGTGAGATGTGCTTCCCTCTCAGCCCGTTCCAGAACCAAAAGTGGATTCGCCTCCTGGAAGAGTTACAATCAGACTCTCAACCAGAAGTAGTTGTCACACAAAGGATAACTTATATCCACACGGAATCACTTCCAAAGTCATGGCGTTCCCAAACAAAGGGAAGCAGGGGCCTTGATTTCGGATGGGGAATGAATATTCAAAAGGGAGCGATGGGTATTGCTGGCGCAGCCTCAGCTGGAAAACGTGCTTCCACACACACTGCAGGTTATGGTGACAAGGCCTCAGCTCCTCCCGGAGAGGAGCTCTTAGCATTAAAAGTGAGGCAAAGGTCACAGGTGTTGCTTGTGGTGCGGCTTGGTCTGGTTCAGGATGGTTAGTGATTGCATCTCTTAAACAGTTAAAAGCTTCGGAACCCACCCTTGAGTTCCTCGGGGCAGTCAGTTGGGGACATTCTGAGGTTGAGACCCTGAGCCTTTGTCCAAGGAAACTGGAATAAGCACAAGTGAAACTGGGTGAATAAAGTCAGTTTACTGACTACGTGGCACAATTCCACTCGGGGTGGAGTGAGGCCTGGGCAGGCACCCTCAGCTGAGGGACCCCAGGCCAGTGGGCCTGTCAGGGCTGCTGGGGCCCCTTGGGCTTCTGGGCTCAGGGGCAGCAGCAGGGCAGCCTGCAGGGGGCTCAACAAGCCTAGGTTGCTTGGCCTGCGCTGTCTGGGTCTGGACTGGTCACTGTTGCTGTCCGTAGATGCTCAAGCCAGACCCCAAGAAGAGAGCGGCGCAAGGTGAAAATGATAACTGTGAACACATTGGTTTCAGTTTCAGTAAAGAGGGGGAAGGGAGGCACATGGGGATGTAGAAAAGGCGGCTGGGGGGAAAGGCCTCGCCAAGCTCCACAGCCAGCACCCTCGCTAGACGACCCGGCTGTTGCCTTGATAAATGCTGCTTTCATTTCCATCTCCCAACTCGGAATCTGAAAAGCAAGAAGATCTCTCAGGCTGTAGAGCCCTAGCAGACTGGGGATCAGTCTTGGAGGGGCATGGCATTGCTGCCCCTCCTGCCCTACCCCAGCCTCAGCAGCCAGCCAGACACACATGCATACACACTGCAGTGCCTGGAACAGTGTGGGGAACAGAGACCTGCAGTCTGGGGGTGGGGAATCCCTGGGCTTCCAGTCAGGCCAGGGCAGCGGTGTAAGTCTCTCAATGAGAGCATCATGGTCATCTCCACATCCCCACATGGCCCGGTGTAGCAAATGTCTGCAGGCTGAATAGCTGGAGGAGCCTGGCCTCCTCTCAGGGTAATGTTCCCACATAAACTCTCATTTCCTTAACTTGTCAGTGAGGGAGGAATTGACTTGAGTTTCTAAGTCTTTCAGAGATCAAATGGCTGGAAGCAGAAGGTCATGTGATGGGAAGGAGGGAGGGCAAAGAGGCAGTGGGGGTCAAGTAGAAGAGGTGGAAGTCAAGAGGCTCTTCTTTATTCTTGGAGGAAACTCTTGTTTTCAATGTATTTCTTTTCCCATTGGCTTGAGGGAGTGTTCCCTGACTATTTGGAAATGGTTTCCGACTGTTGAAGGAGGACAAGAAGCAGGAGCAATTCACACTCCCCCATCCCTACCTGGACCCTCTGGGCTTCTACCTCTGCCACAGGAAGCCCCAACCCCACGAGTTACCCCTGTTCCCTTACCCATCCCCCAAATCTAGTTGCCTTGAATTGTGTGTACTGGGGAGGCAGGGCGGCTCTGGCCCAGCCTCTGGCTTGAAGGCCCCCATGCCTGCTCCTGTCCACACCTATATGGATGATGGCTGCAAGAGGCATTGTTCTCGTCCCTGACCTTGGACTTGGCTGTGGTGACAGCCATTTGTGCCAGCTGGGAAGCAGTTGTCAGGGGTCTGGGTCACACAGCTGTGTGACAGGTTGTCAGACCTGGGCACACCCACCGAGGGACTCTCCCTGGCTGCCCTTACCTCAATGCCACCTGTTGCATTTGTGTGGGGCCTCTGTTACCGGGTGCAGGGGAGGGGGTGCCCGGTGAGAAGGTTGGCATGGGCACCACAGACCGGCAGAGAGGCTGGCATCTCTTTGTGCCACTTGGTGTGCCCTGACGTTTCGCCTTTTTTCTCTGTTTACCTGAACTGAGCTAGGGCGGCAGGCCACAGCTGTGACTCAGCTCTAGCTACCTGTCTTATCAGAGCGCTGCCAACCTGACGGGTCATTGCCAGGCTTCTGAGGACCGAAGAAGAGTGCGGCCCCGAGGGAGGGCATCTGCCTCTGGTTCCCCTGGCCCTGGTCTTGATCGTGGTTCTGGCAGAAAGCCAGACACGGCTGCATCTGAGCAGCGTGCCAGAACTGTCCCTCTGTGCGGGGCTCTACCCCTGCCAGCCCTTGGGGTGTGTGCTGGCACGGGGGCAGGTAGAGAGGGCCTAGACTTCATTTCCAGGGGAGAACTGGCTGCCCCCGCATCAGAACTGCTGCGGGCGAGGGGATGGATCCTAGAGCTAGTCCCAGCTTCCTGAAGAAGGATGGTAAACCACTCTCAGTGGGGTCTGTCTCGGAACAACACGTGAGGGCAGCGGCGCAGCGCAGGGCACTTGCAGGTTGGGCCCACAGAGTCTCCTCAGTGGAGACTCCTTTTTAAGCACCACGCCAGGGATACTCTCCTCCTGCCCTCCAAAGACATCAGTCTCCCCTGGGGGCCTGGCTTGGAGGCTGGGGTGCCCGTTCCCCATCCTGGAGCCCGGTCCCTGGGGGAAAGGCTCCGTCCGACTCAGCGCCTCCCGGGGCAGCAGGGCGGCAGCGGCCTGCGCTGGGCACTAGGGGTCGCCCCTGCCCAGCCGAGCCCACCCGGGCGCGCCCGGCCGCTGCAGGTTTCCCGGAACCGGGCAGAGGCGCGGGCGCCTCGGGGGCTGGGGAGGGGCGCGGCCGGCGTGGCGCCGGGAACCTGCCCTGAGCCTCGGGCCACCGGGCTCTCTCCGGCCGAAGCGCGGGGGCCCGGGCGCCGGAGGTCGGCTCACTGCCACGCCCTTTCTGGAGCATCAGTCAGGACGTGCGAGGCGAGGCGCCGAGAGGGGGTGTCTGCGCCCGCGACACAAAGGTCTTTTCTAGACCTCACCGCTCCCTCCCGCTCGCTCCCTGCCCGGCTGCCGGAGAGGGAGCAATGGCTCTGGGTCGGCCCAGGCGACAATGTCAGGTGTCGGGGCGACAGCCTGGAGTGGCCCCCGGGCCTTGCGATGGCGCGAGGGGGCGCTGGGTCCTCCCCGGGCTCGGCTGGCAACCGCGGTCGCACCAGGGACTGGGAGTCTCTGGGGTCCTTTTGTGATCGGAGGGAAGGGCCCTTCCCTCGTCCCTGAGAATGGCCAGCCCCGGTTCTGAGGACTGCGTGCCCTGAATAACAAACTGGGTTCTTTAAGGATCGTCCTCTGGGCCCCACCCTGTGGAGCTTTGAGCTGGTTCAGCTTCTCCTCCGGGCAGGTCTTTGGGGGTTCCCGAAAGCATCAGCGTGCCCGGCTGCCTCGGGGTCACCAGGGGCCCACCCCGTCGCCTGACTCGGAATCTCTGGGAGTGGCCCAGGAATCTATATTTTTGGTAAGCTCTCCAGGTGATTCTGATGGCAAAGCCAGTGTGGGAATCACTGTTCTATACCACTTAGGGCAGGCAATGGTAAAATTTCTCCCCGAAAGAACCTCTGGGGATGCAATTGCCACATTCCCCTCTGTGCACTGTAATGTTTATTCTCCCTGCTGATGGAGAAGTTCCTCGTGAGTCTGACTGCAAGCTCCCCTGCTTTCATTAAGCACATTTTCTTCTATGGCTTTTCTATGGGATAATGAGCCTGTCTGAAGACAGCTGCTCTGCCTCCTTTGAGGGACCTTTTTCAGGAGACCTGTTTTCCTTGTTCAACTTATGAATCCAGCAGACTCACTTGATTGCGCCAAATGGTGAGAAAATCCAATAAATCTAAAACTAGCTTGTGAATGAATGTGGTCCTTTTCGGTGACGGCTAAACAGCTCCTTTCCAGGGTTTAGAAGAAAACCCGAGAGGCTTCCCAAGTATTGGATGCTGGAGAATCCCAGCAAAGGAAAAGGAAAATCCTGCCGCAGGCCACCCTGTGCTCGGTGATACCGTCTTCCCTTTTGCTGGCCCCTTGCTTTCAGGATGGATTAAAATTCTTATCTGCTCTGCATCCAGCGCACTTGGACTCCTTTCCTGAGAGCTGTAGCTAGTTTCCCAAGCTCTGTGGGGTTATTTTTGCTCTGCGTGATGGTCAGTACTTCCTTCCACAGTATTCGGTTCAACACAGTGACAGAAAGAGAGTGAATTAGCAAACACCCTCAAAATGGCAGGACTGACCCCCAAACCTACTTTCATTTTCTTCCGGCCTGGGTTGTGGGTAATTTCTTGACAACTATGAGAAAGAAGACAACGAAAAATGAATTGTTTTTACAAAGCAGTTGTGAACAGATGTGTAATTCCCTAGTCTCAGGAACATTCTAGGAATCCCTTACATCACCTTAAAGGGGCAGAGAAAACAAGTGGAGGTGCCAAGGGCAGCGTTGATAGTCAGCACCTGTGGGGCTTAGCCCGTCCTAAAGACACCTAAAGCCAGCCGCAGTGGTAACCCAGGTCGCCTTTGCTGTTCCGGGGCTTCTAAATTTGGCAGTGTGAACAGACTTGCTTCCTTTCAGCAATTGATCTGAATAGCAGAATCCCATTCTGATGGTCCCAATCACATTGACAGGCCTGGGGGTGAAGGCTGTGCTAATTGGCCGCACTGGCTTTTAAACAATCGGTTGTATTCTCTGCCTGGCAGGAAGCAGCAGGCCCATCAAGGCTCTGGGCTCCCTCTTTGTTCTGATTTTATGGCATTTTGTGCCACAATAAGAAACACTATGTACTCCGTGGGAGCCCATTGTGCCAGGCTGCAAGGATGTGGGCTCCAGCGCTGATGGCTGGTGCTCTTTACCCCCCAGAGAAGAGGGGCTTTGTGACAGGCTGAGGGACAAAACAAGGGATGCCAGACACTGTTACTGGAGCAACTGTCTGGCCAGGTAGAGCCAGCTTTGGCCCTGGGTCCCTCTCACCTGCAGGCCAGGGGGAGGGCAGGATAAGGGTAGAATTTCTTCTAGGGTAGCAGTCCTGGGGACCTGGTAAATTATGTATCGAGACTGTGCTAACCACGCCCCCCCATTTTCTCCGGGCTGCTGAGCCGACCTCATCCTGCCTCTTGTCTGTGCCAGGCGATCGCTTCTGTCTAAACTACCTCACGCTCCACCAGGACACACCATCTTGGTGAGTAGGGAAGTTTTCCCAGCTGTGAGCCAAGACTGGGATTCCCGTATTTTGGGTAGATTTGGTCCTTTGAGGCAAGAGTTTTTGGGTTTGTAAGAATGGTGTGAATTTCTACAATTCCCAGCCTCACACCTGAATGGCAGGTGAGATTTTGGGCCTGTGAGATCTGAGAGCTACTTCAAGACCCCACCTGCCTCCCAGGCCAGCCACTGCTCTCCCCTCCCCCCTGTTTCATACAGGTGACAGTTTTCCTACGGGTGAAGTGTTAATACAGCACACCTGGGCAGAAGACAAAGGAGAGCGCTACCCCCAGGAGAGCACTGTAAAGATCCGGGGAAGGCCTGGGGTCCCTTCTGCCCTTTGCCCTTTAGCACACTGACAGGATTCCTTCTATTGTTTCACCTAGTTGAGTGAATCAGCCTAAGGGGTGTAGGGCAGCTGCCCTGGGCAGGCAGGGAGAGGAATTCAGGGTACAGGTACATTTCATTGAGGGGAATGGAGAACATGGTACAAACAAGACCTGTGGCTAGGAGAAAGCCTAGGGACAGGGGACTTTGGGGTAGCAGGCCCTGAATAATGGAGTGCCCCATGTAGGTGCTGAAAGGGAGAGAGGGGAGGCAAGGCAAGTCCACTTAGCTTCAACACACAGGCTGGCCCAGTGTCTGCGGCAGGTTAAAGAGTGAGCCAGGTGGGGTTATGTGAGGCTGGTAGGGTCCCCCGTTCTCTGGAGATGCTCCCACCATGAGTATCTGAAGTGAGAAAAGGCCAGTTTCCTGCTGAGCACTTGCAGAGAATACTGGTGAGTGCTTCCTTGGCCCCTACCTCACTTGGTGCTCACCCAAGCCTGTCCTCATCTCCAGTGCTCCCCACATGGGCCCCCTTACCCTGTCCATTGCAAAAGCCACCCAGCTCAGTTCTTCCCCTTCCAGCCCACACTCCACATGGCTGCTCCATTTATCTCTCAAAAATGCAGGTTTCCTGGCCTGCCAATCCTGGGCTAGACACCCTTTGGTGAGCTGCATACAAACCCTTACATCCTGCTCCCTGCCTATACCTCCAGGCTCACTTCCTGCCAGCCCCAGCCACACTGGACTCCTTGACTTTCCCAAACCTGCAAGCCTTTTCATGTCTCTGAGGCTTTGTGTTTCCTTCTGTATGGAATGCCCTTTCCCTCCCCTCCTACCCTTGTTTTGCTAAACTCTCTAAGGTTCAGTTCAGATATCACCTCCTCAGCTGATCTGTTGACAAGAGTGATCATGGAAGCAGCTTCACCACCAGGCTCCCAAAGTAGTGGGAAGATGTGGCAAAGAGTACAACCCAACTGGATTAAAAGCAAGTTTCTGAAACGTTGGCTTGTGTCCCTGAAGACCCTGCCTGGAGAGTCTGTCCTGGAGGAGGAGTGGGAGAGAGGGAGAGAACAGTGTCCCCTCCTGTCATCTAACTCTGTCCTATGTTCCTTACATCTGGCTCAAACGTCTATGATAATACAAGGCACATTTTTGATACTCTTGGTTATGTGTCTATCTTCTTTTAGACTTTGAGTCCCTTATAGGCAAGGAGTGTCTTGATCACCTTTGTATTCCCAGAATCTGGTTTAGAACCTGGCACATAGTAGGCATGCAGAAAATCTTTGAATAAATAAATATACCTTGAACTTGGGAGTGTTCCTTTACCTAGAATATCTTTCTCTCCACAAATTTGTACTATCACTTTCTCCAAAACATAACTTGAGACTGGCCTCCTGGAAGAAGGAGGTTCTGGTTCATTTGCTCATTGTTTGAGCATCAAAAAATACTTGAGTATCTACTATGTTCTAGACATTTTCTAGGCACTGGAAGACTGTGGGGTACAAAAGAGATAAGTGGTCCATGCACAGGTTGCTAATGATCATCCCCTAACCATCAGACCACATCCTTCTCTAGCAATCATGTAACACTTTTGTAACCACTAATTGCTTGTGGCATCCATAGTGCCTGGGACATGGTCAGCAGTCAAATACAATTCACTGTGTGCTCAGCATCATGGTGTAGAAGGCCTGGCTTTGCCTTCACACAGCTCACAACCTCGCTGGGGAGATAAACTGTTTGTTCCTGGGATCACTGGAAACCCCAGGAAGCCCCAACTAGGGACGATCTTGTGTTGTCAGTTTCACAGCCTCTAGGAATTCACTGGCTCCACTGGTCTCTTGACCAATTGCTACTTTCCACTTATTTCCTGATTTTCTAACTATGTAAGTCCCATCTTCCAACCTGCTCCTAAGCTCCTCAAAGAAAGGGACACATGGCATCTTGTCTGGTAGCCACATTCCCTGATTCCCACCTCAGCTCTTGATCCAGGCCAAGGCATGAGTGAATGAATGAATGAATGATCAGCACCATGAACAGGCATTCATCACTGGTTGTCTTAATGAGACACAACCGCAAAATGCCATGTGAATGGGTTCTCCAGTTCTCGTAGGTAAAGGAGAGGCAAGGAAGGTTTGTCTCCCAACGTAGTGCCTCTCTTTTGCTAAACATTACCCTCAGATTCTGAGTATTTCCTACAAGAAAATACTGACACTCAAATCCAGAAGAGTGTGAATTTGACAGAAGCCATTTGTTTTTCTACTTCCATTTGGGTACCTCTTAACTGGTTGTTTGTCCTGGTTCTTGCTTGGTGGTTTAGTGGGTGAGATCTATTTCAGGGTTTCTCAAGTTAAATGTAAACTTGTGGTGAGAGAAGAGTGTTGCCCCGTCCCTTCTGCTTCCTTCCACCCTGGTTCCCAGCATGCTCCTGTTGTCACTTATTGCTTATCTAGGATAGTTTTACCAGAAGTTTCTTCAGAGTCAATGCTTTAGGGCCTTGGTTTTCATCCACTGGGTTGTACTGTTTGTGTTTTCTCATGTCTGTTTTGCTGTCTTGGCAGCTAACGTTGCTTGCATTAGCTTGCTGCTGCTGTGGCCATCTGTAACCTATATCAAACCCTGGGAGCTTTGAAGTTCAATGTGCAATAAAAAGTTCATTAAAAAGATGTGGAATCATGAAAACGAGGTTACAGAAATGTTAACAAAAGATCATTTCCTGCTTCCTGTACTTTTTTTTCCTTTCTTTTTTTTAAATGTATTTCTCTGAGGAATTTATGTCACCGTTAAAACTACGGAAGAGTTAAAGGAAGGACAGGCCCAGGTCAACAAGAGGGTGAGATTCCTGAGGAGATATCTTGGCAAGGACCTGGACTATTTTCTCAATTGAGAGCTCAGTGTATGAGGGGAGAATTTAAGCCAGAAAAAAGTAGGGACAAATGTAGAATTCTTATGACTAATGGTTTGAACCCAGCGTTTTTAATAGGAATGGCTCCAAATGGATGGCAGCAGGCCCCAGGTATGCGAGGTCTGCTGCTCATAAGGAACACTGGGAATCACTGAGGTCCAGCCTCCAGGTGGTGACCGCTGTCGGCTGATGCCTCTTGTCCACTTGAGGTAGAAAAGGAGGGAGACACAAGGAGAGACAGAGAGAGAGAGAAGAAAGAGAAGAGAAAGAATGGAACATGGGATCGGGTGGCAGTGTCACTAAAACTGCCTTGTGGCACATTGGTGGCTTGTCCACTGCCGCACTGGCTTACCTTCTGGTCATGACCTCCTGACAGGAGCAGAGGTCAAGTTTCAAGCCTCAGGGGGTGTACTGGGAATACAAAACACTGAAAGTGTATCAGCCCCTGGTATGGCCTTAAGGTAAGGGAGGCGCCCCTGGTCTGCCAGTAGTCTCTCCTGCTCCAGCCACAGAGAGGCGTTTAACCAAGAGGGAAGTCCCTTGGGGCTCAGGGTTCTGACTTGATAATGACCAAGTGTACTTGGACACTTCAGAGGTCGGTCTGTCCATCTCCCATATTTTGATTGACTTTGCTATGACCAGGCTCCAGTGAGCAGCTATCTGAGCTTCTCCCTCCACACCACGCGGCCTCCTAGAGCACCCTCTGTTCTCTTGTTAAAGGAAGGGGAGCACAGATGATCACTCCTGGTGAATACATGGTCATTTCTCTAATGACAAATGGTGACACCATCAGCACCTTTATTTCTTGGCACACACACTCACAGACACAGGAATGATGTAGCCTGGGATCCAAAGCAACATTAACAGCCCTCTGTGGGGGCGGGTCCCTGTTTTTCATGGACCCTCCATGGCGGGGCAGTAGGCATGCTCACACATAAAGCACACCCAGCCCAGCAGCCTTGCTAGCCTCTATTTTGGGGGTAAATATCCCTAGAGTCTCACTTGCTTATATGACCATTAATAACCGTTTAATTACTACTCATGTTTAATAGTAAGCAATTATGTGATTATCACTCACCTTTCAGCCAGAGGGCCACTGTGCATACACTTAGCAGCCACTAAGTCTTAGTCCTAATGATGACAGTGCCATATCCTACCAAGTGACCGTGAGGACCTCAACAGATCGCACATCTAATAAACAACACCGCAAGGCCTTTGAGACTGATGCCGGATGGCCGAGGTCGGAGCCAGACTTACCCTCTCTCTCGCAATCCGGTTGTAGTTGAGTCTCATGAGTTCCGCAAACCTCTGCTCGTAGAGGTGAAGCAGCAGCACCAGGTACAAGCCTGAATTCATCAGCTCATTTTGTGCCTAAATTTGGAAAAGAAAGCTCTTAAGTTCATCTAGAAAATATTCCTGATCTAAATCATGGGGTGGAGGGTAGCAAGGCCAACGGGTGACAAGAAATGGGACGAGAGCCCAAACCCCAAGCCTGCCTTGGGGACCAGAGAACAGAGCAGGAGGGGATCCAGGGTGGAGGCCCGGCAGCCAGCCTGGAATTTTTTACGACCTAGTGGAGGATGCCCCCAAAAAGCTCCAGGCTCGATCCCACGCCGTGAACATTTATTGAGCAGTTACGTGTCAAAGCCCTGAGCTGGGTGTTGTGGGGAACACGGGGCAAAAGGTTTCAGCTCCCTGCTGGGACCCCATCATCTGACGTGGGAGAGCACCTCACTCGTAAACAGCTCCAGTACCAGCTGGATATGTCAGTGCCACGATGCAGATACAAAGGGGAAGATAGAGACCGATTGAGTGTGACATGGGGAGCCTTCTCTGATGGTCCTTAAAGGGTGAGAGGGACTTTAGTAGGTGGCTATGTCTCAGGCAAAACTCCTACTCACTAGTGTGGCTGGAGTAGATGAGGAAGGTGTTTGTTTTGGATTTAAAAAAAAATTTGGCTTGGTCTGGGGAGATGGTGAGGTGAGACCACATTAGGCAGAACTGAGGAGATCGGACATCATGTTGGATGTGCGTATGTAGCTATTAGCCTCGGAGCAGAGGAGTAAATATGATGAGATGTGTGTCTTAGGAAAGCAAACTTTTCTATGGAAGAATCTGGAACACAGATGCCGTGGGGGCATCTCCCTCTACAACTGGGCTTAATGATTGTTCCTCACCCTGGCTGGTCTATTACCCACCCTGGCTGATCTATTACCATTTAACTCCCAAAGAGTGTGTGTCTGGCAGGGTCTCACATGACCCTGTGAACCTCTGGGCCTTTGCTCATGCTCTTCCATGTTTGGTCTGTTGGCTTGTTTCTGTGCCTCTGTTTTGAATGCCCTCTCCAACCTTTCTACCAGGCTGTGTGCAAAACTTCCTTTACAGCTGCCACAATATCACCTCCTTGTAGAAGCCTTCCTGAGGAATCTCATTTGCTCCAGTCATTCTCTAACTCCCTGCTCCTAAGCATTTGTCTTTATTTTGCACAGTGCGTCTTGTACTTGTTAACGTTTTTACTTTTTCTTGGTGGGTGGGTTGGGTTTTATTTTTCTCACTGGTGCTTAGGACGTAGGAAGGTCCATGGGGAGGATCTGGCCGTCTGGCTGACCACAGCTCCTCTGTCCTCAGCTGCTTTGGTGGTCTGTGCTACAGGGCCTCACCCTGTGGACCCTTCTCAGACCTTCAATAAATTAGCGGCATTAGTAACGATGCCTCCCCCTCTGCCGCTCCAACCCCCCATCTGTCCTCGTGCCAGTCCCTGAGGGTGGGCTCCAGGACAGGCCAGCCGGTGCGCAGGAAGCCTTGAGGGGCTAAAATCCCCAGCAGAGAGTGTGGCCCTTTACGTCACCCTTGGGGAAGTCGGATCTGTGACTGTTTCCCCAGGATAACCGAAGCCTGGACTGGGTGCAGTGACCACCTCAGCGCCTCTTCCTTCCTTCTGCAGCAGCCCGAGGCCTTCAGGGCCCATCTCCCTGTTCCCATTCCCTCGAGGGAAGCTCAGGAAGCTGGTGCAGAACACACCTCTTCCGAGATGAAGCAGCTGCCAGAAAAGGTGCCCATGCAGAGCAAGGATAGATGTGCTCTTCCTTCTGAATTGGGGACAACTCCTTATCCTGGTGACAGCTGGCCCCGAGGTCACTGCCCAAGGGCCTTCTACTGCACTACAGACCGGTGTTTAAAGGCTCTCGTCAACTGTCCTTAGCGGTTAGCCTCTTATTTTTAGCCTTCGGTCATGTTTTCTGTGTTCTTCTGACCTTGGCCTAAGTGGGCAGAGAGGAAGTTGCTTGTTTTCACTTTTTCTGTTTTCATTGCCTCCTCCCACCTTCCCCATGAGTCATGCCTCTTTTAAGGTCTGTCTGGAAAGCCACCTCCTCTGGGAAGCCTTCCTAACCTGCACTTTAGCTTTTCCACACAAACCAAGCCTTGTCCCCTGTTTGCGTCTCTGGGTGGCCGTGGCCGCCTCCTAGGGCTGCCGGTGGCTTTCTCTCCAGCACTCTCTTATCCAGTAAGCTGTTTTGCTCAGAGACACTCAGATGCATAATGGCAAATCAATCAGCTAGAAAATGGCTCGGAACTATCAGGTTTGTCAAAGCATTCAGGGAAATCATTTACTTTTTATGGCTCAATAAGACCCAGAGGCATGCAGATGGGAAAATATCCACTAATGTTTTCTGCAGATAATTTGAAAAGTCACTTCTAGCAGATTGTGTCTCTTCTCTAGTCTGTGGGAAGGAAGCCGTCACACGGCGCCATAAATCTCACTGGCCCGGCTCCTTTCTGTGTGCTCTTCGCAGAGCTTGTGATGCTGACAAAGGGGCTTTGACCAATCAGAGCAGGCGTTTCATAGTCACCTCCTCGGAGTCATCCTTTATACTTCAAGCCACAAGTGGGAGGGGTTTGAGTTCCATGGTATTTGCTGGGCGAGGGCAATATGAACGAGGTTTTGGAGCGTTATTTATTGGAGCTACTCGTGACCCACCCCTCCCATGACCCCATCGCATCCCACTTGGAGGCCGTGTGCGGTGTATGGCATGGGGTGGGAGGAGGGGATGGAGCCTTGAAAGGGAAAAGGCCTCTGAAGCAGTGGACTGGAGCTCTGGAGCACTCAGCCCGTCTGCCAGATGTCTTTCTTTCTTTTCTCCTGTCCTCCTGCATGTTGTTAATATTCATTTCCACCAGGAGATTTGCTCCTGGTGGAAATTCTGTAGATAGTGCTCACTCAAAGGAGCAGACAGCCTGGCTGAACAGTCTATCACGTCTTCAGATATGTTCAAGAGATGCTCCCAGGTGTGAGGGTGATTAGGTGACTGTGTGTGTCCAAGGACATCTGTCCATGGCTGAGATGGAGCCAGGCCAGGCCTGTGCTTCAGAGCAATGCAGCCAGAGTCCCGCTGAGACCCTCCTGTGCTGCGGGGCCAAGAGGCAGAAGCACATCTCCATCACACAGTGGCCATGGGTCCCCCGAGTGGGTGGCCTGGGGCCGTCTAGTGCTGTGACTTTGGGCAAAGAATTTTAACTGTGAATAACCAGAGTGACTCCATTTATGAAAACACAGGAACTTCTGTTCTGCCTGTTTCTCCAAGGCATCGTGGCAAAATGAACTAATGCAAGCGGATGTAGGATTTTGCAAAACAAAAGCATCCTATAAGAGACAAGAATACAAGGTAGGATTTGGGGCAAGGACTGCTTGTGTCTGTTTGCTCCTGTTCTCTGGTGCCTCGCCCAGTGCCTGGTGTACCGTGTGTGTGTGCTCAAGAAACATGTACAGATGAAAAAATGAGAAAAAACTGCATACTTTTGGACCATTCAGCCATGACTTTTGACTCTAGTGGCTCCAACTTTCACATACATCAGAATTACTGAGAGGGCCTTCTAAAACATAGTTGCTGGGCACTGCCACCCACCCCCCAGGTTCTGATTCAGTGGGTCTGGGGTGGGGCCCCAGAATGTGCATTTCTAGCATTTCTAACAAGTTCGCAGGTGAGGCTGATATTACTGGTCTGGGGACCACCCATCTAAGAACCACTGCTCTAGACGGAGGATCAACAGTTGGCAGCCAATAAGCTGAATCTGGCCTGCAGGTGTGCTCTGATGGGAGGGAAGGAAATGAACATCTTTAGCTGGGGCGAGTACTCTCCATTTTGCCACAATTGCCACCACTCCCTATTGTAGGACACCTGGAAGATTCTGATCAATTTTTATCTACCTGGCCTCTATGGCATTTGAGTGTATAACCTGTGACCTAAACTTTTCTTAAACCTGCTTTCTCCTGGTCTGTTTTGGGGCCTGGGTTGTTATTTGGAGCTCTACTTGTTACTATCCAGGAGTTCTTCCTTCTGGTAAAATCTGAGGGTCCCAATCAGAGCCAAGTACGCCTCCTATTTCCAGATTCACACTCACAGGAGGAGATGTGGAGTTGCTGCACAGGCAGCACTACCAAGACACGGGCAGTGGGTGCAGAATGCCTGTTGGGCTTAATTTTTTTTTAAAGATTGTCACCTGAGCTCACATCTGTGGCCAATCTTCTTTTTTTTCTCTTCTTCTACGTCTTCTCCCCAAAGCCCCCCAGTACATAGGTGTATATTCTAGTTGTAGTCCTTCTGGCTCTGCTATGTGGGACGCTGCCTCAGCATGGCCTAGATGAGCAGTGGTAGGTCCGTGCCCAGGATCTGAACCGGCAAAACCCTGGGCTGCCAAAGCAAGGTGCGTGAACTTAACCACTTGGCAACGGGGCCGGCCCCTGTTGGGCTTAATATTCAGGCATCCTGGAGTAAGGAGGGAAGGAGAGCTGAACAGCCACAAGCCCTCACAGGCCTATGATTAGACAACTAGGAGCCAGCATCCCAAAAGTGCTTACCAGGTCCAGGGGCCCTACAGCTGCTTTAGCCCCATGGGACCACTCTCCAGACAGCCTATAAGAGTTCCTAATCTAGCTACTCGAAGTCCACTGACAAGCCTTGACCCAACAGGGCCCCTGTGGGAACCACCGAGTGTCTGAGAGATGTGGGAGTAATCAGGTTTCAGTGTCCTGCTAGTGCCCACGGGCCACTAACTCTGCCCCTACTCAGGTGCATAGAACCAAACCAGGGAAACATATTCTGGTCTAAGCCCCTCTGTACCCTCAGAGACCACTGACGTGCTGGTCGGGCACCTAAAGGGCATGACCCCAGTCTGTGGTCAGATCTTGAGGGCGGTCTCTGTCTTGGAGATCTCAGACTTCGCCCTCAAGGGCATGTGGACAGGGGGCTCACTCCTCTTTCTCCTTCCTGCTCGTAAACATCGCTTCTGTGGGGAGGACTTCCTGGTCTTGAAGGCGGGGCAGACTCCTCTGCGGCTGTTCCCGCAGCTGCCTGCTCATCGCTTGTGCCGTTCCTCCTCACCAGGCTTATGGCTCCCTATGGTCTCGCTATTAGAAGGCAGTGACTGTGTTTGTCTTGGGCACCATGGTATCTCCAGCACAGTAGCTGACAGTAGGCAGTCAATAAGTTTTCAAAGTTAGTTAAACTTTTATGTTATGTGTACTTTGCCACACTTAAAAAAAATCAAGGGGCTGGCCCAGTGGCTTAGTAGGCCAGTTTGGTACACTCTGCTTTGGTGGCCCAAGTTTGCAGGTTTGGATCTCGGGCGTGGACCTACACTATTCATCAAGCCATGCTGTGGCAGTGACCCATATACAAAATAGAGGAAGACTGGCAACAGATGTTAGCTCAAGGCCAATCTTCCTCACCAAAAAACAAAAAAACCCCACACAACCCAAATTTGCACCTGGTCCCATCCCAGACAAATTAAATCAGAACCTCTGGGTCTGGGCCTGGGCATTTAATTAAAAAAAGACATTCAGCTAAATGTCAGTTTTAATATGGGAGACTGTGGTGTGTTTATGATTGCCATAATTAAAGAAAAGCAAAAAAAAAATCTAAACGAGAATAATGCATAAGAAAATAAGTTAGTGAGTCAGCTAGTTAAGTTAGTCACGGTCAAGAGAGAGCCAGATTGAGCGGAAGCCAGTCCTAGGCTTCTTTCGGTTCTGTCCCTTTCTTTGTACATGTCTCTATTCGGCACCAGCTACCCTACTTCTCAAGAAGGAAACCTGTTTGCCAGGAATGAACAGAACTGAGGGTTGGCCAAGAGAGGCCAGATGAGCCCCGATGAGCCAAAGTTTGGGAGCCAGGGGAGGGGCCCGGACCTCAGAAGCACCAGTGCACACGTCAGCCATGGCCCAGCTGAGGGCCTCCCACCAGGGGCGAGTCGAGCTTGCGTTACATCCTCCACATCTTTGCGTGAAACAACCGCTACTTGGGGCTCGATCCCTGGACTTGTCTCAGTCACGCTCCCCTAGTGTTTCAAGTTTCACTCAGACAGTTAGCAAACAGGCACTATTAAGCTCCCAGCAGGCCACGGAACAGTCAGAACTGCTGTGAAGTCTGAGCCCTCCACCGCCTTCCAGCAGCAGATAAATACTGCACGTCGGTTCTTGGGACCGTCGTCCCTCTGCCAGGGTGGGTCTGTCAAGCCAGTTTCTACCTGTGATTATCAGGAGGGGCATTTTCCAAAAGGCTTTGATGGCCTGTCAAGTTCTCACTGAAACTAATTTAGACTGTTTTCTGCTTCCATGTAGAATAATTACTGTGCTGGATACTTTCCATTTTCTCCTCCAGGTCTGTTTTCCACCCTGCTCTGTGGCTTAGAGGCTGATCTCAAGGATTGCGTGAGGTAGGCTCCCTTGTCTTCTGGCTTCCCACTGGGTTTGGCCAATGGGAGGCCCTAGCAGGAGACCAGAGGGCGGGAGGAGAGAGAAGCTGGGGTAATTGTTCCCTTGTTCCCTCTCTGCTGGGCAGCGGTGTGGCGAGGCCTGCTTTCTCCTGCTGAAAGTCAGAGGCTGTTGGTGACGCTCTCCTGTAGCTATGGCTCTCCTGATCCTGCTAACAGCCCCTCCCCTTGTCACTTCAAGCCTGCAGGTGGTCACATTGCCAGTCTGAGGATGCTCAGTCGTTCCTTGTTGGCTTCTTTTACTGCTCACGTCTTTGCCCTCCTCACTCACCCCTGTTGAGTGTGCCACCGTCTCTCTCCTGCCCAGATGTTGGCTGACACAATTATTTCACAGGAATGTGCCTGTAGCTGGTTCTGTCAGCTGGTAGGAGGCAGGGATCCCAAGGATCTGGGTATGACCCTGGGTGGGCCAGTTGGCTTTATTCAGTGATGGACTCTGGCCTGGTCCTGGTGCGCTTAGCTTTCTCCCTGGAGTAGCAGAGGGCTTGGGCGTCTGTGTGGAGGTCACGTGGCGGTTCTTGTTTACTGCGAGCTTCTCTGTGCAGGCACAGTACTAGGTGATAGGCTATCCCTAGTGTCTCAAGTTTCACTCAGACAGTTAGGTCTTTTCCTACAGTCAGTGACAGGTCTTTTCCTACACGCAACCCTACGAGGTGGGAACTGTCATCTCCCACTTCCCACAGATGATAGAACTGAGATCCAGAGAGTTTGTGTAGCTTCCCCAAGGTCACACGGCAACTTTGGGGAGGGGAATAGGATCTAGGTTCACGTGTTAGTCAAAGCTGGTGTGCTTTTCCGTGGGATGGGCTGCCTCCAGCTACTTGAGTGTATACATTTTAGCACAACTAGAAAAATTTGCTGTTAGAGAGTCAATTCTACAAATACCACTCGTAAACCAACAGTATATGATGGCAGCAGGAGAACAATGTGGAAATACTTGGGCCAAAAGAAATCTTTCCTAGACAAGACATTTCCCTGGGCTGTACCGTGTCTGTGATGTCTGCAGACCATTCTGGTAGTATTCCGGGTAACCTGGCCTCATCTGGACTTATCCTTCTCAGGAATTCTGACAGGCTCCGTTTCCTGAAATAATCTATTCTTTGAGATGACCACACAGAACTTGTCTGCACCCTGGCTGGTACCCTGACCTCAGGCACTCAGAAGGCCTGGTTCCTTTCAATATTTTGACTCCAACATCCTCAGGGTTTAAGAATGTGAGTTGCTTCTGTTTTTCGTCTCAGATCTCAGTGCCTGGGGTTTATCACTGAGTGATTCAAGACCCTCACAATGTATGGGCCCAAAATATTGAATTATATCTCAAGAAATCGTTTCTTTCTTCTTCCCCTCCTCCCTCCCTTCCTTCCTTCCACTTCCTGATAGCCGATCTCTGCAGTGCTGGTATGGCACTATGCCCATTATATCAAACTTACTGGTTGTGCTGTTCAAATCTCCATTCCTATCGATATTTTGTCCTTTTGTCTATACGCCTCAGGATTTTAAAAAAGTAACTACAGAATTTTGCAGACTCACATGCACCATTTTGACTCAGCTGTGCTATTTGCAAAAAAAAAGGTCTGGATACAGGCTAATGATATGAAAGCCATAGTGACTTCTCCTCTGAAGGGTGACATTTAGTTACTAACAATGATTTTATAGCTTTAAAATTATGTGCGTTACAGTCATGATTATGAATCATTTTTTCTAATCACATTATGAGGAAGGTCAGTCTTAAATTATAATGGTAATGATGGGCTATTTTCATTTGATAAATATTTATTGACTGCTTATTATGTGCAAGGCACTTTCTAGATTACCACCAGTAGAAATATAATGTGAGCCACAAATGCAAGCCACCTGTGTAATCTGAAAATTCCTAGTAGCCACATTAAAGAAATAAAAAGAACCTGGTGAAATTAATTTTAACAATATATTTTATTTAATCCAATATATCCAAAATATTATTTTGACATCTAATTAATATAAATTTATTTGTGTGGTTTTTTACACTCTTTTTTTTTGTACTGAGTCTTTGAAATTCAGTGTGTATTTGACACTTAACGGCACATCTTGACTGGAAGTAGCCCCTGTTCGTTAGCCGTATGTGGCTTGTGGCTTCCACATTGGGCAGTGCAGTTGTAAACACAAGATTGTTTGTCTGAGAACTGGGCAATTAACTATTATCTTGGGCATAAGTCACCTTCCCATCTAAGGTTAACACTCTTTCACAGTATTAGAATTGCAATCCAAATTCCCCAGGAGAGTTAATTCACCAAATGTTAGCAAGCACACAGTAGGCACTTACTACATGTTTATTAACCTTGAGTAAAGTAGTTTCTTATCACCCCAGAGTTACTTGATATATCAGTTGGGGACCATTTCCTCCAAGACCGTGATTTTTTTTTGTTTTCTCTTGCTGCTATTAAACTTAAATTACTTCAGCAAATTTGGGCGTGGAGCTTGCCAGACTTTTTGCTATTTCTGTGTGTCCAATTGGCTACTGCAGCTTCCTACTTTTGTCTCTGACAGAGCAGGACCTCAACCCAGGGTGGGTGACCAACACTCTCCAACGGTCCAATGATCCAATTTAGTAACAGGTCTTCTCGGAGAAGTGAGCTAAATGGACACTCCCAGACGCCCCCCATGCTCGAGCCCTCTACATTCCTGGTATGAGGGACAGGGTCTCCTTGAGGAGACGGGGCGTGAGTGCCTCTTACCCGGGACTGCTGATGCTTCTGGTAGAACTCGGTCACGTTAAAATCATTCAGATCGACCAGCAGGCCTTGCTTACACATCTCACAGGCCTTCACAGCGCCTAGGTCCGCTCCTTAAATTAAAGAATTCCTTGTTACATATAACCCTGGGTCTTTCTCTATTGACTCTTTGAGTCTTTTTGTGTTGACATTTTGAGAGCAAACTTCTGTGTGTTATGAATTCTGAATTTCAGTAACCTTTTTCAAGTCAGCCATCTTCTGTAGAAAATGACCTTGAATCTGAGATCTGAAGATTTTCCTTTGTCATCATTTTTATTATTATGCAAACTTCATATAAGTGAAATTCTCATGACTTTTAAATAACAGTTCTTGCTTTCTATTTAACTGTAAACATACTGGTTCATAAAATTGGAATTGCTACAGGGAGGCTGAGAGTCTGTAAAACAGATGTTTGCCAAAAGAGGGAATATTGGGGCATATGTTGTTGTTGTTTTCTGGCAGACCTAACACAGGTCCAAGCAAATAAATTAGTGAGGACCAAATTGATGGCAGAAGCTATCTTCAAGCTATGGTTTAAGAATCTGCCTGGACTCCTGCCCAGGTGACTTCCCACCTGAGGAAGTGGGGAGCCAGGGGCCATGTGTGCGGACTAGTCCAGCAGTATCTGGGGCCAGCACCTGATCCTGAGCTCAGCCTCATTTGGGAAAAGAAACATGAGAAGGCTTCCTTTATTGCTGTTTTGTTTTTTTTCAAATGTGCATTCTAGATCAGCATTTTTCCTCTGTTTATCCCATTCCCCAATGCAAAAGTGGAAGATGCAGAACTGTGGCTGTTACCTCTAAGTGAACATCCTGCCGTACGCCTTTCCCCCTCGTGTAGTTGCTGCATTTGGCTAATGATGTACTGGTGTTTATTTTATGCATCAGAAGATAGAGGACTAATTAGTTACCTGCATTTATTTAGTAAGACGCGGTTTGAACAGTTTTATACCCCAGCTCTACTTTTCCCCACTGGGGATGTAAATAAATAGTAAATAATAGAGAATTTCAAAGGACAAGGATGAACAGTAATCCCTTATCTGCATTTTGTTTGCTTGATTTTTTTTTTTTTAGCATCATTCCGGAATGCTTTAGGCTACTCAATGCCCCATGTGCCTTCCAGTCTAATTCTCCTCAACATACCCATACTAGCACTGGCATTTACAGGCATTTAGCAGCACTTTCATCAGACATTTCATGAGTAATTTTTTCTGTGCTTGATGTTTAATTGCCCCAAATTTCTAGTAAGATAAAGCATGGCATGGCAGAGTTGTTAGCAACTGAAATCCACGCGCTTCTTCTGCTCTCCGAAGGACTGAGTGCTCTGCTAATTATGTGGAGATGCCTTTAAGCAGCTTTGGGCAGTGGTCCTAGATTTCTCATGCTCGGCAAGATGCATTCACGGAAAAAGGGCCTCAGGGAGGAGACAGTTCATATGACCATCCCACGTGTTCATTCCTCTCAGTAAATGGCGTGCTGTTCTTGGTGAGGGGCACAGCCACACCCCATGGGGACAGGGTAAAACTCAGATCTCCCAGGCTGCCTGGGAGAAGGATACCCAAGGAGGAGAGCATGGAAGAGCAGAGAAACAGGATCTGGCCATGGGGTAAAAATCTTTCAGAGAGGTGTGTCTGAAAGCGTAGCAGCTATTTTCTAAGTGAGTTGTTCTTTGGTGTTCTATGTTTTTTTTTTGTTCAAGTTGCTCTCATTCCTAAAACCATGTTTTAAAGAAACCTCTTGTTCTCTGCCAAGAAAACTACAGCTGACCTACTGATGTGGCTGTATTTAGGTTATAACCTCCCCAGGGAGTTGAGAAGGGGCTTCACACCCAGTTGCATATCCGTTAAAGACAGAGCTGACAAAATCAGCACATGGGAATCTCTTTAATCTAATGTGGTTCTAGAAGGTTCCATCAGTGCTCTTTTTCTACCCCTCCTGCAAAAAGGCAGCTTTGCTCAGTTTCTTAGGTGACACCCCCTTCCCCCACAAATGAAAGAAAGCAGAACTGTTTTTGCCGGGTGTCTCCTCGTTGGCATGGCTGCTGTGTGCGTGCTGCGCGGCGGAGGAGAGGAAGCTGAGCCCCACACTGTGGTGTTTCTTATTAATTATATGTCGTAGCACGTTTGCCGCTCTTCCTTCCCCACCTACCTGATGTTATTTTCACTTTCAGCCACATTTTCAGGCACTCCTGATGAACAAACTGCAGGCTTCCCACACAACCGCAAGGCTCCAGGAGGGGGTTGGCTGGGGAACCCCCGGCTATTTGACAGATGCGACACAAGTCTCCCTCCTCCTCAGAATCTTCCTCCAGGAGACTAAATGGAAAACAAGCCCTCATGACTAGGAGGCTCCACATTTGCAGTTTCCACAAATACCAGTTCCCAGGGCATCAACGGGGGAAGGAAGAAGGAACAATCCCTCACACCCTGCGCCCCAGGGCTCCCGGGCTCACACATTGCTCCCTCTGGCCCTACGGGCAATTCTTCCAGGTTTGATTACTGGTGATGGGTGCACAGACTCTTACATCAGGATCCTCTGCAGTGATTAGGATGTATGAATTGACCAGGAAAAGCAGCATTGCTCCCATAAATCTAGAGGTGTGGTAAAGGCTGGGAGCCCCTCTCCCCTGCCATGGCCACTATGAGGAGGTTGGTGGTGTGCTAAGTTGTGAGTACACGGCATTGGTGATCAGGGGCCTGGATTTGAGGCTTGCCTCTAACACTTGTGAGTTTGGTGCCTTTGGACAAGTTGCTTAAGTTTCCCACCTCTTTGTTTCCTCATCTATAAAGCCATGGCAACAGTAATACTACTGCTACGTACTTCACAGGGTTGTGGACACACTGGGTGCAATGATGGCAAATCTGTTCTGCAAACTGTAAAGTGCATCCAATGTCTGGCAAAGTATTTGCACATAGAGACCACTCAATAGATGTTGGTTGGGATGAATGATGAACCAGTGAACCTGGACGTGAGCTCACCAATAACCCACACTTGCCAACAAATTATGCCAATACTCCAGATTGGAAGCTGTTGGAATTTGATGACGGGAAAATTAATGAAATATAAATATAGCAAATATATTTGTGTGTATAAATGGTGAGTGAAGAATATCTGGTTGATGTTCATGTAGGGAGGTTTTTAAGAAGCCTAAGGGTATTTTTTTGTTCTTTAGAATCCTCATGGGACTGAGGACTGTCTGGTTAAGGAAAGGAAACTGGCTAGAGACTGAAATAAAAGGAGAAGAAGAAATGGACATTGCTCTAGATATAGAAATGTATGCTCAGTTTCTTAAGACACCTTCTTCCCAAGAAAGGAAAGTTTAGTGAAAAAGAATTATAGTTCCCCACAGTGGACACAAACGAAATAAGAGATATACCTTGTTTAATAAAGAAAGATTCAATATCTCTAAGGTGTAAATTCTCCCTTGAATAATCTATAGAGCCAATGCAATTCCAATGAAAACCCCAACAAGCTGATTCTTTTTATTTTTTAGGGTATGCTTTCTTTTTTCGGTGAGGAAGATTGGCTCTGAACTAACGTCTTTTGCCAATCTTCCTTTTTTTTTTCCTCCCCAAAGCCCCAGTACATAATTGTATATCATAATTGCAAGTCCTTCTAGTTCCTCTATGTGGGATGCCACCACAGCATGGCTTGATGATCTGTATGTAGGTCTGCACCCAGGATCCAAACTGGTGAACCCTGGGCTGCTGAAGCAGAGCAAGCCAACTTAACCACTATGCCACCAGCCTGTGCCCCCAGCTGATTCTTAAATGTATATAGTCAAGGACTCTTAAGGAACAAAGTCGGGGAGGAGGCTTTGCACCATCAATTATCAAAACTTGTAAAGCTACAATGAAGATGATGTGGTATTGGATTAGGGAAAAACAAAAAAGACCAATACGACAGAACAGAGAGCCTTGAAACAGACTGATACAGTTATAGCTATGTTATGTGACAGAGGAGGCTCTGCAGGTCAGCAGGGAGGGATCCGGGGACAATTCTGTATTCATAAAACGTACCTCACACCACACAATAAACATGACTTCACATTGAACCACAAAATCCATTTCACATGAAGCCCTAAGTGTGCAAAGTGAAAATGTAGAGATTTTAGAAGAAAATAGGAAGAATATTGTAAGGACCTCAGATTAGGGAAGGATTTCCCAATCTAGACAACAACATACAAATCACAATCCATAAAGAAGATGGGAGCGTTTGACTACATTAAAATTAAGAATTTATTTTCATTAAAAGACATCAAGAAAGAGAAAGGACAAACTGTAAATTAGGAAAAGATATTTCTAGCACATGACTGTCAAAGGATTAGATTAGTATCCGGTATATATAAAGGACTCTTAAAAGAAAAATGGGCAGAAGACATAAATAAGTATTTTACAGAAGAGGAAACATAAATGGTCATTTAACATTTAAAGGAGCACATAAAATGCTTAACCTCGTTAACAGTCATGAAAATGTAAATTAAAGCCAAAATATTATTTTACTCCCAGTAGATTAGCAAAAATTTGAAAAGCCAGTCAACACAAGTGCTGGCAAGGATGTGTAACAGTGTACATTACTGACCAGACAGTAAATCGGCCCTATTTAGTACAGTGGAAGGTGTGCTACCTGCCAGCCCAGCGATTCTGCTCCTAGATACATCCCAGCGGACTCTTCCCACGTGCACCGGGAGACATATACAAGAATGTTCATGCAGCGCTATTTGCAGAAAACAATGAAGAACCCAAGTGTTTATTGACAGGGGAATGGCTAAATTGTGGTATATTCATGTAACAGAATACTTTGTAGTGGTGAAAGCGAATGAATCAAAGCCAAAAATATCAACAAGGATGCATCCTGCTAAAAATGTAAGAGGAAACAGAAAGTCGCAGAAGATTAGATATTCCATGTCCACAGAGTTCAAAAATAATAGTAACATTGCTACAGAATTAAAAAATATGTACACTATATTGTTTAGGAGTACGTATATTCCTATGGTAAAACCATAAAGCAAAAAGCTTCCAACAACAAGATAAAAAGCAAAGGAATGATAGAGGCAATGAAAGGATGATTTCCTGGGAGCGGAGGGGGTTGGGAGAGAGGAGGTGAGGGAGGGAGATGTAGGAGATAGGGTAGGTGAGGGCTCATGAGCTCCAGAACATTCTGTTAGCTGGAAAGTGGGCACGGGATGTCTGCGTTTTGTTTTGTTTCTAATTCTCTAGTGTGTACACACATGTGACATACTTGCTGTATGTATTAAAGTAACTAACCAAAAGAAAATTTTTAAAGAGTATAAGTGGCGTAGAGAAACGGGCTTGAAATATTAAAATAAGGTGTATTATAAAATATGAACCGATGTTTGCTAAAAATTGCGTTTATATGCAAGAAGACTGGAAACAGAATGTTTTTAACAGTGCTTATCTCTGGATTACAGGGTTATAGGTGATTTTTTCTTTTAAGTTTATATTTTTAATATTTCCTAAAATGAATATTTTTGAAGTAATAAGAAAAGCATAAGGCTTATTATATACAGAAAAAGAGAGTTTTTGTTGAAGTACACAAATAATAGCTGTTCGATGCATTACCGTGCTTAGAAGTGGATGAATTTTTAAAAGAAATAATTTTTTGCCCAAAGATACTACTTCGGGATGGTGCAAGTCCAGACTCCTGACAGGTGAATCTCAAGCTGTATTTTTGGGGGGGTGAGGATGGGTGGCTATGAGGCCTTTTGGCCCTTAAGGATGAGTTGGTTGGTTTTCTGGTAGTTTGTTTAATATGTAAAAGGTGCTGCTAACTAGAAAGTTCCTTCATGCCTGCAGTTGGATAAAAGACATAGGAGTATGTATGCATTCTATGTTCTGTCTTTTCCTCCTTTTTGCATTCTAATTCATGGCCATGAATGTTCCCACTTACAAGTGAATGCCAGTAGGATAATTAGTGGCCCAAATGAGCCATACTAACATGCACAAAGAGGGCTCCCATTCAAAGGATCGCTTTCCAGATCAGTAAGCCAACATCGGGCATGATAACACCGTAAATGAAAGGGTAGAATCCTGACATGGTGTTTCATGATAGCTTTAAAAAGCATCAGATTTTATAGTTGTGAAATACCCCAATATTGGCTCATAAGAAAGGAAAGATCAAAGAAAAGGGCAATTCAGAAAAGATCTTACTTCTCTCTCTTATGCACGCGAAGAGCATATAAAATGGAAGCTGTGGTTACCCCAGCACGGCCCTTCAGAGAACTGAGGTAACTATGGTAACAGTTTGGGAACGGCCTTTTGGTTTGGAAGATTCAAATTCTAGAACTGTTGGTTGGGTTTGTGCAAAGTCCCATGAGGGAGAACTGGTGAGCTTCAAGTGCTGAATGGCTCATTCTCTGGGGAGATAGCAACCTTTTCGTAAAAAATTTTGGTTCCTAATTGCTGGCGAGAAGAGCTAGCCCTCTGCAGCGTCAGAAACCTTCCATCTAGGAAACTTGGCTTCCTTAAAGTTATGGTATTCAAGGGAAAAATGCTTTGGGAATACCGAAGAAACTGAGCTGGAACACTGAACTTTTCTTTATAGATACGTATATTTTAAAAGCAACAACATAGACAATTTGCCTGAAATAAGCCATCAATGAAATGTCAAGGAAGGGCCCAGCTATGATTTAAAATCCCCATGACCCTCTAATGAAAGTACGGCTTATTTCAGCATTGGAAAAATGGAATAAAAAAAATACATGTATATACATAAAATTATGAAAATTCCTCACCTTTCTTGCAATTTCTTGAGCTTCTCAGGGTCTCCCTTTATTTTAGTGGCTTCCTTTTCATCTGTGAAACCAGAGACTGCTATTCCGTTCCCATTATCATTTTGATTTGTGAAATCAGACACTGTAAAGAAAGTAAAAGGTATATTTTCTTGCAGGGAGCCAGGCACATGCAAGTGGCCTTGTAAGGTCATTCTTGATGGGGAGGAGCTGGAAGGCTCCACCAAGGACCAGCTGCTTTGAGGATTTAGAAAGAGATCTTCTGTATATAACGGATCCACCTGAGACTGACTTGTTAAAGTAATATCTTCTGCTCCCCTGACACCAAATTCATGTGCACTGCTCACTGGAAAATAGCTGTGGCCTTCAGCACTGGCAAGTGGATTCCTATTTCTGATGGGGGACAGTGGTCGACGGACATTAAACCTTGAATTTCCCTCTGAGTCTGAACTGTGAACTAAAATAGATGACATTGACAAGTCCAGCGGAACATCATCTCTCAGAGCTGAATGCATTAATGATCCAGGAGTATTATAAGATGAATTCATTGATGATCTTGGAGCTCTTGGTCTACTAGAAAGAAAATAGTCAAGAGAATTACTAGAATTGTTTAAATAGGCTTGCCAATCTGTTTCACAATCATGGTTACCAGGCCTATCTTCCGTAGAAGTACAATCATTAAATACATTTTCAGCATTGAGATCATCGTCTAGACTGGGTTCGGATTTGGTGTCCCATGAGTGAAAGGTCTTTTTCTCATTTTCACTGTCACCACTGTCATTCTCTTTAGCAGGACACCCATCAGGCAGCCCGAGATCTTGGAACATCCTTTGCCCAACAGAAGGCTGCTCTGTCACTGGCTCCATTGCATTGCTTATTCTTAATGACCCATGACTGGACTCACTTCTTCTTACAGAATTAGCTCTGCAATTTTTAGGATTTTCTTCAAAATTTTTATTTTTGGCCTGCGTGGCTGATGTCCCAAGAAATCTACTTCTCTTATGATTGGAAGGAGAACGGGGTGCGTGCATACCAACCAACAAAAGTTCTTCCTCTATGTGAGTTTCCTCTTCAGTGTCATCATTTTCTCCTCCAGTGTTTAGTGATAAAATGGAGTAAAAATCTTCATCTCTGAACCTAAATGATGCCCTTCTTGGCCCTCCTATGGCGGTGGTTATAAGCGGTGGCCCCAAGGACTTGCTCAACACTTGAGGACTATTTGTTTCCTGGAAGGTCTGAGATAGGGCTGGATGTGGCTCATTCTGGGAAAGAACACTGGGGTCTCCTTTTTTGGCTCTCTCAGGGGTGTTCTCAGTCATCATCATGAGCTGTGAGGATGAGACTAAGTTTCTTCTCTCTCGAGTTGGCTTCTTCAGCTTAGTGTCACTTGCCCACATCGGTTCTGGATCTGCATTAAGAAAGACAAATTTATCATCTATTATAGGTGCTCATGGATGAAAGACCTCCAACATCAAGGGTGAGAATCCCTTAAGGCAACAAACCAACCCTAGAGTAGAAAATATGCATAGTCCACACGGCTGGGGGTACAAGAGGAGTACAGTAGAGTTGGCTTCATTTGACTGCTTCTGAATTCTCCTTTGTACATTTGTGGAGCTCAGGCTGCTTCTGGGGAAACTGGATGACACTGAGGACACAGGTCCTTTTGAAGAAGCTTCCAGAAGACTGGCCAGCCCCAGGCCAGTTAAGGCTGATGATGGCTAAATCTCTCAAATGATGGTTTTTATTGCAGTATTTATTGAAAAGGAAAACCAGCACTTCAGGAATGACTTCTATAAAAACCACCAGTGCTTCCTCATCTGAATTTGTTCAACATACATTTTTGACACTCCTTCACACACAGCTTCACAAAATCTTAAGAAAAGTACAATCTACCTCGGAAGATTGGGAGGAAGGCTCTAGAAGCTGGTGCCCACTTACACTGATGATTTTGGCTACATTTACTACTTAGTGCAAATAAAAATTATAAATCTCTCATGAAATCATTATTTCCTCTTTGTCACTAGCCCCTAGTCAATTTGTAACCTCTAGCTATAAGAGAATTCTTTCCCTCTACCACCTGACTGTAAAGTTGGAAGAGATGTAGAGAGAGGAGAGAGGTCAAATGCCCAAATGGGTAGGAATTTCTATTGGTGAAATCACTTGGTCAAAACTTTCCTTATAAAAATAATGAATAAGCACACTCATTGAGGCCTTATACTGCACCGGTCAGGCGCCATGCTAACTGTATTACACACACACATTTAGGCTCACACCCTATGAAACAGCTACCACAATCACACCACATTATAACTGAGGGCACCAACTTAGAGAGGTCACATAGCTTAACCAAGATCTCATTTCTCCTAAGTGATGGGTGTTCATTTGAACTCCAGCCTGCCTGAAACCATCATTTGTATTCTTAACCACTACCCTGCGTTACACCTTAAGAAACCGGCTGGACTTGCGATTTCCTTGTGAAAACAAGAATCCATTTAATTCATCATCATGTGTATGTGCTCTTGAGGGTTTTTTATCCTCAAAGTGGTTCTCTGATTCTGCTTACCTTTGGTCCCTCCTGACATCGGCCTTCCCCCCTCTGCTCCCCTTGCTGTTATCCTGCAGTATCTGATGAGGCACTGCTGTCCTTATCATTCAGTTTCTAAAGTGATTCCCCCTGCAGAGAGATGAATTGCTGTGGACGGGACCCCACAGGTTCGGGAAGGCCTGTGTGGTAACAGCTCAGGCAGGTGAAATGCAAATCCTCGGAGCGTCTGGCTCAGCCAAGGGCCAAGTCAATCTCGACTCACTTTAATTGAGGTGCCTCCCAGGGGACCACCAGTTTGAGTCTCTAACATCCTAATGCTCTGTAAGCCTCTTTTATTGTTAACTGCATGGGACACTCAGCGACGCAGTGCAAATCTTTACTCATCAGCTCTTCTAGAGATCAGTTAAGCTCTCCTCTCAGGCCCCTCATGGGTTTTATAAACCCCAGTAAGAAATGTTCCAGCAATTTCAGGATGATCTGAGCATCCGGCTATGTATATAGAGGAATGGAGCTGGTGTGCCCACCCAGACTGGGCTGATCACATTTTGAGGAACAAACTCCTCTATGTGACCACCTGGATTCTAACAAGTTTTTGAGAGAAAATGATACGGAGCAGTTGGAAATGCAGGCTCTGCTTGATTAACTTTCATTTTGAATTTGATGAAGGGCCTCAGAGACCAGCTAACCAGTGCTGGAAGCCGAACCTGGGGTCATTCCCTAAACACACAGAAGCTGATGGATGGCGCGAGCTGCCCCCTCTGCCCTGAGCCAATCTACTTTGGGCTTCGGGAGACACCTAATGGGCAAAAGAATCAGCTAGGGCAGCTTCTCCAAAACAGAAACTGGAAACTCAACAGGCACCACAAGCTTATTTCACGGAAGCCACCAAGCTGTCACCTGGTGACACTGGCCTCTGGGCCAGGAGAAGTCGCAGGCGAAGTGCTGTGCTGCGGCTCCTGTGAATCCAGGAAACACCCCAGGGTGCATCTTAACCCTTCCTCGTCACCACACTGCCTTCCTCTTTAAAATTTAAAAATTCAACCAGTGCTTCCCCAGGGAGTGTGTGTGTGTGTGCTCCTAAAGGTGGCAGACTGTGCCATTCTATATTTATGCTATTTTAACCCTATTTCTTGCGCCTATCAAATAGGGAGCAGACTTTAGTAGCTCAGGGCTGGGAATAAATATCCAATTTGGCGTGCCAGGATGTGCTACTCACAGACCAGGCCCTACAGATGCTGTCAGATGCCCCTCTGAGGCCCTGGAAGGGCTCCAGCTGTGAATGGAGGGCCTGCCATTTCCAGGAGTTCAACTAGGTGCAAGTGAATGTTCTAGGTGCAGTGAGAGGAAACCAGAAAAAGCATCCATCTGCCCTAAGACAACGTCTTTGGTCTAGACTTCTTCACGTGCTTGATCAATAATTTCCTACATTCAGACAGCCATATGCTTTTAATGGTTTTCCTCTGGTCATAAAAGTAGTAGACATTTATTGCAGAAAATATGGAAGAAGAAATAAAAATCACCCATAATCCAAAACTCAGATGACCATTGCTACTGTTCTGGAATTCAGGGCTGGGTTGTAAACTCCAGACCCTGGGCAATTTTCATCTCGCAGTTGTGTTTGGCTCAGCATTGAACGCTGAGTTAGCCGCCTTTAGGTGGAGCACGTATGTTCTGCTTTACCGCAGGCCCCACAGCCCTTGTTACGTATTTCTTCTGCCATATCCGCCTGCTCCCTGAAGACATTTGAATTTACAACCCAGGGATCTCTTATCTAGAAATATTTTTTAAAAAATTTTTTAAAAATTTTTTAAAAATTTTTTAAAAAAACAAAATTGGGATATTTGGATATATGCAACTTCATGTCCTGCTTTCCTTCCCTAAACATTTTATTGTGAGCATTATTGCCTGCCATTAATTATTCTTTAAGAACATGATATTAATTACAGTATAAGGGTACATTATATACATGGATCATAATTTGTTTAACTTTTCTTCTGTTGTTGGGGATATAGATCGTTTCAAGATCTTTGTTGTCACAAGTTACACTGGGATAAGCGTCATGGTTCATACATCTTTGACTACATGTCTTATTAGAATAGACTTATAGGAGTAGAACTGCTAGGTCGAAAGGTACAAGCTTTCTAAAGACTTTTCACACATGCTGCCAAATTCCAGTTTGTACAAGTTACCCTACCTGTAGGATCCAAAAGCATGCCTCTCACAGTGGTGTCACTGGCGATGCACGCCGAGGGCTTGGCATAACATTTGACACAGCAGTGCCCAGGAAGTGTTATTAGTTTCACTACCAGTATTGAGTATTATTTTTAAAACCTTAGCCAATTTGGTAGGTCAAATTTTTCTCATGTAAACTTACATTTATAACTTAGTGAGGTTGAACCTTTTTTTCAAATGTTTATTAGCTACTTGTATTTCCTCTGTGAAACTGTTAGGCTTCTTCCCCATTTTTCTATTAGGTATTCATGTTTTTCTTATTGATTTGCAAGAGCTTTCTATATATTGCCTCTGTCACATTTGTGTCAAATCTCTCACTGATACAACTCAAACATCTGGCTCCTACTCCAGTTTATGCAATCCACTTTAGAATGTGAGAAAAAGAACTGAAGAGAGACTAGTAAGGAAATAAGGAAGATAAGGAGCCCTGGGTATGATAGAAAATTGGGACAAATTCTCAACAGATCTCAGGATGATGGAAGATGTCTTCTGAGTGCAGGTGGGGGACTATATGAGCCTCACGGGTGGAGGAACTTTTTTTTTTTTTTAGGAAGATTAGCCCTGAGCTAACTGCTGCCAATCCTTCTCTTTTCGCTCAGGAAGACTGGCCCTGAGCTAACATCCATGCGCATCTTCCTCTGCTTTACCACAGCATGGCCTGCCGTGCCGTGCCATGTCCACAGCCGGGATCCAAACTGGCGAACCCTAGGCCACCGAAGCGGAGCGTGCAAACTTACCTGCTGCACCACCGGGCCAGCCCCTGGAGGAACATTTTGAGCACGGGGAGGCTAACCTTTGAAATAATATTCAAGAGTTCATCGAGGGCCATTGGGGTGGTGACAGGAGAGAAACGAACAATAGTTTGGTGTCTACTCTAGCCAGGTGCTGGCCATACATTATTTCACTTAGTTATTACAGCAAATGCGATGAGGTAGATTTCATCATGCTTATTTCAAGACAAGGGAACTATAATCTAGAGTGGCTGGCTACTTGACCATCCAAGGGTCCACCGCTAGGAGGAAGAACTGGAATTAGAAGTGAGGTCTGCCCTTCCCAACAGGAGGTGTTAGATGCTTGGGGGCCTGTGGATGTCTAGTTGCTACAGATTCACATAGGCTCTAATAGCCATCCAAAAACTACCATGTTCTATATTTATATGTGTCCACCACAGTATATATCATATTTTAAAATAAAGGATACTGTGTTCATTGGGTGGCGAGGAAGTGTGATGCTCAGTGGTTCCCCAAGGGGAAGAACAGGATCATGGCAAGGTTGGCTGCCAAATGTCACTTTCTTTGGAGTCCTGTTGGGGGGGTCCTCGGGTCCTGTTCCTTCTGCTACCGCAGGAGAGGATGATGTGGTTAGCAGAGCAGCATGGCTTGGGTCTGAGGATGAATGCTCAGGACTGAAGGAGGAAGTATCCACCAAACCAATGTTTGGAAATAAAGCATGTATTTGTTTTGATGTTATTTCTTACACATCAAGATTTCGATGCTCTGGATCCGAGGGGAGAAGATCTCTGTGGGAGGTGAGCAGTCTGCTTCTTCCTGGGAGGTGGGTAGGAACTGTCTCCAGGGGCGACATCTCCAGAGCGGCAGACTCCTTCTCCATCCTTGACCTGCTACATGACTCCAAAACGCAACACCCAGCACCCAAATGCCCTCTCCAGAAGCCTAATGGCCAGCATCCACTCAAAACCGTGCACAGTCATGTTTTTGGTGTAATGGCAGAGAAAAATTTTTTTTAAACTCCCCCTTCCCTGCCTTTTTCCACCAGCCTCTCTTGGAGAAGGAAACTAGATCCAATAGTTTGCTTTTAAAACCTTTTAAGCATTTCATTTTAAGGTACACTCTCCTTCATATAAAAGCACAAGTTTCTAAAAACCATATAGAATTCACCAGGTTAACAGCATAAGTCAGTTTACCTCTCTGAGGACCAAGATGCATGAGCCACAGGCCCTTACCTGCTCCTCTGTGGGCCGGCGCCTTCATCAGCAGCTGTGATTTCCGTCTGCTTCTGTCCCCAGACGCTCTTGAGCTCTGCATTTCTGGGCTGACTGTCAGTCTCCCCAGGTTCGGCCTCCTCTTCCTTGATAAAATCTGTGGTGTCTGGGCTGCTGAAAGGTGCAAAATCTTTTCAATAATTAATTTTTTACAGGAAAATATCTGCACAAAGAATGCTCAAAGGGCCAGCAATGGGTAAGGCAGTTAAGAAAGTGGACTCAGGAGGCCAGAGAGGAGCTGGATTTAAAACCTGGTCCCATGACTTTGTAGCCATGTGAGTTGGGGCAAATCACTACACCTCTCAAAGCCTCAGTTTCTCCATCTGCTACATGAAAATAATATCTACTTCGCAAGGCTATTTTGGCATTAGTGAGCACTCGTGACACCTGCAATGCAGAGTCTGTAGGGGTCTTTCCTTTTGCTAAGAAGTTTCTAGCTTCCAATTCATAAGACGTCGAGATGGGCCTGTTGGTAACACTGTCAAGAGCCTTCTACAGTTGGGACACACAAGGCCCTGCTCCCCAAGTTTGAATCACAGCCTACTTCGTATACCTGTATATTCATATCCTCAAGTTGTTTATTAGCAGCTAACATGCCCTTCCAGAAAGATTCTGAACATCTGGGGACCATGAATCTTTGCCTTCTTATGTGCCACTCACCACTGCACTGGGCTGATACACTCACAGGAAGACAGTAGCTGAAGTGCTAACGTGAATTGAGTTCCCAATGAATAATAAAAAATTCACATTTTGAATTAGGTTGCTAATTGGTATGAATAATCTCAAGTTTCCTCTTCACATGTTTACGTTGTGTCAGTGCATGTGAGTTTGGGGAAAGAACTTTGGTATTTTCCATGCATCTCTACAAGTTCTTGAGTTCACAAGGCAGTTAAATTGTGAATATTTGGACTAAATCCTTCCAAAAGAATTTGCCTGGCTCGTCCTCTTTTGGACAGTTCAGAAATTTCACAAATAGCCGTGGCCAGCAGGCAACAGAGGCACAGCCGGGAGGGTCCCTGAGTTATGCGTGAGAGAGCAGCGTTTTTTGGCATGTGAAGACAACTGATTTATGTTCCAGAGTGTAAGCTGTGGTTGCGTGGATGGTTTTCATCCAGATTCTGGAAAGAAATAAAAGTTCTCCTGGGCGGTCCATGAAGGCTAGTTTAACACAATGATTGGGTACTACCTATTTCTGACAGGCCCCAGAAGGGGAAGGCAGTGGGTTCTGTGCCCCAAGACAGAGAGGGTCATGTTCCACAGGGAACATACTAGAAGAGGGGAGCTGCTGGTCGTGTCGGTGCCAGCTTAGGGCAAGTTGGTGGAGCCCAGAGAGTTTGTGGGCATGACCAGAAAAGAGAGGAGAGGGTTCTCTAGAAAATAAGAATATATTCTTTGGAGGATGTAGGGTGGTGATTCAACACGATTACGTTGACCAGAAGGAGAGTGAGAGGAGGAGGGTGAAGGGGAGGGATGGGGCTTTACGTAAGGAATCCAGCACAGAGGAAACGGGGAGTCACTTTCTTGGCCCCAAGCGGTGCATTCCTCCCATCCTCACCCAAGGCCTCACCCCTCCCCAACTCTTGGAAGTCAGCAACTGCCTCCTGCCTCTCACCTGGCTGACAGGGAAGGAAGCAGCAGGATTCTTATTTACTGAGGAAGAAACAGGGAGGACCAGGGAAGGGACAGGCTTGGGGCTCAGCCCAAGTCCAGTGTGTATTCAACTTGGCCCAAAGGTGCTGGTCACAAGGATATCAGTTTGATTCCCAGCAGGAATCTCAGTAGAATATTAAAATTTCCTTCACACTCCGTGCAGCAGAACTTCACACTGCTCACACCCCCCACTTCCCCACCCACCCCCTCACGCCCTCAGCGGGGAGTGACCCTCCTTCCCAGAGGGCCTGCCTGCCAGCAGGTCCTTCAAGGTCTGTTTCCAGTTTTCCATCCACCAAGTCTGCTCTGACTCTGCTTTGCCCAGAACTTTCAGGGTTCTTATGGCCTTTAGCATTTAAATATTTTAAAATTGCCTAATGTGTGTGTCTCTTCTCTCCAACTAGACCATAAGCTCCTTAAGGATGAGGACCCTGTCTGAGCCAGCCTTTGTGTTTCCTTGCACTCTCCTGCAGGACAAATAATAATAATCACCTAGTATGATTTGCAGGGCTCGAGAAGATGCATTCAGCTGGAACTACGTGAAATTCTAAAAGTAGAACATTTTTTTTTTGCTGGTGCAAAACACCGAAGATGGCTTAAGATAATAGGTTATTTTGTTTTCTTATTCAAACAAGTGCCTTTTTCAAAGCATCAGATCTCTTAAATAATTTCCAAAATGCTTTCTATTACCATGTCTCCTCTAATCAAGTTTCCAGCAAATTAAAGTAATAAAGCTGAATGACTGGGGATTTTTTTTTTACCAGGCCTGGCAGTGAAGAAATCACCACTGATAGTACAGGCAGGCTCCTCTGACCTTTGACACTTTGAACCTCAGTATCTGCAACTTTAAAATGGGAATATTCCTACGTTGTTGAGTTATTGTAAAGTTTAGCAGTAATGTACATAAATGGCCTAACTCAGTGTCTGGTGCATATTAGCTGCTAAAAATGGTAGCTGGTGCTTCTACCACAAATAGTGATAATAATACTACAAATAATAATTGGAAATCTGAAGTCACTCCCATGAGAGAACTGAATTTGACCAGAAACTTATTGTTATGCAGGCTTCATAGGTTGAGAACAACTTATTCAGCAGCCTTCGTTCCTGGCTCTCTCCCTCAATCCTTTTATAAAATCCAAAAGGTAAATAGCAACTCTTTTTATTATAATTTGTTCAACAAATAACTGTGTGCCTTTGCTATGCAATGATTTGAGGGTTCACAAAGATGAGTAAGACATTTTGGTCATGACCTTAAAGAGGATAATTTAATTTGGCTGCACCACTGACTTCTTCCCTGTGACACCCTTTAGATTCCATGGACTCTTGCAAAATACTCCTTCTTCTCCATCTGCAGTTGCAGTCATAAATGAGGTGACCTCAACTGCATAGTTTGTAAGTACGTGGATTCCAACCCCTAATCACCTCACTCACACCCAAAAGTGAACCAAACTTCAGACCTTTGGGGCCTTTCTAGGATGGTCCTCACTGTGGCATGGTACACACACTAACTTGCCGGAAGACCAAGTCATATTTACACTGGAAGACGAAATATACCCTCCTCTTCAGGTAGTAGGACAGGCCTTTTGCCTTATAGAAAAGGGAGGGGTCTGTGTTCAGGAGTTTCACTGCCAGGCAACTCAACATCTTGAAGTTTGTCACTGAATTTTGGGAAGACTATGGTTTGCTTTGGACAACATGAAACCCATACCTTCTTCTAACATCTGAGCAAGGTGATGCCTCCAGGGACAAAGAAAGCTGTTTAGATGAAGGTATCTGCCTCAGTTTTCTTGACAATGCTGGGACACTGTAATTGTTTACTGAATAGTTCTTAATTTGACCAGGAAAGGTAAAAAAAAAAAAAAAAAATACATAGAGATCTCATACTTATACAAGACCCTGACAACTGGGAACCAAATCCATTTAAGGGTCTACATTAATTCCACGCATCTGATTATTGTTCAGTTCGTCACATTGCTTGCCATGCACAGACACAGTTCTTGATAGACAGAGTCGAAAAGAAAGAGAAAAATACAGTTCTCGAATTTTTACCCTTCCCCCATACTATCTTGACTGGGATGCCCAGTGCCTAGGAGGTGTCAAGATTCTGCCTAAGAGATGCCTTTTTAAAAAATTTATTGCTTCCTTCAGATCATGGGAAGAATTACAGCTTAATCACAAGAGCCTGTGTTGCTGTGGGGTAATAGGCAGCTTTTTGTACAGTCACAAATAATAGGCCACGTCTATTTGCCTGGTTGAGTGTGCTGGAAATGTGTGTTGTCTCACATACCCAGAGGAGATCTTAATTAAAGCTTAATTATGTACCATAAATATGTTTTATTTTGGAAACCAGGAGGTGGCATTTTTGATTTTGGGAAATGTAGTGCCTAATAAGTAGGCAGGAAAGGGAATGTAAACAGAGAGCCCTTTCATTTGTCCCTCCTCAGTGGCTTCTGAATGGGTTTTCGGTTCCAACGTGTGCTTTCCCAATGACCTGCCCCCGGTGCCACCTTCTCGGGGCCGTCTCGGCGTGTGCACGTTCGCATAGCCAAGGGTATGACCAGACACAGAAGGGCCTGTTCAGTTTCTGGTGGTAACGTTCCTCAGTGTGCCAGACACAGGAGAGAAGAAACCAAATGAGTCTCGAGAGATGACGGGATTTTATTGGTTGCTCGCTCCTTAGTGCTAGAAGAAGGCGGAGGGAAGTGGCAGCAGCTGTCTCGTCTTCCTGCTCCCCCGCACACCACACCTCCTGGTCTTGTTCATGGCATTGCCCTCTGGCCCCTCTCTCGTCCACCTGCCTTCTGGAAGCCTGAAGTCCCCCTCTCCCTGACTCCACTGTGCTGCATGCCTTGCTGAGGATGGCTTACCACATGAGGTAAATTTTACTGGGCCTTCGGGGGCCGGGCAGGCACAGCACAGGGGTCTCCGCCGGAGTAGGGCAGGAGACGGGGAAGTAGCACAGGGCTGCTGGAGACTCGGGCACGGGACCCGGGGAGGAGAGAGTGGGGCTCACGAAGGAGGGAAAGGAAACTGGAGGGAGATAGGGGGAAGGGTCCTGGGCCACCCGGCACTAGTGGCAGGAGGAGGCAGCAGTAACTGGTATTGGGCTGCCGGTCAGGGGAGAAAGCAAAGACGGAGCAGTAAGGGGAATATTCAACACAGAACAGGGGGTGCTCGCTGCTGTCACCTGCACAAAAGAAAAAGAGCAATCAGGAAGCAGCACTCATTGTGGGCAAGGACATAAAAAAAGTCTGTGAATGAGTCAAAACTCAAAAATTGTTCTTCGGGAGTGGCTTCTCCAGGTGTCACAGGGGCAACAGGCCTGGCTCCTGCCCAGAAGGCACCTGGCTTGGATCGCAAAGTCATTGAAGAGTTAGCCAGGAAAATGGCGTCACCATCACACCGTCTTCCAGCCAGTAGTCTCTGGCGTCCCTGACAGATGCAGGGAAGTTCTCCCCACAGTAGTTCCCGTGTGGCAGTTCTCAGTCCCTTCACATCTCCCACAGCCAGTCTAATTAGCTGCACTGGCAGCAACATATGGTGGCCTGCAGGGCCTCACTTAGGTAAGGCTCTCCCCGCCAATCCTCCAGCTGCCCCCGGTAGGAGGTTGTGGTCATGCCCTAATCTGGCCTTTAGGCTGCAGAGGGGAGGCTTGGGAAGAGAGAAGGAAGCAAAGAGATCCTGGTGGGATCATGGATGGGGGAAGGAGCGAGGGGTGGGGGGGAAAAGCAGGTGGACGAGGGAGGTGTCCAAGTGAAGTTAATCATTTGTTCACTAACCTCACACTCAACCTGCCAACCTTGTTGGAGGCAGAATATGGGCACCTGATGGAGTCATGATCCAGAGAGACCCCCCTCATGCATGACAAACCTCTCAGCTCTGCCACCAACCAGCTGGGTCACCTTGGATCAACCGCTTACCTTCCTGAAATCTGTTTCCTCATCTGCAAAGTGAGACAGGTGTTTTTTTTAGCCTCGATCCTCCACGGGTGGGCCTTAGACCGGCAGCATGGACATCACCTGGCAGCTTCTCAAAATGCAGAATCAAGTTCCCTGGTGGTCTAGTGGCTAGGATTCGGTGCTTTCAAAATGCAGAATCTCAGCCCACCCAAACCTACTGAATCACAGCTTGCAGGTTATCAAGGTCCCCAGGTGTTTCTCATGAACTTTAAAGTTTGAGAAGCAAGGCTCTGAGACAGTTGCTCAAAACTCTGTAATGAGAATCATCCGTAGTGCTTGTTAAAAACACGGTTTTGCAGGCCCCTTCACTGGAGGTTCTGATGCTCTGGTCAGGAATTGGAACCAGGTATTTGTATTTTAATTATGTACCTCCCAGGTGATTCTTATCATCAGAGAAGTTTGGGAAATGATGCAGCTAAAATCAGTTGCAACTCTAAAATGCCATTGTTGTAACCATCCAGTTGAAAACCATTACCTGTAATGGAGGGGTCATGGTCCTTAGTTACCTGAATCCTCTGTAGGATCTGACACTATTTTCCACTCCTTCCTTTCCAAGTGCCTCCCTTGGCTCCTGGAGTGGTTCCTACCTCTTGGATCATTTCTCTCTAGTTATCGTCTCCCATCTTCCCTTAGCTGTTCTTATTTCCCAAGGTTCCTTCGTCATCTCTCTTCTGATTTCATCCGCTCTCATAGTGGGGACGCATTTGTGGTTTCAGCCACCTCTTACAGACTGTAGGACCTTGAATTCCTACTGGCAGCCAGGAGTTCTCTGCTGAGCAGCAGACTTGGGTACTCAGGTGCTTCCTGGCATTTCCTTCTGGCCGTCCTTCCTGCCCCTCAAAGACAACATCCACAGAATGGGACCCACCCTCTTCTTGCTTTCTCCACTTTAGCAAAGGCAATCTCCATTCTCCTGGTTTTCTGGGCCAGAATTCCAAGTTCTCTTTGATTCCTCCTTTTTCCTTACCACTACACCCAACAGTCACCAAGATTTGCCAGGTTTACCTCCTTAAACATCCCTCAAGGCCGAGTCCTTTTCATGTCCCCTCTGCTTTTGCTGCAGGTCAAGCTCTTCCCATTTCTCTCTGGGTCCACCGCAACTACTGCTTGCCTAGTCTCTTGGCCTGTGTCTGTCTGCCTCAGTTACCTTTCCATGCTATAGTCAGCTTTAAAAATGCCAACCTGATTGCATCACTTCCCTATTTAGACCCCTCCATGACTGATGCTCCATCCGGTTCAGCATGACATTCAAGGCCTTGGGGACCTGGTCCTTGCCTACCTATAGAGTGTCAACTTTATACTCTACACTTCCTTGTTTGTAGCCTGACCCTAAGCCAGAGCTTCCCAAACTCAAATGTGCAGAGATCTTGTTAAATGCAGGTTCTGATTCAGTGAGTCTGGGCTGGGATATGAGGTTCTACATTTTTAACGAGCTCCCAGGGGATGCCTCTGCTCCTAGTCTGGGGACACTTTGAGGCACAAGGCCCTAGACTATTTGTAGTTCCTTGATGTCTGCCTGTCATCTCTCTCTCCCCGTCTTCCTTGCTCTCCCTCTCTTTCATGCCTTTGCACACTCCTGCCCTCCTGCTGGGCACATCTTTCTCGCCTTCTTTCCCTGGCAAAATCCCCTGTCCTTCAGGATTTTCACCCCACTTGCCCCTCCCTACAAGCCCTTAGAACTTCCTTTGGTCAGGGTGTATTGGTGTCCTGCTCTCCCATCAGACTCTGAGCCCCTGGAAGACAGGTCCTTTGTATTTTACTTCTGTATCCCCAGCACCCATGCAGTGCCTGGCAGGTAAGTATGCAGTCAAGAGATGCTGAAGTGCTGAACGAATGAGTGATGGATGAGAAAACCAATGCACCCTGGTATCTTACACCCTGGGACAATGGGGGCACTTGAATGTATTTGCTAACATTCCCATAGGTACTGGATAAGTGGATGACTTCACTGACAATCAAATGGTTAAATTTTTAATAATCAAGTTATAACGTCTCTTACATCTCAAACTAAATTTTCTTTGTTTGAGCAGTTCTCTTATAATGATGCTAACCCGGGAGCAGCAGGTGGTGGTGGTAGCAGGCTTCATAAGCAGAGGGAAGATTGGGGATTGACCTTTACCTAAGGCCTAGTCTACACCCCGGATTTTAGTACTCCTGTCTACCTGGTTAGGTAGGCAATAACTCCATTTTACTGATGAGGAAACTGAGTTTTGAGAAGTTGCCAGTTCACATTTTAGGGCTATAAAGTGGTAGACCAGGATTCTGAGCCAGGACTTGAAATTCTGGGCTCTGTGACACCCTGAGCCTCTCGGGCTTAGAAGCATTACCATAAACGGGTTTAGAATTATGATTCTCTTTATAAAAATGGGAGCATTTGCTTATGTTGGTTGTTTTCTAACTTGGGCAGATAGCTTGGAAAATTGTTGGACACCAATGGACTTGCCTGGAAACCCATTAATCTTGGCTTTTCAGAGAGAATTTTCAACAGAATTTATTTGCAAGGTAAGTTATGAAGATTTGGGATTTGCCCTCAAATTTCTCTTCTAGGCTGCTCTTCAAATAAATATTTCCCAATCCAAAAAGACCACAGTTGTTTTAGATGTGCATCTTTTAAAATTTGAATTCATTACTTTTTCTTAGTTTTAAAGAACATAGCTAGCTTCACAGTTAGCCACTATTAGGCTGAATAGGTTTTGCTACTCCTACAAATCTGAATGTGGTAATGACTAACATTGAACTCAATAATAAGTGAGGATAATTTCAGAACGTTTGGCTTTGTTTTAAAGGGCAAGATTTTGGAAGCAGGCTCACAGGACTTTATCCAGATCCGTTTTCCTGGCGCATAACTAAGGGACTATGCCCAAGCTCTAGGTGAGAGGAAAGGGCAAGAGAGGCACACCCACTTCCCATGGGCCTGGCACTGGGGAGGAGAGCGCTTTAGGACTCCAGGAGCCAGAACCCCACAGCACAACGGCCTTTGGATGCCTCTACTGTCCTGGAAAGGAGACGTGGCTCCTTTTCAACTCAGGCTGGGGCTGGGAGAGGTTTTGGGAGCAGGCAGGAGTCCAGGAGTCAGAGGCCACCGTAGCTCCCTACACTTTCCCTGTCCCTCTGCACTCGTCGGGCCTGCCGACTGCTCTGCTCCCCACTGATCCATACAGAATTCTGAAAGACGAGGATGTAACTCCGCTAGGCTTATGTCTCACCGTGCATCAGTGTTCACCTTGATCACGAAATAAGATTTCTGAATCAATTGCCCTTCTGACCCAGCTGGGTCTTGACTCACTGCCTGAATTTTCCATGTCTTTTTGGAGATAAAGCAAATCTCTGGCTTGGTGAATGATTTCTGATTATTCATCTTTTTCCATTTTGTGTCTGGCTTTGGAAATTCAGAGTGCAGCAAAAGTGTCTGTACCTGCATTTATGTTAGGATTTTTAAAAGACAACTCTGATTTTTGGTAAAAGAAAAAAAAGATTGGGGGGAGGTGACAACATTAAGACAAAGAAAACAAAGTTTTCTAGTCCATTCTCCCTACTAAATATAGCTCTCATGTGCCAGATATCATCAGGCCATAAGGTACCCAGTGCTTATGTTGTAATGGCCAAGCACATGTTGTGTCCTTGAATCTTCACAGCAATGCCAGCAGGTAGAGCCTGTTTTGACCCTTCATTTTACAGATGAGGAAACTGAGGCACAGAAAAGTTACTTGCCCAAAGGTACACAGCAAATAAGAAATGGGGCCCTGATGCTAATCCAAGCATTTTGACTCTAAAGCATGCACCCCTGAACTGCGCACCCCACCGCGTGGAGAGACACAACAAGGAAAGTCACAAGCCAACTCATTTAGAAGCAGCTCCCATGGAACATCTGAACTTAATTTAAAATGTGTGAATTCCTTCTAATAGAGTGTGAAGAACAATGAAACTCTGACGCCTTCTCAGTTATAAATCTATTTGTAGAAGGCATCTATCGTTCCTATATTCTAAATAGCTGTTTTAGGGGTTCTAGATGGCAGTTGACATATAAGGAAAAATTCTTTTATGACATTGATTACCGTTACACTGATGTGCACGTGTGCGTGTGAATCAGTCAAGCCGCCTTCCCAGCTGTATTACTTTATTCAGGAAAAGTCTGGCATAACACAGTATGGAAGGCTGGCCCAATAGGCAGACGTTGCAAAGGGATTTTATTGTGTTTGATGCATCAATTTTGCCTAGAATCTCAGGTCTGACATGGGAAGGAGTTTTGGTGACTCACTGCCAACTTTGGATCACCCCAAAAAAGCTTTAGGAAAATATTTCTCTACAGAAGTGAAAAGTAAGAAACTATGAATTTACCTGGTGAATTGGATCAACATTTCCAGATAACTGAAGTCCCAAATCCTCTTTTTCTAGAATATTTATCTGAATTTTCTGAATTGTCACCACCCCTCAACTCAACTTTTCCTGAAGAGACTCAGCTTGAATTCTCACCATGTCTCTGAGCTCTCATTTTGCTATGCTAATTAAGGAACTCTGAGGGCATGTCTACACCACATGTAAAACGAATGGATCTTAACAACCATGGCTTTGCATTTAGCCAACTTCATGATCAACCCAGTTTGCTACACAACTGATTCGGCTTCTAAGCAACTGACATCAATCACCAGAACACCTACACTCGCTGGACAGCCAGGTCACCCTCCAGCTCAGGGCTGCACAGCTCTTGGTCATGGTCTAGGGCCATAATATGACAATAAGCTGGTTGGTTTTAAGGGTCTTTGCTACAAATAACATCCCTCATTGGATGAAATAGATATCTTGCTGCCAACTTCACTCTCTTGCCTAAACTTTGGTGTTTTCTAGTCTAGTAGTCTTCAAATTTGATGTTTTATAGAATATAAAGTGAATTAATTCTCCCTTTGTCAGTGTTGTAAGCTCCATACGGAGTTTTCTCAGTTGGAAAAACATCTGTATTAATCAGACAAACTATAATCATTGAGTGGGCCTAAACTGTTCATTTTAATGATTTTTCTCCACAGATGCCAAAGCACACTGTGCAAACAGCTACCTGGTTTTAGCGAGAAGGCTAAAAATTATATCGAGTGAATGGAGTTGCATTATTGAAACTTAAATTGATTTTTTTCTATTAAAAACATCCTCAATTCCATAAATTACAACATGTATTTTGAAATATTTGGGGGATATATTCTTCGTTGTGGGTCCTTCTAGTTGTGGCATGTGGGACGCTACCTCAGCGTGGTTTGATGAGCAGTGCCACGTTCGCGCCCAGGATTCGAACCAACGAAACACTGGTCTGCCTGCAGCGGAGCGCGTGAACTTAACCACTCGGCCACGGGGCCAGCCCCTCCCTATTTCATTCTTAAACAGCTCAATTAAAAACCTGATTCCTACTAAAAGTCTTCAAAATGAGAGATTTTTAACTACGATGATACTTTTCCCCTGATTAAATAAGGAAAAAGAGTTGGGGCTTTGCGTGAAAAAACATCCTTTCAGAAGTCAATTTGTTTTTTACTTCATTAACGCAATAAAATGTGGGTGGTTAATCTGAACAGGAGCCACTGTTTTCTAAAAATGCATTAAGACTTCACTGGACGGGTGGTTGCCTGACAGGAGCTGTTTAGGATTAGAAAGTAGTTGTGATTTGGATTTAAATGAATTGCACACTATTTACGAATTCTTGGGCAGTTAATCTGGATCATTTCCGTTCTACTGCAGGCAGAAGGCAGACCTTACTGCCTAGTTACCCCAAAGTTGACGGCAGTTCCCAGAGGAGTCAAGTTCGTCCTACAGATGTTGGCTTTGATGGGGATGAGCCCGAGGGACTCTAAACTTTCAGCTGAATTTATCCCCTTTCTGGATACTATTAAATCACTCCTGCCTCAAGCAGAGGATGGGCCTTTGCTTCAAAGGCAGCTAAAGAGTGAATTATTTACCAAATTGCACAAAAGGGAGGATTTATCAAGCCCCCTTTCTCCCAAAGAGGACAACCCGAGGACTGGAGGACTTTATTACTCTCTTTCTCGGCTATAAATTCTGTCATTCAGATGCTTTTGAAAGCTTCTCTTCATGCTCTCTCTTGAGTCATAAAACTTGATACCTGGGGCCAAACGCCTTTATCGCCCCCAGAAGGGTGAGGAAGATAAAAAGGCAGCAATTCTGGGCGAGTGCCACACAAAGCCAATGATTGGGCAGAAAATGTGGGCAGTGGAGACAGTTACTCTGCATAATTCACGCCTCCTTGACCTGATATTCTACTCTGAAATGAATTTTACCTTTTGCGTAAGATCCTCAGACCCTCCAAAACCTGAATGAGCCACTTGCAAAACGCTAGGCGTAACCAATGCCACCGATTTGATTGTTGTCATTACCTTCAATCCTGGGATTTGGGGTTTTGTAGATTTCAATAATCCAGCTGCTCACCTGGAGATGGTTTGCTGGGGACCACTTTCTCTGGTTTCCTTGCAGTCATGGTACTTTTATGTTTCTGCTTGACTGATGTTTGGTCAATCGCTGGCAGTCTGGAATCACACTTAACCACAGAATTCTTGGTAGATAATCTCGGTTCAGCTATGGGATCCTCCTCACCAGAACTCTACCGAAAATGAAAGGTGTCTGAGTATCAGTGGCCAAGTAGGTCATGTCTGCTGGGCAGAGGAAAAAGAGACGAGCCCAGTGCTGGGACAACACTGGAGCATCCTGCCGTGTATGCCCAGTACGCACTTTCATCAGTGAGATTTTGATGGTCTGGGTGTATCAATTTGGAAACAGCAAAGTTAATGAGTCTATTTTGTAGAACATTATAAAAAGAATGCACATCTATGAGTCCATCTTGTAGAACACTATGAAAAGGATGCATTTCTGACCCTTAAGTAATTTGATGACCAATAAACAGCTCATGTTAAAAGCTACGTGTGAAAGCAGGAGAAACAATCAGTGCTTTGAAACTTCTTGCTATTTGTTAATTGAACTACTTTGGGATGGGTGAGGAAAAATGTTTCTTATGTTAATCACATACTTGACAATGAAAAGGAAATTTAGAGAGTGTGTTGGGATGGAATAAATCAGACCTCAGTTTAATATTCTGAATTATTGGATGCAATGTAAGAGACTAGTTTTTTTTTAAAGCCCTCTACTTGTCAGGCTTCTGTGAAGAAGTCAGTATAAATCTATGCACAGACAAATCATGATTTCTGCAATGTCAGAATATCTCAACACAGACTTGCCCACACAATAAAAATTATCCAGGCATTCAATAGTTTTTACACTTTGCCACACTTACACTCACCGAAGAAATGATGAAAACAATATAAACGATCATGAGAAAACTGGTCTTGAAGGGTGATCTAAATCCTGGTTTACGCTTTGAGGCCTGGTGTTAGTACGATTTGCTAGGCAATACACTCTGCAACAAGACACTCCCCTTGCCTGAGGGGGTGGGCGTCACTGAATTCTCCTACATTGCGCATTAAGCCAGGATTGGAAAGTCCTCTGAAAATGCAGTCTTTTGCAGACACAGAATGCTAAGTCAGTGTCCCCCACAGCTCCCCAACTGTGGCAATTTGCATTGATCTTGCTCCTTGTTCTCGCTGACAGTTGTGGCATTTTCATTTCAAGGCTCCTGACTCAGGAAAATACTCTGAACAGCTTTGAATTATTGGGTGCAGCATAAGACAGACTAAACTCTGAAAAAGCCCCCGACTTGTCAGTCTCCTATACAGAAGTCTATGCAGATCTACAGGTGGACAGGCCATTCTTCTCCAAGATTACAGATCTTATTTTGAAATTTAGAGTCTGGATACAGCCTTCAAGCAAATAATTATTGTTTCTATTCATTTTCAGAAAACAGACCACCCTGAGATAGACAGGAAAACAGAAGGACAGAATGAACTGGCGGTTCTCCTTTTTTCCCTTTCGATTCTGGAATTTAATAGAAATCCTTGAAAATTCTTCTGAAATGTCAAGGATGAAACATTAGGCCATTTGTGAACATGAGATAGGCTCTCCATTCTCAGAGAAGGAAATGTGGGCAAATTTTAATTATGATGCCTACCATTGTCATAGGCAAGAAGAGCATCCGTGAGCAGGGGATAAAATTTCTTCCACAAACTGCCCAACACAAATAACTCATATTAGTGGGTGGAGGAGCCTGTTCACACAGAGATCTAGTCTTCAGCCAACAGAAAGGCAGGAAAGATGCTCTGGGCTAAGACTACCAGTATCCACGGTCACAGCATTAGGAGCAGGTGTCCACTACTATTGTTGGATGCACCTCCATCACCCCCAGCCAGGGCTAGAATTCTTTGCTTGTCCCAGGCAGTGGTGAGTTGGGAACAGTTGGTGAAGAGACTCTTTATTGGGTGGGTGTTAAGCCATGTTTATCCTTCCTTCATCCATTCATTAAACCTCAAGCCTTTATTAGCACCAAAGAGGTGAAAGAAAGCTTGGCCAATTAAACCCTGCCTATTATGTATGGAATTGTGCACCTGTGTTCCAAGTACATCCTTCTCTGTTTCCTGGTTCCATCAACCTTACTTCCAGTTGGTAATCATTCTTAAGAGTCCAGAAATTGCAGCTGGAAGTGGGTGTTTTGTCAGTTGGAAACTAAAGCCACAATGGCAAGAACTATAATAATTATGAATGTGCCACTGGATCTTTTCCTGCTTGCTTCATTGACTAATCTTAAGCAAATCACTTCAACTTTTTGTGTCTTTATTCATATCGTCTCATGAACTCAGCCATTCTCATCTATCCTCTCTCATGAAGACTCATATTATCCAGGGAGGATGAACTTTGGGTGGGAGAAGTTCTAACTCTTTCTGGCACCAAAATGTAGTATTTAAGACTCTGGAGCCCAGCTTCCTGGGGGTGACCTGGCTCTTTCATGTACTTATTGTGTGACGTAGGGTTAGTTTTTGTTAGTCCATCTCTCTGCATCTCAGATTTTCTCATCTATAAACTATAGTGTCTACCTTTTGATGGTTCTATGAGGATTAAAAGAGTTAAAATATGTTTATAGCACTTAGAACAGTGCCAGGCGCACAGCAAGTACCATGTTAAGTGGTGGCTTTTGCAACTAGCCATTAATTCATGTTTAGCTATTTAAAAACTTAACTAGCTAACTAATGAACATTTACTACCCACTGTTGAAACCAAAACCAAAAGTCCCAATTGAAACTTCTTGGCTTCTTCCAAAGGCTGTATAATTTATGATAGTCTTATAAAAAGCCAGTTGAAATGTATCTAGTCTCAAGAAAATATGGTAACATTTTTTTTCAGACAGTGAAGCTCTAATTTGCAAATATTTAACAACATTTAGAAATTCTCAAACAATAATAATTAAATTATTGTGATTTAAAGTTGATTTAAGAACTATGTCTTTTCCTCTTGTAGTTTTGAACAGTAATTACAATTTTCATTTCTTTCCCCATATGTTCTTAAGTTGAAATGTCACGTGGAGGTGGAGGCAACAGAACATTGCTATTCCTTTGGGCAAAGAAAACCAGCTCTATCTTTCAAAATCAAAGCCTAAAACATAAAAAAAAAACCCCCACATAAACTAAGAAAACCCAAACTACATGATACATGATTAGACTTGAAGTTCTCTATTGGTAATTTGATGAGCAAGTCCTAATAAAGCCATGTTAACTATAAGGTTATCAAAATTAATATTTCCTGGAGTAGTATTATTTTCGTACTTAACCTTTTCCAAAGATCCCCACCTTGCTCTGCTGGCATCACCCGTAATAGATATATTACTTGCCCAGGTCTAGGCTCTCTCCAAAGTTCAGAGAAAGACTCACACTGGGGGAAGCAGGGACTTAGATTATGGGTGTAAGAGGCGCTGGGCACTTAGTGACATTACAATGGTTTTAGTTAGGTCTCCTGGAAGATGGAGACCCCAGGGTTGCGAAGTGGGACACATTTCCTCAGGGATGTGAGAATGACTGGATTTTTCAACTGGGACCTAACAAGGTTGAGTCTGAAGCGGCAAGTTGACAATCAACAGAGATGATCAGAAGAGCAAGGAGACTAATGTAGTCAGGGACAGAAAAGATGAGGTCATTTTTCAACTCTTGTCATGTGGCTCATTTCCAAGACCCAGGAAATGGTTCTCCACTGGTATGTCACCTCCCTCCCTCCCCCAGGGTGTGCTACTGAATTCTGATTGATGTGTACAAAACCCATTTTTGCCACGTCTCATGTGATGGAAGGCTGAGCTGAGCGGATCTGATGACATAGTGTAGATCAGGGCACAACTTACTGTGAATAAGAGAGAAGAGGCAAAGAGTAGTGTCAGGCTGGTGCCGGAGAAAACTGTGTTTATTACATTGGAAATAAATGTATTCTCATGAGATTATGAAAGATGATCAAGGCAGTGAATCTTAACACTCAAATAGTAACAACATGGGAAGGGTGACCAAGGGACTGTGGGTGCAAATGAGTGTCTTCAGAGTGCTGTCCCCAAAGTCCACACTCAAATTTTGCCTCAAACACAAAAACTGCCTTAGGGAATTGAGGGCAGCTTGTATAAATAGCATGCTGGATAGGATGGATGCCTTCACGTATTCACGAAATACAAAGGTAGTATGTTCTACAGAGTGTGCTGCTGTATCACAAAGCAGGCTAGACTTTCTCTCGTCTAGAGAAAGCTCTAAGAGCAGCAAAAACCGTCACATGTTCAGGACAATTTTGAGCTCACCAGAATTATGAACTTGAACAACAATAAAGATCAGGGGTCGGTAACTGTTTTTGGATTTTTTTGAACAGGTACCACCTACCTGAATCAAACTGCTGCTTAACCCACTTGTCTCTCCCACCTGACACACAGCTGGCTGCCAGGTGGGGCTAGGCGAGAGCAGGATCCACAGGAGAAGCCCATGCTCTCCATTTTGCCACAAGATGCTTTTCGGAGTCAGCGGGGCTACCACGTGCATAAATATCATGGGCATCTGTCTCTGCCATTGACTTCTGTAGAGAACTCTCTCCTGCCTGTTGCCTTCTCTCCCATTCTCACGCTAGCAAGGAGCAACAGTGGCTTCAGTAATTAAAGTGTTCATAACATTTGATGACCACTGATTGGGTCTACTCTCTGAAGGAGAGACATGTGGGACTTTAGAACTGGCTTCATGCTTACTATCCACCCCACCATGGAATGGCCTTCGGGTGAAACTTAGGGCTGCGAGTTACCGAAATGGCGAACGTGACATGTTTTCTGACACTTGCTAGGTATTTCTTACAATGCAAATTAATCCCTGTGTACTGCAAAAATCACTGTCATTTTACATGGGTGGTGACCACACATTTTCATGCTTTGGGGGACAAGTGTGTATAGTGTTCTCTGGGATGGAGTTCTGTGTGGTGGGTAGTGTGTAAGGAAGTGGTATGTGGCCAGACAATTGTTGGATTTAAAAAATTTGACCACTAAAGCATAGTGTTTCATAGCACATCATGACTGCCCCCAATTGGGTATTTTCAGGTATGGTTTTGCTACAGTGTACTTCTTCATCCTTCATTTGAATTCATTTTAGCTGAGAGGAGCATCTGAGGAACACGAAAGACTTGGCCATCCAATGGAGATCATCCATGAAAATAGCTCCTACTCAAAATAACAGGTCATAAAACACGGGAATTAATTGAGAAGTATCATATGCACCTACTGTGCCTTCAACACCTTGTTAGACACTGTGAAGGAATATAAAAACAAGAAGCTACAATGGGAGAGACAAGATTTATACCATACTAGCAAAATGCAATCTAAGTGTTAATTAGGGGCTGGCCCCATGGCCGAGTGGTTAAGTTCGCACGCTCTGCTGCAGGCGGCCCAGTGTTTCGTTGGTTCAAATCCTGGGCGCAGACATGGCACTGCTCATGAAACCACGCTGAGGCGGCGTCCCACATGCCACAACTAGAAGGACCCACAACGAAGAATATACAACTATGTACTGGAGGGCTTTAGGGAGAAAAAGGAAAAAAATTAAAAATCTAAAAAAATAAATAAATAAATAAATAAAGGAAAAAGGTGAGAAGTCAAGGGAGGCTTCATGAAGGAGGAGGTGTTTTCTGGGACCTGGGGGATGAGTAGGAACTGGCTTAGGCTGGAGGCAGCTGTGAGCCAAGGTCCGGATGGATTAACAAGTGTGGCATGATTCTCAGACAGTGAGGCAAGGGGCCAGAGCAGAGGATGCGGGGAGAAGAGGAGGGAAATAAAGCTGGATGGCAGAGTGGGGTCAGATTGTGGGGGACTTTGAGATTCAAGCAAAGGATTGAGAGTCAATGTGATAGAGAATGGGGTCCAACTGAACCTTTCTGAGTAGAAAAATGATTAAAGTGGTATTTAAGATTATCTTGTATGTTTCTTTCAGAGGGAGCAAACAAAGCATCCTGTAAATTTGCAGGGAAATAATCTCTTTGTAGTTTCAATGGTTTATTTTATTTTTATTTTTTTAAAGATTTTATTTTTTTCGTTTTTCTCCCCAAAGCCCCCCGGTACATAGTTGTATATTCTTAGTTGTGGGTCCTTCTAGTTGTGGCATGTGGGACGCCGCCTCAGCGTGGTTTCATGAGCAATGCCATGTCCCCGCCCAGGATTCGAACTGACGAAACACCGGGCCGCCTGCAGCGGAGCATGCAAACTTAACCACTTGGCCACAGGGCCAGCCCTCAATGGTTTATTTTGGTAAAATGAAATTCTTTTCTTTATTACAAAAGAAATCTATGTTCATAAAGTAAAAATAAAGTCAAGCATAAAGAAAGAAAATTTCAAACATTCAAAACCGCATTAACCTTGAAATAAAAACTGCAAATAGCTCGGTCTGTGTTCTTTCAGACTCCTTTTTAATGACCGGGATGGAGACTACTAGCTTTCCACTGAAATCCCTTCTCAAGTGATGGGAGTCAAAGCTGGGACGTGGCCACCCACCTTGAGCTGAATGTCTCAGCCTCCTGTAACGAGGTGTGGCCTCCGGAGGAAAGTCTCCCCTGTGGGGTGTGAGCGGAAGTGAGTGGGACACTTGCTTCAGAAAGAATCTCTGACCCTGACTCAGCTGGGCGGGCACGTGTTAAAGACAACAGAACCATCAGCGGTCCGAGCCCCTGAAAGTCTGAGTGGAGGGGAGCTGCCTGCTGATCTGGTCCAGCCAACCTGGTCCATCACAGGTGCAAGAAATAAACTTCTAGCTTGTTTGACTCATCACACTTTTGGTCCCTTTGTTATGGCAGCTAACATTACTCTAACATATATGTTTATGTGTATGTATAAATATTATTTTTTTTTTGCAAAACTAGAATTGTACCTACATGCTGTTTCACTTAACAATACATTGCATCAATAGATACCTTTCCGTAATTCTTTCAATCTTATTTTGAAAAATTTCGCCTCTACAGAGAAGTTGAAAGAATAGTACAGATAACACTCATTACCCTTTACCTTGTCAATTTGCTTTCTCTCTCTATATATATATTCTTTTTCTGAACAATTTCAAAGTGATTAGACTTCGTGATACTTCACCTAAATACTTCAATATGCATCTCCTATCAAAATAGACCTTCTCCTACAAAGCCACAATACCATTGACTCACCTAAGAAAATTTAATAGTTCCATAACATTACTTAATATATATATTATACTATACTATATATAGTAGTATATACTATAGTATACATAGTAATATACTATATACATATATATGTGTATATATATATATATACACAGCAGAGCATATTCCCAACAAATTGTCCCCAAAACATCATTTTAGCTGTTTGTATGATCTATGATCCAATCAAGGTCTGTGCACTGGATGCAGTTATAATGTCTCTTCAGTCTTTAGTTCTCTGTCTTTTTTGCTTTTTCATGACTTTTACTGTTTTGAAGAGTCCCAGCCTCACAGAAGGTCTTATGTTCTGAATTTGCTTGTTTCCTCATAATCAAATTCCGGTTAATCATTTTGGCAGGAATATTCCATAGATGGTGTGGTGTCTTTTACAACATCATGCCAGCGCCTAACAATGCTGTTTGCTCTTAGGGTGAGGTGGTGACTGCTAGATCTCTCCAGCGTAAGGGTACGTTCTCCCCCTTTGTAATTAGAAGGTCATCTACAGGGCAATTCTTTGACACTGAGTAAGCCATTCATAAACAACAATTTACTCAGTGATTTCAGTTATCTTTTGGTGTGCTTTGCCCAAATTGATAATTACACTGGGGTAGCAAAATGATGATTTTTGAAATTCTAGCGTTTCTTCTACAATTATTAGCTGACATTCTTCTCTAAAAAATGTTCCTTTCCCCCCAGTCTTTCTTACTTATTTATTTAGCATTGTGGTGTCAGGGGTATATTTTATTCAGTTATCTCACCACATCTTTATATGCTCAAATTGCACCAAAAATAGTGTGTAGGAGTCCATTCAAGTTGGCTCTTTGAGTATTTGAGCACTTCTTTGCTCTCTGATTCAATAAGATCTCATGGCTTCACCTTGCACTTTACCTGCCTCAGACCTGGAATCAGCTATTTCTCCGAAGTTCTGTTCCTTTTAGTTGACAATGTTATTTAGAATCAATATCTGCATGCTAGGTGTGTTCATTGCTACTGGAGTGACATTGTTCATAAGTCTTCTCAATGGAATTAATTAGAAACATGTAATTAAAAAATCATGAGTTCACAGCAATATTTTTAATTAAAATTTAACACTGTGTGAGGTTTTTCCTTCCTTTCTTTTATTTTATATTTCTATCTTTTTTCTCATATTTAAAATATTCCTTAATTATATTAATATATTTATTCATTTGTCTTACTCTGCAATAAACATGAAATAATTTTGGAATTACAATACAAATATTACTCTACGAAAAAACCCGCTCAGTAAGGTTTATTCTTTCTCAGCAGTTCTCTTTCATTTTAGAATATATTCTTCATTGTATGCATCTATCATAATTCTTTTTGTTGGTCATGTACATTGCTTCCAACTTTTTCCTGTGATAAATAGTGTTATGATGAATATTCTTATATATTTACGCACATCTTTAATTATCTCTTTAAGTTCCCCAAAGTGGGAATTTATATTAGTAGTTAAAAACATCACAAAGATTTAAAATTTTTTGTTCCCAGATTGTCCTCTAGGAATATTGTACCAATTCACGTTTTCAAATGCATGTGAGAATGCCAGTTTCTACATAACTTTTCCAACTATTATCTTTTTTAAAAAGTCTTTGTCATTTTGGGAGAAGATTATAATTTTAATTTGTAACTTGTAGTAACTTTAATTATTACACAGTTTATTTATCTCATCTATTTGGAATGTATATTCCACCTATTTCTAAAAGGATCTGAGATGACTTAAAAGTTGAACTCAAAACAGTTTAAACAAATGGAACAAGAAAAGGCAAAACCAATTTATGGTGAAAACACTTGGAACAGTGGTTGCCTCTGAGAGGGACAGAAATTGACTAGGAAGGGGCATGAGGAAATTCATGGGGTGATGGAAACTTGATGGGGGTTTGAGTTACAAGGTTATGTGCATTTGTCAAAACTCATTAAATATTACTCAAAATTTTTACAATTCACTGCAGATAACTTTTACCTCTAAAACAAAAACTGGAAAGAAATATGAACAATCAAAAGCACCAAAACCATAAACAAATATTCAACTCTAGGTGATGATGTACATGCTGAAGTTTTTAAGGGGGCAGCGTATTAATGTCTGCAACTTACTTTGAAATCCATCAAAACACAAAATGGATCAATGGATGGATAGATGGATAGATAAGTGATAAAGCAAACATAGAAAATGCCAACAACAGTAGAATCTCAGTAGTGGGTATATGGATATTCATTGTACAATTCTGTCAACTTTTCTATATGTTCTGAAGCTCTCAGAGTAAAATATGGGGGGGAGGTGAAGCAGAAATATAGATATATAGATGTTGTAGAGCTGCTGGGATAAACTAGGCACTTTGTGGGAATGCTACTATTAATGAAATAAATGTCATTAGATTAAAAAATTGTTCCCTTCATGATATCATGTGGTAACATTGAGAGATCAATGATCAATACAGGAAAGTCAATGTAAGATCAATGTTAAAAGATACGTCTTATCTTACACTTGGTGCTCTATGATGAGCATAGAGCGATACTAACAGGGAACCTCCATGGAAAAGGTAATGTAACTACATATGTTGGGATATGAGAATGATGAGCAGAACAAAGACTTTGCCCCTCCAGAGCCTACAATCTAGGTGGGGAGGTAGATCATTTAATCAAATAATTATTAAATAAATGTAAAATTGTAAGTCATACATTTTTTAAAAAGGAAATTATGGCAGCCATAAGAAGCTAGGATAGAGGGGTCTGGATACAGTTGGGGGAAGAGGGTAATCAGGGAAAACCTCTCTGAGGAAGTGGGCTGAGATCTAAGACATGGTGGGAAGGTGGGGTGAGTGTTGCAAGAAGAGGGAACAGCATGTGCAAAGACTCTTAGCAGGAGGTGGCCTGGCATGTAAGAGGACCCAAAGCCAGTGTAGATGAAGCATAGAGCAGCTCCTGCAGGGCTTTGCTGGCTACATGATGGATTTGGGTCCCCATTCTAAAAGTCACAGAAAGGCACAGAAGGGGTTTAAGAAAGCAAGTAAAGTGATCCATCTGAGTTCCACTTAATATCACTCCACTTGTGGTGTGGAAAGTGGGATTTGGGGCAGGAGCGGAAGTGTGAAGACTTGTTCGGAGGCCTCTGCAGTAACTTAACTGGGTTAGCAGAGAAGAACACACAGATGGATCAGACAGATAGTGGAGAAGTAAAATCAATAGGACTTGGTAATGAATTGATTATGAGGGTAAGGAGGAGAGAAATACCACACAAAGGAAGAAAGAAGGGCCAGGTTGGGAACTTTAGCATTAAGCCTGTTGGGTTTGAGGTGTCTCTGAGACATTCCAGTAGAGATATTGAGTAAACAGTTGGATATTCAGACCTGGAGATCAAAAGTGGGATTTGGGTTGGAAAGGTAGATTTGTCGTTGGCAAATAATATCTTGACTTTGGCAGTTAAAATCTTGAGGACATAACCTAAGGAGAATGTACAGAGGAGACCTTTTTGGGGGTGGGGCATGAACTTGGATGGGAAAAAAATTACATCGTTATTTCTACTAACATCTAACTGAAATTTAAGCATATCTTTCATTTACAAATGCAGGCAACAAACCACAGAAGTATTAGCAGGACCTGTGATTTTGTCACCAGTAGAAATCACAGATATTTTCACATTTCATTAAATTAGTTGCGGATGTCTCAAAATACCCTTTACGCCTATCACTTGTTATTTAATGTGTTAATAAAGAAGCATGTATATTACCTAATGAGATTTCTAAAAATGTTTTGACGACTAAATCAATAAAAGTGTTTCCTTTGAAATCCTATGTATCTTATTTTATGCATTTGAAAATATTATTCTGAGAAGAGGATCTAGAGAGTTCACCATATTGCCAAAGAGGTCTGTGATACAAAAATAGGACAAAACCCCCAAGTGTAGAGTGAGAAGAGAGCCAAGCCTCGAGGAATTCCAGGACTCAGAGCCTGAGTGGAGGAGGATGAGAAGCAGAGAATGAGGAGCTGCCTCAGACACAAGGGAGGAAATCAGGAGAAGAATGTGGCTTTGCAGAGGCTCAGGGATGCAGTGTTTTGAGGATGGAGTAGCTGGGCGAGTCAGAGCTGCTGAGAGGTCAAGCGCGGTGAGGACTGGAAGAGACCTGCCGCATTCAGAGATTTGGAAGTCATCTGACGAAGAGCCGTTTCTGCGGAATGACGAGTGTGGAAGCCAGATTGGAGTGGGTTGAGGAGTGAGTAGGAGGTGGGGAAATGGAGTCAGTCAGTGTAAATAATTCTTCTGAGAACTTTGGCTGTGAAGGAGAAGAAACAAGAGGAAGGGATGTGGGATCAAGGGCTGTTCTGGGTTTTTTTTGGTAGGAGACCTCAGATCATGATTAAATGCTGAGGGGAGTGCTCTGAGAGTCAGAGATGCAAGCAGGGGAAGGATGACGGACGGAGGAATGGTCCTGAGGAGAGCAAGAGGGGGCTCCTAAGGACAGGTGGAGAGTGGGAATGAGGGGAGGGTGGTGCGGAAGGAAGCAAGTGGGTGGGCTGGGCAGCAGTGAGCTGAGGAAGCTTCCACCGGAGGACCACTACGGTGTAGGGCAGAAGAGAGGAGGGATTGAAGATTGGGGAAAGGGAAGAAGATTTGAAGTGGAAGAGAGAGTTGACCAGAGCAACTGGGCAGTATTAAGGAGTTCCAGGAGGTTGGTGGCTGTGACCTTTCAATGGAACCATTTTTCAAAGTTGGGTGATTTTTCTCCATAAGCAGCCAGTGGCCTGGGTTGTGGGTCCAGAGACCACAGATGGGTGAGATTTTGCCAGAGAGATGTGAAAAAAAGACTAAGGGTAAGGGAGTTATTAAGAGGATCAAGCACAGAACCTAGGCTGCTTAGGAAGGGAAAGTCAGTACAGAGGGGCAATGAGAGGGCAAAGGGAGAGGAACAAAGGGCCAGAGGTTCCTAAGAGGAGGAAAACATGTCGTCGTAGAGGTGGTTGAGCAGGAGAGCTGGGAGGCTGGTAAGGATTGGGCAGTTTTGGAGTTGGAGTCCTTTTGGTTGATGACACAGTCTAGGATGTGCCCTGATGGAGGGTGGTAGAATGGAATGGAGGAGGCCACTTACGATGCATCTGGAACTGAGAAGCCAGGGTGTGGCGGGATTATCCAGGTGGATGCTGAAGTCATCTCAAATTGTGGCAGGAGATCAGGAGATGGGATGGACAGAGACCAAGCCACTGCCAGTCTTCACTGAATAAGGGCGAGTGGCCAGGAGACTGAGGTGGATGAGGAGGGCAAGGACGGTGGAATAAAACAGCACGAGATTCAGCGGACTAGCGCTTCTAACAGAGCCTGGGGGGCAGTGGTCTGGGAGCAGCATGGGGCCCCCCACCCCACTCCACCTTCTGAGCCTGAGGAAGGGGTGCACGAGGGATATGAACAGCGCCCCCTAGGGAGGGAAACTGAAAAGAGGCCTGATGCACATTTCCCGTGCTGCAAGGATACTGGATGGCTCACCCCTTCCCAAATGAGCCCATCTTTCCTTGACTTAGGTTCTTCCTTCCACCTGTAATGTCCACCCTACCTCAGCTCCCCATCCCCACTTCCAGCTCCCCAGATCCTGCCCTCTGATCCACGATGCCTTAAGATCCAGCAGAAAATCTGTATCCTTTATGAAACCTTCCCAGTTTCCCCTTTGCCTTCTTGTTACACTCATCAGATACTGTCTCGAACTGTGGGCATTCACGTAACATCTTATTTCACCAGCACTGTGAACCAGGCAAGGGTTGGGGCTCGCATGTTTTATTCATTACTATCTCCCCACAGAACCTGACACAATGTCTTGGACACAAGCGATTTATAATTCCTTAATGAATAAAGCAACATAAAAACAAACCAAAAGAAGGTTTTAGAATGACATGTTGTATGTTATAAATTATATTATAAATTAGGTTTAATGCAGGTATGCACCTGAGTAATATTTTGCAACTGAAAAAACTTAAAATTTTTTAATTTAAAATTTTGACATCTGAATTTTAATTGGTTTTTAACAAGTTTTTTTGGTTTTAAAAATTAAAACCATTTTTTAACGGGGAGATTTTAATAAAATGTAGTAAACCGAAATACATAGCACTACATAAAATGAGGAAAAGCCACTTTATTATAATCTTCCCTCATGCAATTTCTGAGCTACTGAGTCCAATTAACACAGGGAACTCTTTGGGTCAGAGGCCACCAATTCTCGCGCCGACAATTTCACTGAGCTGGGATAACAATTGGTGTTTGTATCACCCAGCCGCGTGGCAGAATCACCCAGGTGGAAGGACTGACTCTAGGTTGTCTTGCTTATCTGCTGAAAAAGGCACGACAACATTCTGGAAGCAGCGGCAATTTAAACTGACAGTTGCCCCATTTTACTGCCATGGCCTATTTTAAAATTACCTAGTGGAATTCAGACAAAGCACAGAAATGAAGGAGAAATGAAGCATTGCTGGCTTTGCTCCATTAATGCTGTTAAAGGCTCTCTGGCACCTTGGTTTGCCCACAGAGGGGCATCCACACCAGGTATTCCAATCAATCTATAATCTAATCGTAAAAGAAATATCCAGTTCAGTCTGGTGAGTTATCTGGAAGAATATTCAACCACAAGATGATCTCTGTTACAAAGTACAAGTGAGCCCTGGGTCAGCTTTCGGCTGTTCGGACTTTCCTCTGTTCGTGGAGAGCTGCAACCCAGCCATTCTTATATCTTTGTGTTCTTGCCTAATTGTGACAAAAGCTCTTACCCAGAGCTTTAAGGAAGCCATCTGTCCCTTTGTAGAGTGGTATGCCAGGAAAAGAACACTCTCTTTAGCTGGTTACTCTGGTCACCACCAGTGTGGAGGTTTCCAAACGGTTGATTGTAACTGACTAACCTTCAAGCCCAAATTGGCCACTGCACATTGGCAGCCTCGCCAAACTCCCTGTCTCTCAATAATTTCAAGCCAGGTCAGGGAGCATTCTCCACTCCGAGTAACAGTATCCCCTTTCTTCTCGCACTCAGGGTGAGAATTCCTATTCTGGCTGTTACGGCTGTATCACTATGACTTCAACATACACACATCCCTGAAACATTCATTGAGCTCCTGTTATGCGGTTGACATTGGAAGTACAACAATAAACAGCACCTGCTCTTAAGCAGCTCCCAGACTATGGGAGGAGGCAGACAGGAAGATGGACCTCAAGGCTGACTTGAGCTTAGAGGGTGTTACGGGAATACAAAGAAGGGACCAGGACAGTCACCTGACCTCCAGGAGAAGCTCTGGAAACTCTTCCCAGGGAAGATCAAGGGCCTTGAGCACCTTGCTAAGATATTTGAACTTGGTCTCAAAGACAATGGGGAACCACTAAAAAATTTTTAGTAGTGGAGTAACATGATCCAATTTGCTTCTAGAGGGATCACTCTTTGTGCAGCCTGGAAGACTTGCTGGAAGGGGTGAGGGAAAGGCAAAATGACGGGGGAAATGAATCCTACAACAATTCAGGCAAAAAACCCCACAGGGCCCTGCAAAGGGAGGCGCTGGTGGACAGGTTCAAGAGAGAGGAGATAAGACAGTCCGGCTCCGGGGTCTGATTGCCGTGAACTGTGAGGAGAGCAGAAAGAGGAGGAGTCTAAGATAATTTCCAGAGTTCTGGCTTGAGGAGAAATCAATTCAGTCGAGGAACCAGTTTGAGGGGAGCAGATGATGCATTGAACATCTTGAGTGTGAGGCGCTCGTGGGACGTGCCACGGTGAACAGATCAACAGCTAAAATGGAAAAGAAGCTCAAATGAAAATTCCCACAGATCCTCCATCGTCAAACCGTGGGCTGCACATTCCCTCTCCATGACATTTCAGGCTTGAGATGCCATGCGCAGAGCTGCGTTATTACTCAGGTGCACCTCGAGGGTGCAGAGTCTGAGCTGGAGTCAAGAGGGCGGCTGTGACAAACACCACACCAGGTGTTAGAGATGACTCACGGCCTCCCAGGGTGGGGCCCTCTGGCAGTTAGAACTGGTGAGCACATGTGTGACCTGCCTCGTCCGCACACAACTGCCTGGGGCCAGAAAGACAGGCGGCCCAACCCACAAGGAATCCGACAATGGACAAGTAGAAGTTAGAGAAAATTAAAAGCGTGACTCACGGAGCGCACATGCCATGTGCTAAGCTGTGGCTGCTTTCATGACACCGTTAAGGGTGTTGGTAGGTTGACATTGACAGATTAATGGGAGAACAACTCTCCGAGAGCCATTTGAAAGAGTAGAAGCTGAAGGTTTCACAGGCAGGGTAGGCTGAATAAATAGGTAATGAAAGGAGTCATGCAAATATACCAGGTCATAGAAAAACACAAAATGCAAATGGAGACAGCCTTCACGGACAGCTGAATCACCATCGGAGAGCTGACATTTGCAAGGAGCTGCAGTATGCAAAGCACTGAATTGTGGATTATGCAGGGCCAGTTTCTGGGAAACAAAATCCCTTTCTGGCCCATGGGGTCTTGTTTTGCCTTTTGGATTTGACCACAGTCTGGAGTTGCGCTGTCCTATAGAACTTCCTGCCATGATGGAAATGTTCTATATCTGCGTGGCACAGTGAGGCAGCCACGGACTGCATGTGGCTGCTGCGCATATGAAATGTGGCCAGTGAGACTACGGAACTGAATTTTTCATTTAATTTTAATTAATTCAAATTTAAAGTTAAATTGCCCCACGTGACTAGTGGCCACTGTATTGGACAGCACAGTTTTAGACTTCTGCTGCCCTCAGGTACAGATGGACATTCTGACTTTTTAAACCACTGCAGGTTACTTGAAAAGGCTTTATTTTTTATTTTAACCTCCAAAGTTTGTGCAGATTATTATGGACAAAACAATTAAAATGTTTGTGTTGGGTAACCGCCTTCACTCTTAAGCTTACCTGGCTTCCTGGGCGATTTTGAGTGATCTCACTGATGTAAACATCCCAGCCAGCCAGGCCTGAGGCAGAGCCAGCTGCTGCCGGAGTCAGGTTAACTGCCTATGCCTCCTTCCAATGTAAGGTTGGGTCCTTGTGACCTGGAATCTAAATATTTAGTTGCTTGGCTGCTGATGGTGAAAGGAATAATCCTACTCCTGTTAGCAGAGCAAATGGTGCTCTTGAAAAACTGAGAGCTGATCTCCACCTTCTTTGCCAGTGAAGTAAATGGAAGTAAATGCAGTGACGTGTCCTCAGTCCTTGAGCTCTGTGCCTTTGGAACAGTGTCCCTTCCAGCAAGGATACAGGATTTTGGAAGATGAGAAGGGATTTTCTTCATAAAAGGTTGCTGCCCGCCCCGCCCCGCCCCAAGTCCTGGGCGAATCATTTTCATCAACTTCTGTAGGGAAGTCAGGGCTCCTGTCCTTTCTCTGTAAAGGTTTGAGAGGCTGAAATATCCTGGTGCCCCTGTCAATCACAGCAGGCCCCTCTAGACCAGCAGCTGTCCCAGGGCAGCTTGTGAAGGAAGGACGCTGTTTCCTCCTTATATCGAGAAACTGCTGTGCTTTTAGTCCATTAAATCATCTGACTTTGGTTTATGTAGACTGCTGTTTATTTCCCTGTTAAATTCTAATCTGATTAAACGGTTCACAAGGTTGTATATAACTTTGAAAGGGTCTAAAATTAAGTTGCTACATTAGGTTGGCTTTTGGAAATGTGGTCTGGGACCTCACTGAAGTGAAAGAAGGTTTTCTAGAAGCTTCAGAACCTGCTCCTCTACTGATATCTGCTGGAGCATCATTTGCAAGAATAGACGGACAGCAAGGCAATTTATAGTGTAATCTAACGTTAGTAGGACACTTCAGAGTCTCACTCCTTCTCACAATGATCCCACGAGATAAGCATAATAAGTACTTCCTTGATGGGAAATTGAAGTGCTTAGAAGCAAAGTGGTTTGCCTGAATTCACACTGTAATGAGGGACAGAGCTGGCCCTCGACAATAAGTGTTCTTTCTACTGTGTCACATGACTAACTTAAATGTATTTAGGAGGTATTGCTTTAAGAACATCTCAGCACAGGCTTGATTGTTATTGCTTTATCCCGGACTTAGATTTAGCACAACCTCTGCCTAACAGTGGTTAAAGCCACTGGGGGTAGCAAGGAGGCTGTGCCATGATGGAGTGGCCACCGCGTTAACTGTGCATTTGGGCGTCTGCCCCCTTCTAGACAGGTGTCTGGAAATGACAACAATGCTGGATCTGTTCCTTGAGAGCAAATGCCTCCCTTGTTCCAGGCCCATCAAAACTGTGACAATCTGAGACTGGGTTAAGGAATGAACAAGTGATGGAAACTGCAATACAAGCGTCAAAGTTCAGTGATGCCATGCTTCACATAGTGACTGTACAGTGGAAAAATGTCCACGGATTAAGCAATCCACTTTCATTCTACCCACTCAATCAGAGAATGAACTTGCCTTCACAAATCCGAGCCGAAATGTTCCTTAGAATTTTCAGCCACAGCGATCTCTAGAAGGAAATTACCCAGAGGAATGTTCTCCTAGGGAGGAGGGCTTTGGCTGGGTTTACACCGTCTCACTGAGCTGTGTCTTTCTCCTGCCCCTTTCTGATGGACTGAGGATCTTTCGTAACTCTAGTGCCTGATGTGACATTCAATACACTGAGCTCTGGAAATTGGATCAGTCTGGCCTGAGTTCTCCTTTGGGAGGTGTCGGCATTCTTATTCACAGCCTCCTCTGGGAGACCAGCTTCAGGACCTCCCTGGCATTGAGGACCCTGTAGAAAGAGGTTCAATAACTTCTGCATTCCCTTAGGATTCAAGATACAGCAGGGCAGGCCCAGACAATAAAGGTTGAAGAACGACCAGATTTTCATAGAAATTTGGGTAGGGGTCCAAATCTAGGAGGGGAAATCTCCAAAGCAACCCAGATCCTGGGGACTGAAGATTTTGGAATCTGGTTTGAGTCTCCTAAGGAATCTCCGGCTTCATTCATACCATGCAAAAGTCGGAGGACTGAGCCAGGAGGGGTGGGCATTATGAGCACACAAGTCAGATGGCTATTGAGGGCGATGCCTTCAGTGACATTTCCTCTCACCTGCCCTCCCTGGGTTTTTGTATCCAGAGGCAAATCCTCCAGTACCCCCCAAAGAATATCTGTAACACAGAGAGCAAAGCAGAAGTGAATTCCACTGTGGAAAATTCCAGTTTTGTTACTGTTCTTGATAGAGAAGATGCAAGCTGGAAGGCACTTGTACAGTCAAGGCCCAAACCCTTGGGGTATCGTTTCCAGGAAAAAATTAAGATTAGACAAGTAATGTTGTTTTGAGTTCTCTGACATACTGAGGTAGGGTGACATAGTGCAAACAAAAAATCCTGTCCTTATATTTTTGAAAAGAAATTGCCAGTTTTACGCATTTTGCCACATATTTTTGTCTTTATTCCATAATTACTTTTACATATACAACTATGTCCTTTTTAAAATGTGGTCTGAGTGTTTTGCAATGATGATTTAAAGAATGAATAATTTTTATAGCAGGAAGAAGAAAACTACAGGAATCTGTCACCAGCTTGTCCCCCAGACAAAGTTTGTGGAGAGGAGCATGAAAACTTCAAGTCCTAGAGAATCCCAAATGCATGAGTATTGCCACACAAAATGGCCGTGAGTACGCACGTGAGACTGCATGAAAACCGAAGAACTCAGCTGCCCATTTGTTTAGTAATTCCAATCTAGGAAGATTGCTACATGCTACTTTTGACTGAAATGACATCACATTTTTTATCTGTCCTTGATTTTTGTTTCTAAGTGCAAAAATGTGAGAAATTATCTTAATGCCAAAAATGTGTTGTTCTGGCCAAACTAGGTTTAATTTTTGGATTAACCTCACTCCCTGAGTTTAATCAGCAGCAGGTATTCTATTTAGTCCTTGAGTAACAGGAAAAGATCGAAGCCACGTGTTCTCGGTGCTGCCAATATTGTAAGATGGTCTTTTTCACCTTCAGACTCTAGGTGAAATATTTTCTCGTGTGATTTTATGTTCCTTAATAGCGACTGGAGATCTCTCCCACGGCTACATCTGCATCCATAAACATCAATCATGCCGTTTTAAGGTGTTCTTTGAACATTAAATAACCGCAGCGTGAACATCCTAGATTAAAGAAGAAATCCCAAGAAGAACTTGATTGATATCAGGTATCCCGGATCTATCTCAGGGATCCACACCACAGATAGCGTAGAGAGAACCCATCCTCGAGAGTGTATTTCAGGCATGAAATATTAAATAAGAATTCATAAAAGGCACATTACTCATCTTAAATCAATTCACCATGCTAACAACCGGTGTTGAATGCAGCTTGTGGTATTTGGTGCTTACACAGGTTAAGTAAAATTCTTAAGCAGATGAAATCTTAAACATGAAATATGGTTGTCTAGCTCAGTGAGCACCCTCTCTGGGGTCAGGCTGCCTGGAATGGAATCCCTACTCTAGCACATGCTGGCTGAGAAACCTTAGGGAAAGTTACTTTTCTAAGGCTCAGTTTTCTCATCTGTAAAATGAGGCAAATATGTGTCGATTTATGAGACTTAAATAAGCTAATATGTATAAAGTGCTCAGCATAGTGCTGGAATGTTGTAAGCACTCAGATAATGGTACCTAATACGATTATCATCATTGAACTATATTATATTGGTCTTATTTATTATCATCCTAGACAAAATATTTGAACAATTGCTAGTTGTATGATTCAGTTATTACTGCATTTTACTCTATTCATTTAAAATAAAAACTAGACTCAACAATGCAATGGGTTAGACTATAGGAAAGAAGAGTGAGGCCCAAGCAGGGTGAAGAGGGAAGGTCACATAAAAGAGGAGTGGCCGGCGTGGTACCCAGAATGGGAGCTCCTGACCCCGTTGCTCCCTTCCCTGACCTTTAGGATTCTTCAACATCAGCTTTTCCCTAAGTAACATACACACCCACCCCCCCCACACCCCCCCCCCTCCACACACACACTCACACACACACTCTCACACACACGGCATCAGGATAATCTCTCCCAAAGGTCTAAGTACCTGTTTGGAAGATGACCCACTTGAAAACCTAGATCTCTCAAAAGTTGTCTCTTGCCCCCCAAGTTGATCCCGTTTCTTCTCATTTGAGTCTCTTCTGCATTCCTGGCGTCTCAGACAAGCCTGGAGAACAAAAAATCTTTCTTTATCTTAGATCTACAACTAGCTTTGGTAACCTGATGCTTAATTCCTATTGTGAGGAACACGAACTACATGGTGTACATCTCCCAGTGTTTTCCCTTTGCCCAAAATGCCAGGTCAAAAATGTTAGTTATCGCTTTAATAAATACTAAGAGGCACATTGTCAGGGATTTACCCGACAACTGCCTAGATAGAAAGGTAGTACCTAATGCACTGTATTCACTGCTCCGCCCTTTCTCATTCTCTTCATAGCTCCTCCCTCATATTCGCCTCCACTCCACTCTATTCCCTAGGATTGCACCCCAGTTATAGGATAGGAATTCTCAGACATGAGAGCTTAGCACATGGTGTTCCTTCCACTTGGAATGTCTTTTGCTGATCTAAACCAGCTCACAGCATCTCTTCGCTGTAGTTTCCCTGACTCACTACTCTTCCCTGGGCTGAATTCATACTCCTTTATACATACAGATCTTGAATCATGCAATTTTTTCCTACTGCATTTAGTTGTTCTGTTTTTGAGCCTGTTTCTCCTGCTGATCAGTAAGAACTCCGAGGGTAAGGACCACCTCTTATCTTTTGAATCCCCCAGCATCTGGCATTTAGGGCATTCAATGTTAGTTGAACTGCATTTTTGTTTTGGAGGGAAATATCAATCCCCAAACGCAAAAATTAGAAATAAAACGACCAACAAAAATGATTTTCCATTTTTTAAAATAAAATCTAATATCAAAATATTTCTCCTCCAGTATTGAGACTGAACAAACCCAAGGATATCATGTGCTGTGGGGGTTTCAAATGATATTTTAGATACTCCAAAATACTTATACTTCTCAGAGCATTTGTATGGATCCAGTGGTTGGAATCAACTTTGCCCTGCCAGAGCCAAATTACCCACTGTCATACTCAGGAAATACAGCATAAAGATCAACAATATTGTTTCTAAACGAGACCTGAAATTTCTCCCTTCCTGGCTGGGATGAGAAAGGACAGGTTCCTTCAGCATTTTTCCCTCTGTCAGCAAATGCATCTCCTTCCTTGATGTAGAAGGACTTGCCAGAATTTCACGCCAGGGGGAAAGCCTAATATACTCCAAGGTTAAGAATAGAAATGACCTGATATTAAGAAAACATTTCCCACTTGGCACTGGGAACAGAGTCAGTTACGGTGCGTTTCACAACTGAATTGCAGGGGAAGCATTGGCCTCCGGGCTCATCACAGTGGCCAGGTGGTCACCTGCAGCAGGTGGAGTTCTGGATTCCCAGGAAAGAGGTGCTGTTTCATCCCACCTTGCTTGGAAAGGGAGAGCACTCCAAAATGGTGTGGGGTTTTTTTTTTCTGTCCCACAGTTAATCTTATTTTCAAAAACTATGCCATATAGATAGTAAGCCATTGTAATAAGTACCGGGCAGTGTTTGTTTTAACGCATAATTTAAACAAGAAAACCCAAAAAATACTGGACAGTAACTATAAAGAATAAATCAAACAAGCAAACACCAAATAATAAACAAAGGTAAACCCTTAGAAAGTCAGTTGGAAAGCTTAGTGAAGTTCAACTAAAAGTGGGCCTCTTTTTTCCTGTTCCTTTTACAATGACTTCTGATCAAGCTCCTGTTCAGGACGAGCCCCGGTGGGGCGTGGTGTTTCCTGAAGCGGCAGATGTCTGTGTTATCCTAACCTGCTGGCATTAAAGGCGCAAGAAGAAAATGCTGACGGACTGGAAGTGGAGGAGCCAGAGTTAGCGAATGCACGCAGGACCCAGGCCGACTTTGTGGGATGAACAGAATTTTTGTGGGCTGAGTGTTTTTTGAAAATTCTCTCCAAGAATGCATGTGACTTAAATATTTCTTTACCAAAAGGGGAGGAGGAATAGAATGGTTTGCAACGTTGAAAAAAGTTTTTCCCCCTGTTTCCTTATGCCTCTTCTCATAGAGAAGCAGGGGAACAAACCAGTAGCAAGGTAGGTACTTTCTGACTTTTATTTTGAGACAGCCAAGCAATCTTTCTGTGTAAATCAAATGTGGATCCTCTCCAAGGCATAGCTTTGCTGAGGAAAGGGAACACAGGACAGAGCCAAGTCCAGGCTTCCAGTCCTGGAAACAGCAAGAACCTGGTCATACTCCCCACAGGGGCTAGTTTTCTTCTTATTGGTAAATGTGAATGAGTTCTCACTGTTGTTGATGCTGATGTCACTTCTACTTTGGGGTTCCCGAAGTGACAGGGGCAGAGGAGTGTGAAATCCATAGGATGAGGAGGAGGAATGGATTCGTAATTCATCATCACCAGGAGCTCCCCATACCCTGGAACTCTAAAAATATTCCCCTTCAGTTTCAAGTGCCTAGAGCTAGATTGCTATAAATAAGTTTCTGTTCATGTGACAAAACTGGCTGAGGGCGGTCATGAAATTGAAGGCTTCAGGTAACTTCTTATTGCTCCCTTCTGGGGAGACTCAGGGCTTCCTCCTTCTCTCCTCCTTAGTGTTGCTGCCCCCAGACCCCTGCCTCTCTACCTCCCAAGCCCATCCTTCTGACTACAGCACATGCAGTCAGGCTGCCTTCCGAGCAGAAGCTACCACTGTGGGGGCAGAACACAGAATGTGCACGTATGCCTGTGGGGGATGACGTGGGTCTTGTGACTCACTGTAACTCAATACTGGTAAACATGACAAACCCCCCTCTGCCACTTTCTAGCATCGTGACCTCGGGCCAGCTGACTAGCCTCAATGATCTGACTCCCCTCATCTTAAGACGGCCATGTCCCTGTGCTGCAAGGTTGTTGGGAGAGCACGAGGCACTGTTAGTAAGATGCTTAGCAGAGGTACTCACTGTCATCACCATCACCATCATCAGTATCATTACTAGGCTTTTAATTGTTGCTTCCCATCCCATTTCTTGATTTACTTCTATTTCTAAAGTCAGCCTTTGCCAAGTAATGTGACTCTGATCTTGGTCATGGAAGAAGAAAGAATCTTTCTGTCCAGGCCTACGGTTCATCCTTGTTTTTCTGCCCCAGAAGTAGAAGTCTGATTCCTAGGCCCGTTGTCCTAAACCCCTACAGCCAACTGAGCAGATCCTGTTGTCAGTCACTCAGGGCCCCTCTGTAAACTGCTTTTTCTCAGGCATTACAGTATTCTGAATCCACAGGGATGCTCAAAGTTTCTTTCATTTCTTATCAGTCCCCTCCTTCTTGTCATCATCCAGGCTCCTGGTGCCTTAAGAAGCCACATACCACAGGAACACTTCCTACCCCAATAATTCTGGTATAAAAAAACATTCTAACTATAGCTACAACCCAACTCTACACGATCAACAATGGCCTCTGTCAATGGTACCGTTACTTGAACCCCACAAGCATTTTGAGAAGTGGGAGTTACCACTGCCTTCGATTGGTTAGTTTTCGCTGCTGTTCTCTGTCCTAACATGCATAATCCAGAGTTTGGGGATTTAATTATCATCAGTGACATTATTAAAGTTCACTAGTTTTGAGAGGTTAAGAAATCAAAGGTATAAAAACAGTTTGACATGCTATTCCCATCAAATGAGTTTATTTTCCTGTGTTAGCTGTGAAGAGTAGAGAAACACGCTCTTCAGAGGTGAATCCCATGGGAAGGGAAGTTGAATTATCTCCATTCCCTCAACCCCCTGAGTGGATGTTTCCTAAGCCCTCACCACCTGGTATAGTCACCTGTCACGTCCTGAATAAGTTTATATGGACGTGTTCAGCTGTTTGATCTGCACTTAAAAGAATCAGGAAGAATAAGTGACATGAAATGAAACCTGTTTGAACACATTTGATAGATTATGGAAAATCATCCTGAAATGGCAAGTGTAATCTTTCTCTCCAGCTTTCCAGTGAACATTAATGGCTAAATTCTGCCTCAAATTACATAAACACGTTTGACCAAAAGAAAGAAAAGAAAGCAATGTAGCATGAACACCCTTGAAGAAACAGAGCCAAATTCTGCGATGGCATATAATTATGTACCAGTTACCAGATTCTGAAATAGCATGTAATATGCCAAATAGATGTTTATTTCTTGTTTTCTCAAAAGGGGCCCACCCAACCACTGAAAGGAGTAGCATCAAAACAACTCAGGGTGGGTTTAACCCTCCTCTCCTGCTGCCAGCACATGGACCTGTAAAGGCCCTGCTAATTTGGTGCATACGAACCCGTAGCGTTATTTTAGGATGTAGCAGGAATAGTGTAAACAGGAAGTTTCTAAGGGCTTCAATTTGAGCCAGTTCATTAAAGGTGAGTCAAGCGCAGGAAGGAATATGTAGCAAATATATGTGATTTGGGAGCCATATCTAGTTATTAGGTTTTACACTATTTGAACACCCTGAAATGGGGGAATCCCTGGTGTCCGAGCAGGTTGCTGCACTGTGAGCAAAAGCTGGGATTTCCACAAGTAACTGGCCAAGCTCATTAACAATCCGGGGTTTCAACGTCCACCCGATGGAAAGTCCACCTTAGTAAAGTATCTAAACCCACAGAGGTCATATATGGACTAAGTTACTGAGGGGTCGTTAAAGTCAAGCAACTGATTCTTTTTTTTTTAAAGATTTTTTAATTTTTTCTTTTTCTCCCCAAAGCCCCCCAGTACACAGCTGCATATATTTTAGTTGTGGGTCCTTCTAGCTGTGGTATGCAGGATGCCACTTCAGCATGGCCCGGTGAGCAGTGCCATGTCCGTGCCCAGGATTCGGACCAGAGAAACCCTGGGCCGCCGAAGCAGAGCGCGCAAACCCAACTACTCGGCCACGGGGCCAGCCCCGCAACTGATTCTTAAACCCCTACTTTAAATCCTTTCTGGAACAAGGTAAGGGATGGATGAAATAATATAACTAACTCGTCACTGTTCCCTTCAAAGTAGTTTCTGTGGGTTGCTATATGCTTAATTCACCAATAGTCAGCACATATTAAAGACAACCAGATTTATTTTTTGCAGACCTTGTGGTGAGTGTTTTTGAACATACTCGGTGAGGGTGGATGTGACTTTAAGGAATAGTTACAAGTCAGCTGGATCTGTCTCATAAACAGAGGTGGTGGTCAAGTTAGGTAATGCTGGCTTCCATCCATGACAAGGCATTCAGTTCAACAGAGAAGAGCAAGACTCCACTCCCACACTTAAGAAGCCATGGGCCAGTCTGAGAGGAAGTCACACAAAAGACAATTTCTATACAATTTCGTAAGCTACGTGAAAGAAGTATGAAAAGGATGCTTTGGTATTGGAGTGATGGAAATGTTTTAAAACTGGATGATGATGATGGCTGCAAATTTGGTAAATTTGCTAAAAGTCATTAAATTATACACTTATGTCAGGTGAATTTTATGGTATGTAAATTATACCTCAATAAAGTTGTTTTTTTAAAAAAGGGTGGCATGGGAGTACAGAGGTTCCCTTTAGTTCTAAATTAAACCCATGGTCTTTACCACCCTTGTCAAGAGAGGAAAGAAAGGGGAAGAAGAGATCAGAGAAGTGGTTGAGGTTTAGGCTGGACCTGCCGTGGTTCTTGGGTCTTGGATCCGCCTTTAAATGAGGGGAAACAACCAAAGGGTTTCGTGCATTTCAACAACATAGTCAAATTCACATTTTAGACAGATTTCAAGAAAGCCATCTGAAAGATGGCAAAATTGGAGCCAAGAAGACTGGTTATAGGATATTGCAATAGCCTTGGAGGGAAACTATGGTGGTTGGAACCAGAGTGGTAGCAACAGGATAAAAAGGGAGGTGCAAGATCATGAGCTTTTAGGTATACCTGGCAGGATTTGGTACCTGGTGGGATGTGGGTGGTGAGGGAGAGGAAGGAGTCAGGGAAGGCTTAGGTCACTATCATCAGAGGAGGCACAGAGAGGAGGGTGGCAGGGGGATGGACACGTGGAGCGCAACCGTGGACGTGCTGAATCTGAGGTGCCTGGGCGACATCCAGATGGAAATGTCCAGCAAGCAGGGGTGCGTGTGATGCTGACACCTTGGGAAGACTCAGGATTATAAGCCGTTACTCTATGAGTGGTAGTTAAAACCACAGGAGGGGATGAGATGGGTCACAAAGACCTTGTGAATTAGAAGAAAATTGAGGACTGAAACCGAGAGGAATTAACATTCAAAGGGCAGGGAGAAGAATGTGAGAGAAACAGAAGGCAAATCAGGAGAATGTGATGTCAGAAAGCCAAAGGAGTAATGTTTCAAGAAGAAAGGAGTAATAGTGTCAAATATAGATAAAGCTTCAGAAAACAAAGGCTAAAATGGTGTCCATTGAATGTGGCCACTGGCCTTAGTGAAAACAGTTTCACGGGCAGTGAGGTGAGAGCCAGGCTGTAGCTGGTTAGGGAGTGAATGAGAGGGGAGGAAGCGGAGATAGAAATGTAGCTGATTATTTGGGGACATCTGGAGACTGGAAAGTGCCAGGGCTGCGGCTAGAAAAGGACACGTGGTCCACAGACAGCTTTGTTCTTTTGTTCTTAGTATGGGAGAGACTTGAGCATACTTGTAGGCTGAGCCAATAAGAAGAAGGGAAATTTCAGAGATACAGATGGGAGATCCATGGACGGAGAGGGGCTGGAGAGAGAGGGGCCATGGACCAAGAGCTCAGGCGGGCACTAGCAGGGAGACTTGAGGGCTACATGGGTGTGTAGCCTGGAATGGAAGGGGAGGAGTTACGTGGCTTCCCACCTGATGACCTTGGGTTCTTTGTTTTGTTTCATGTGTGTGTAAAACAGGAAGAGAAGTTCTTTGTTGAAAGTATGGGGATTGGAGGTTTGAAAAAAGCAGAGAAGTTTAAAATAGTGATGATAACAGAGGGAGCTGACGGACAAGTAAACATGTTGAAGTGAGTCATCCTTCATTCCCGTCTCTCCCGCATTCCCCCTCCATCCATCAGCAAGATGTCTGCGCTCTTTCCATTTCCTGGGTTGGGTCCCTTCTCTCAACCTCTGCTCCTCCCACTCTGGGCCAGGTCGCTATCGTTTCTCTCCTAAATTTTTATCACAGTTTCCTTACTAGTGTTTCTGCCGCTTCTCTTGCCCCTTTCAGTCCTTTCCCCATACAGCAGCCAGAGAGAACTTTATTTTTTTATTTTTATTTTTTTCTGCTTTTTCTCCCAAAGTCCTCCAGTACATAGTTGTATATTGTAGTTGTGGGTCCTTCTAGTTGTGGCATGTGGGACGCTGCCTCAGTGGTGCCATGTCTGCGCCCAGGATACAAACCAGCGAAACCCTGGGCCGCCGAAGTGGGGTGTGGGAACCTAACCACTCAGCCATGGGGTCAGCCCCCAGAGAGAACTTTAAAAAATGTAAATCAGATCATACCACTTCCATGCTTAAAATCACCCAAAAATTCTCATTGTGATAAGCACAAACTCCAAACACCAAGCATCATCCTGAGAGACTTGGCATGGTCTGGCCCTATCTACCTCTTCTACCCCATCATGTCCCTCACTCTCCCTTAGTCAATGTCTTCCAGCCACTCTGACCTTCTTTTGTTTCCTCCAATGCTCCAAGTTAGTTCCTGCCTCAGGGCCTTTGCACTAGCTTTCCTTCTCTGCTCAGGATACTCTGGCTGGCTCTTTCCCATCATTTACTTCCACAGCCAAATTTACTTCCTCAAAGAGGCTTCCCTGCCTGTGTAAGGAAGCATCACCCCACCCCCACGACCTCTGTTTTATTTGACTCACTATATTCATCAGTAACTGAAACTACCTTATATATTTATTTACTTGTGTTTCTCAATCCTAGAATAAGAACTCCAGGAAAGAAGGGACTTTGTTCAGGACATAGTAGGCTCTTAATAAATATTGTTATTTATAAAGATAGTGTTGAAAGCCCAACTGAGATTAGAAACTAAAACCACAGTGGCTCCAAGCCACACAGTTGTGCGATTTTTTTCAGCACAGACCATAAAATAATAAGATTGATTATCTTATGTGCCTGTTCTGGAGCCAATTTCAAACAAGAATTTCCAAACATGAGGCGGGTGGCAGAGGCCTCTTTGTGAACAGTAGTGGGACTCCCAGCGTGACCAGTTGGGATGTTTATGTTCTCATTTTATAGAAATCCCCTCAATTTTATGGTCTTGTCGGTGGGTTGGCAAGTTGTGGGAGGAAATTGCTGCCTCCATTTCCAGCTCCGGAGCTAAGCTGTGCTGTAAGGTGAAATCAGGTTACTGAGATGGGTCTGGTTTCCTTGGTGACCTGGGAGGTTTGGTTATATTTGAAATTGCTAAGAAGGAGAAAAACCTGATAACAGCAGTTCTGTGTTGTCCTTAGGGAAGGAGCACTCTTCAATCCTCGGCCGAGGCTGGGGACAAGCCTCCTTGATTAGCAAGGGTTGACCTCCAGCCAGGGGGCTGAGTGACACTTTCTAACTGTTCCCCAAATCCCACACCCAGTCTGGCAAGTTTGTCCTCTGCCAGCCCCGGGTAATTGCATCACGGCTACTCCGGCTCCCTGTCTGTTGTGTTGTTGCACGTAAACACTGTAACTAGGGTGACGAATAGCTGGCTATTGTAGAATGTGCTAACCACCTTTCTCCTGGCGGGATGACAGCAGAAGGGCATGGTATTTTATAAGTGGTGGGGCAACCTAGTTAACTCCTTAATGTCTTTTTTCTTGATAGCTGGTTTATCAAACTCAAGCCCTAATGTCATTTGTTGACAAGGCTTGTGTGCCAAGCTCTGCGCTAAATATTTTTAAAAGCTTACTTCATTTCACTTTTATGACAATATCACGAAGTGGGTACTATTATTCTCCCCACTACAGATGAGGAAACTGAGACTCAGAGATAAAGTACCTTTCCACGATCGCAGAGCTAATAAGGGGTGGGTTTTGGATTTTAGAAAACTATTACCGCTTATGCTATACTGACACTGTGTCCTGAATTCTCTCATAATACTGTAAGTGAAGGTGGAAGATAACTCTCGTTTTCTGCAATTACCTGATATTCAGAGTCCACCTTATGCTGCATGTCCCGCAGATACTGAGCATCACTGACGAACTTCTGCCTGTCCCTTGCTTCGTGCAACATGATTCTTAATCCCCACCTGCATATAAAAGATAAATAAATGTGCTGTGATATGATTCTTTGTGGCTTTGCCATATTTGAATTTATTTAGTATAACTGCTTTTATTCTCTTATTAATCTAATTTCCATTGTTTGAAAGGCACAGATGCTCCTTTCAGGCTGAAAGGACTCTTTGTATCGGTGTTGATGCCCTTACAGCCCTCCTGTTCTAGGCATAAATAATGCAGCCACATTCATCAGCTGGCTTCAGTGATCCTGTCCTGGTTATTCATAGGGACTTAGATTAACAGACACCTGACTCAGAAGCAGTTCTACAACATGACAAAAAAACCCCAAGAACCTAGCTAAATTAGCACTGACCAAAGTCACGAGCCCTTGGGAACTGAAAGTCATTTATTCAACAACTGTTGCACCCGTTTCAACTCAGGCACAATGCTGGGCACTGGGGTAGAGAGTCAGCAATGTGAACATGGCTCCTGCCTTTGTGCTACTTACATTCCAGGGTGGAAGAAGATTGACACTGAACAAGTGAGCCTAATGTGATAAGCGTGGCGGAGAAGTACGGGGTTCTTTGAGAGAGTGTTATGACGGGAGGGCATAACCTGGTCTGGGAGGCCAGGTTTTCCTCAGGAAAGGACACTGGGTTTGCTAGGTAGTGAGCTAGGCAGGATAGAGAGCATCTCAGACAGAAAGGACAGCAGGTGCAGAAGCTTCAGGGCAGGAAGGAGCTGGTGCCGATGAGGAAGAGGAGGGGCCAGTGCAGCAGGAGCAGAGAAAGGGGAGAACAGCACCAGAAGGGCTGGGGAGGAGGCGGGGGCCCCAAATGTGGGCGGGACCTTGAAGGTCGTGACTCAAAGACCCACATAAAGCCATTGTGAGGTTTCAGTTTGGGGAGTTAATGATTAGATTTGGGGTTTTAAAAGGTCTCTCCAGCTGTAGCATGACGAACAGATGAGGGGAGGGGAGGTGGAGTAAAAATGGAAGTGCAAAGACCCTTGGGAACATACCGCAGTAATCTAGATGAGATAAGATGGTGACCAGACTTGGGTAGCAAATGTGGAGAGGAGGAGGAGAAAGAGGAGAGGAGGGAGGCGGGAGATGAGATCACAGCTACTATTTCCTGAGCCTCGGGAAGTGCTAGGCACTGTTCTAAGCATTTACACATATTCACGCACTGAGTCTTCATGACCATGCTATGAGGCAGGAGCTATACCTCTATTCTGCAGATGAGAAAACTGAGGCTCAAAGGGATTAAGTAACTTGCCTAAGGTTACAGAGCGACTAAGAGGAAGAGCTGGGATTTGAACCCAGAGAGTCTCATGCTAGTGCCCTCACTCAAACCATGAAGGATTCCATGGTTACTCAGGAGAGAAAATCGTCAGGACTTGCAGGTGATTATACAGATGGGCCCAGAGAGGGAAGTGTGGAGGAAGCTGCCCAGGTCACTGGCTGGAGCAGCTAGCTGCTTGGTGCCAACATTCCTTCAGAAGGGAGGAGGAAGGAGCAGCAGGTTTGTGAGAAAATAACGTGGAGTTTGAAGTGTCTAGGGTACAGCAAACGGAGATGTCAAGTAAGCAGTTAGATGTAGGGCCCTGGAGCTGATTAGGGATATAAAGATTTGGGCATCATTGGCATTGACGACTAAATTTGAAGGCAGAATGGGTACTGAAAAGAGGAGGACCCAGCACAAAACACTGAGGGACAGGTAGCAGACAAGAAACACTGCAAAGAAGCCAGAGAGACAGGAGGAAAACCAGGTGGGTGCAGTTTTACCGCTGCCGAGAAGAGCGTGTTTCAAGGAGGTTATTAATAACCTTGGTGAGAGCATTTAGTGGAGTGCCGGGCTGAAGACAGACTGCAGTGGGTTGTGTAAATGAGAGGTAAGGAAGTAGAGACAATGCTTTCAAGAAGGTTGGTTCTGATTGGCCTAATTTGTGGCCAAAATCGGTAAGTTCACAAAGTTATTAAAGGCCCTGTTAATAATGAATCTGCTAGACAGATGTTAACTAGACTTATTGTGGGATCATTTTGCAATACATACAAATATCGAATCATTGTGTCATACACCTGAAACTAATATAATGTTGTATGTCAATTATACTTCAACGAAAAAAAATAGTCTGCTAGACCTCATCTCCGAGGTCTCAAAGCTCCCACGCTATTCCTGCTTATTGTCCAGTGAAGTTCTTTCATTTATTTCTGCACATGTCTTTTGACTACCATGTGACAGGTGCTGTGCTAGGCTCTGGGCAAACAGCAGGACGACATAGACACGTCCCTGCCCCCAGGTGTCTACATCATGCAGCTTTCCTTCCCTTCTTCGTTTTTTTCAGTTGTGTGGATATTGGCAGACCCAGTGTCTGAGCTGGTCCCTATGAAATCTCAAGAGGTTTACTGTCTAGGTCTGAGCCACAGGGAGAACTCGTGCAGGTCCCTCGGAAGCTATTTTCTCCCAAGTATAGAAAGTTGGTCTTTGAGAGTCGGAATCTGAAACTACAATCCGATAGGTAGTTCCCAAACCAGGTATACACAAAGCCTAAATTTTGTCTCTGAACATTTTTATAGTCTTTTATGGGATTATATTTTAAAAGGTCACTTTTACGTTTTTATATGAATTTGTATCCACATAGAATGGAGTTACGTTCCCACCCTTTTCAGAAAATGATGGTGTTAAAACAGGCAGAAAGAGGAACCCCTGCTGCTACACTTGGAAAGAGAAGCCTGTCTGAATATTAATCAGGCAGAGAATATAAGGATTGGTAATGAAAATATGTTAATGGTCACTAACGGGGGACATCCCAGCATCCACTTGGATGATACATTTTGGTTACAAAGTTGACATAGAAAAGCCAGCTAATCTATCCTGGCTTTAATGCAGTGTTATTCTAAAGAGGTTTCTTAGTCAAGAGGCATGAAATCACTTTGTCTAAATAGGTAGGAAATAACACTGTTTGAATTACTTGCTAGGTTACCTCTGACTTCACAATCACCTACCAAATAAAGGACTTTAAAATTGCCTACAAAAATCTCTTTACCCTCCCATAAACTCTCTATTATGGTACTTTACCGTCAAATGAATATTTAGAAGCTTCATGGTGCCACATGTAATTTCTTATTTCAACCCATCAATACTTTGTGTGATTAAACAAACACTACAGGCGCCGAGGAAGCGGACTATTAGGGATGGATCAAGGAGATGGCAGGTGGACCACCACAGTTTAGTCAAACACTCTCCACATTTCTGAAGTATCACTTGAACTTCATGCTTTACTGCGGGTTTGAAAAATTGACCAGGATGAACAAGCAACAGAAGTAACTGTATGGAAATAAATCCACACGAGATAACGCTTGATTCATCGGTCTTGGCTTTGTGGGCCTACTCAACCAGATGGCCATTTGAAGCCAAAAATTTTTCCTCAGCAAATACAGACAGGTGGAGGGGGGAGAACGATAATAAAATGTGGGCAAGGCACAGGTTTCTCAAATAGCATCCTGTATTCTCCTGTTTCTCACCTTTGAACTGCTTCTTGAATGAAAATCCACTCACAGTCATGCACGCCTCTGTTTTAAGTCTCTGGTGATAATATGTGGTGCCAAATTTGTACTTTAGAACTCAACGTAAGAAGCTATATTAAATGGGGAGAGGGAGAGGGCAAGGAGAAGTGAGCAGAAGGCACGAGGGGAAGGGAGAGGGGAGTCCTGCCTCGCTGAAAGCAGGAGTGACTGATTCTTCTTGGCCTCAAAATTCTACATATCTGAAATTTCAATGAGGAATATTCTAAGAACTTTGTGACATATGCATTCCCCTCTGGTGTAGCTTTCCAATGAATTCAAAGCGAATTTCCCTGACTAAGGAGAACAGAATATGATGGCAGAATATATTTCTTTCAGTTCTCTAACAAAGTCACATATATATTGTATACATCTTTCTGTATACATCTATGGCCACATTTGTCAAAACAATTGATTTGAAGGGCTTCCATTTCAATAACAATCAAGCTATTTCACTGTTTTCTTACTATGGCCTCATATTAGAAATATCATTAAAGTGAATATTTTATTGGTTCAGCAATAGAGAAAAATGTAAATCTAAGCCCCCTTTTAGGCTGAAGATTCCTTTGAACCAAAATCCAAATGGCTATATTAATACCTGACGGTCAGGTTTATAAATTCCCCCTTTTCCACAATTGATTGCTTGGAAGAGGGAGTTCAGGAGACCTTGTTCATCCTTTTACGCAATTAATTTGTAATGACAAAGATTACAGGATTTATTTAAAACTTAGCCTTAAAAAAATCTTACGAGTTTTAAAGTCAACTTAGAAAAATGTGTTGAGTATAAGCAACAAAGATGAGTGATTTGGGCCCAATTTTCCAAACACTCCGCCACTGAGAGAATACTGTGACCCCAGAGAAAGAGCAGGGCTTGAGAGGGCGCCAGGGACATGGTTTCCCTCCTCCAGCCCATTTGGCGTAGGAAGTCAAGGGGCGGGGGCTGCAAAGGGCTCGTAAGAAAAGCTCTTCGGCGGTGACTCTTCGTTTTATTGTGAAGCTGTGAAAGAGATGGGTGGTCACACACTGACCATGGAGCCCACAGGAGAGAGACTCAGTGTGTAACTGGGAAACCTGGGTGGGTGGCTGGTAATGTCACAGGCTTGACAAGCTATACCTCTCAGCAATGACAAGATGAACAATTTCGCACTCAGAAGCCAGAGGGGCCATGGTCCGTGTCTACCTCTCCTGGACTTGCAGACCAGGGGAGTCTGCGGGGAAGTTATGTAGGTGCGGGGAGGCTGCCAGTGTGCAAATGATCTCAGAGTCCCCCAAACCTGGCCCCTTGAGGCAGAAGAAAACGGGGCTGTGGCCAGCCCAGAGAGGGAGAGGCCAGGCCACCAGGCTTCAGGCCCAATTTCCCTTCAGAATCATGGAAGTCGAACGGAGAGGTTGTCCCCCTCTCCTCCCTCCACCTCCTCGGAGGACCAGGGGCCGCTGGGTCGCGGGCGCGGCTGGGACGGGCCGGGCCCAGCCGAGCCCTTACCTTGCGGGTCAGTCCTTCCTCCCCTGCGAGGGGATAAAGGGGCCGAGGGGCGGGGCAGGCGGGCTGGTCCAGGACGGAGGAGCCGCCCATCAAACGCGGGGGCCCGTCCTTATGCTCCTCTTCCTCCTCCTCTCGCTTCTCCCCTCCCTCCTCCGGCCCCTCTTCCTCCTCCTCCCCGGAGGCAGCTTTCCGCGGCGGCTGCCGGGCTTCCTAGGGGCGAAGGCGGTGGGGACTGCTGCCTGGCGTCCTCCGTTTCCTCGGCAACCCGGCCTCCTCTTTCCCCGCGTGGGAGCGTGCTGCCGTGGGGGCGGGGCGGGGCTGCGGCCGCGAGGTCCTGAGCCCTGAGGTGGGCGCCCCGCCGGTTGCCGTGGGAACCAGTCAGGATGCTGTCGGGAAGGCAAAGCGGTGATGGCGGCGGGTGGAGAAGAGTTCCTGAAGGAGGAGGCGGATTGGCTTTGTCTTGATGTCCAAGCCCAGACCCAGATACCGAGGCCATCACTCTTGCCCTCAATCAATGCTGTGCTTTATTGAGAATAAGACTGGAAAAAGAGAGGGGAAAATATTTTTAATTGAATAAAATAATATTAAAGGCAATACATGGGCAGAGGAGGGAAAGACGGTGCAGCCCCAGAGTTTGAGGTGTCCAGGGGACCTCTGAAATGTCTGATCCAACATAAAAAGGGAAGACATAAATGATTAAGGGAGGCACCCTGTCGGTGGCAGAACCGAGACCAGAGCCCAGTTATCTCCTGGTTATCAGTAATCTTCCCTGCCTTTCCCAAGGAAGCAGGTTCTTAGAGGTTTAGACCCGTGCCCACAGATTTGGAAGGAAGGCATCAAGACCTGTCTAGTGTCACCTTCTCTCTCCACCAGGTTTATTTGTCTGTGGTTTTCATAGGCAAAGATGACGCTTCCATATATTTTGCATATTTAGGCACTCAACTGGCCAACTGATGTCAAGTTAAGGCATTTTTGATTAGGTGGAAAATAGGGGAAAAGGGGGATAGAAATTCTTGGACCTTTCATCAGTGCCCAGAATCCCTGGGCGCCTGTGCTTTAGATGTCTTCTTCACAACAATCCCCCAAATCCAGTTGGCGTCCGTTCTCCTGCAGCACCGCACCCTTCTTTCTATTCTTATTACCACAACCTTAGTTTTGGGCTCCATCACCTCATAACTGGATTATTAGAAGGGCCTCCTAACCACACCCGGGGCCCCTGTCTTCCATACCCCATCCCCACCATTTGTGCTTTGCTATAAGCTGCATAGCCTAATGTCACTGGTCCCCCGCTAAGAAGCTCTCGAAGGTTCCTCGCTCCCTGCGGAATGAAGTCCAAATTCTTAACTGTGGCTTTCCCTATGCCCTCCCCCAGGGCCTGCTTTCTTGGTTTTCCTGCTTCAGCATTTCTTCACTCATACCTCAGCCAGACGAGACGATGTGTTACACACTAAACATTTCTCACCGCCTTCACGCCAGCTTCTAAGGCATATCCTGAGCCAGGCAGAGTCCAGATAAAATGTACTTTGGTCAAGTATTTGTTTTGGGTACTTTGTCATCCAACCTTCATCGTCCTCCAGCAGTTCCTCATACCTTTCGTAGCCCAACCCACGTTCTGTTCTTGTTCTCAGCTGGTTATCAAGTAATCCTTACTAAAACGTTGGAGCATTAACTGGTAAGTACTAACCTAAGACTTCTCCCCATGGTTTTTGCCTTTCAAAAGGAGATGCTTAAGGACGCACTGGATTGAAACTATAATAGTGAAATGATAGCGAGCTTGTTCTGTTGGAGCTAGGACTCCTGTTAAATAAAAATAATTATAATGATTAATGATAATTATTAATTATTAATGAACGGAAGAGGAAGTTGAAGTCCAGGTGAGATAGTGGAAGAGAAGTGACATGCCCAAGGACACATGGTAAGTAGCAGCCCAGGGCTCAAAAGCAGAGCTTCCCATTCCGAATGCCCTGACGTTGCCTATTGGTAAGAAAAGCACCTTGGTGCGTGTTGGACCCAGCTTTTTCTCCTCCTACTTCAGGAGCTGTATAAAATAATACTATCTACCTCGAAAGATTGCTGTGAGGGTTAAATAAGACATTGGGAGGACAAATGAAGCATTTAATATCATACTTGGTATATAGTAAGCACTCAATAATCAGAAGCTTTACTTCCTCGGAGTATTTTAAGGTTTCATTTAATGCACGGGTGTAAATCATAAATATTTTAAGATTTTTTAACAAAGTTTGGAGATGTCGCTTTGTATCTCAGCTTTAAACTCTTCTGCATTTCAAGTGCTTCTGAAAATTTGTTCTCTAGAAAGAATCTTGGTGCCCTTGAGAGAGGGTGGAGTGCCAGAGGTCAGCCTGTGAGAAGTTAGTGAGCAACTCCAAGTTTAGTGTTCAATGAGTAAACTTAAGCTTGGTATGTAAAGTACAAGTAAGATTAGTTATGGCATTAAAAAGCAAAATGCTAAGGAAGAGAAATATTAAAGTAAGGAAGAAACACAAGTCCTGGTTGGAGAAAGGATCCGACTGTTCCTTATTCTCTGCGTAGTGTCTCTGGTAGATGACGAATAAGTGAAGGAAAAAACTCAGACTTAACTAGATCGTGCATTCGAATGATTGAGATATTTGCTGTTTGCAAATGAGCATCAGGAAGTCCTTTAGTTTAACCTAAGAGTTATACAAAGGGCATGTGGCCTCAGAAGCAGATGGCCTCCCTCATATATAACATGGTCGTTTTTCCCTTGGGCCTCACCATGATTAATGGGCTTCTGTTCTCATCAGCTAAGGCCAATGTGGTGATGTTGCCTTCATTCAGTGCACATGGCAGCTGGTTTGCAGAAAGAATCTCTAGGAGTGGGTTTCCTGAGAAGGGCACTGTGAGGAGGTGAGTCCTTTCAAGCTTTATGGGTTCTCCTCCAGAACCCTTTTGTGCAGGGAATTCATCCAATTAATTTAAAAACTGGTTAATGGCTTATTGAATATGCCATGGGCTATTGTGACATTCTGCATTCATCCCACGGTTCTATTTGGCCAGACTGTGAGTATGCAATGTGACGATCTCTTCATGTCACTCATTAAAAGTGGTTCTATATCGATGTCATTAAAATGGCTAAAGAGCTTGGGAGGCTGCTTCAAGGTGAGCCCTCTGGGCTACACATACTTTTTGTGGAGGTTCCTGAAGACCCAGGATTGGGTCCCTGGTTTTGTAGGATCAGAAATATCGTTTTAATCAATTCAGAGCTGATCTTTTTAGGAATTGATTCCTAATAATTCCACTCAGCAGAGACTAGATGTCCTCTACCTGACCAAGTCCAAGTTATTTTATCCTGGAGAGTAAAGCTGGCAGCTGTCCAGCCATGGTCATGTGCAAAAGGTACTCCCTCCTGGTGGAAAGGCATCCTCAGGAGATCAAGTTAAAGATCAGAAGGTTTGGTGAATATTGAATTCCATCAAAGGGAACTGAGTGTTCTTAAGGGATTTCTCTAGCAGGCTGAGGAGGCCTCACAGAATGACCTTTCTTCCCTCCAGAGATGTTTCAGTCTGGATAACTGGTTTGGGCTGTTTACCTCAAAGAATTTGGAGATTTTTACCACATCTTTGTTTCAGTTAACTGCCTTTTTGCTCAACTTCATGGGACCATTTCTCTTAACACAGTTAAGAGCATAGTTTGGAGTTGAGAAGACCTGGGCTAGAAACCCAGCAGTGGCACTTGCTGTTTGACAGTGAACAACTTCCATCCTCCTTCACATCTCAAGATTCTCATCGTTAAAATGGTCATAGTCAGAGCCTCCTCACCGGCTTGTTGTGAGGATGAATGACTTACCAATACAAAATTTCTGGCGTTGTGTCCGCCACATAGTAGCTGTGCAACAAATGGTAGCTATCATTATTACTTACTTGATGTAGATTTAATTCTCCTTGCTCAGACCTGAGGACGCACCAAGGTACATCACCTGTAAATTTATAAAACATCTCCAAAGGCTTGTTATTTCTTTAAAATGTTGACCTTATGTTACTAATATCATGGCTGTGAAATTTACAAATATATTTTTTATCCTGAATTTCAGAGAGTGACATTTTATGACCTCACCCCTAACTGTGAGGGTGTAGTCAGTTTGGGACTTGCAGCCATCCATGAACTATACAAAATTTAGTAATGCCTGTTGGGCTTTTGTAGGCCAGATATTTGTGATTTGATTCTCTTGTGGAATAAAGTAGACTCTGTTAGAGATTGGCAAACTCCCTACAATTAATAAAAAAAAATGCATGTCCTTTGGGGGAGCCCTTAGAATTTTCCTCGTTTGGGATTGTAGCTGGTCCATTGTGCTGTTTTACAGAGAGAGGGCGAACTCATTAAAGTTTTTGGACCTCACAGTGTTGAGATATTTCTCAAAAGTTCAAACAGGCTTTGATTTCTCTATCCATTTTGGAGGCTTCAGACTTTTCAAAACCCTTCATTATGGCAATGGATGCAACTGATACATGATTGGATGTGATTATAAGAACTTTGAGAACATAAAATATATTGCTTTCTGAATTTCTGAGAAATTATTAACAAAGGAAAGAATTTGACTTCTGTCCAGGAGGAGTATCTGATTTGTTTGGACTTTGGATAAACTCAACCCCACATGTTTGGCCAAGAGTTTAATCTGTGGACTGATCATGAAGCTCTGAGCGAGACTCAGGCCTCAGAAAGCTAGGACAGCGACACGTGATCACTACACACGTGTCTGCGCAGACAAATACTCAGGCCAAACAAAAAACCCTTCTCATCAAGAGAGCAAGGGAACACAAGTAATGAGCAACTCCTGAACCCTCGCAAGTGGATGTTACTCCGTGATGTTTTGTTTGGATAAAAGTGCCCGGCAAGCGAGGGGGAGACCAGAGCCACAAGCAGAAGGCACATGATAAAGGAGCAGGGGCAGCACTGGTCCCGGGGGGCAGGTGGCCTCCTTTCTAATCACCCATCTCCTGATCGGTGCCGTCATGGAGCTTTTGTGCTGCAGAGTGCCCTCCGCGCTCACTGGGATGGAGTGGGATCCCTCAGATGGCCGTACCACACAGGGGAGCCTTCATCCCTGACGTAGAAGATTTCTAACATCCGCACTCGTTTCTCTTCAGAGCTCTCTCTTTTGTGGTTCTCTTTCCGTTTTTCTAATTAAATGGAAGCAGCATCTGATTAGTTGCTAACTCTTATTTCTGTCTCTAACACTTTGTGGCTTCTCATTGCTCCTGCCCCACCGAAGGACAGCTGCTCACCTCCCCTCCAGCTAGAGGGTGGCCTGCTCAGGGTGTTCCCGGGCAGCAGGAGCAGCTTCAAGGCCTAAGTGGGAACTAGGTGTGGATCAGCAGGCAGGAGGAAGAGACATTTAAGATGGGCGGTCGGGGACTGCTGCCAGGGCTCAAGTCTGTGCCTCCCACATCAGTGAATCTGGAGCATTCTATCCATTCACTCAATCAACAGATACTTGACTGGTAGGTGTCAAGGACAACTTACATGTTGACAAATCAATAAATATAAACTGACAAATGATAATTAGTGCCAGGACACTAATAGGGTGCAGTGACAGAGAATACTGGGGTGGCGATGGGGAGGGTGGGAACCTATTTAGACAGAGTGATTGAAGATGGCCTCTCTGGGTGAGACCTAAAGGATGAAGAGGAGCCAGCCCTCTGAGGGTGGAGAAGGGGCACAGGTGGAGGAAACAGTTTGGGGAAGGTCTGGAGGTGAGAGAGAGCTCAGGGGATCCAAGGAACTGAAAGGAAGCCAGTGCGGCTGGAAGATGGTTGCGAGGGAAGGCTGGGAGGCTGGGAGAGTTGGGGTTGGGTTTTATTCTAAGTACAATGGAAAGCTGTGGAGTGGTTTTAAAGTGTGCATGTGTGTGTGTCTGACATATCACGTGGAGACCCCTGAGGAGATTCCTCACCAGAATTGGTAGTTATGACCTTGTGATCCCTATTCCAGACTTTGAGGAAACTTCAAAATATCGTTCAAGCACGTGCTTGTCCATTGGCATGAGATGAGATGGTTAAAGATGGATTATCAAGGATATTTCCCCTAGTTCCAGGACATTAACATAACCAGAGGTCCCATAGTGGGGAGTCTGTCCTGATTTTTAACTGCCAGTCTCTCAGTACAGTGCATTTTCTCATAATGTCCCCTCCTGAAGCATTACGTCACATGCTGAGTCTTGCTCCCCTTACTCCCTCCTCTCTTCCTTTCTTGCTTTCCTCCGCCTCTCCTTTCCCCTCCCATCTTCATCCCCATTTCCCCTCTCTTCTCTCTCTGCCTTTCTCATTAAGAGTCAGAGTTACTTGCCAAACCACAGCTCTTAGATTTCTGTTTTCCCAAACAAATTTCTTGGCTCGATCATTTTTGTCCTTGGTTCTCTCCTCTGGTTCCATGCTGGTCCTTTCTCTGGTTCCCCTCACCTCTCCTAGACGCTCTTCTCCCCACACTCCCCTCCCTGAACAAGGCTAACCCCGAGGTTACACAGTTTAAAAAATGTCAACAGGAAAAACCACTCTTGCTGTAGCTCTGTGAAAAGAAGACGTGAAGGAATTAACCTCGGTGACATCAGTTTGCAGCCATCAGTACGGTGGAAGGCGGTTCTCAAAAACCAGACAGAACAGAAGGTATCACTGTGAAGCCTCCCTTCTGTGGCTCACTGCACCCTCTGAGTCAGGATAATGAGAGAACATTCTTAAAACATGACTTAACCACGCTCAGTCCTCAAACACATTCCTGGATGTGTGTGGAATACGCTCTACCAGCAAGCCCGAGCACAGATGTGCAGGGCGGGCTTGTTAGCGCTCTTCTCAGAGTCGCTACCTTTGCAAAGCCACTTTCTGAGCCAGTTAGTTTGTATTAAAATAAATTAAAAAAAATTTTTTTAAGTACGGCAGACACGCAGTGGGGCCTTTCACGGCTGCATTTTCATAGTTTCGGATTGTGGTGACTGGGTCTCTGTCTTGGGGTATTTGGAGGCCCTTGACATCGCACTTTAGCAGGAAGAAGTTATGGAAAACTCTTGTCAAATATAGAAAAAAGAAACAGGATATTGTCCATCTCCAGAATAAAGCACAGATGGAGAGTCACAACACGAGGGTTTGTCCTTTATTTCACCTATACCTGGAGGGGGGTGTGTGTGTGTGTGTGTGTGTGCACGCGCGTGTGTGTTTAACATAGGTGGCTTATCTGAGTGGATTTTAAGAAATTAATTTAACTGAAAAATGATTAAATTACAAAGAGAGGAAAAAGCTTTCGGGTGGCATCTTACAGGGTCAGAGGCCATTGCTAATGCAATATTTCATCAATTGACTCATTGCGATTCTTTCATTGATGTGATTTACTTTCTCAAATAGCTCTTATCGTGGCAGGCTTGCATTGGATACATTGTACAGATGCCTTATAATCATTTCAGCGTGTTTACTTAAAATTTTTAAAAGCAATTAAGCAATTTTAAATATATATTTGTGTGTGTGTGTGTGTGTGTGTACACATCCACAGAGAGATTTTATAAATGCTCAGACAAGGGTTCTGAGTGAACACTAGGCCAAGTGTTACATTTATACACTGTAGTGCCCTTCATGCATTTCAAAGAGCTTCATGCAGACTAATGTTAAGCTTTCTTCATACCCATTGAATATACCATTATCTCCTTTAACACACTGCAGAAACCAGAGGACAAAGAGTCCCCCTGTGCGCCTTATCCAAGGCCACACAACGGCTGCTGGAACCTTGAGCCTTCGGAGTGCCAGGCACTTCCTTGCAGCATATCACATGTGCTGGAAAACGGTGGTGGGTCAGTTTGTTAAAAAATATAATAATCTACTGTTGTGGGGGTAGAGTTTTGATATATTCTGCCTTTTATTTATTTTGATACAAAATAGAGCAAAATAAGTTATAATAATGGTCTTTCTCATAGAAACCTTCCGAGGTTGGGGGTAAAACGGGAGCGCAGGCCCGTGGGAAAGGGCCGAGAACATTTTGGCAGCATCTAAATAGGTGTGCGTGCACATGGGTGGCAGTATCTTCATGCCCCGACCTGTCCCACGCCTCTTCCCCTTCATCTTTGTTTCAGAATGTTGTGTCCAGGTTTAGAAAGGCAGGCATAGTTTGATGCAGAGATTAGGAACTGACTGCCATCGGCAGGACATGATAGACTCTCCTGGTGCCCCCAGTGAGGCAGGGAGGTGTAGTCATGTATTCATTCAACAAAAGCTTATTAAGCACTTAAGTGCCAAGTGCTGTGCTAGGTTCTGGGGACTCTCAGAAGAGTAAGACATGGTCTTTGTGCTTGTGGGGGAGGAAGGAAAGTAAACAAGACCATGGAGTAAGTTCTACAACAGAGGTAGGTGTGGGCCTGGGAGAGAGTGAGGGGGAGAGGATAAGAGTGAAGAGAAACGTTCTCACGGTGAGAAATGAAGTGCCTCCAGGTACTGCTCGAGGCCCTACTCAGTGCTGCCTGCTGGTGCTCAGTCCCTTCTGCTAGAAGCATTGCTCGCAGTGTCGGAGCTGGCCAGACTGGGAGTGGGTGACGTTTGCGTTGGCTCTCCCAGCCTTCCTGTCTCTGCCCTCTTCCTCCCTCCCACATGTTCCTTTCCCTCCCTGTCTGGAGAGGGCTCCTAACAGGTCTTCTCAAATCTGCTTGGGGCAGCCACACATAGTCAGTCTTTACTGAGTCGAACTGATCTGAAAAGTATTCATTAAGGTATAAATACGGGGCACAACTAGGAGAACTTGCGCCAGTTAAGGAGAAAAGTGTTTTCTTAGTGTGCTGGAGTGCTCCTGGCACCTCTGAATTCACATACTCTGGACAGTTGCCTACTCTTTCTGCACTCAAAGTTGGCCCTCTTTCCAAGCATTCAGTCTGACATGTTTTTCCCTCCGGGCCCTCTATTGTGGCTGGGTGATAAGGCCAGGGCGGGGGCTGATAACTGCTAATCTGAGACCTTCTGGCTAGGAATCCAAGACTACAGAAACAACTGCTTTGAGGCATCGGAGAGACCAGTGATGGACAACAAAGTCGTGGCAAGTGGGATGTTTAGCTGTTGTCCCCTCGAATGTGCTCACTCATTTGGTTCATTCTTTACCATTCATGTGTTTCCTGCTTCAGGACAGAACTGGCATAAGGGAGTGCGTGGATGGGGAAAAGATGAACGGGTAGATAGGCAGAAGGAAGGGGGAAATGATAGTAACCTCCACATCATTCTCCCCATAGTGTTTCACTAGGATTCTCCCAGGGGCCATGTTTGCATGCACTGAAGTGTCCTGTTGGCAAAAAAGTACTGCTTTTGATCTGTGTCCCCATCCAGTGGAGGTTGTGTAGGTTCAGTCAGTTCTACTAAGAAGAGTCTCCTTGTAGGAGTCTATGCGGTAAAGACTAGTAATTAGATATTTTTCAAACCCCAACTTAGTTCATTCTGAGGAGCTTTTTTTAAACACTCTAAACTTCAACCAAAGCTTCAAAAAATGCATACCTCTTAGTCAGCGCTGTCCAATAGGAATATAATGTGAGCCGCCTAAGTAATTTAAAATTTTCTAGTAAACGTATTTAGAAAAGTAAAAAGAAACAGGTGAAATTAATTTTAATAATACATTTTGTTAAACCCACAATATTGAAACATTATCATTTCAACATGTGATTTATCTAAAAATTATTAATGAGATAGTTTACTTTTTTGTACAAATTATGCAAAGTTCAGCGTGTATTTTCACTTCCAGTGCCTCTCAATCGGACTCAGATGTTACCTTATTACACTGTGAAGCTCTTGGTATCTTTTAAATGGCAACAATTTAGATGCCTTTTGGGGATAAAAATATTTACAGTGTGGGAATCAGTGCACCTAGGACAGGTGAAGCTTGAACATGGTTGTGGGGGGTGAATTTAAGGGAGCGAGGGTTAAAAATTTGGGCTTCTACTCCAGGTTTCTTTTAGTCCCTTAATGAAAACGACAAGCTATGACCATACCTCCACATATGTATATATTTTTTAGTGTAAAATGAATAGTCTTTGCTGGCATCAAGGAGAAATTAATAGGGCATATGTCTATTCTCCTGGCACCTGCTCCCAAGGCCTGAGACCACAAAATTAGAGAATGGGAAGGAATCTTGGAGATCATGTGGGATCATGTCTCTCCTTGGAGATCATGTCAAATGTCTCCCTCTCTGGGCCTCAGAATCACAGAAAGGAACGTTGGGAAAATACAGATTCCTGGGCCGCATCTCAGAGAATCAGATTCAGCTGGTCTGGGGTGGGGCCTCGGCATGAGTATTTTTTAAAGTCCCCCAGGTGATTCTAACGTATGGCCTGGGTTCTGAACACAGAAACATCCCCTTCATTTTATAGGTTTAGAAACAGAGGCTGAGTCAAGCGTCTCACCTAAGGCCTAGGTGAGAGGGGGCCTAGAATCCAGGAATTCTTCTCAACCCCGTCTCATATACAGAGAAACATTTCAATAATATCTCCATCATGAATCTTTTTACCTGTTTGATCCCAGAATTACTCTAATTTTGAATTGAGAAACATTACCCAGCTCAACGTAGATTAGATATAAACTTCAAGAAAAGGCTCCGAACCCTTATTTCCCAGAAAATCTTCAGATCAATGGTAACTTTGAAGTGATTCTGATCTGGGACAATGGCCCTAAATGCCCCCCACTTTAGGTCCAATTGGGATCTGAAACCCTGTACTTAACATCACCTTTTCTCGAAGGGATAGGGAGGAACCCCAAAGGAGCAAACACCTGAGACTTCATCGACTCACAAAGGAAACCAGGATAGCTTATTAACAGGCGCCTCACACGCAAACATATCCGGGAGCCAGGCAGGACATGCGCGGGAGAAGTTGGGCTGGAAGACTCTGGAAGGGGTAGAGCGTCCGCCATTGCCCAGCTTCCGGGCCTCATTGCCGTGGCACGAGGGCGCAGGTGCTGTGTCGCCAGAATTTCTCATCGCTTGGGAAGACAGAAATGCAGGTTTGTGTTTGTTGCTGTTTTGGGGCAATATCATTTGTCAATGTTGGCAACTAATTCAGTGTTTAGAAAAACACTCTCAAGGTCAAATAAAGCCCACTCACGGCCTCTGTGCTGCCTGTGAGCCTCCCAGGTGCAAACTTGCAGGCAAGTCTAAGACTTCTTCCTACTCGGTCTTGAGTTTAACTGGTTTACAAAACGTTGGCTTAATACCTTCATGCTTACTCTTGCCCTAGACCCTGTGAAGCTGAGGAAAGTGAGCATCACGACCAGGAGGAAAAATATCAAGAAGCAACACTTCACTTCCCTTTTAGTTTCTTCATTTTCTCATCGTTCACATTATTATTTCTTTGGGGTGTGGCACCTGTGAGGTGCTATAAATTTTCGTAATGAAATTGAAAGTAAAGTCCACTACGGTTCATAAAATCTAGTATAATTTATTTTTAAACTCTTTTTGAACATATGATGAGCTGGTCTATTACTGGCATTGCCATGGAATAGACGGCTGTATAAGAAAAAATGTTTTCATTCACTGTAAAAATGAAATGGAAGTTTCCACTGTAGCACTAGGGCACCCACTTAGCCAATGAAATGATAATCCAGGAATCAGAATCACTCTTTCCCACATTCTTCATTTCAACAAGAAAACACCTGGATAAGTATACAGTGTGACATTGAGAGCCCTTGATTTGAGATACTCTGAGGTGTCAATAACAGGTGAAGACTTTTTAGTTAACAGTTTAAGAGTTGATGCTAAATGACCCTGTAATCTTAAGTATTTATACAGCAAAAATAAATGTTATTTGTGAAGCACATTAGAGATTAATATAAAATATGTGTGTCATTTGCATCTTCGTTATTCTCCCTACACATAACCTTGAATTTTGCCACACTCTTTTCTTACGTGTAAAAAACTTAAAATTAGCATATGTACTTGTGAGCATCTGTTTCAGGTATATTTCCGTGAACAGTTCCACTGTCCTCAAATCACCAGGGGTGGGTAACAGTTTCCAACAAAAGCTGAAGGGAACAGGATGAAACAAGAATTAGAGCGATTATATTTTCTTTATCTAAAACTTTCAAGTCTTTGGAAAGCTGCTTGGTTTCTATTTTGAGCCACGGTGCCCACATATCTTAACGACAGAATTTTTGCATAATTTTGCTCTTCCTCTTTTTATCTCTGTTTGGGTGTATTTATTATTTCATATGTGATGATGCAAAGCTCATTAAAAGGTCCATTTATATTCTTGTTATCTGTATGAGGATCTAGCTGTTTTTCTCTTACTGTTTATAGAACCCTCACTGTAATATTCAGATTTGCTGGCAACGGGCCCTTTCTAACGCAGTATACATTCCATTTCCCTCTGTCACTCTATTTATGGGCGTCTGTGTGATTTACTCACGACCAATAAAGACAGTGTGAAAGGATGGGTCATGGATTTATCCATCCATGGAATTTTAGCACTTTCAGAGGGAGGTTTATCTTGTGTTCTTTTTTTCCAGTTTAATTAAAACAACAAAAAAAGCACGTTAGTCCAAATGAATGACAGTTGGCAGATCTGCATTATTCAACTGGAGGGACTCCAGAGTTTCTGATGCTTGGAGATGGACAAGTAATTACCTCCCGTCTGTGACTATTTTCTACCAGGCTAAGCCCAATGTTTATTGTAAACTATCTGCCATTAAAAGCTGTAATAGCAAGCCTTATGTTCCGACACCATAAATTTGACTTGCACTGTTTTTTTATTTACCTTCATGTTTTATTATATCCTTTGAAATGTTTCATTCTAAAGGAAGATAATGGAAGAATGAAAATTGAACAAATTCCAAATTCATGCTTGAAAAAAGATATGCTTAGCATACATATTTTTCTGCGTACGCCCGAACAGCCTGATGGCCACTTTCTGGATATTGGCAGCTTCTGTGTAACTAACTATTAGATGCAGTTGCTATTAGTATATCACTTGTTAAATGGTCCAGAAAATAGCCTAAAAATTGAAGTTTAGCTGGACCACAGAAGCCCCAGGGTAGCGGTTCTCAAACTTTTTGGTCTCTGGACTCCTTTATGCTCTTAAAAAATTTTGAAGGCTCCAAAGAGCTTTAGTTTGTGTAGATTATACCCATCAAGATTTACTGCATGAGAAATGAGAACCGAGACATTTAAAAAATATTTATTTGTTTAAAAATAATGTAAACAACTCACTACCTGTTAACATAATATTTCAAAAGAAAAAGAACTATTTTCTAAAAGAAAGAGTTTAGTGAGAAGAGGGGGATTGTTTTAGATTTTGCTCGACTTAATAGAAGCCAGGTGGACGCTCAGAGCTGCTTTTCCATTCAATCTGTTGTGATATGTTGCTTTGGTTGAAGTATATGAAGAAAATCTGGCTCTACCCAGATAAGTAGTTGGAAAAAAGAGTATTTTAACAGCCTTTTCAAATAATTATGGACCTTTGTCTTTGATCCCAAACCCCAATTTGACAAATGGTGGTTTCTTAACGGTTAGTTGCAGTGAGGAATCTGAAATCCTATCAGTGGACTGACTTTTTTTTTTTTAACAGACTTTATTTTTTAGAGCAATTTTGGTTTACAAACAATTGAGCAGAGAGTACAGATAGGACCCTATACATACCCTCCCCCAGTTCGTTTCCTCTATTATTTGCCTCTTGGGTTAGTGTGAGATAGAGGTTACAACTGATGAGCCTATACTGATACATTATTATTAACTAAAGTCCATAGTTTACATTAGGGTTTCCTCTTTGTGATATATAGTTCCATGGCTTTTGACAGATGTGTGTCACGTATCCACCATCACAGTATCACACACAATAGTTCCACTGTCATCAGCCATTGTGCTCCACCCATTCATCCCTTCTCCTCTTCCCCTGAAGCTCGGGCAATCATTGACCTTTTTACTGTCTCTATAGTTTTGCCTTTTCCAGAATATCCTATTGTTGGAATCACACAGCATATACCCTTTTCAGACTGGCTTCTTTCACTTAGCAACATGCATTTAATGCTCCTTTATGTCTTTTCACGGCTTCATAGCTCATTTCTTTTTATGCCTGAATAATATTCCACTGATGAGTACATCACAATTTGTTATCTATTCACCTTTTGAGGACATCTTGGTTGCTTTCAGTTTTTGTAAATTATGAATAAAGCTTCTGTACACATTTGTGTGCAGGTTTTTGTGTGGACACATGTTTTCAACACATTTGGGTAAATACCAAGGGGTCTGATTGCTGGATCTTCTAGTCTGTCTATGTTTAGCTTGTGAGAAACTGCCAGACTGTCTCCAAAGTGGCTGTACCATTTTCCATTCCCACCAGCAATTAATGAGAGTTCCTGTTGTTCGACATCCTTGTCAGCATTTGGTATTATCAGTTTTTTGGATTTTATCCATTCTAATAGGTATATAGCAGTACCTCATTGTTGTTTTAATTTGCAATTCCCTAATGACGTATGATGTTGAGCATCTTTCCATGTGCTTATTTGCTGTCTGCATATCTTCCTTGGTGAGGTGTCTATTGAGATCTTTTGCCTGTTTTTTAATTGGGTTGTTTATAATTGTTGAGTTTTAAGAGTTCTTTGTATATTTTGGATACTTCGTCAGATATGTGTTTTGCAAATATTTTCTCCCAGCCTGTGGCCTGTCTTTCCATTCTCTTAGATCAAAGGACCTGTCATACTAGTACAGTTTGGTGCTATTGCCCTGATTTATGCTAAGGCACCAGTAGTTTTACCCGCCATTCTTATCTAACATCAGTAAAATTTCAACAAGAGAAAAGTAAATAACATCTTAGTATTATTGTGAAAATAATTTTAATTTTGTGGACACCCCTGAAAGGGCCTCAGAGACTCCCAGGACCCATGGACCACACTTTGAGAACGAGTTTTCTAAATGTGAAATGTTAACTTGGTTTTCTGCAAAAAGGATTTAGAAGGCACAGAAGAAATATTATACACTGAAGTTAGTGTCCTAATTCATCGGGCAGAGTCAATTTTGTTTAGATCTTTTTTCCTGGTGATTCTTGGTAGGGTATCATTTTTATTTTTCAAGAAATATGTTTGTGTGTGTGTGTGTGTCTGTCTGTGTGTGTGTGTAAATATGTCAGCTAAAGTTTGTGAGCCAATGAATGTCACTTAATGGCCAAAAAATTGGTAGATGATGCCCAGTAAGGAGCTTATAATATACTTGTATATATAGACAAAATATGGAGTCCTCAACTTTTTCTACTCTTTCACTAGTGCCTAACAAGCACAGAAATGGGGAAAGAACTCCAGGTTTGCAAACCAGACGGACCTGGATTTGAATCTTGGCTGTGTAATCTTATTTAACTTCTCTGAGCCTTGTGTTCTCTGTCTGTAAAAGGGAAATGATATCATTGCCAAGGCTGTGAAGATTACATATATAAGACAATATATGTGAAGGGTCTGGAACCTCATGAGTATCGCTCAAATAACCAACATTATCATCAAAAGTCATCCCTTCCATTTTTAACAGATCCATAATCTGTTCTTATCTCCTGGGCCAGGAAATTATGCCTTAGTGAGAATTTACTGGAGAAAATACTAGTAAGACTTAGTGTACCTCTCTAGGAATACTATGTTTTCACAGGGACCAAAAATCTCTAGTATTGTCAACCCCCGGCACAGGTACTAAAGATATGAATGAACATGAGAAGCAGCTGGAACAGAACCTAAGGATGGGACCATAGGAGGTGCGATGTATAACTGACAAAGTGGCCTTTCCAAAGGCAAAGATCTAATAACGGTCAGAAGTTAAGGATGAAAGCAAATCATGGGGAATGTTCCAGAAGTAGTGGGAGTGGAAAAATCAGTGGCAAACCACCAGGGAAATGTCACAGGATGTACTTGCCCACCAGAATTCCCACAGGCAAGATTAGTTGCATCTTCCCTTCATCCAGAAGCATCTTAACACTGCTTTTGGCAAGCACAGCATGTCAAGAAACAGCTGGAAGAGGAGGTATTTTTAGGGCAGCAGAGGCCCTCTTGATACCCTTGAAATCAAGAGGTTGGGTTCTGCAGCCACACTATCTGTGCTTTGATTCCTAGCTCCTCTGCTTGCTACTGTGTGACTTAGGGCAATCAACATAAGGCAGTTCTGCCTCTGTCTTCTCATCTGTAAAATGGGGTACATGTTGTTATGAGGACAATGCGCCACGTAAAGCATCCAGAACTTCCTGATATGAGGTGAGGGCTCCATAAATACCAACTTTTGTATCATTAGTCTGCCACCCATGTTATTCACTCATCTGACCAGCGCGGAGTACAGCTGAGTGAAACTTCTATGCAGTTTACCTGTAGGCCTGTTTCCCTTAGACACTGTGTGTCACATCACACCACGATGTGATGAAGTGATGCTTCCCACTTACGCTTCCACTTCTATTTCCAAGTTAATGCAGGGCCAGGATTACCAGTACATCAACAGCATGGTGTTCCTTATAGACACTCCAAACCCTCCACCAATGACCACAGCTTCAGGCCATTGAGTTTTAAAAGCTTTTCAGTTTATCCTTGGAATGATTTTTACTGTTTTACTCTTTTCAGATATAATGCGTAGTAATTAAAGAAAATTTAGAACACTAAGGAAATTTAAATCACCCATAATCCCAGAGTTAATACTGGGATTTTGTTTTGATGTATTTCCTCCAAATCATATTTGCAAGCATACCAGAAAGCTAAGATCTTTCCTCCATAAAATGCAAATACTGATGGGGAAGGCATATATCAAGTCTTTATCAATTAATAAGTTAACTTTTAGTCAATATCAGTTCTAACTGCTGGAGATTTTTAAGTCTGCTCTTGATGTGGTAAGAATCTTTGATGGAACAATTAAGCACAAGCTAGGTAAAGGATAAAGTTGCAGTTGTCACAATGCATTCATTCATTCAATAAACATTTATTAGCTACCTGCTATGTGACCTGGCACTACTGAGCCCTGATGATGCAGAAATGAAAACAAGCAACTCCCTTATTTATTGCAGTATTGTTCTTACTAGGGAAAAATTACATTTATTAACAACCTAAATGTTCATCAGTAAATTATGGCACAGCGCTCCAAGAGAATCCTTAAAAAGCACGAAGTAGCAAGAAGGTGGAGTAGACATATTTTTCCCTACTTCTTCCACTAAATACAGGTAAAAGCCTTGGATATTATATATAAAACCAACAAGAGAAGACTCTGAAAGGTGGAGAAAAGGCAGAATGACTAGGGACTTCAGGACCTGAGGAATAATGTGGCAGTGAGTTTCTTGAGTTTTCTTTTTGCCTCATACATCCCAGATTTGGAGCTGAAGAAGCCAGCAACCTGGAAATGCCAACAAGAGTAGACAAGAAAACCTCAGCAAAAGCCTGCTGTCTCCAGCCAAAGGATTGGGAAAGGGGCAGCCTAGCAGGACAGAAAGCTTTTAGACAATGCTATGGACTGAACTGTATCCTCCCAAATTCATTTTCAAACCCTAACCCCCAATGTGATAATATTTGGAAATGGGGCCTCTGGGAGGTAATTAGGGTTAGATGAGGTCATGAGGGTGGGGCCCTCATGATGGGAGTAGTGGAAGAAGAGGAGGGGGAGGGGGAGAGGGACGGGAAGAAGACCACTACAATGACCAGACCATAGAGCTAGTTGGCTGCAAATGTGTGCTATTCAAAAAGAAAAAAAGGGAAGAAGAATCCCAAAGGCAATTCAGAGGTCATTGAGGCCACCACCTGGGTTTCAACTGGCCACATGCCTTCTCACTGAATCCTGGGGAATGGGGCTCCCTGGATCTTTGGGGGCATGATCCCTGCCTGGCAGAGCTACAGAAGTGGGACCACTGTCCCAGTGGGTCCAGGAGGCAGACCAGTGAACCAAAGAGGATTATTCTTAAGGCTTAAGATCTAGTGGAATTTGCCTTGCTAAGTTTTGGACTTGCTTGAGACCCATCACCCTTTCACTCTTTCCTATTTTCCCCTTTTGGAATGGGAATATCTGTTCTATGCCTTTCAGCATCTACAAAAAAACCCCTGTACTACAGCCAACATTACACTTAAGGGTGAATGATTAAAGCTTTCCCCTAAGATTGGGAATGAGGCAAGGGTGTCCACTCTCACTACTCTTATTGAATATAGTGCTGGAAGGCCTAGCCAGTGCAATAAGATAAGAAAAAGAATACAAACTGGGGAGAAAGAAAGAAAACTGTCCTGATTTGCAGATGACCTGATTGTCCACATAGGAAATCTCAAAGAATTTGCCAAAAAAAAAAAAAGAAACTTGTGGAACTAATAAATGAGTTTAACCAGGTCATGTGACATAAAATCAACGTACAAAAGTCAATGATTTCTCTATATACTATCAATGAACACAGAAAGGGTACCAAAATTGAAAATACACTACTATTAACAGTCACTCAAAAAAATGCTTAGGTAGAAATCTGACAAAACAAGTACAAGACTTGTATGCAAACTATACAGTATAACGAAAGATATCAAAGAAGATCTAAATAAATGGAGACATATTCCATATTCATGGATTGGAAGACTCAACATAGTAAAGATGTCAATTTTCCCCAAATGGATATAAAGGTTTAATGTAATTCCTATCAAAATCCCAGCAGGATTATTTTATAGATATAGACAAGACTATTGTAAAATTTATATGGGAAATCAAAGCAAAAAGCTAAAACAGTTTTGAAAAAGAAGAATAAAATGGGGGTAATCAGTCTACCCGATTTCAAGACTTACTCTACAGCTATAGTAATTAAAATTGCATAGTATTGGCAAAGAGATAGACACATCAGACACATATATTAATGGAATAGAGTAGAGAATCTAGAAATAGACCCACACAAATATGCCCAACTGATTTTTGACAAAGATGTAAAAGCAATTCAATGGAGGAAATTCTTTTCAAGAAATAGTGCTGAAGCAATTAGACATCCATAAGCCAAAAAAAAAAAAAGATCCTTGACCTAAATCTCAACTTTACACAAAAATTAACTCAAAAGGGATGATAAACTTAAATATGAAATATAAAATTACAATATTTTAAGGAAAAAATAGAAAGTCCTTGGGATGTAGGGCTAGGCAAAGAATTTTCAGACTTGACACCAAAAACAGGATCCGTAAAAGGAAAAATTGATAAATTAGACTTTGTCGAATTTAAAATTTGCTCTACGAAAGACTGTTAAGAGGATAAAAAGACAGCTCTGGACATATTTCTACAGAGACATATTTGCAAGTCGTATATCTGACAAAGGATTAGTATCTAGAATATATAAAGAATTATCAAAACTCAACAGTAAAATAAGCAAAGCTCCAATTAGAAGATGGTCAGAAGACATGATGAAGACATTAAAGATGGCAAATAAGCACATGAAAAGATGTTCAATATCATTAGCCATTGGGGAAATCCAAATTAAAATCACAATGAGATATTACTACTTGCTTGTCAGAATAGCTAAAATAAAAAATAGTGACAACATGAAATGCTGGCAAGGATACAGAGAAACTGGATCACTTATATGTTGCTGATATGAATATAAAATAGTGCAGCCACTCTGGAAAGCAGTTTGGCAATTTCTTAAACTAAACATGTAATGACCCTACAACCCAGCAATCACACTCTTGGACATTTATTTCAGAAAGATGAAAATGTGTGTTCAGTTCACACAAAAACCTGTACACAAATGTTGATTGCAGCATTATTCATGGTATCCAAAAACTGGGAACAACCCAGATGTCTTTCAACAGGTGAGTGGTTAAACAAACAGTGATATATCCAAAATACTACGAACAATAAAAAGGAATGAACTATATTGATACACACAACAACGCCTGCACGACTCTCCAGAGGATTATGCTGCGTGAATAAAGCCAGTCCCAAAGGTTATATACTATATGATTCCATTTATTTGACATTCTTGAAATGACAAAATTATGGATTAGTAGTTGCTGGGGATTAAGGAGGTGATGGGAGTGGGAGAGAAGTGGGTGTGGTTATAAAAAGGCAACATGGGAAATCCTTGTGGTGAAAGAAACGTTCTGAATCTTGACTATATCAATGTCAACATCCTGGTTGTGCTATTGTGCTATAGTTTTCTAAGAAGTTGCTGTTGGGGAAAACTGGGTAAAGGGTATATGAGATTTCTCTGTATTGATGATCTCAAAACATTTAATTAAGAAGAGTCAGGTAATGTTTTTTGTCTTTGCTTTGTTTCTTAAAGATTTTATTTTTCCTTTTTCTCCCCAAAGCCCCCAGGTACATAGTTGTGTATTTTTAGTTGTGTGTCCTTCCAGTTGTGGCACGTGGGACGCCGCCTCAGCATGGCCTGATGAGCGGTGCCATGTCGGCACCCAGGATTCCAATGGGCGAAACCCTGGGCCACTGAAGTGGAGCACGCGAACTTAACCACTTGGCCATGGGGCCAGCCCCTTGTTTTTTTTTTTTTTTTTTTTTTAAGATTTTATTTTTTCCTTTTTCTCCCCAAACCCCCCGGTACATAGTTGTATATTCTTCATTGTGGGTCCTTCTAGTTGTGGCATGTGGGACGCTGCCCCAGCGTGGTTTGATGAGCAGTGCCATGTCCGCACCCAGGATTCAAACCAACGAAACACTGGGCCGCCTGTAGCGGAGCGCACGAACTTAACCACTCGGCCACGGGGCCAGCCCCCCTTGTTTTTGTGTTTTAATAAATATTCATCGTAGCCATGAGGGAAGCTGCTATTTGAAAGAAGATATAATTTTTTTTTTTAAAGATTGGCACCTGAGCTCACATCTGTTGCCAATCTTTTTTTTTTTCTTCATCTTCTCCTTGAAGCCCCCCAGTACACTGTTGTATATTCTGGTTGTAGTTCCTGTGGTTGCGCTATGTGCTGTGTGCTGTGTGCATCAAGCACGGCTTGATGAGCGATGTTATGTCCGCAGCCAGGATCTGAAGCGGCGAAACCCTGGGCCACTGAAGTGGAGTGTGTGAACTTAACCACTTGGCCATGGGCTGGCTACTCAAGTAATGTTTTTGCTACTTGGGATATGACAGATGTCCTAACAAAGAGTCTTCCAGCTTGGTCCCTACTCCAAGCCTGCCTCAGCACCACTGTTCAACTGCTCACCTTCATTGGTTCCCTGTTGCCTCTATCTAGACTATTCCATTTAACACTTACTGCAACTCTATGAAGCGCCGTTATTCCCAGTTCTGATGAGGAACCTGAGGTCAGTGAGGTCCATTGACTTGCCCCAGACCACACAGATACAAAGCCCAGTATTCTCAGACTCTAAAGACCATGCTCTAACCCACCCTCAAGATGCAGAAGATCACGTTTTAATTAAAGTGGGGAAAGGGGTGGAGAAGAGAAATCAAACACCTCAGGCATTCAGAGGACTCTAATCACGTAGGCACAGGCCCAATTACAGGTCTCCACACATCCCACCCTGCTTAGATGGCCCTGCCCAAAAGCCACTCCCTCCAGGAGGCCTCTCTTGAATTCCCACCCCCGGGGCAGCTTGCCCCCCTCCTCCCAGACTGCAGAATCCCTGATTCAGTGCAATCCACACTGTTCATTGGTTGAGAAGCTGTGTCTGTTGAAGACGACAAACACGTAAGATGGAAAACATCCATCCCGTGTGGAGATGCCGGAGCACTCGAGGAGCCCAGAGGAGCCAGGTGCCAGCCCAAGGAGAGGCTGGAGCAGGGCAAACCCCCAGGGGCAGCTGGTAAAGAAGCTGGGTTCTCAAAACTACAGTTTATTATTGCACAGAGCTCAAGGGTGGAGGCGGGGAGAAGAGAATGGAGAGGTTGGCAGGGGCCAACTGCACACACTAATCACCCGGAGGGAGGGTTAAAAATGCCGCCACTTGAGGGCCATCCTCAGAGATCCAGAACACAGCTCATCTGGAGTAAAGGCACCCTGATGGTTCCGACATCCAGGTGATGGGGCCTGGTACACAGGCTCGGTTTGAGTCTCCTATTTTTCCCATATCCAGTCTGGTGTGAAGTTATGGCTTAGAGATAGATACTGAAGTATTTACAGATGGGACAGTTTACGCAGAGTGTTGAATTCCATGCCAAGGAGTTTGGTTTATATTTTGAAGGCAAGGGGCACCTATAGAAGGATTTTAAGAAGTGGTTACAAGATCAGAGTTGTAATTTTGAAAGGTCATTGGGATTTGTCCCAAGAATGTCCTTTGTAGCAAAAGAAAGTCCCGAATCACAGGTTGCATTCTGTTGTCACATCTCTTTAGTCACCTTTAATCTGAAATACTTCCTCAGTGCTTTTATTGCCTTTCATGAACTTGACATTTTTGAAAGTTCTGGCCGTTTATTTCGTAGAATATCTCTCGATTTGGGCTTGTCTGATGTTTCCTCATGATTACAGTCAGGCTATGCATTTTGAAAGAAATACTCCAGAAGTAATGCTGTCTCCTTCTTAGTGCATCATATCAGATGATGTCAATAGGTCCCATTAATTGTGGTGCAGATTTAAATTATTTGGTTAAGGTAGTGCCTGTCAAGGAGCTTTATTGGAAAACTACCAATTTTCCCTTTGTAATTTATATCATTATCTCTTGTGGAGAGATTTTGAGACAATTATAAATATGCTCTTACTCAAGTTTTTACCCTCTAGTTTTAGTAAAAATTAATGATTCTTGCTTGAATCAATTATTACTATGACGGTTGCCAAATGGCAATTTTCTACTTCCGTCATTCCTTTCATGTTTATCTGTTGGCTTTCTTCTGTAAGGCAGGAATTTCCCTTCCCCTCCATTTATTTACTTACAGACACACACATATGAACTCATGTATTCTTATTTTATTCAATGAATCCCTTGACTTTTAATCTTTCTGCATCATGTTTTAGGTGTTTCTCTTATAAATGGCATATAGCTAGACTTTTTCCCCCCCAGAATGACTTTCTAACCTTTAAACAGTGAGTTTTATTCGTTTATATGAAAATGTGAATATAGTATACATAGATTTATTTCTACAAAAAAAATTATGCAGATCTACATGTACTGATGTAAAAAAATGTCTAAGATGTAGTCTTAAGGAAAAAAACAAATTGCAGAAAAGTATGTATATTAGGAGCCCATCTGTTAGGGGAAAGCATATATGCACATATATTTCCAGTCATAAAAATTTCTGGACGGTTACACAAGAAGCAGGTTAACATTTGTTACTTCTAAGGAGCTGGACTAGGGGTAGGGGTCTACTCTACTTATACAGTCATTAAAAATTATAATATATGTGTACAGCACCAAAATAGTGCCAGCATTAATATTCCATATATTTTTGAAGAATGAGTAGGTGTTAAGTAAGGGAAGAAGGATGGCCAAGAGGGGAAGGCCGTAGTTCAGAGGAATAGCACGTGGTTTACTGGGCCCAACCTTTTGCTGCTTGCCTGGGGGAGTGGAGGGCAACACAGGACAGCTTATGAGAACACTGAATTCCATGCTAAGGACTTTGGTTTGTATTTTGAAGGCAAGGGGCATCTATTGATGGATTTTAAGTAGAAATGGTTAAAAGGTCAGATTTGTAATTTTGAAAGGTCATTGGCAACAGACTAGGGGGAGAGAGGCTAAAAGTGGAATTAGGAAGGCCAATTAGATTGTTACAGTAATCCGGAAGGAAGATGAAGAAGACCTGAACTAAAGTGCTTAGCTATGAAGGTGGGGAAATCATTAAGACTTTCACACCTATTGGATGTGAGAGTCAAGAAGAAGGAAGAAGTCAAAATTTCTTTGTCTTAAGCACTGTGTGTCTGGTGGTGAGTGCACGTAGGTAAGTAGAGGAGTAGATCTGGATGAAAGAAGAGTCCAGCTTTAGGAATGTTGAGTTTAAGGTGTCTTTGGGACATCTAAGTGGTGATTTAGTAAGCCATTGGATATGTGAGGCTCGAACTCAGAAGGAAAATTCTAGGCTGGAATTAAACTTTCCTTTGTTAGTGCAAGAGAGGATGGATGGCCAGAAAGGCAATGATTATTTTGGGTAATGATCAAGCGTGATAGGGTATGGACTTGGTGGATTACTTCGTGTTAAGGTTCTAACTAAAAGGCTAATTAAAAGTTTCAGTGTCAGCAGCTATCAAGGCCTAAGGGAGTAAGACAGGTTTAAGGATGATACCAGGAGACTATTGCTATTAAAATAACCAAATAATTTTGGATGTCTGCAGCAAAAACCTCAGTTGTTTGTGCTTCCAAGGGGAGCTGTCAATGACAACTATTGGAACACATTTGGCAAGAGGTGGACTTTACTTGAAACTGACAATTACATTATTTCTTCTGATTAGAGATCCAAAGATATGGATTGGAGAGTAGTCAATAGAGGTTATTAAATCAGATGAGGATCCTGAGTAAAATATTTGAAAGCACATGTTCAAAACTTTGGATGTGATTCATAGCATCCATATGAGGAGCATTAGGTAAAATGATCAGAGAAATATTAAAGAAAAATCAAGAATCCAGATTTTTGCCTTCACAGCAGGCATCCTATGTCATGGATGGGGTAACCTAAGGTCAGTGCTGTGGGTTGATGCCTTCCCATGGTGTGTTCCAACCTGGGTCCCTAGGTGAAGGACTTCACACCACAGAGCCCTATAGATTGTTTGCAAAGTATTAGGTAAATATGTGTATGTGTGCATTTTCTGGGAAAAATGGCCCCCAAACCATTACTGCAGCAGCTGATCTTTTTCTTTCTCTGACGTCCCTCTCCTTTCTTTTTCCTTTTTTGTATTTCCAACTTTCTTTTCTTTCTTGTCTATGCCTTTGGCTTAACAGGCCATGGAAGAAATTTTCTTACCCCATTGTCTAGCCCTGTTCATCTCACATGTAGTTAAAATGACTACTGACCCTTGGTCTAGAACAGTGATTCGAAGTCCCCTCCTTCTTTTAAGAAATAAATATATAATAGGCCCTCCACCAATCTTTTTGTTTTACCAAACAAAATCTTGCATGGAGACCAGTTTAGAAAAACTGATTTTAAAAATAAAGAGTATAATATCAAAGTTGAGGAAGCCTGGTTCTCACCCACCAGGCCATCCCATAGACATATATTTTCAAACCACTGGTCTAAGCAGGGCCTTGGGGTGGAGATCAAGAGAGAAACTCCAGTAGCATCCTTACAGGGGAACAGCATTAACCAAAGTGCCAAGCATGGGATAAGTGTATTTCTGATCTGCTAGGCTTAAAAGATTATCCCGATGGGGTGGCTCTTGAGAAGGGAAAGTAAGCAAACTCTGGCTATCTGGTTAGTTTAGTTGTGGAGTATAATGTGAGTGAAACTGATGTTGCAGGACTGATATCTTCATCAGTTGGATCAGCTCTATTTCATGCCTACAAGGCACACTGTAGGTTGCAGCTAAACTTCTCTCCAGAGTGGGCTATTTGTGAGAGATTTGGAGTGGGAGAGTTGATAGGGCTACATGCAAATCCATCTCGAATGCTCAAGAAAAACCCACTCAAACTGCGAAACAGTGCATATGATTTGTCAATTATGAAAAGAGGACCTTTTTGAATATATGTATCTTTAGATGGCTACTGGATATTTAAGAAATCGTGTCAGATGAAGTCATTAGTCCCTGTTCCATCTCAACCCCTTATTGACTGTCCATAATGAGTACATAGTTATCCTTAGGCTTCTTCATCATCTTGGGCCAAAGGAAGGGCCAACCAGTCTTGAAGGTTTTTAAGTAGTTGTGGTTGCTCCTACCAGCAGTAGAAGTGCCAGATACTTCCGTGGCACCATGAAGCCATGCTGCCCAGCCACTTCCTTCTCTAGCCCTAGATGAGGCCACATCAGCTCTCCACCTCCTAACAGCCAGATTGTTTTGGGTAACCTGGATATTTCTGTTCTCCTGGGCTTTGGTGCCCTGGCTGCAGACCTAGTTCCTGCGCTTTCTCATCCACTTTTTGGATGGATTCTTACACACTTGGCCAAGGTTCTCCAACCATCTGGGCTCAATTCTTCTGACACTGCCCTCATTTGATGCCTCTTTCCCCACTAAGAGCTTCACTCCCTCCTCTATCCAGGGATTTGATCACCTGTCTGCACTTGGATTGGGCTTGGTCCACCTAGTTTTCTGCCATGCCTGCTTCCTCCCTGCCACCTTGCTGCTGTCCCTGGGCAGGATGTCTTTATTCCCTTGTAGGAGCATAGACTGCAGAATGAGTCACTTGGAAAGGCCAGGCCTTTCTTCCAGTGATGATGTCATTGCCCAATAATTTATTTGTAACTCTTCTCTTAAAGCCTGTATCACATTATTTTGAATATCTTCAGTGACTATATCTCAGGGGTTGACTTCTTTTCAAATGGCCAGACATTATTTAGGGTCATGCACAATAATGAAGACTGTGATCAAACACGACACCACTATTTGTATCACTAAACTAATAAGATTGATTTTCTTTTGTAACTTGTAATCTGGGCTCCAAAAGAAATTCCGTTAGACTATAAGCAGGGGTCTGGGCTGTTTGCTCTGCTCATCACTTTATGCTCAGCTTGGAAAATTGTAGGTGCTTAATAAATATTTGTTGAATGAATGAGTAGGAGGACTTCCAAGAATGTCTGGAGCAAAAGCAGCAGCATTTGAACAAGCAGATGACCTCTCAAGGTGACAGCCGTTAGAGGACCCCCACTGGCTTAGCACAGAAATCCTGATATGCATGTTCCTCTCTCCTCATTCCTTTATGCTCATGTGGAAATATACTGCTGACAAGTTGCATACCCAGAGCGTTAGTAACAATTAAATCAGGAATGTAAACCTTGGGACCATCTCCATGTTGAAACCATGTGTGCAGATGTTGTTCCCAAGGGAACTGCTGCAGTGGCTGATGGTCAGTACCTCTTGTCTAAGTCTTTCCACTGTAAATTATTCATACCAGAAATGTAAAAAAAATGTTTTCAAGTACAGCTCAGTGCTTTAGATAGATTTGTTTTTCTCTTCATGTGGTAGAATCACATCTGGACATTAGTTAGATATATTTCATCTAAAAATAGCATTTATCCAATTTACTGTCACTTGAGGAGAGAGATGTGTTTTTTTGAGGCAGACTCCACTTATAATTCTCTGCGGTCTTTCATGGCCCACTGCCACTTAATATATAAAAAATAAAAGTATCAGGTTGTGTGTGTGTGTGTGTATGGAAGTACAATCAAATCTTATTTTTACAGACTGAAAAAAATAACTGCCTTGTCATTCTCCTGTTCTCCATTTTTCCTTTAAAGTCGTTGCTGATCTTCCTGGTCATGTTAAGCCCTAAACTCAGCATCAGAATGACCTCCATCAGACTCTCCTTAGTAATTACTTCAGGCCACAGTACATGAATTTGGGGATTTTTGTTGGTCTTCTTTCAGACTGTCGTCTTTTTTGCTGTCATTGATTATTGTGTCCTCTCATCTATCATTTGGGGTGTAGAAAGAAAGGAGGAGAGAAATGGAAACTCAAGAATACGAGATAAAGGAGAGAGGGCAGCAGGATTAGAGCACCAGGCTCATGAAACCCTCTAGAGCAGTCTGCACACATTTAAAGGCAGAAACTGGAATTAAATCTGACTAAAGAGAAACCAGCATGCCGCTCCTCCTACCTAAGGCGCTGACAGTAATTTAAGTAAATCAGAGCTGGCTCTGGAAGGGACTGATTGTAAATAAGGAAGCTCTTACTAGTCAATCCCAATTTCCCATTTGTCAGGGTCCTTGGTAGTTCTGGAAATACTCATCTTCAGGGACAGGACTTGGACCTTTCTTGCTTGTGACCCTTGTACTGTCTGCCTAAAGAGAACTCTGGCTTTTGCCCTTTTTCTCTGAAGCCACATCCCCCATACCCCCTAGCAATGGGATCATAATTGTCAGCAGTGTGATGTGGATAATTTCTGTTTTCCTTTTCTACACACCTTCCAACCAGAGTTGATGGGTCTGACCTGTCATTGCTATAATGCGTTGTCCCTCGCATGTCAAAGTGCCTTCCCTGGCTCTCAGTTAGTAGAGCTTATGGAGTTCCTTTCCATGCTGTGGGGCATAGTTTGCCTGACTCCATCCACATCCTCTACCCTTCTCATTTGTGACCTTCCATGGGGTGTGCAAAATGTGAAATGGCAGAGAAGTGTGAGGGCTACAGCCTGAGCTCTGGAATTGAGCAATACTGGCTGAGCTATATGGCCATTCAATCCAGGGCCTTGGTATCATCAGGACTGTGCTTTAAGCAAGTGTGCTAATGTCTGATCTGCCCATTGGGATGAGCTTAAACACATCTGCTCAGAAGAGTCTTCCAATCCATTAACACGGGGGCCTTCCAGTTCCTAAGCATATCCAGCCTGTAAAAACATTTGCAACATCAACCCTGAGATTGGACCTATTGAACCCTTTTCATTTTGTGACATATTTTTATAGATTTTCCTTCGGATACATCTTGGTATAAATGAAACAACAGACTTAACATTATAAGAGGAGACTCTCATTTGACTTCAGTTATTTGCTATCTTCACTTCTCAAGGATAAAAATTGAACAGATATGTATCATGGGTGGAATGAAATTAATTTTTACCACCCACAATAGTTCATTAGTGAAATAAGGAAAGTATTTAATGGATTTGTCCTTGGTGTGCCTAAAATTATTTCACCATAATGAAAGGTCTTGAAAGACTAAGGAAAAGTGTGATGACAATTAAATTGCCTATCTGAACAGTATTACTGTATGGAAGGAAAACAGTCTTAAAATAGCTCAGTGTAGAACTGAAAAAGATGGAGAAATCCACAAAAGAAGCACAAAGGTGTTGCAAATGGAAGGAAAATCTTTTTTAAAATACCAACACAGTACTTGTTCTTTGCTTGCAGAGTCCCAGATTTTCACGACCTTGCTTCCATTTCACTTTTGTGGAGGTGCGACTTCCTTCAGTTAGACTCCTAAGCAAGCTCTATTTCTTTGCTCTAAAAGGTAAACTTTCATTCTTCCCAAATGTACAGTAAAGCTTTGTCTTCTTCATGTTTTGAAACCTACTAATTAAGAAGTTGACACTCTCTATGAAAAAAGGCCACCTGGCAGAAAGACAGCAGGAGAGAATGTTTAACAAACAAACTTTGCCCCAGGCCTTGACTAGCGCCCATCCTGTGTCATGTCAGAGGTAGAAGGGTTCTTAGCGGCCGTCTAGTCCCACACCCTCTTCTACAAATGAAGACAATGAAGCAGAGAGAGTGTAAGTGATTTGCTCCAGAGCACACAGCCAGTTAGTGGCCAAATAAAAAGAGAATGCAGTCTAGTGCCTTCCCTCACTATGGCACCTGAACACCAGTGATCGCCCATTGACTTGAGAAAGGCTTGCCAGGCCTTCAGCATGAATCCATTTTTATAGCTATTAGTCTTTATTAATGTATCTAATTGAAGGAAGGAAAATTCCTTTGAAAAGTCCTCTAATGGAGACATTTCACAGATAAGTTATTTCAGTACTCCGTCCTTTGCTCTCCCTCCTGAGCCCAGGTTAGTGCGATTTGAAGACATGCTCCTTCAGATCCTGCAACAAGCCTGGGGGTAACCAGCAGCCCTTGGTTTGTTAGGTCAAGGAATGGTGACCCTCCTCAGAGTGCAGAGGTTCTCGAATCCTCTTGGTCTTATGAGGCTTATTTGTCTAAGTCTTACCTGCCTCTGCTCCTTTTGACTCTGAAAGGCAAAAGCGAGGAATGAAACCCAAATTTCCTTTTCATCATCCGGTAACACTGTGCCAAAACAACTGTTTCACTTTGCTGGTTTCCCAGCTGTGTTTTTATTGTCTGAACTTTAAAAAGTTATTTTAATGATAAGTAGTGTCTTCTGCAAGGTCAAGAGAAGGGTGAGTGTGAAATCTAGAATCTGGTGTGTGTCCTACCGTTTCGTTCTAACAATTCAGTGCTTAACTCTGCACTGGGCATTTGTTGTGTGGAGGCTGAGATTAAAAAAACAACAACAAAAAAACCCCAGAGGGTCCCCAGACTCAAAATTATGAGTCTGGGGAAACAAAACAAACACAATAAAAACAACTAGAAATTATAGGTGGTGACAGATAATAAAATTATCCATCCGTCCATCGAACCACTATGGCTGGCTCTAGGTAACTTTGTAAAGTGGGTGGCATTTAGTCTCTTCTCTCTGCCTGTCTGTGGCAGTCCCTTCTTCGTTCATCTTGCAGCTCACCCAGATGTAGAGAGGTGCTAACAGGGCTGGGACCAGCATGAAATGAGACACTTGCTTTGGGCACACAATTTAAGGGGCCACCAAAAATTCAGCAATCAAGATTAATATTTTAATGCACTATTTTAAAAATCCAAATTAATGCAACAAATTCATGATGAACAAAATATCCATATTTTAAATAAAAGAGGACCAGTATTACTGATTTTTTCCTTTTGCCTCAGCCTCTAATATGGCTCAGCATGGCATTCAGAGTTAATATCCAGAAATAAAACAGAATAAGAGTGTGTGTGTGTGTAAGAGAGAGAGAGATGAATCATAAAGCTGGAAGAAATCTTAGGCCCAAATGTTTAGTCCAATCAATTTTACAGGTGAGGAAACTGAGAAGTTAAATGTTTTGCCTCAAGTCAATCACAGATATCTTTAAAAATACTAAAGCTCAGGTCTCTTGACTACCAGGCCTGTGGCTACTTACACAATAGTGGCTTCCAAGGCAGAGGAGACTCGCATCCCCCAAAAGGATGCAAGCTCCAATGAATTGGTCAAATCAGGACATTTTAATGGGCTACAGACATAGAGCTTTTCAAATAGGTAAAGGTCCCAAAGCACATGCATAGTCTGTTTAGATACTGTGCCTGTAAGGTTTCCAGGAAAATAAAGCACAGTAAAGCATAATAAAGACCCAGGCACTCTCTCTTTTTGGATGCCAGTGCTTCCAGAGGGTTGTGGGCTGGGAGGGGTCTGTGATGTCTGGCTTAACGGGTATTCCCCGACGCCCTGGCCAGGAGACGCACCTGGCTTTGGTCATTGGGCTGAATACTCTCTTGCGCGTGTGTCTCATCCTTTTTCTTCAGCCCTGCTCACTGGTGGCTTTCCTGGCTTGGCTGTTCCTCCCGTTGGAGTGGTTTGACCTGAGGTTCGGATTTGTGCTTTGGTTCTGAGTCAGCCAGAGCGAGCCCTTTCAGTGACCCAGGCCAGGTCACTGGAGTTTGACGATAGGGCTTGGGGCCAAAGCACCAGCTAGAAAAACTGTCCCTTTGCCTGACTTTGTCCTCAGCGAGTATAGATTCCCTCACGACCTTACAGGAAGGAGTGGATGATGGAAGGAAGGTTTCGATGTTCCAGGTCCCTGGCCCAATTCTGTACTAGTCATACATTTCTCAACCTACAAATAACTATCAACATTCCATTTTGGAAGGGACTTAGAATACTGTCCAGGCATGTGGGGATGACAATCCCTGTTCCTCCTCTCTCCTTCCCTTGCCAAGTCTAGGAGGACGAAGACTACCCTATGTCTACGAGGGTTCTGAACACAGTGAGAGTCCTAAACAAGGCAAAGAACAGCGGGGCCTCGGTTGTTCCAGATCCAGCTCTTTCTTTGTCCTTCCACCATGGATTTTGGCTGAGTTGTACATCGTGTGGATGCTGAGGAGCTGGTCTAAGAGGACAAGGATCAGTTCTGGTTAAAGTGATCAACTCATCCCGGATTGCTTGGGACTTCCCCGGTTTTAGCATTGAACATCCCAAGTCCCAGGAGACCTCTCAGTCCCAGGCAAAGTGTCACAGTTGGTCAGCCTTGCTCCAGTGACCAGCAGCCAGTGGTCACTAGGCCACACAGTGATCTCTAGAGTCATTATGGAGGCGGAGTGTTTGGCCTTTTCTCAAGAATAAGATGGAACCCCATGTTTGCAGAGTAAAGGGGCAGATGAACTTGCTTTTCAAGTTTGGGCATAGAAACTCCAGCAAAACCTGTCCTTCAGCCTCTGATAAGAATCAGACGCTTTTGGCCAGGGTCTGTGCTGAAGGCTGTACTTACAAAGCAGTAAGAGTTTATTACTACCCCCACGGCACTTGGGCTGCCAGCCAGAGGTGTCTCATGAGGACCCTTGGGTAATAGGCAAGCACTCATATTGGCAACAGGCAGACTGGAAAATCCTGGGCATTTGATCCCTACCACCACTGTAATCAAGGCTGAGGGAATGAAGGCAGGAGCTGTCACACCCAAACCTCTAGGGACAGCTTTCCAGAAGGATAAACTGACCCGTAAGGCCAACCACAGAGTATCTTCAGTCACCAGGCCAAACTTGTCCTTAGTGCTCAGCCTCTCTCCAAGGACAGGGCTGATGGAGATGTGTGAGCCCATCAATACCTGTGTGGTGTGTGGCATTCTCTCACCTGGATTTTGAGAGGCAGCTGTGGACAGAAAGGCAAGAGAAGGAATGAGGGTTGGTAAGACCAGCAGAGTTAACCTTTTCCCTCTGGTATACACACACACACACACACACACACACACACACACACACATGCTTTCTCTCTCTCCCCATCCCCCTCTCTCCAGGCTGATAAAAGCATGGAGAACTCATATGAGAGAACTAAAAGTGTGAAGTCCCAAATGAGTCCAGAAATGAGAGCAGAGTAAGTGTCTGAGTGGTGAAAGGGGTCCTGGTGCCCAGCAGCTCAGGCAAATTTTCACAGTGTTCAGGGTCTCCCTGAGAGACTTTCACCAAGCCGGTCAACTCAGGGCATCTTAAAGGCACCACTTAGCCTCCTGTAATAACTTCCATCATATTGGAATAAACAAAGCCTGCAGAGGTTCCAAAGAGATCACATGCTATGCAAGGATCTGCCAAGACTGTATGGTTAGGGAATGAGTAGCATGAAAGGATGGGTAGGATTTAGATAGAAAGAGATTGGGGTGGGGGTGGGGGCAGCCCCATTGCGTAATGGTTAAGTTTGGCACATTCTGCTTTGGTGGTCCAGGTTTGTGGGTTCAGATCCTGGGCATGGACCTAAACTACTCATCAGGCACATTGTGGCAGCGACCCACATATAAAGTAGAAGAGGATTGGCACAGATGTCAGCTCAGGGCTAATCTTCCTCAGCAAAAAAAAAAAAGAGAGAGAGAGAGAGATTAGGGGGAGGTAGAACACATGAGGGTTAGCCAAAGGCTCCAACCAGAGAGCTGGGAGAGGTTTAAAGACGACCTGCATTGAAGCAGATAATAGTCACTGTTGCCTTATAGTTACTGGTATGTATGTCTAATTGTGTCTGAATTCCCCTTCCACTCACTTCCTCCACTTTCAGATTACAAGATCCATAAAGACAGGGCTATGTCTCTTCAACTCTATCCATATAAGTGTTTAACACAGTGCTTTTAACATCATAGGTATTCAGGAAACATTTCTGATAAAAATTGAAATGGAACTTAAGTACTGACTTATAAAAGTTTAAGGTATATATCTTGGGATAAAGAATGGCCACCATATGTGTGAAAATAAACCTGGTGAAGCAAACTGAAGTCCACGTCAGTTGTAGCAAGAAACATCAGAGTGCCCAAAATACAATTGTGGATTATTTCTATTATACATATAAGTCAAGTTATTAAAGCTTTAAAACTCAAGTATAAAAAGTACATGGACTTCACCAAGATCATGCACATCCTTTCAATTAATACAACTTTATCTCCTTAAAAATCATCCGTAAAATCAGACCATAAGTCACGTAAATGAGAATGACCAACTAGGGTAAACTGGAAGGGCTTTGTACGTGTGACCTCTCAGGTCACGCAGGCTTGCTCTGCATCAGGGAGGCCAAACTCCAGTGCCGGTGAGCTGCTGACTGCTGGCTGAGGTGTTTGTTAGCTGACATTTCATCACTCCTCAGCTTATGCCTATCTTCCTTTTCTCTTTGCTTCCTATTGTTTTACTTCTTACTCCACCTTCTATTCCTCTTTATGTTCCTTTTCGTCTTCCTATATATTAAAGAGACTAATTGCCTGAATGCCCACTCCCTTCTCGGGGCATCTGTCCCTGCACACAGCTCCGCCTGCCCTTTCTCTACCACCTCACTCCCCTACTGCAACTGCTGCTGGTTCCTTCGCTTCCTGAGTCCTGATTGCTCAGCTTTTCATTTGGGTCCATGAGATCTTACAACCATCCCTCTCTTACTTGAGCTTGTCTAAGTCAATTTCTGTTCCTGCAACTAAGTGTCTCAAGCCCCTCTCCCCTCCCCCTTCCCTCCTCTGTTGTAGGTAAACCTGCCAGTGGCACCCAGAGGAATTGTTCAGCCTCCATGGTGTCACCCAGGACATAAAAGGGATATGGCCCAATCTGCATGCTATGAAGCGTCCGAATACTTGGAAATGGGTAGACAGTTGGTTGAAGTTTCTAATTTTTATTGGAGCATTTCAGCATCTTGTGGACAAGGCTCTGAAATGGTCATGGGTGCAGATCCTGGGCGCTGACCTACACGACTCATCAGCCATGCTCTGGCAGAGACCCACATATAAAGTGGAGGAAGATTAGCACTGATGTTAGCTCAAGGCTAATCTTCCTCAAGCAAAAAAAGAGGAGGGCCTCTATACCTAAGCTGCATTTAAGCACCTTGTTGAGACCATTAACTGAATCTTGTTGTGCAAAACAAGGAAGATTTGCACTGATATTGCCACTAAGCCCTGCCCACGTGGGAGGTTTAGCTGGATATAGGTGGTCAGAGATTTCTTTCTTTTTTTTTTAAGAATGACAAACATTTAAAATTGGGAAATAAAGTGGACTTTATCTCCCTAAAAGGAATGGTTGTAGAACAGCAAAATCTTTTTCTATCTCCAGAAGGGAATTGTGGTAAGAGAATACAAGACTTATGGGGAATTACTGGTATTATCAGAGGCTTTTCAAAATAGACTTGAAATGAATAGCTGTGTGCTGGTTTTATTGCTGCTTTGTAAGTTTACACTTTGTTTTCGTATGGCATTTTTCTCCCCTCTATGAGATGGTTGCTAGGGCTTGAGAGCAAATAACCTTTATCGTGTTGAATTTGGGACTGAGCATAATGATCTTATAATTTGGGTTCATAGTGCCATTTTTGACAGTTATATTATGAGCTTTTTGAGGCAAATTGAGCCCACATGCTGTAAGCTGCTTCCTATTCAGCTGCCCTTCAAGTTACGATGTCTCTGCCCCCACACCCCCATTCCTCTGGGCTTGGTCAGCCTCAGGACCAGATGTTCCTAGAGGCAAACCAGATGATCCAGTATGGGCACTGCAAAGCTCCAGCATTGCCTCCTCTAAAAAGACCCTTGTCCCAAGTCAGCATGTTTTTCCAGATGCCTCCATGGACGTGAGTCTCAAGGGATGCTGTAACAGTTATCACTACAGGCACGCTGCATTTTTCCTAACAGAGGAAAGTCAGGAGTAAACAGAAGTTTTGCAAATCAAGTCAATGTTTCTAGTAACCTGCATGACCATTTCAGAGATGCTTCATCTTCATTTCTGACTGGTCTTCAGTTGGCAGCACTTCTTACCTAATCTATCCCACAGCATTTCTGTAAAGGAAGGGAGTGAGCTATAAATAAACTCTTAAATGCACCATGGGAGCACATTGCTTACAGAAATCCTTCTTTTAAATGACAATAATTTTCTCTGTTCCTTCCTATTGCCCTAGCAGAAGTGGGTTCCCCCGGAAGCAGACCTTGAGATAGGGGTTTAAAGTACAAATGCTTTATTAGGGACATAATGCCAGGAAACACCAGAAGGGGAGTGGGAAGTGATGCAGAGAAGGAAAGGAAGTCAATAAAAGATATGTCATGGAGCAGGTTAGTACTGTAGGCAGGTGGGGCTCAGTCCTACAGGGGATCTCTGGGAGACAGTGTCGAAGACGCTCAGATTTGGACCACCTGAGGGTGAGGTGTAGTCATTGGTTGAAGGCTGCTTCCAGGGACAGGGTGGAGGTTAATGTCTCAGCACCTCTACCTTCTACATGGGCAGGGACTACCGAAATCCCAGAAAACTCTTGGATTGTAAGTGCTGGAGGTTGGAAGCCAAGGCAAATGTAAATGGATGAAATGTAAATGCTTATGGGCAGGACACCAGCATGTCTGCCACGTTTAGCTTCTCGGAATATATGTAAGGAAGTAGAATCTCCATTGCTCCTGAGAGTCACTAAACAACCACTCTTTATTGGTAAGTGTCTCCTGTATGCATTTTCTACAAATCAAAAAAAGGTTTTTAGAGACTTATTAGAAAAGCGAAATATTTCCTTAAATATTTTCTTTATGCAGAATACTAGGAAAAGGTACCAGTGGCTTCGAACAATAAATTAATATCAAGCCTTTTCAAAATGCTCTCACACAGGGGCCAGCCCCATGGTGTAGTGGCTGGGTTTGTCATGCTCTGCTTTGGTGGCCTGGGCTCATGAGTTCAGATCCTGGGTGCAGACCTACGCCACTCATCAGACATGCTGTGGTGGTGACCCACATATAAAGTAGAGGAAGACTGGCACAGATGTTAGCTCAGGGCTAATCTTCCTCAGCAAAAAACAAAACAAAACAAAACAAAAAATGCTCTCATCCATCATTTTCAGTGGATGGAGAATATAGAAGTAAATATATACAGGCTTTATTCTCAAGCTGGTCTTTAATCCACCAACAGTGGACTTCCAAAATTAGCATATGCTTGCCTTTTAGATGTTTTTCAAAAGTGCTTGCATATCCCTGGGTACCTTGCAGACCGTGGTGTGGCAGGCAGACTATCTATAACTTGCCCAAGTGGGTAGGGGCCAAACAAAGGTATGTGACACTGTTTTTTATTCCTAGGTACCAGCTCCAAACACTGACAACCAAAAAGCATGATTAAACCCAGTCATCTTAATTCCCACAACATCTCGTGGGGGTCCTGAATCCTCTTGTCCCCAGTGAGTCCTGCTGCACTCTTTATCCCTAATGACTCTTTGGCAGCTGAACCAATCACCTCCCAGTTGATTTCCTATTGTTTTGAGGGTCTATGTGTCTAAATTCCTAACATAGTGTCATAGAGGGATGTTGGTGACGAGGAGAATTAAGCTCGTGGAGTCCTTTGTCATAGATGCCACAAAATAGTGGAGCTGAACTTCCCTTGAGAGGCACATTGATGGACTGGCATCTCAGCAAAACAGAATCCAGAACAGTTCTATATCAAGTCTGCCTAAGTGGCAGCCCATTCCTGTATCAGATCTATCGACCACGTCTACTTTGACTCCTAATTCTAGTCCCTGATATGTAATTCATGAAACTTTAGAGCTAGAAAAGACTTTAAAGATCATCTAGTCAACCTGTCTATTTTACTGATAAGGACACCGAATTCCAGTGTGGTTAAGTAATTTACCCAGAGTCTAACAGCTAGTGAAGAGCTGGGCCAAGGGGAGGGAGCTGGTCTCTTCTCACTTGGCTATGAAGCTAATAAGTTAAAATAGCAGAATTTTTCATTGGATTCAGTGGAAGTAAATGTTTAGTTCCACAATTTTTTAAATTCCTGCTCAAGGTAGTACAAGGCACTGTGGGGATTTGAAGAACAAGACAGAGTACCCTCATGGCTGTTAGAAATGCAAATGTGAACACAGTCTAGCAGAAGAATTGATAAACTGAGGCACTTACCCTGGACCTCCTGTTCTGATGAGCCTACTGCTGCCAGCAAGGAATCCAGCCTTCCAAATCTGTGCTAGGATGTGGGGTTCTAGGGGGTGGCGGAAGAGACAGGAACTGACATCCATGGACATTAGGATAAGGGAGGAAACTCCCCACCCCTTAGCTCCCTTCCGTCTTGACCAAGATTACTGAGGGTTGGGGCTGGTTGCCTAGCAAGAAGATGCCCTGCTTCCAACTACGTACAGCCACTTCCTGACTGTACAGCCTTGGGCAGGTACTTCATCCTCCTAAGATTCAATTTCTTTACTTCTGAAATGCTATCAACAGCAGCACTCAATAACTCTTTACTGTTATTGTCATTGTTATTTTCCCCAGTCGCTGCCTTCTGTCCCAGCCCCATAACACCTCCCCATTTCTCTATCTCTTCTGTAGAGTTTTCCGACCATCACTTTTTCCCCCAACTCGCCTCTCACTAACACTTTATCCCTCTGTTCTCTTGCACTGTCTGCTTAAGCTCTTTGCTCCTTGCTTCCAGCTCTCTGCCCCTCCTATTTCCTCTCCCCTCTCCCTGGTCTTTATTCCTTCCGACACTTCCAATTCATGCCCCATCCTCCACCCTATTTTCTCTATTTTCTTACAATTTATGCTCTTCATTCCAACTCCCCAATTCCTTTCACCTACCCTATCCCTGTTCCTACTCTACCAGGTTCTCTTTCCCTTCATTGTTACTATTTTTCTCCTCCTATTTATCTATCGTCTCCTCTTCTCCCTTCAGCTTCCCCGGCTGCCCCTTCACAGGCCCACTTGCTCTCCCCTCTTTCATCTCCTATGCCCAGTTAGGAGCTCCATCCCCACACCAATCTCATTCACAGTTTGGATCCTGGAAGCATACTTGGTTATTGTGGTAGGCAGCCTCTGAGATGGCTACCAATGGTCCCTACCTCCTGATATCATGCACTCATGGAATTTCCTCCCTTTCCATGTGGGCTGGACCTAGTAACTCGATTCTAATGAATAAGTTATGACAAAAGTGATGGGAAATCATTTCTGAGCTTAGGTTAATAAAGACTGTGGCTTCCATCTCAGGCACTTTTTGGCTGTGAGGAAGCCAGCTGCCATGTTGTAAACTGCCCTATTGAGAGCCCCCTGTAGCAAGGAACTGAAGGCTCCAGCCAACAGCCAGTGAGGACCTGAGGTCTGCCGACAGCCACAGGAGTGATCCTCCCCTACCTGAGCCTCGAGACAACTGCAGCCCATGAGAGATCCCAGGTCTGAGGCACCCAGCTAAGATGCTTCTGTATTCCTGACCCACAGAACCTGTAAGTGTTTATTGTTTTAAGCTGCTAAATTTGGGGGTAATTTGTTATGCAGCAATATTAAAAATGCAGAGTTGTCCTTTACAGGCCACCATTCAGAAATGTTTGTCTTCTATAACCTTGAGCAAATCACTGCCACTCTTTGGGCCTCAGTCTCCTCATCTGTGACCCTAGGGGGTTAGAGACTAGTGTCCTATTCACCTGTCCCTGAGGATGTAGTCTATGAGGTTATAACAAGGCCTATCTGTTCTACCGTTTAGCCTGGAAAGCCCAGTTAAACCTGCTCATCTCTGTATGTTAAGCTCCACATCTTTATATTTGCCTCACATTTTTCACTCCTATTATCTGAAGTCTGTTTCTAATTTCTGATAGAATTGCAGTGGCCTATTGTGTGCTTTGCTCTGCATGACATGCCAATTTCATTTTGTAGTCACGGCTATTGTCTTTTTCTCTGCTAATCTCTCTTGTTTTGCAAAATTCCAATAGAACGTGTGAACATAGAGAGTTGCCCTTGTGCCTGATCTTGGCGCTGTGTGGCCCCCCATCAGGGGTGGATGATAGACAGACAGACAGACAGCCTGTCTGCCACCCGAGGCATCTTTTCTTGCTTAAAAATTTGCTTTCCAGATTGCAGACTCCCTTCCAACTTGAGCAAAGACTGGAACATATTAAATAAAGGCAGAGCTGAAATTAGATGGAATGTCTCAGCCACTTAGATTCAGACCTCTCTTTCGGGGGAACACGTGAGAAGGGGGCCGGGATGTGCCTGCATGGATAACGTAGGGGAAGACGGCTTCCATACCTTTCTCATACCATTCAAGCCTTAAGCAGGGGCAACATATTTTTTCTTAAGCAGGGCCTGTAACCCAGGATCCATCACTTCTGTATGGTGTCCATGGCAACCAGGCAATGGTATGGGATCCCTTCTCACTGGGGAATTCCTTTTATGGCTCATTTCCGAAACCAGCATGGCCAGTACAGGAGTCTGCAGTTTCCCAGTTGCTTAGCAACCAGCTCCTATGCTCTAGTCACTAGGAAAAGCAGACAGTTGGGTTTTTTTTAAGTGTTTGTCGTCAGAATCATATGTTACATTCTCTCTACTTTGTCTCTTTAGAATAAAATAATTAATGTGTGATAAGGATGCGGGAAAGGGCAACCACTCCCCGTTGTTAATGCCTCCACTGCTCCAGGCGGGCTGTTGCAGGCAGGGAGAGGGAGGAAAATGTTAGCATGCTTTCGGCTGGTAATTAAGCAGCACAAGCCATCTGCACATTGAAAGCTCTACATTTTTCACATCTCGTGGGGGTATCAAGTAAGTACAGGGCTCGCAATCTGTATGCTGCATTCCCACCCCCAAACCAGAAAAGCCAGACTCCACCCACAGGTGTCACTGGACTGCCTCTCCTTGGCTTACATTTGGCAGGGGGCAAGGGGGAGTGATTTGGTTTGTTGGGGTTTTGGTAGAAAGGCAAGGAGACCATGCAGTGGTTCTCAACTCGGGCTGATTTTGCCCCCAGGTGACATTTGGCAAGGTCTGCAGACATTTTTGGTTGTCATAACTGGTGAAGGAGAGGGATGCTATGGATATCTAGTGAGTAGAGACCAGGGATGTTGCTAAACGTCCAACAATGCAAAGGACAGCCCCCAAAAACAAAGAAGTATCCTGCCCACAATGTCAATATGCTGAGGTTGAGAAACCCTGAGTTAGAGGAATCAGAATATCCAGCTGTCTTGTTAGTAGCTGACTAGGAAAAATGTTGACAAAGTAAAGGGTGGGACTGATAAAAATACCTTCAACAGACACAATTCCAGCGAGACTTTCTGTATGGCATGGAAGTCCTCCGCTCCTGCCAGAAGTGGACTGAGCAGAGGTGTAGAGCAGACAGCCCTCTGGAGTTGGTGGCCGTGGAGGTAACCCCTGAGGTTGTCTTCCTATAAGGAAAGAGGACAGAGACGGAATGTCTCTCCCCCTTCCAGGCAGGCAGCTTTGGCGTTAGATTTGGTGTCACTGCTGGGTCTATTGCCCGTGCGCTGTGGACTCTTAGGCACTTTACATAATTGCTCTGAGATGCCATCTTCTCAGCTCAAAAATGGAAATTAAAATGGGTGTCATGAGAATTCCATGGGACAGCATGTAAAATGCCTGACCCCTCTTAGGCCTCCCAGTCCTCTTCTTGTCTCAGCCCCAGGACCCTAATTGTCCCCTCTCTCCAGCTGCGTACTTTGAACTTTAGAGGAATATGAATAAATGCACTCAATGGTCCTACGATGACGGAGGCCATTTTTTTAAGCAATGAGCAAAGGACAAAAGCACCATTTTTGGAATTTTGGCTGGTAGTCTTAGACTAAATTTAGGTATGAAGGACAGAAAAACAAACAGGTGAGATGAGAGCAGTATTGCCATTAAGAATACACCTGGGCTTTAGGTCCCAGCTCCTCCGTTTACTGGCTGTGTGACCTTGAATAGTTACTTAAACTATCTGAGCAGCTTCTCATCCATGAAATGGGGATAATTATTATTCTTGTGGTATTATTGTAAGAATTAAGGATAATGTATGTAAAAGTACCTAGCCAGGTGCCTAATATTAGGTAGGCACCTAATAATATGACAATATACACATTCGTATAGGCAATCTTCCCTTTTTTTTTTTAAGTAAGATTGGCACGTGTAGTCTAAGCCATGATCTTTTCCACTGAGGCTATAAGGCTGTGTGTTAGGAAGATGCAGTCGGCCTCCCTATTATCTGCAACAATCAGATTTCCCTCAGTAACCTATAATAGTTCCAGCGACCACGCATTATGTAAGCAGTTTTGAAGCTATTTCTATTTTCAGCCTAGGCTACCTCTTGGAGGGTAATGAGTTCCATACATTTAGCAACCATTTTTCACTTGCTTGAAATTTTGAGACTATCTCAGGATACCTCCTACTTCTAATAAGTGGGTTTCAGTCGGGTCAATGTTCACATTATTTGTACCTTTCCTAATTTTCTAGACTGTAGCATATCCCGTCAGCTTCCAGCCTCCGCTCTGGCCTCGTACAGAAGCACCTCCAGTCCCTTGATCACTTGAAATTTCTTTCTGGTAATACATCAACCAGAACAGCACATTCCTTATAAACAGTAAGGTAATATTTTCTTTGTATTTTTGTTCCTTATTCTTCCTAACGATTTCTAAAAATTGGTAGGTCTTTGGGGGCCTGTCTTTGCTGCACACTCTTGCAATGAATCCCAAGTCCTTTTTCTGGGTCACAAGAGCTGATTCATAATGGCGGCATCTCATCTTCCGTAGTTTGTACTTTTCCTCCCTGTCATCCTCTTATTCCCACAAAGTTTATCTGCCAAGGCTTTGCCCACTCACCTAGCCTCATTTAATCTCACCACAGTTCGCTTCCTGTTGAACACCCAACAGAGGCCAGTGATCTCTAAAAACTTAAGAGATTTCACTCCCTCTTCTAGATTGTTCTGTGATCCCACCTAATTTTGCCCAATCAACTGAAGCTTCTTGGAAGTGCAGCTCTAAACATGTCACTGCTAAGATTTTCCCCTCCACAGGGGATAATTAAATGATGTTAAATTTAGAGGCTGCTTGCTCATCCCTCCCAAGCAGAATTATGGAATCTCACCTGGAAGCCACTACAAGTGTTCCCACTTGTGGCAGAAGCATGTAGAAGCCCAGCTCCCCAAAACGCAGCACACAGGTGCCTCATCTCTGAGCAACTGGCAGGAGCCAGAGCCACAGTCACAGTCACCCCAGAGCTGTGAGCAGCTGGAGACAGGACATCTCGAGATTTACCAGGAGGACCAGAAGCACTCAAAGTATGTGGAGGTCAGAGCAGTGGCAAAGAAAGAGTCCAGGAGGTCTGGAGAGGGGTCAAGGGGCATCAGGCAGCCGAGGGCAAGGCAGGCAGCACGTCTGGGATCCGGGATGACAGATGGGAGATTCAAAACAGGACTCCATTTGAGCCCTGAAACAAGGCAAATTTTTATCAGGGCGGGAACTGAGCTCCAGGAAAGAGAGCAGTGCAACTGGGCCTGGCTGAAAAAGCTCGGCAGATCCTTATAATAATAAAGCGGAGGGGGAAACAGAGAGGGAAGGGGGTTCATGCCTTCTTTGGGGCAAATAATTTTCTCTCTATTAGCAGGTAATGTTAAGTGTGTCCCCTGTGGGTATTGCCCCTCTCTATGGCTTTCATAAAGCTCCTGCAGAATGCCAATCTCATGAGAAGCTCCAAGAAAAACATGTTTATGATCATGAAGTTTGGGGTTTTTGCAAACTACAGGTCCCTCGTGGAAATTCAGTGTACATTAGCATTTTCAAAGCTCTGAAAACTGTGATATAGAAATCTTTGTTTTTAATTCAATGTTTCTCCAGCATAGTTGATGAGATCCCTTGTTACGTAAAAACTATGAACATCCTGTGGACACACCTTGAGACATTGTTCTAGAACATTCCTACTCTGGTGTTCCCAGGCCCTTCACAACCTGGACCTGCCCTTGTTTCCCAACTTTCCTTCTTTTATTTTCCTACATTCCAGCCACACTGACTCCTCCCTTCTACATGCCTCTGTTTCACATTTCCTTTTTCTTTTACAGCAGGTGATTCATCTGCCCAAAAATGGAGAAAAAGCTGAGCCTTCCTCACTTCACCCCCACTCTCCATTTCTACCTATCCTTTAAGACCCATCTCAAAAAGGACCTTTGATCCATCTCAGCCCCAGCCTTCCTGTTACTACAGATCCCTTCTCTCCTCTGATCCCATATGTCACACTATCTATTACTTTTAGGGCACTTAACACTTTTTTTTTAAAATTCTTTCTTTATTGCAGTAACAGTAGTTTATAATGTTATATAAATTTCAAATGTACATCATTATAAATTTCAATTTCTGTGCAGATTACAACATATTCACCACCCAAAGACTAATTACCATCCATTACCACACACGTGTGCCGTGCCTAAACACCCCTTTCACCCTTCTCCCTCCCTCCTTCCCCTCTGGTAACCACCAATCCAATCTCTACTTCTATGTGTTTGTTTGTCATTATTTTTATCTTCTACTTATGAGTGATTTCATACAGTATTTGACTTTCTCTCTCTGACTTATTTCACTTAGCATAATACCCTCAAGTTCCATCCATGTTGTCACAAATGGCCGGATTTCATCATTTCTTATGGCTGAGTAGTAATCCATTGTGTATACACCACATCTTCTTTATCCATTCATCCCTTGATGGGCATCTAGGTTGCGTCCAAGTCTTGGCTATTGTGAATAATGCTGCGATGAACTTGGGGGTGCATGTATCTTTATGCATGTGTGTATTCATGTTCTTTGGATAAATACCCAGCAGTGGAATAGCTGGATCATATGGTAGATCTATTCTTAATTTTTTGAGGAATCTCCATACTATTTTCCATAGTGGCTACACCAGTTCACTTAGCACTTTTTAATTTGTGTATGGCCATTTATGCCTTTCTTATTAGGAGACAGAATCCACGTCAGATTCATTTTCATATTCCTGCCCCAGAACACAGTATGTCTGTAGGATTGTCAGAGGGAGCAGAAAGTATGATGCTATGACCTCCAAGGCTCAAGGAAGTTTCTCAAAATTCAGGCCGCAGATGGCAAATATCTGGCTGCCAACCCACACTCTCTCACTGGTGGCAAACGGGCACATCAATCACAATGTGATCTCCCTGGGACCCAGATGACCCCCCTCCCCCCACCCCGAATGCTTCTCAACTCAGAGCTCCAACAGTTATAATCAATGGGTTAGGGTTGGCACAATGGAGGACATCTAATTGTCATTCCTGATTTGGACTTTTCCACGAAATGATAGTTAAGAAAATTTAGCAAGCTGAATATTGGAGCTGTTAATACTTCAGATCAGGGACTGTCCGTAACAGAAAAGAACACTTAGCAAAACTATTCATTATACTTTCATGTTCATGTCTAGTCTCAAGGCTAATTATTTGTATAATTAACATGTTACAAAATGCAAATAATTGATGAGCCTGACTTCTTGCAATGAAACATGAGTCTTGTGAAATGTAAATAGCTGTAAATTACTAACAGCTTTTCTTTACTTAGGCTTTCTAATAGGGCAACACCTGTAACTTAAAGAAACGATGTAAGTATAATCCCACTTATGTGAAAAAAAATAACACCAACAAAATAAGACAATATGAAGTGTATTTAAATGCATAGAAAAAGCACGTTTTAATTCTCACTCAATCACTTTCTACTTGTGTGACCCTGGGCAAATTACTTAATCTCAATTTACTCATGTTATTTATAAATCTTGGTTTCTGCATTTATAAAATGGGTATAACAGCAGCCCCTAGGTTACAGGGTTGTTATGAAAATTAAATGGGTGTTAAGTCATTTGTAAAGAGTACACAATAAATGTTAGCCATTGTTTTCATTATTGCACTTTTATATTGCTTGGATTTTTTTTACAGTGAGTACGTAAGAAACATTAGAGGGAAAAGGAACGTATACAGATGTCTCTGTTATAACACCATCTCCGTGTTCCTGAAAAGCTCCCATGGTTTACAAAATAGTCCACTGAAAGTAACTGCGCTGCTGGGGAGAAAAATAGGTGTGGGGCAGACCACTCAATCTATGCAACTTTATAACATTGTTTTGCACTAACCAAAACAACATCAAAATTAACAAAATATTAGCCCTACTAAATCTCAACTTGCACAAACATTTGCATGCTGCATCCCAGCCTTGAACCCTGGGGCTCCTGGTGCTTCTTTTGAGAGAAAAATCTGCGTGGCATTTCTTCCTAATAGGGACCAGTTTCATTCAAAATTAAATATTTAAGGAGTAGTGTTTTTCACTAATCTGTCCTTCTTGTTTTCTTTTGTTTTTTTAAAAGATTGACACCTGAGCTAACATCTGTTGCCAATCTTCTTTTTTTTTTTCTCCTCCCCAAAGCCCCCCAGTACATAGTTGTATATTCTACTTGTAGGTCCTTCTGGTTGTGCTATGTGGGATGCCACCTCAGCATGGCCTGATGAGTGGTGCCATTACTGTGCCCAGGATCCAAACCGGCAAAACCCTGGGCCACTGAAGCAGAGCACGTGAACTTAACTACTCAGCCATGGGGCCAGCCCTGTCCTTCTCATTTAATGGGAAATCGTCTTTGCATCTTCTTCATCACCCTGAGTTTCTCCAGAAAGCTTGACATGAGGATAATACAGTGATTCTTCAAATCACTAAATCAGTCACTTTCTGCAGCTAAACAAGGCAGCTCTGTGTATTCTCAGCTTTTCCTTAAGGCTTTCATAGAGTGCTCTTATTAAAGAGGTAGTTACTGTGAGAAGGCTTGCCTCTGGTTGCTTCAAAATATTAACATGCTAGAAAAAAATTGCATAGGAACCAACGTGACTTCCATGTTACACCAATTCCCCTTTTGCCGATGGCATGCGAGGTCATTCACATTTAAGCAAAACAGTTGTATGAATATCTCTTACCAGTTGCTGTAGTAGGAGGTAAATATAAACCATGTGACTTAATCTGCACATTTATCTAATGTGATCGGTATTCTTATCTGTGAGGCTCAGGAACATTGACTAACTTGCCTAAGATCACAAGTTTTTAAGTAGCAAAGCCAGGATTCCTAGCTAGAGTCAAAATGACTCTCAAACTCCTGTCTTTAAGACCACACTACCAACTTAAGAGTGGATGGAGGCAGGAAAGAAGACAGACATCTCTGGCTGTGTTGATGAGTGAAAGCCCAGGTACTAACATTTTATCCTCACAACAACCCTGTTACTTAGGTAATCTTACCACCACTTTATTGATGAGGAAACTGAAGCTCAGAGGAGTATAACTGGCTGGTAGTGGAGCCAGGATTCAAACCCAGGCCTACCCGGTTCCTAAACTGAGGTGTTTCTCCCACATCCTATTTATGTTTAAAGACACCATTCCCTGAACTCCTTGGTGAGTCTGCCTGCTAGTTTTCAAAAAAGCTAAGTGAGCTGGACACCCGCATTCTCATATTATCTCATGTGGCAAATTTCACTGTGCATGTGTGCACACACACAACTGGCAATCCTTATAGGTGCAGGTTATCAAGCATATTTCATAGCACAGTCGTAAAGTAATAGCCTTTTCTTTCTTTCAGTGTTTTTGAATTTTTTCTTTTTGCAATTTAAATATCCCAGAAGAGAATTTGTAGTTAGGATAATATTACCTACTTAGGGTCCATGAAGAGGAATTTATTAGGTAGAATATCATTTATTGACTCTGTTAATATATTTTTGACTGTAATTATTTAACAAATACTAAAAAGGGAATATTAGTTTATTTTTAAAGAACTGACAGTGTATTTGATCATTACCAAACTATAATTATAAAATTTATTGGCCATGATAATACTTTTCTTCATATGGAAATAGGATATCAATCTACTGATTAGAGAACTAAATGAAATTAGGAAAACAATGCACAAACAAAACGAAAAATTCAAAGAAATAGAAACCATCAAAAAAAAAAATCCCAAAGCTGAAAAATACAATGACTGAGCAATTCAACAAAGAGCTTCAAAAACAGACTTGACCATGCAGAAGAAAGAATCAGTGACCTAGAAGACGGGGCATTTGAAATTATCCAGTCAGGGCAGCAAAAGAAAAAAGAGTGAAGAGTGAAGAAAGCCTATGGGACTTAGGGAACACAATCGAAAGAAACAATATCCACATTATAAGAATTCCAGAAAGAGAAGAGAAAGGAATAGAAAGTATATTTAAAGCAGTAATGGCTGAAAACTTACCATACCTATGGACAAAAATGGACACCTAGAGCCATGAGGCCCAAAGGACCCCAAATAGGTTGAGCCTCAATAGGGTTACACTGAGACACATTATAATTAAATTGTCAAAAGTCAAAGACAAACAATTTTGAAATTAGCAAGAGAAAAGAGAGAAGTTACATGCAAGGGTTCTTTCATAAGTCTATGGGCAGACTTCTCAACAGAGACTTTTTAGACCAGCAGAGAGTGGGATGTTATATTCAAAATAATGAAAGAAAAAAATTGTCAACCAAGAATTCTATACCCAGCAAAGTTGTCCTTCAGAAATGGAGAGATAAAGACTTTCCTGAACAAACAAAAGCTGAGGGAGTTCATCACCACTAGATCAGCCTTACAAAAATGCTGAAGGAAGTTCTTTGGGTGGAAGTAAAAGGATGCTAATTTACATCATGAAAACATAAGAAGGTAGTGTAAAATTCACTGGTAATGATAAATATATAGTTAAAGTTAGATTCTGTAATATGGTAATCATGATGTGTAATTTACTTACAACTCTAGTTTAAAAGTTAAAACAAATGTAGTAAAAATAACCATAACTACAATAACCTGTTACTGGTTGCACAATATAAAAAATATGTAAACTGTAACATCAATAACAATATAACTGTAACAATAAAATGTGAGGGGGAGAAGTAAAAGTGTAAAACTTAGGAATGCTATTGAAGTTATCTTTTTTTGGGGGGGGAAGATTAGCCCTGAGTAACATCTGCTGCCAATCTTCCTCTTTTTGCTGAGGAAGACAGGCCCTGAGCTAACATCCATGCCCATCTTCCTCTACTTTATATGTGGGATGCCTGCCACAGCATGGCTTGCCAAGCAGTGCCCAGTCTGCACCTGGGATCTGAACTGGTGGACCCCGGGCCACCAAAGTGGAACATGCACATTTAACCACTGTGCCACCAGGCTGGCCCAAAAATTATCATTTTAAAATAGGGTATTGTAATTTTAAGATATTTTATGTAAGCCTCACAGTAACAAGGGGAAAATCTGTACTAATTACACAAAAGAACGTAAGTCAAAGCATACTGACACCAAGACATCAAAACACAAAAAAGACAACAGGATAAGAAACAAGGAACACTGGATCTACAAAAGCCAGAAAATAATTAACAAAACGGCAATAATAAGTCCTGACCCATTAATGATTACTTTAAATGTAAACAGATGAAATTCTCCAATCAAAAGACATAGAATGGCTGAGTAGATTAAAAAAACAAGATACAATAATATGCTGCGTACGAGGGACTCACTTTAACCTTAAAGACAAACAGACTGAGAATGAAGGGATGGAAAAAAGATATTTCAAGTTAATGGTAACCAAAAAAAAGGGCAAGGGTAGCTACACTTAGACAAAATAGACTTTAAAAATGGTAAAAAGAGACAAAGAAGGTCATTATATAATGATATAGAGATCAGTCCATCAAGAAGATATGACAGTTGTAAATATTTATGCACCCAACATCGAAGCATCTACATATATAAAGCAAAAATTAACAGAGCTAAAAGGAGAAATAAACAGCAATATAATAATAGTTGGGGACTTTCAAACCCCACTCTCAATAATAGCTAAGATCATCTACACAGAGAATCAATAAGGAAACAACGGATTTGAACAACACTGTAGACCAAAGGGACCTAACAGACATATACAGAACACTCTGACAACAGCAGAATACACATTCTTCTCAAGCACACATGGAACATTTTCTATGATAGAGCATATATTAGGCCACAAAACAAGTCTTAAATTCAAGATGATTGAAATCATACCAAGTATCTTCTCCAACAATAATGATATAAAACTAGAAATTGAATGACAGGAGGAAAACTGAAAAACTCACAAATACATGGAAACTAAACAACACTCTCCTGAACAATCAATAGATCAAAGAAGAAATTAAAAGGAAAATAAAGTATCTTGAGAAAACAAAAAATGGAAACACAATATACCAAAACTTATGGGAGGTAGCAAAAGCAGTGCTAAGAGGAACGTTCTTAGCAATAAACACCTACATTAAGAAAGATTTCAAATAAACAACCTAACTCTACACCTTAGTGAACTAGAAAAAGAACAAACTGAGCCCAAAGTTAGTAGAAGGAAGGCAATAATAAAGATTAGAGCATAAATAAATGAAATAGAGAACAGGAAAACAATAGAAAATATTAACAAAACTCAGAATTGGTTCTTTGAAAGATAAAATTGACAAACTTTTAGCTAGACTAAGCAAAGGAAAAAAAGAGGACCCAAATCAACAAAATTATAATTGAAAAAGGATATATTACAATTGATACCACAGAAATACAAAGGATCATAGGAGGCTACTATGAACAAGTATATACCTACAAACCGGACAACCTAGAAGAAATTGAAAACTTCTTAGAATCATACCACCTACCAAGACTGAATCAGGAAGAAATAGAAAATCTGAACAAACCAATTACTATTAAGGAGATTGAATCAGTAATCAAAAGTCTCCCAATAAAGAAAAGTCAACGACCGGATGGCTTCACTGGTGAATTTTACGAAACATTTAAGGGAGAATTAATGCCAATCTTTCTCAAACTCAGCCAAAAATTGAAGACGAGGGAATACTCCCAAACTTACTTTATGAGGCCAGCCTTACCCTGATACCAAAGCCAGAAAAGGACACTACAAGAAATGAAAATGACAGGTCAAAATCCCTGATGAATATAAATACAAAAATTCACGATAAAATACTAGCAAGTCAAATTCAGTAGCGTATTAAAGGGATCATTTACCATGATCAAGTGGGATTCATCTCTGGGATGCAAGGATGGTTCAACATATACAAATCAATCAATGTGATATATCACATTAGAATGAAAGAGAAAAATATTATCATCTCAATAGATGCTGAAAAAAATATTTGATAAAATTCAATATTCATTCATGATAAAAACCTTTAACAAATGAGATATAGAAGGAATTTACCTCAGCATAATAAAGGCCATATAGGACAAGCCTACAGCTAACATCATACTCAGTGATGAAAAGTTGAAAGCTTTTCCTCTAAAATCAGGAACAAGACAAGGGTGCCTGCTCTCACCACTCCTATTCAACATGGTACTGGAAGTCTTAGCCAGAGCAGTTAGCCAGGAAAAATAAATAAATAAATAAAAAGAAAAAAGGAGAAAAAATCTGAATTGGAAAGGAAGAAGTAAAATTGTTTTTATTTACAGATGAAATGATTTTATACAGAAAGTCCTAAAAACTCCACCCAAAAACTGTTAGATCTAATCAACAAATTCAGTGGAGTTGTAGGATACAAAATTAACATATAAAAATAAGTTGCGTTTCTATACAATGAGTTATCTGAGAAATAAAAATGATCCCATTTACAATAGCATCAAACCCAATAAAATACATAGGAATAAATTTAATTAAGGAGGTAAAAGATTTCTACATTGAAAAACTGCAAGACATTGGTGAAAGAAATTAAAGAAGACACAAATAAGTAAAAAGGTATCCTCTGTTCATGGATTGGAAGAATATTGTTAAAATGTCCATACTACCCAAAACTGTCTATAGGTTAAATGCAATCCCTGTTAAGAATCCAGTAGCATTTTTTTTTTACAGAAGTTAGAAAAAAGCAATCCTAAAATTTATATGGGACCACAAAAGACCCTGAATAGTTAAGGCAATCTGGAGAAAGAACAACAAAGCAGGAGGCATCACACTGCCTGATTTCAAGCTATATTATAAAGCTGTAGTAATCAAACAGTATGGTACTGGCATAGAAACAGACACATAGACCAATGGAACAGAATTGAGAGCCCAGGAATAAACCCATGCATATATGGTCAACTAATATTTGACAGAGCCAAGAATACTCAATGGAGAAATAACAATCTCTTCAATAAATGATGCAGGGAAAATTGGATGTTCACATGTAAAAGAATGAAACTAGACCCCTATCTTAGACTACTCACAAATATCAACTCGAAATGGATTAATGACTTAAATGTAAGACCAAAACCCATAAAACTCCTAGAAGAAAACTTAGGAAAAAAACTACTTGACATGGGTCTTGGCAATAATTTCTTGGATGACACCTAAAGCACAATCAACAAAATCAAAGATAAACAAATGTGTCTATTTCAAACCAAAAACTTTCTGCAGAGCAGAAGAAACTGTCAACAGGGGCCAGCCCCATGACCGAGTGGTTAAGTTTGTGCACTCCGCTTCAGTGGCCCAGGGTTTCGCCAGTTCAGAGCCTGGGCAAGGACATGGCACCGCTCATTAGGCCATGCTGAGGTGGCTTCCCACATGCTACAACTAGAAGGACCCGCAACTAAAATACACAACTATGTACTAGGGGGAATTGGGGAGAAAAAGCAGAAAAAAATAAAATAAAATAAAGAAACCATCAACAAAGTGAAAAGATAACCTATGGAATGGGAAAAAATTATTTGCAAAACATTTATGTGATAAGGGGTTAATATCCAAAATATATAAAGAACTCATACAACTCAATAGCAAGAAAACAAATAATCCAATTAAAGAACAGACATTTTTCCAAAGAAGATATATGAATGGCCAACAGATCCATGAAAAGGTGCTCAACATCACTAATCATAAGATATCACCTCATGCCTGTTAGAATGCCTATCCTCAAAAAGACAAGAGATAACAAATGCTGGTGAGGATGTGGAGAAAAGGGAATCCTTGTGCACTGTTGGTGCAATTGTAAATTGGTACGGCTACTATGGAAAACAGTATGGAGTTTCCTTAAGTTAAAAATAGAACTACCATATGGTCTAGCAATTCTAGTTCTGAGAATACACATGAAGAAAATGAAAACACTATGTCAAAAAGATATCTGCACCCCCATGTTCACAGCAGCATTATTTACAATAGCCAAGACATGGGAACAACCTAAGTGTCCATCAATGGGTGAGAGGATAAAGAAGATGTGGTATAGATCGATCAATCTATCTATATATACACAATGGAATATTATTTGGTCATAAAAAAAGAAAGAAACCTACCATTTGCAACAACATGGATGGACCTTGAGGGCATTATGCTAAGTGAAATAAGTCAGACAGAGAAAGACAAATACTGTATGATCTCACTTATATGTGTAATATATATATATATAATATATATATAAGTTTCCAACTTATTCTCAAGTTGCTCAGAAAATGCGCGTATGCACACGTGTGCGCACACACACACATAGAGAGAGAGAGACTGATAAAGCAAATGGGGTGAAATGTATTTGGCAAAAACAGGAGTATAAATTAGTTCCTTGCATTATTCTTGCAACTTTTTTGTAGGTTTGAAATTGTATCAAAATAAAAAGTAACCAAAAAATATCGGGAAAGGTGCTGGGAGACAGTTCTCCATGGGTCCCCTATGTTTCTACCTGTCTTGTGAACAGAGGCACTGATAGCTTTTGTCCTAGACTATCTTTTCAAGGATATTTGTACAGTTGTAGACCCTTAGAATAGAGGAATTAGATCCCCTTCTGGAACAAAGGACAGGTTTGTTTACTGTCAGGTATAATAATATAATGTCTCCCTCCAGGGCAAAGTTTGGGCAGGTTTGCTTGTAGTCCACTATAAAAGATTCAGATTCCCTAAACTCAAGGTTCCTCAGCTTTGAAGCAAAGCTACTGTGTGCACAGCATCCACCAGGACTCCTCCGTGTCACTTTTTGGGACTTAGGGGCAAGAGGAACCAATGCAATCATGAAGCTCGTGCTGCTTGATGTGCTGTGAGTCATAAAGTCTTTTTCTCTCTAACCCAGGAGTCTTATGTCTTCTGCCAGCATCCATGAAACTGTCACAGGCTACCTTCTTAACTCGCAAGTAGGGGGAAATCTCAGACCCTTCACAGTTCTTGGCAAAAGGAAATACAAAAACAAGCACTGTCAACCAATTTGACAAATGTTGACATGTGTTGTTCTATATTAGCAGACACCTAATGGAAGGCTTGGGAGCTATATATGTTTGAGGAAAGTGTGGCTAGAGGAGTCTGGAAGAAGTAGAGGGAACTGATGTCAAAGAACAGGGAAATGAGGAGGGAACAAAGGGGCAGGACAATCGCAGGAGCAATGACTGAGATGAGAATTCTGAGATATGCATAATAGAAGCAAGTGTACCACATCAATAACACAAGTGGAAAATTTATTTTAGGGGGGACTTGGGATTGTTTAGTTCTCATCACTCACATACACATAAAATAGACACCCAAGAGAAATTCTTCATTTGGGTCTTTAAGCTAACTGGAGTCAGAGAGTGTGATTTATGTTTCTTTATTTTGCCCCTAGTAGCACATAACTCAGTGGTTGGCCCAATAAATGCCTTTTAATTGATTGATTCTACATGAAGTCACCCTATTTTTTGTGCTGGTAGTAGAAGTAGAAAGAAAACAAGTTTTCATGAATCCCCCTCATAGTATTTCAAAAAGCTTTTTAATCCTCATTATAAAAGTTTATTGTAATAAACATAGAAAACTATAAACAAACAAATCTAGATCACCCTCATTCCACTATCCAGAAAAAAATCACTGTTAATATTGTAGCTTATTTTTACTTTGTAGAATATTGAAATTCAATTGTATATAATTTTGTATCTTATCTTTTTAACCTAATGTTATGTTGAAATATTTTACATCATTGCACATTACACGAGAAGAAATTAACTTTTCTTTGAAAGCATGACTTTAATGACTCCATAATATTATTTAATGAATCTACAACTTTTTTTGGTTTTGGTAATTTGTATTATTTCCAATTTTTTGCTTTTATGTGATAAACTCTGATTATTTGTTTAGGATTAATTTCCATGGTTGGGATTACTGGATGAAGTCATTGTCAATGAGTTTTCTAGAAAAGTTCTGCCACTTTGCCATTTCATATATAAACATACTGGTATGCATGTATTGTCTGGCAAAATCTTAACTAAATTTAAGTTAAAAATGTGTTTTAATTTGTGATTATCAATTATTTTTTAAATTTTAAATTTTTTTTAATTGCAGTAACACTGGATTATAACAATATATAGCTTTCAGATGTACATCATAATATATTTCGAATTCTGTGTAGATTACATCATGTTCACCACCCAAAAACTAGTTATAGTCCATCCCCTCACATGTGAGCCTAATCACCCCTTTTGCCCTACCCCCTCCTTCCTCTATGGTAACCACCAATCCAATCTTCTTTGCTATGTGTTTGTCGTTGTTTTTATCTTCTACTTATGAGTGAGATCATACAGTATTTGACTTTCTCCCTCTGATTAATTTCACTCAGCATAATACCCTCAAGGTCCATCCATGTTGTCACAAATGGCCGGATTTCATCATTTCTTATGGCTGCATAGTATTCCATTGTGTATATATATCACATCTTCTTTATCCATTCATCCCTTGATGGGCATCTAGGTTGCTTCCAAGACTTGGCTACTGTATATAATGCTGCAGTGAACATAGGGGTGTGTGTATCTTTATGCCTTTGTGTTTTCAAGTTCTTTGGATAAATACCCAGCAGTGGGATAGCTGGATCATATGGTAGATCTATTCTTAATTTTCTGAGGAAACTCCATACTGCTTTCCATAGTGGCTGCACCAGTTTGCACTCCCACCAGCAGTGTACGAGGGTTCCCTTCTCTCCACATCCTCTCCAACATTTGTTGTTTCCTGTCTTGTTAATTATAGCCATTCTGACCAGAGTGAGGTGATACCTCATTGTAGTTTTGATTTGCATTTCCCTGATAGCTAATGATGTTGAGCATCTTTTCCTATGCCTGTTGGCCATCCGTATATCTTCTTTGGAGAAATCTCTGTTCACATCTTTTGCCCATTTTTTTTTTAAAAGATTTTATTTTTCCTTTTTCTCCCCAAAGCCCCCCGGTACGTAGTTGTGCATTTTTTTAGTTGTGGGTCCTTCCAGTTGTGGCATGTGGGACGCCGCCTGAGCATGGCCTGATGAGCAGTGCCATGTCCGTGCCCAGGATCCGAACCAGCAAAACCCTGGGCTGTTGAAGCAGAGCAGGAGAACTTAACCACTCAGCCAGGGGGCTGGCCCCTTTTGCCCATTTTTTAATTGGGTCCTTGTTTTTTTTGTTGTTGAGATGCATTAGTTCTTTGTATATTTTGGATATTAACCCCTTATCTGATATATGGTTTGCAAATATCTTCTCCCAACTGTTAGGTTGTCTTTTTGTTTTGTTGATGGTTTCCTTTGCTGTGCAGAAGCTTTTTAGTTTGATGTAGTCCCATTTGTTCATTTTTTCTTTTGTTTCCTTTGCCCGATCAGACATGGGACTTAAAAATATGCTGCTCAGACTGATGTCAAAGAGCATACTGCCTATGTTTTCTTCTAGAAGTTTCATGGTTTCAGGGTTTACATTCAAGTCTTTAATCCATTTTGAGTTGATTTTTGTGCATGGTGTAAGGGAATGGTCTACTTTCATTCTTTTGCATGTGGCTGTCCAGTTTTCCCAACACCATTTATTGAAGAGACTCTCCTTTCTCCAAAGTATGCTCTTGGCTCCCTTGTCAAATATTAGCTGTCCATAAATGTGTGGGTTTATTTCTGGGCTCTCGATTCTGTTCCATTGATCTGTGTGTTTGTTTTTGTGCCAGTATGTGATTATCAATTATTAATGAGGTTTATATTTTAAAATAAGATGATTAATCAAAACAATAGGGTATTGGCATAAAAACAGACACATAGATCAACGGAACAGAATCGAGAGCCCAGAAATAAACCCATGGATATATGGTCAATTAATTTACAACAAAGAAACCAAGAATACACAGTGGAGAAAGAACAGTATCGTCAATAAATGGTGTTGGGAAAACTGGACAGCCACAAATTAAAGAATGAAACTGGACCACTATCTTACACCTTACACAAAAATTCAAAATGGACTAAAGACTTAAACGTAAGACCTGAAACCATAAAACTCTTAGAAGAAAAGAGGCAGTAAACTCCTTGACATCGGTCTTGGTGATGGATTTTGGATTTGACACCAAAAGAAAAGGAAGGAAAAGCAAAATCAACAAGTGAGACTACATCAAAATAAAAAGCTTCTGCACAGCAAAGGAAACCATCAACAAAATGAAAAGGCAACTTACTGAAAGAGAGAAAATATTATATATCTGGTCATATATGTGATAAGGGGTTAATATTCAAATATTAATGTGTAAAGGACTCACAGTGCTATAGTAGAAGTATAACACCCTGGTGCTATAGTTAATACTGTATTGCATATTTGAAAATTGTTAAGAGAATAGATGTTACAAGTTTTCATCACAAGAAGAAAATAATTTTTTGTAACTGTATGGCAATAGATGTTAACTAGATTTATTGTGATCATTTTGCAATGTATACAAATATCAAATTATTATGTTATACACCTGAAATTAATATAATGTTATATGTCAATTATAGCTCATAAATATTTAAATATAACATAGTAAAGAATACAATTCACATTGAGTATTTTTCTTTGAAAAGTAATTTCTAAGGGAAATATGACATCCTTCTCCCTAATCTTTGTTGTCAAAGCTTACATTAACTTACTTAAGTTTACTCTAACCTTGTTCTTATTTTTAAAAATTATGATTATCGGCATTTGTATTTGTTCACGACTTATCTGTTCATGTTCTCTGCCCAGTTTTTTTACTGAGACATTAGCGATCATGTCATTGATAGGTAAGAATGTTTTAAATATTGAGGTTGTTAAACTTTTCTCTGTCATAATCATCACAAACTGTTCTATGTAATTTCTCATTGCCTTTTAAAGGTTTTTTGTGTTTTTTTAAAGATTTTCTATTTTTTTCCTTTTTCTCCCCAAGCCCCCCAGTACATAGTTGTATATTCTAGTTGTGAGTGCCTCTGGTTGTGCTATGTGGGACACCACATCAGCATGGCCTGATGAGCAGTGCCACGTCCACACCCAGGATTTGAACCGGGGAACACGGGGCCACCACAGCAAAGCGCGCGAACTCACTCGGCCACCGGGCCGGCCCCTTTTTTGTGTTTTTTTTTAATATATAGAAGTTTAAATTTTTATGTAATCAAATTTATCTTTTCTGTAGTGTGTTTTTATATTATTTTAAAACCTTCTGGGATGTATGTGGTACATATTCTGATGGGAAGCTCTAACATACATTTTTTTCCCAAAATAATTACTCGTTTCCCTCATTATGGATTGTTGAATATTCTAGACTTTGTTCCATTAATTTGAAATAGACTTTCAATCATATACTAAATTCTTATATATTCTGGGGAAGTGGTTCTTAGTATTTTTTCTATCTCCACAAAGTTCAAACTCACAACACTGCAATGATTTACAACTGGAGTTTTGTAAAGGGAGGCATACTACACTTTCCAGGGGATGGCATGCACAGTTTGAAAAAGCCCCTCTTTTTGAAAATCACTATATTAGGAGCCATAAAATCTATTTTGTTGCTCTAGTTATAAATTCTAGTGTTTCATTTATTGTAGCTTTATAGCATGCTTTCATTTCTGATATAGTTAGCCTCCCTTCATTTATCTTTTTTCTTTCAAAATTTTATTGATTTGCTTGTTTATTCTTTTATATGAGCTTTAAAATTTCTTTTTCAAGCTCCTCCTTACTAGGACAGTAATTCAATTAAATGGCATTAATTTGTAAAGCATTGACATTTCCTCCATATTTAGACATCATCTTTTTATGTCTCCCAGTAAAATTGTATGTTTTTCTCCATTTAGGTTATTACTTGAAATTTTATCCTGTTGGATATTAGTTTATTTTTGTCAGAATTCAACTTTCACTTACTTTTGCCTTTCATTCGCTCTCCGTTCTTGCCAGGTTCAGTCAATTTTCTTAATTTAATGTGAGGCAGCGTCGTACAGACCAGTGGTTCTTAAACTTTAGTGTGCATCAAAATCACCTGAAGAGCTTGTTAAAACACAGATCTTCTGATTTAGTTCCAGGATTGAGCCCAAGAATTTGCATTTCTAAAGTCCTCAAGTGATGCTGACGCTGCTGGTCCAGACTCCAACTTTAATGTACATGCAGATTTCGCAAGCATCGTGTTAAATGCAGACTCTGACTTAGCAGATCGTCACCAGCGCCTGAGATTCTGCACTTGCAGTGAGACCCCAGGTAACTCTGCTGCTGGTTCACACACCACATTTTGAGTAACAAGAGGATAGAATGAAGAGTGTAGGCTTTGAAGTCTGGCAGGACTGAGTTTGAATCCCGGTCTACACTTGCTAATTGGTGACCTTGAACAAAGAAGTTATATACTCTTTCTTAGCCCCCATTTCTTATTAATAAAATGCTTTATAGTAAATCAAGAATAATAAAACCTATTTTAAGAAGTAATATTCAGCTGGCCCTGTGGCATAATGGTTGAGTTCCACATGCTCTGCCTTGGCAGCCCAGGTTTGCAGGTTTGGATCCCTGGCACAGACCTACACCACTCATTAGCCATGCTGTGGTGGCGTCCCACATACAAAATAGAGGAAGATTGGCACAGATGTTAGCTCAGGGTGAATCTTCCTCAATAACAATAACAACAAGAAATAATACTGCCTGGCACATAGCAAGTACTTATATATTTGTTCTCTGCCTCATAACTCAGAATTATATCTGCCCTACAGAATACTGACTCAGTACCAGGGTCAAGCCAAAGCTCTAGAGCTTTTGTTTACAGTCTAATTGCAGACATCTTAACTTGAATCTCTAAGGTAGCACTTCTGAAACTATGTTCCATAGAGATGTTCTTTATATTCTGTGATAAAATAAGCTTGGGAAACAGTTCCATAGTTCATTTCCCTGTTAGAGAATCATAATGCACATGAACATATTTTAAAACTCTGAATTAAAGAAATCTGTGTAATTTTCTTTAAGATAATATATTTTTCAGTTCTAGAATTTCCTTTTTTTTTTTTCAGGAAGATTAGCCCTGAGCTAACATCTACTACCAATCCTCCTCTTTTTGCTGAGGAAGATTGGCTCTGAGCTAACATCCATGCCCATCTTCCTCTACTTTATATGTGAGACGCCTGCCACAGCATGGCTTGATAAGTGGTGCATAGGCCTGCATCCAGGATCTGAACCAGTGAACCCCAGGCCGCCAAAGCAGAGCATGTGAACTTAACTGCAATGCCACTGGGCTGGCCCCTAGAATTTCCATTTTTATAGTGTCTGTTTTTCTGCTGAGATTTCATCTTTTCATTCATTGTGAGCATATTTTCTTTTATATCATTGAGCATATTATAATGGCTACTTTAAAATTCTTGTCTCCTAATTCCATTGTCTGAGTCATCTAGTGGTTGGTCCCTGTTAGATTATCTGCTCTTGAGTAGGAGTCACACCTTCCTCTCTCTTTGTATTTTGAGTAACTTTGGATTGCATCCTCGACATTGTAAATGATAGGTTGTAGAAACTCTAAATTCTATTATGTTCCTTTTAAAGAGTTTTCAGTTTTCATTTTGGCAGAAAGTTAATATGGCCAAGCTCAAACTGCAAACTCTATCTTCCCTGAAAGGGCATCAACTAAAATCTCAGGTTATTTCTCTTTTGTGTGTGTGTGAGGAAGATTAGCCCTGATCTAACATCCATGCCAATCTTCCTCCATTTTTTGTATGTGGAATGCCTCCACAGCATGGCTGACAAGTGAAGCAGGTCTGTGCCTGGGATGTGAACCTGTGAACCTGGGCACCGAAGCAGAGCAGACAGAACTTTAACTACTCGGCCGCAGGGCTGGCCCCTCAGACTTTTTCTTTTAGTGTTAGGTGGGCTACTTGGAGTCTTCCCTTGCGTGTGTGGTTCAGATATCAGACAGAGATTTGGGCAGAGTTTATACATAAAATGTGGGCCTCCCTCTTTCTGGTTCTCTCCTTTCTGAAACATTTTCGAGCTGCTGTGATCACCCATAATTGTGTCTGCTAGTCTTAAAGTCTTGAGTTTCTTTTTGCATTCTAGCCATTCTGCCTGGCACAGCTCTCCATAGAGGCCTGCTCTACAAAAACGTCAAAAGCTGTAAAAGTGGGAAGTTCATCTAATGCCATTCCCTTCTTCATAGTATTGGCTCACATTCAGTATCTGCCTGCTTTTGATCATTCTCCAGTGCTTTCAAATAGTTGTTTAGATTTTTCAACAATTATATTTTCTCAAGAATTTAGTTTTTATCTGCAGAAGGGTTGGTCTAATATGAGCTACCATGCCATTACCAGAAGTGCAACCTGTGTAATTTTCTTTCTTTCTTTTTTTTTTGTTAGGAAGATTGGCCCTGAGCTAACATCTGTTGCTAATCTTCCTCTTTTTTTTTTTTTGCTTGAGGAAGACTGTTGCTGAGTTAATATCTGTGCCAGTCTTCCTCTATTTATGTGGGATGCTGCCACAGCATGGCTTGACAAGTGGTACTAGGTCTGCGCCCAGGATCTGAACCTGTAAATCCTGGGCTGCTGAAGCAGAGTGTACAAACTTAACCACTACACCACCATGCTGGACCCTGTGTGTCATTTTCTTTAATCTAACATTCCCTAAAGGGATTCTTCATTTGGTAGAACCTTATTAGTTCAGTCATGTGTCACTTAACTGTGGGGATACATTGTGAGAAATGCATTGTTAGGTGATTGTCACTGTGCCAACATCATAGCATATACTTACACAAACCTAGATGGTATAGCCTACTGTACACTTAGGCTGTGTGGTATTAATCTTATTGGACCACTGTCATATATGTGGTCCATTGTTGACTGAAGCATCATTATGTGGCACTTAGCTATATATCACAGACCTCAGTATTTCATAGAATTCATTTTGGGAAATGCTATTCTAAGATTTTCATCCTGGGAGACTTAAAAAATGGTGATAAAATTAACAGATCAGAGAGTTAAAAAGCAAAAAGAGTTTTGAGAGAAAGATGATGGAAATAAACTTGAGAAATGCATTAAAAATGCAATCGCTCTCTTAACACTCTTCAAGCAACATTCTATGGGGAAGACTAATGGTCTTCCATGACATTGCTCTCAGAAAGTAGGGATGTACCTCCAAATTCCTTAATTCCTTTTAATCTTAGGAATTAAAATTAGGAATCTTTCTAATTAGGCAGCTGAGATCCACAAATTTTTATGAACCCTTCTTGATCCTGTTTATATTGTCAACTATTATTTAAGTTCACAGTTAAATAGAAAACAAAATGTTTGTTTGGGAGAATTAAGGCCCATAATTTTGTTTCCCTTAAAGTCCTCAGGCCAAAAGATTGAGAACAGGCTATAATGGGTCCAGACAAGGAAGTAAATAATACCAAATACTATACAGAATCCACAGAACTAAAAGCCTCAAATAATGAGTTTTTTCTGCTCTCTCATTTTATTATAAAAGGCAATGAAATAAATAATTTGATATTAGAATATGATATAAGCTCAGTATAGATTTAGCCTAACCTACACCTGTTTTATTTCTAACTACAATGGATGTAAAAGTAATAAGATAAAACTGAGCCATGATAGTTGTTGTTTAGAAAGATAAAACTTGAGGTAAATTGCCTTTTTGATCACAATAGATGATTGAATTATTTTCATTATGGTTTTACTGTCAAGTAAATTTTACTGTATTCTCTTTCTCTGAAAATTGGCAAAGTGTGTGCCGTAACGGAATACAGAGGGAGGTGCTCAAGCTTAGGAGCCAGACACCTTGGGGTTTAATAATTCTTCAGTGTTTTGAAGATTAAATTAGACAACATTTGTGAAATATACACTGTCTTTAAAGTACCTAGCAAAATGTCTGACACTCAGTAAATGTTGGTTTTCTTCTCCTATCTGATTTTCTGGGACTGTAAAAATTCTTTGATAGCAAACACGGATGGGAACATTTTACTATTATCTTTTAGCTTCAGACAGGCAAAAGAATGAAAGAAATGTGCCTTTCTGTTGACAGACTGACTGCCCAGATCCCAACTAAACCAGAATTTAGGTGAACCTGATTTTGTAACATTTTTAATCCCATTTTCTACATACTTCATAAGAATTGTTTTTCAGTTACTTATACCTTTATTGTCAAACTGTCAAAATAGCAACTTCCTACTTAGGTTATATTTATACAAGCATATAAAGAGCTTTTTATTACATTTACTTTTGGTTGAATTAGATGGGATCTTTTAGAGGAAATAAATCATTCTTATAACAGTGAAAAAGTTGACCTTATGGGCACCTTCCAGAGAATAATGTTTCATTAGTGCTGGATCAACTTTTGGTAGCTGCAAGACGATCTGAAGTCTGGAGACTCCAAGCAGTATCTCTCATATCCACACTCATCAGGCTTTCTGCCTGGGTCCTAACTCACCTCGACAGTGAGTTCATTCTTTGTCTCTGTTATATAGACCAGTGCATTTGAGACAAAACCAATAAGAAGGCAGGAGCCAGGAGCTGTCTCCAATCTAAGCATCCCACATAGGTCAAGCCTTTAAAGATGGAAATGAAAACGAAGCTGTCCACTGTGGTCCATTGTGAAAGAGGTCGTTTGGCACTCATCTCACAAACGGAGCAGAATGAAAAATGGGAGGAGTGGAGTGAGATGGGGGAGGGGGATGCTGATATGCAGAAATTACTAGGCAAGAGGTTAGGTCCTTGGTTTCTCAGCCCACAAATCCTGGCTATGATTAGATTTGAGCCCCACGAATTTTCCAAAGATTGCTGGAGAAGAAATCACCTGCTGGCTGCATTCTGCTGGTTGGATGTGAAAGGAATAGGCTTTACCCAAGACCTCATTTTTTATTGCAGTTACATGTGCCAGCACCAGAGGAAATTGATGGTAACCAATTGTCTATGGGCTTTTGTTAGCACCTCTTTTCTGCTGTGCTGGCGACACAATTACAGGAGCCCTTGAGAATGCTTATTGTCAATGGGAGTAATTTCACATCCCATCCAGTTAGTGAAAAGATGTGAAAATTGATCTTGGCTCTTCCAGTAAGACTGGAACCAGAGTGCAGGTTACAAATGCCTTGGAAATAAATACGTGCCCATTATTTTCATTAGGTGTTGCTGTAGCCCAGCCTCTAGGGAAATGAATTCTAGTCCAGCTGTCTTTCTGTAGAAGTTCAGATGTGTTCCCAATCTGGTGAAGTAGACTGTCAGTTTCATTTATTGTTAAATTTTTGTAGTGGTTGTAAGTAAGGGGTTGGCAGCCCGGAAGGGCACGATTCTCTGTTTTATCCACAGACAGGGGACAATGTAACTTGACACTTACTGCCAAGGAGGAACTCGTCCTTCCAATTCAGCTTATTGTCTTCTTTTTTCCTTATGGGCTTTTTTTTTTTTTTATGGTTTCAAAAGTCTCTTCAAAAAAGGCAGCAAAATTAGTCTTAAATAGTATTTCTCAGATTGCTTTTCAATGGCAATAAGGCCAAAGCTTCTAGTCTTAATAGAAATGGTTTCTTTACAACTTGTTTTTATCTTGCCAGAATAAGCAAGAAACTTAAAAACGTATTTTTGTTATGGCTAAAGACCATGTTTTAGCTGATATCTCCTCCAAGTAGAGAACAATCTGCACACTTGTTTATTATGTCTGTCTTTAGCTTTCTGCTCCAAGGCAAAAAGTAGATCTGTTTGTTTGTTTGTTTGTATTTTATAGAGGACTTCTGGTTCAATTAGCACATTTACCATATCAACAAGAATTTGTATTGCCATAAGTCCTGCATTTCATTGCAATGAATCAGACTTTTAAAATGAGTTCATTTACCAAGAGCTGTAATCAAGATGGAAATCTTTATCTTAAAAATTAACCTTGGAAATAGAAGCCTAAGTAAAAGCATAATGCAAACTATTTTCTAAGTCCTTTTCCCTTGCAGGTGACATTAGCCCGACTTTGATCTACAGACATGATATCATCTACAGGGCGTGCCCAGTGCCAAAATGCAGCATTCTTTTGACCAAAACAGTGGTTTTGCGCAGCCTTACAGATGAAGGCTAAATAGTTCAGAATTGGCCTGTGTCTTCGCAGACAAACAGGTCAGAGCAGATTTGAATTACACAACTCCGGCAGACAGAGCCTCTTCCCCATGGCCAGCTGGAGAGCTTACATTTGTCAATTACTTCCTTCAAGGCCTGGCTCAAGATTCATTTCCTCCACGACTCCCCCTTTCAAGAACTCACCTCACTCAGCCATTCCCTCTACCACATCTGCCTATTACTCATCTAATTCTCTTTGTTCTGCTCTGCCACGCACTCAGTTTTTGTCTCATGATCATTCTCTAAATTTTTACTTTATCCTTCAGCTAAATTAAAATTGCCTTGAAAGTAGGGCCTGTCTACTACTTCTTTTGTGTGCCTCTGTAGCGCTTAAATAGAGTGCCACACGTACAATAGTTTCCTAATAAGAGAGGAATGTTTTGTGGTTGTTGTGTTGGGGTTGGGGTCCTGCCTCTCCCTTCTGTTCCTGAAAACCAGACTCACTGCTTCAACATCAAGGGGTTTTTCCAGTCTGCTCTGACGATTTCATGCTACCCTGGCATACTCCTCTCTTCTCTGACCACAGAAATCTGTCACGACTTTCTCTCCTAACCTCTCCTGGATTTGATTTTTCAAAGGTTAGATTGTCTGCTGTCAGGAAGGTAGGGGTGGGGAGGCAAGCAAGAGTGATGTCTGTGCACAGAGTGAGATTAAGTGGATAGCAGAGGATCCAAGGAGGCACGGGAGCAAACTGTAAGTGCTAGAGGGGACAAGTAGCTGGGGATATGACACAGCAAAGGGCTTAAACTCTTCACAGGTGGCTTAGGTGGGGGAGGGGCTGAGGAAATCTAGAGTAATAGTGTTCAGAATCAATGGGGATTTGAAGAAGTCAGAAGTGCAGTTAAAGCATCTCTGAAATAAAGATATAAGGCCTCACACATTCCTAAGGGATACATGACAATGTCCTGGGAAGTATGAAGCCACAGGATAAACAAAGCACTTTTTCTGGAATGTCTATTTTACTAAATAGTTTAGGAATCTTTCAATTGCAAACACACTAGCTTAAGCAAACCCACCCCTTTTTTTTTGGAGGGGCTCACTTGACTGGGAAGCCCATGAAGCATCAGGTATGGCTGGATACAGGTGCTCCAATGATGTCAGAACTCTAGTTCTCTTTCCATCTTTCTGCTCTGCTTGGCCTCATTCTGTGTGCAGGCTTTCTCCAAGTTGCAGTTAAGATGATTACTGGCAACTCCAGATCTTTATTTACCTTACTTAGCCATCCACAAGAAGAAAATGAACTTCTTTCCCCTCATATCTTTATACCTATTTAAAAAAGACACTGCAGCTGGGCCTTGCTTGAGATACATGTCACTGGAGTGCCATGATTGGCCTATCCCATGTCAGCAGCCCAGCCTGTGACCAGGGATCAGAGCCATTATGGAAAGGATGCAGTGGAAGGACTGATTTCCACCAAGGAAAGGATCCTGGCAGACAAAAACATCATGTCCATACTACTCAATGTTAAATAATTTAAAACACTTATATTATCCAAATAAACCCACTTTGGGCTACCAGCAGGGTTGGGGTACATGGTTTACTTTTTTCTTTTTTCTGCTGATATTGGAACTTTGATGAAAAAAATTTGAGGAGCACCAATCAATATACACAGCTCTTTAAACCCACAGCTACTGTGTGTTAGGTGTGACTGTACTTATCACACAAGATGGTTGTGTTTTTTTCAGAAGGAAATCTGATACTGTGTTTTCAGATGCTATAAAATTGCAGGGCCTGCATTTCCAATTTCATGGACAGCATCAATCTCCTTGCTCCATGGGCCAGACAAACCTGAATTGTCAGACTTGTAGGCAGCTTCAGTAAGAGCCAGTCATAGGTGTTGTCACCCATCTTCACCCCAGTGGAATGGACACTCTAGAAAGTGATATCAGAGTATGAGAAAGGACTGGAGAAGTCAAGGAAATTGTACTTAAATATAAAAGAAAATTGGCACAGAGGAGCACATTGCTTTGGTCAGCACACATAGTATCACACTACGCCAATCTGACCTGCACATGCTTGACCTCCCTAGCGCCCAGCCTAACATGGTTTCATGCCCTCCAAATCGAGGTAAAACCACAACAGAGGAGTAGCAGATGCTGTCAATGCCCCACCCATATCCCTTAGCTTTACCACTTTTGGGGCAAGACTACCAAACTTCCAATGACCAGCATCTACATTTCCTTCACTGAGGGTGTTCTCTGGCCACTGCTAGTGTGGCTGGCTGGAAGTGCCTAGATATTTTCCCACTGTGGCAGCCCTTAGCCAGTGACTGACTGGCAGGAGCTGAAGAAATACCCCAGCTCAACACCCCTTAGATGGGATTACTCTGAGGCATGTTCTCCGTTGGCTCTCAGACTTGCCCAGTGAGATTAAGCTCCAGTTGCTCAGAGTAGCTGGCTTGGTAACACATCCCTTATTGTCTGCTTTTCTGTCCTTGTATCACCCGCTCCATACTTACAATGGTTAAATAAACTACTTGCACTTGAATCTTTATCTTAGCATCAACTTGTGGAGGAACCCAAGCCAAGATAGAGCTTTCCGATGAGGTCTCAGGATCTTTCCTCAGACGAGGGAAGACTTTCTGTGGTTTTGGATAGAAATGGTGGGCCCATTACGCAAATATCCACTAACGGCTTTGTAGATTCATTTGGTTACTACCCCTTCCGTTAACACTATTCTGAGGCTATGGAACTACCTGGGGAGCCGATATGATCCCATAACACCTCTACTGGTTAGTTATTGTTGCATAACAATAGTAATCTACCATAATAATAATAATCCCTTATTATTACAGTTCACACATCTAGGGATTGGTTGCGTTTGGCTGATCTAGACGGGGCTCGCTCATGCATGGGCATTCAGCTGGGCTGTCTTGTAGGCTGAGCTTAGCAGGGCAACTCTGCTCCATGTGTTTCCTCCCCTCCTGGGACCAGCCAGCCAGCCTGGGCACATTCTTCTCTTGGCAATGGCAGAGGTGGAAAAGCAGCATATCCAATTGAGCAAGTGCTTTTTTAAGCCTCTATTTGCATCATATATGTGAATATTCCTTTGGCCCAACTAAATCAGATGGTCAAACTCAGAGTCAAAGGGTAGAAAATCTACTTTTCCCTTTGTGGGGAAGATCTGCAGTCCTTTCTCATACCCTGATATCACACGGCAAGGGGCACAGAGAGAGGGCCCTAAACATTTATCACCTAAACATTTATCCTCCTAAGTCTCCACCTTTCTACTTGTCTGTCCCCTGGGAGAGTTCTGCAGGAAACACTTGGCTGTCATCAACTTTTGTAACTTTCGTAAACTACATTCTGACTTGACTCTTTTTCTTAGGAAGGACTTTTATATTTTTTTCTCTTATCTAATAAAAAACCTGTTTCTAATATTTAAAATGGATTCAATTAAGGTGCCTATCTGAACTTGCCTTAGTACCAAACAAATGAATTTGAAGTGAAATGTATATTTCAATAGCTGAAGCATGAAGGGAATAACCAATTAGCAACCAGGAGCACTGCTTCAAGACAACATACAAACTTCCAGAAGTGTTTAATTGGAGGATTCCTTTTCATATGATTCAGACAGCCTTACCCAAACGTGACACAGACCATCCTCAGGCCTTCCCCAGACGTGCTGAAATGGCAGTGAAATGGAAACACCTATCATCAGTATTCATGCTAGTCCTTTTTTATATTCTCTGTCCATCAGAGGAGTGTAAAACAAAAAAGGAAGTTGTATGATTCACTGTTTTTTAAGGATGCTGCTTCCTCTGCAATTTTTCAAGTTGTTTTTGGATAAGATTTTCTCCTTGTTTATAGACTACCCACTGAAGTTCTTTTTATATTCCAGGTTTGTATGTTTACATACAAACTTTATAATACTAACACTTTATAATACTAATACTAATGTAATACTAATTTCTGCCCCTCAGCTGTCTTTGGTGCTTTGAAATTGACTTGATATTCAAGAGAGAAAGAAAATGTACCTAGATTCAGCCAGTGCCATTGAAAACAATCATATTGCTTGACCCGTCCCTCTGATGATAACCTTTTATGAGGGTTCTGTTTCCTTAGATCTGCTTTTTGGGATCGCCTTTGGGCCGTTTCTGAAGTGGTAGGTTTCTGGGGCTCTCTAGGGAATTGTCCCATTATCTGTGGGAGCACAGGAAGGAATTTTACAGTAATTCTGCTACAGTGAAACATTTGCCTTGAGGCTGGAATCAAAAATAGCAGCTGGAATGACATTTGGAAAGGGGGGTGGAGGGGGTTGTGGGAGTGCAAAAGAGGTAGAGAGGGAGAGCTTTTCAAATTTGGACAAAAACACTAGCTACAAGGCAAAACTGAGACAGGGCTAGCATCTTCTCCCCTTGAAACTGTCCCAAACTCAATTCTCCACAGGCTTGGCTCTCAAAGCCAGTGATTTTAGTGCCGAGAGTGCTGGCTGGGGTCAGTGCACTGCTCTCAGCAATGAACAGTGAGCACCAAGATTCCTGGATGTCAACCAGCAGCACTGGCCTCTCTTCCATCACACCAAGAGGCGCAGAAAGACTGCTGCTCCTCCCACAATAAGTTAGCATCCAAAATGTAGACCAGTTTCCTGGAGTCACTAGAAACCCAATGCCTACTTTCAGCCCTCTGAAGACTTGGGGAAGAGATGCTCCAATAAGTGTCATTGCAATAAAGGATAGAAATTATAGAAGGTTTGGGCAAGAACTTAAGAGAAATAAACAAAGGAATGTAAACTAGGAATAGAAACATCTGCATAATCATGATATAAGAGATGGTGGCAGCTAGTCTGCAAAGATGGCCCCCAGCAAACCATGCCTCTCAGTACTTGTATTTATGCCCTTGTGAAATTTTCTCCCTTGAATCTGGGCTACCTTGTGACTTACTTGTGCTGCTAGAATATAGTTTAAATGACACTGTCTGACTTGTGAAACTAGGTCACAAGAAGCCTGACAGCTTCTGCCTGGGTCTCATAGACACAGTGAGATACTCCCTTGGCACCTCCCTCTTAGACCCAGCCACCAAGCTATGAAAAGCCGAAGTCACATGGAAAGTCCTTGTGTAGGCACTCTAGTTGACAGCCCAGCTGTGCTCTCCATTGATAGCCAGCATCAACTGTCACTTCAGGTGACTCCAGCTCCAGCTGCCATTTGACTGCAACCACATGAGCTATCCCAAGAATAACTGCCCAGTTGAGACCACTGAACACATAGTGCATGAGAGATAATGTTAAGCTGTTGTTTAAGCCATTAACTTCAGTGGTCCGTAATCCAGCAATAGGTAACCAGAACAGAAATTATATATTTACACACATGGACATAACACTTATGGATGGATCCATCAGTTGATGGGATCAGTTGAAAGGCTTTCTATTTATTCATTCGTTTGCTCAACAAATAACTATTGAACATACATGTGCCAGGCACTGTGCTAGTCTCTAGGATTACACCAGTAAAAAGATTAATTATAGTCCCTGCCTCCAAGGAGCTTACAGTCTAGTGGAGGGAGATGACAGCAAACAAGCAAACACATATATTGTAAAATTATAAATTATGTCAAGTTTTATGACAAAAAAGAACATGGTACCATGCCAGAATAAGAGAGGGAGACCCAAACTAGCCTGGGTGATCAGGAAACGTCCCTCTGAGGTGGTTTTTAAGTGGATATCTGAAATATGAGAAGGAGTCAGCCATGTTAGGGGTGAGGAATACAAAGAGCTTTCTAGAATAGGGAAACAATAAGGACCCTAAAGTAGGAAGGATCTTGTGGTATTGGAAGAACTGAGAGAAAGTCAGCGTGGTTGGACTGGAGGAATTAGGGGGGAGAGGCCAGAAAGGGAGACCTGGGTCACAATGAGCAGGCATGTAGGCCATGGTGAAGAGTTTGGATTTTCTACTAAATGCGATGGGAAACAGTTAAAGGCATTTAAACAGAGGAGTGACAAGATCCAATGTGCATCTTAAAAAGGTCACACATGCACGCAGCCTGGTGGATAACAGATTGGAAGGGGGCAAGAGGGGAATCAGGAAAGCCGTCACCTGGGTGAGATGACAGAGGACTATGACACTCTAGTTGGAGCCCTAAGAGGCACCCTGTGCCACCTGCTTCCCGCTGTGTCACTGGGGCCACTGCTCCTCAAACAGCCCCAGCAGCATTTGTTCTAAGGCAGGTGCTTTATCGAATATACTTCTGATTGATGACAAATGCCACAGGCCCAGAAATTCACATCCAGAGAATCTCTAAATTATTTCAACAATGTAAACACTACCCTTTTCTGGCTTGATAGATGAACAACGCTTAAAGCTAACCCACCCCAGTGAGGGTATATGTCAAGGAGTGCTCAATGAGCCTGCTCCCCTCACCCACCTCTCTCCAGCATACTCTCTCAGGAACATCACCTCCCTCTACCCCAACCCCTGAGCCAATAGCAAATTCTGCACCTTGGGACACTTGATATCTGAAGTGCCAATCCATCTGGTTGACCAGATTTACTGCCTGGTTGAAGCTGTCTTTCCTGACCAAGTTAGCTGTTATTAACAGCAGATAGTGGGTCCTTGTGCTGTTGTTAAATTAGTTGTGAATAAAAGGGAAACAGAGTAACTAAAGCCTGCAGTCCCCATAGTCTAGAGAAAACCTGTCAATAGTAATTATTCCCTAGGATTGTCATTACAAAGATATTTAGCTCTGCATGTTCAGCTTGCCTCTTACTTTCTCAGGATTTATAGATTGTACTTTCATAGAAGCTGCCAGCCACATTTCTGACAAAGAAATATCTGCATATACGTAGCCCAGTGTGTGTGGTAGGTGTTGAACTGAGCCTTCTGGGGAACAGATCATGTCACTTATTCCCAACCCTCCTTTCCAATCTGCTTCCTCCAGGTCTCCCACCACCCCCAGCACCATCTACCCACTGCCTGCCATAACTCTGGGAGTCAGCCTTGACCCGCTCCCTCCCTCTTTCTCCCTACTACCACTCACTGAACCTCTTTCCAAACCACTCACTTTTCTCGCTCTGCCCACTCCTACCCTAGTTCAGGATGCCTACAGCAGCAACCTGTCCAGTCTCTGCATCCAGATTTCTCCCATCTACTTTCTGCAGCCTTGTTCTTTACTCCCCAGACTCCTCACTCCCTGCCCCCACCTCATCCTCTATGCAGCAGCCAGTTGATCAGTCCCTCAGATATGCTTTCTCCCAGCTCTGGGCCTTCCCCTATACCAAGGAGTTGGCAAACTAGGATCTGCCGGCCAGTTGCCTGTTTTGTAAATAACGTTCTACTGGAATACATCCACACCCATTCATTTATGTGTTGTCTACAATACATACAACACACGATACTTAACAGCAGAGTTGGGTAGTTACAGCAGAGACTGTATGGCCTGCAAAGCCTCAAATATTTACTATCTGGCCTTTTATAGAAAACATTGCTTCCCCTGCCATAAACTGTTCTTTCTGTCTGGAACTCTCCTCTTCTTTTGTCCTTTCTCCACTTCCACCCCTTCCCTCCCTTCATCTGATTAACACTTACTTATCTTTCAGCTCTTAGCCTGGAAATATCTTCCTCCAGGAAGTCCTCCCTGACCACACCCCAACCCTGTGTGTGTTTCCACAGCACTCTATTGTTGTATCACAATAATTACAATGACCTACTTATTTGTATCCCCTACTAGATTGTAAGATCTTTGAGGACAGAGACTGGTCTATCTTACAGGCCTGCTTCTCCATTTGTGGGCTCTGGGGCAAGAGAATAAGGAAAGCCCCATATATCTTTCATTTCAATATTTAAGCATTATAAACCACATTATAAATTACAAGTTAACAAACAGTTAAATAAAATACCTTTATACTCTTACCCTGACAAGTATTTCTTTGTATGTAGTGAAAAATACGTGTAAAGCTATGATTCTGATGTGATTAAAAGTTGGCAAAATATTAAAGACGATTTAATTGTTATTGTGAACATCTGAGTGTTCTGCTAATAGACCAATGATGTTTAGACAAATAAAGAAAATGACACAGAATATAAGAACTATTGTATATTTTATAAAATTTATTATTCTTGTCTTCATTTTGGCAAAACCACTGTTATTATAATCTAGATTTTTACATAATGTATGTTCAACTGCTCATGATAATCTAAAGGATTAAAATAATATTTTATTAAAGTACACAAAATTTGGATTATTTTCATCAAAAAAGTAAAAATAAGAAAGCAAACATGAATATTTTATGTTATTTTTCTTCTAAATTATTCAAAACCATATTAAAATTAAGGCAAAATAGAAAGTATAATTAAATGTTAACTTAAAATAAAAATTGTTTAAAGCTAAATTTTAAATTTAATTGTGAAAACATAATTAAGCCTTATTAAATATATGCATAAATAAAAGGATTTCAATTCTAGTGTGCAATGTCTATTATTTGACAATGTAAAGAATTGGTATCACTCTTCATGTGTTATATGTAGACCTACATATGCACAGATATAATGTGAATTGTTTAGTATAGCTATCATCATACTATTTCATAAGTACCCTCAGAACTACAAATTGAAAGAATATTAAGAGAAGAAAATGGCTGTCAGCCCCACTGGAAAATCCTACTTCGTTTTGCAACAATCTATTGCATTCGTGCTGAAAGGAAGGATTTGACAACTTGCCTTTTCTCTTACCTAAGCCCTTCCATTGCTCAAAACCTCCCTGCATGCCAAAGCAGCATCTTCCTCCAACATCAATGGCAGCACAACCCACAAACCTTTGTGGCACTCTGACACAGTCATCTTTACTTCCAGGGACATACTGCCAGGGACACAGAGAAGCATTTTCCTGGGGCCTTAATGGTGTGACCTGCAAGAGTAGTTGTTTAGAGTTTCAGGTCATGCTGTGCCAATGCTGAGCATGAGGGTCCAAGCAACCGAGGCACCACGTGTTCTTTGATTTATTTGTGTATTTGTAGTATGCATAGCCCTCTACAGCCATAGCCCTACAGTGGGGGCCCTTTGTGCTGGAGTGTAAGGGCAATACAGCTCTCCTGTCCATTGGTGCATCCCTGCTTCTTACCAAAGAGTCTGGCACATGGCAGGTGCTCAGTAAATACCAGCTTGGGTAAACTGTGAAGGATTTTTATTCTTTTGGACCGGTGAGGCACTAATACATAAATGACTGGTTTCTGGCCTGACCATCATTAGAAGGCAGCCATCTACTAAAGCAGGGGGCAGCAAACCTTTTCTGGTAAAGGGCTGGATAGTAAAGAGTTTGGGCTTTGTGGGCTATATGGTCTCTGCTGCAAATACTCAACTCTTGCTGTTGTAGTGCAAAAGCAGCCCTAGACAATAAAACAGTGTGATTGTGCTCCAATAAAACTTTATTTAAAAAAATAGGGGGCAAGCCAGATTTGGCCCATGGGTGGTAGTTTGCGAACCTCCATGCTAGAGCATAGGAGGACAGGGACAATGCTGATGGAGAGGAGGTGGCAGAGTTGAAAAATATTTAGGTGAGATTATCAGAAGCTGATGACTACTAAAGGCACGGCCACCCGACTCTGATCCCCTTAACTACTCAGGCATGCCAGTGGAAGCCTGAGCTGAAACTGTGTCAACAGATGCTAAAACCATCCTCGAGGATGGCATTCCTTCATCTAGGTTGCTCCTCCTTCTTGGCTTCCCTGGTTTGTCATCTGTTTATCTTTCTATAGGTGTCTCCAGTTTTCTGTCTAGCTCAGTGCTTCTCCAGTCTGGCTGTGTATTAGCATCACCCAGGGAGTTTATAAAAAATATCAGTGCCTGGCCTCTCTCCCAGGTGTATTACTCAGCTTGGGCTGCCATAACAAACCACCACAGACAGAGTGGCTTAAACAACAGAAATTTATTTTCTTATAGTTCTGGAGGGTGGAAGTCCCAGATCAAGGTGCTGTCAGGGTTGGTTTCTGGTGCAGCCTCTCTCCTTGGTTTACAAATGGCTACCTTCTTGCTGTGTCCTCACATGGCCTTTTCTCTGTGCAGGCACGGGAGGTGGGGGGGGGGGGAGGGAGCTCTGGTGTTTCTCTTCTTATAAAGATCCCAGTCCTATCAGATTAGGGCCCCACCCTTATGGCCTCTTTAACCTCCTTAAAGGCCTTATCTCCAAATATAGTCATATCAAGACTTAGGGCTTCAACATAAAAATTTGGGGAGAATACAATTCAGTCCTGTAATATTGTTATTTATAATAAGAAATGTATATTTGGTCTTCATCCACCGTTCCTAGCAGAGAGCTCCTAAAACCCTTGTAATTTCTTATTAAGAGCCATAGGGAATCTTTTGTTATAATATTTAGTTTTATCCTCAGTTCCTGAAATAGCTTCGGAGCATAAAGGTGAAATGAGTGTCTTTTGTTATTCATAACAAGCCTCTTTCAACCACACTGAGTTTATGTTAATGAGGTGACTTTTGGAATGCCCTTAAGGATGGGGGCAGGTTGCCACGGGAACCAACCTGGCACTTTCAGTCCACACACCCACCCCCCACCTCTGGGGAGGGGAAAGAGTCTGTGAACAAGAATGCATCATGTACTAGGGTGGTGTACCCCAAACTCCACAGGGACATAAACTCCTGTGCTTGTGACCCTTCTGGATCTCGCCCTCTCAAGTTCTTCATCTTGCTGTTCATCTGTATTCTTTATTGTCCTTTGTAATAAGCTGGTAATCTAGTAAGTAAACTGGTTTGCTGAGTTCTGTGAGCCACTCTAGTAAATTAATTGAACCCAAAGAGGGGGTCATGGGAACCTCTAATTTACAGCTGGTCTGTCAGAAGCACAAGTAACAACCTGGACTTGCTATAGCGTCTATAGGGGAGTGATGTGTTTGGCTTAGTCATGCTGACTTTGAGATGCCTATGAGACAGTCACATGTCATTATCAAAAATAAGTGTGGAATTGAAATGAGAGGGCTTAGGTGGAAATAAAGATTTTAGTCTTCATCAGCAAAATGTTGGGAGCTAAGTGCATGGGAGTGAATGAGTGGGAAAAGAGGGTCAGAAATAGAGACCTAGAGAATTCTAACACTTGAGAGGGGTCAACAAAGAGCTTCCAGTGACTAAGACTAGCAAGGAGTCATTTGAGTTAGTTGGAAAACTGGAAGAGGGCATACAAAGGAGAAGAAGTCAACTGTAAAACGAAACCAAGAAACTAAGTCTAAAAAAAATCTCAAGCATCTCCTGGATTTGACATTAGCAGGCACTGGTAAACTTCATGAGATGTGGTGGGGCCTGTGGATACCTTCCTTTGTGCCTGCTCTGAGCCCTAGGATGCTGACCTGCATAGGTAGCATCGGCAGATTTCCTGGCCCTCCGGCTTCAGGCTGGGTTTAGCCAACGGAGAATATTGACAGGAAATCAGAGGGAGGGAGGACTGTCGAAGTATCTCTTCTCTTCAGCTCCCTTGAGGTGGCTCACCATGGGCTGCTGCATTCCTCGATGAAGGCCACCACTCCTGTTGGGTGGCCCTCTCCACACAGTACTCTCTCAGGCCCTGCTCCTGTAAAGGCTCCTTCCCCTTTCCCTACAGGCCTAGGATAGTGACGGCTCCCTGCTCTTACCAGCCCCTGGGGGGCTGCACTGTATTTTTGGCTTCCTTGTATCCTGTCAGCATCTTTGTAAATACTTCCTATATTAAACTCTCCTCAAGTTACCCAGTTTGAGTGCACCCTTTGTTTCCTGCTGGGATCCTGACTGATGCAGGACATAATCCAGATGCGGTGGTTGAGAAATGAGTGGGAGATTAGGGAATTTATTATTTTAAGAAGTACCATAGAAAAGTACAGATAATAAAACTGTATCTACTACCAGAATGAAAAAAAGATATTTTATCATTTTGCTTCATATTTTTAAAAAAAGAAATAGAATAAAGATGAAATTTCTTTTGTTTTCCATCCCAATCCCTATCTCCTCTATCTCTTAATAGAGGCCACTGCTCTCATGAGTTAGGTATGAACCCTTCTAGCCCTTTTTTAATACTTTATTATCAGTTTGCGTGTTTTAGAATTTACCTAAATGCTGCCATACTGTATATATCACCCAGCAGCTCCTGTTCTCAAAAATACATTTTTGAGGACTAACCGTTTTGATATTTATAGAGCTAGGCCATTTGTTTTAACTGCTGCATAGTATTTCTGAAGCTGGGTACCTGAGGGTTACTGTAGATATTCAGTAAATTTTCTCATTTAACATGAGGGGTGACTCAGTGGTTGAGAGGTTTTGTGAGCTTATTTTGCAGAAGAGAATGCCTTAGGGAGGTATCAGGCCCCAGCTGCCAATGCCCAGAAGTCAGACTGCCCCAAGGGCTTCTCTGGAGTGCAAGATTACCCCTTTGTTCCTCTGAAACTCCTCCTGCCAAGCCCGTTAGCTCTATGAAACCCCCTTGCTTCCTTCTCTTGTTAAGGCAGATTTGACAGAACCCATGCTCCCACCTTCTGTTTTGATCAATTCAATAAACCTTTCTCCATCTCCAAGCACCACGTCTCAGTGATTGGTTTACTGCTCCTCAGGCACAAGAACTTGAGATTAAGAGATTTGGTAGCTGGGCTGGCCCCATGGCCAGGTGGTTAAGTTCATGCGCTCTGCTTCAGCCCAGGGTTTCACTGGTTCAGATCGAGGGCACGGACACGGCACTGCTCATCAAGGCAGGCTGAGGTGGTATCCCACATGCCACAACTAGAAGGACCCACAACTGAAAATACGCAACTATGTACCGGAGGGCTTTGGGGAGGAAAAAAAAAAAAAAAGGAGAAATAAAATCTTTAAAAAAATAATTAAAAAATTTTAAAAAAGAAATATTTAGTAGTATTTCATTTTTTATGTCGATATATTCCCCTATGAATGGAAATTTTTATGATTCCAGTTTTTCTACTATTATAAACAATACTGTAATGAACGTCTTTGTCCTTTTCTCCTGATGTATGAGTGTTTCTCCAGGGTATATACATAGAAGGGGAATTGCTGATGGTCAAGTTTCTGCACTTTTAACTTTATTAGACATTAGCAAAATGACACCTTTCCCAACCTCCTGCAGGTAGTTCTACAAACTCCTGTAAGCAGTGGGTACAAGTTACGTTTCTTCATTTCATGGTCAACATTTTATGTTGTCAGAGTTTGTGATTTTTAAAAATCTGATGATTGTAAAATCAGCACACAAAAAACAGTATACAACTGTTGCTAATAAACATAAATAGTAGTATGTTTTTGGAGTAGATAATACATGCACATGGTATAAAATTCAGAAGAGCATATCCAGTGGAAAGTAAATCTTTCCCCACCCCCTGTCCCTTAGCCACCTAGCTCTCTCCCTTGTTATCTGTTTCTTGTGTGTTCTTCAGATACATTCTATGCAGTTAAATATATGCAGTAAAAGATTAAAATAATTTATTATATCTCACTCCTTTTGTCTCAGTAGATTCTATATAGCTTTATAAATTCAATTGTTTTTATTTTACCATAAACCCTGTTTCTTCAGATCCCGCAAGCAGAGGTTTGGGTGACAACTTAAAGAGCTCCCAATTCCCAGAGTCAGGATCCATCACAACTGCTCTGAGGGGCGTAGGGAACCTCTATATCAAGTTCTATTCTCCTAGGTTTTCCAACGGAGCTTGTGGACTAGGTCCTATTTTCTGTCACGGTACAGTCAGGAAAAGTCAGCACTCAGTATTTCAAACAGGAAGGAGTTTAACACAGGGAATTAGAGGCTTTCACAACGCTAGGAAAGCTGCAGGAGGGACATTAGTTAGGGTGTCTTTCAGGATATCTGGAAATGCAGGGATCACAACGGAGCCACTGCCATTGATCTCTGCTGCCAGTAAAACCAATGAGAAGATTCTCAGAACCCCAAAAGGCAAAATTCCACTCCAGCCATCCCATCTGTGGCTGCCCATACTTCTGCTCATAGTATCTCCCAGAAACAGTGGCTTCTCCTTCTCTTCCTCTACCAGATCTGTGCGAGTGCCTTTCATCAGTGGAGTCTAAGCAGAACATGTTCTCCTGTGGAGGAAGACTGAGCACCCAGAAAGGCAGATATGATACAGAGTATCCACGAATGGTACCTGGCAGAGTTCCCAATAAACGCCCCTCCCTCTACACATAGGTAATTTTATTACCCAATTTTGTAATATTATATTCTGTCCCTATTAGAGGCAGACACCGTGAGAATTGGCGGGATAGCTTTAAGTTATGTCATAGATTTTATATAGGTCAACAATAATTAAGCACCTATTTTACCCCCCAAATCACCTAGTACGTGAGAAAGGCTTTGGGAAGCGTAACAGAAAAGGATGGAAAAGACCCATTCCAGTTCTCAAGAAAAGCAAGCGTCATTCATTCAATAAACTTTGACTGAGAACTACTATGTGCTCACATCAGAAACCCTAGGAAAGCAGAACTTGATATGGATTCATACATATGCAATCAAGGGATAAAAATCTGCATAGGAATAATAAAGACAAAATTCGAGATAGAGATTACTTATGGGGAGGGTGGGGACACAGGCAGCTACAAGTGTGCCAGTGATATTTTAAACTGGATAGAATGTACACATTTGTATATTTTACTTTTACTTCCCTTTTTTCATCTGGCTGAAATATTTCATAATAAAACTTTTATTATTTTTTTAAAAGGAAAACTAGGCAGGGTCTCTGTCCTTGGGGAGCTTCCATTTTAACTGGGGAGGTCACAGACAGACAGATACACACACACACACACACACACACACACACACACAGGTGAAATGGACTAAGAATGTCCAAAATTGATGTGCAGCTGAGCTGCTCTCTTGGGTAGAAGAGCTTTTTGGGAACCAATCTATGTGGAATTAGCTAGATCAAGAACAGAAATTATATGTGACGTCTGGGACAAAAGGTAAATGTAGTGTTGGTATAAACGTTCGTTTTTCATCAAGGTGATCATTAAAATCTTTCTTGCTTTGAGAGGGAAGACAGAATATAGCTAAAGCCACACCTCATGCTGACTCTCTATGATTCTACATCCAACAGAACACTCTATAGACCAAAAACGTAAGTATGAAGGGCCATGAGGTAAGGTGGGGAGCGGGAAGAGGTGGAAGGCAGGTGAGTTTTGAAGCTGGCTTTGGTGGACAGGAAGCTGGAAATAACAAGTAGGGTTTAGCACAGCAAAAAGGGGGTAGAAAAGGAGGGAAAAAAGAAGGGAAGCATTCAAAATTCACTTACAGTTAAGACTATGTATTAGGTGCCATGGAAAGTTAAAAAATAGTAAGACATTCCCTGGCCTCAAGCAACTTCAAGCAGCATTTGCCCAAAGGCTTGGACTATCTAGAATGATGCCAGCTGTGCCATGTGCTTTACAAGGATGGTCTCATTTAATTCACACACTAACCCCATGAGGTAAGCACCGCTAAGCTCAATTTCAGGTGAGGAAACTGAGGCACAGAGCAGTTCCATAACTTGCTCCCCTCTAGCATGAAGTGGAGCCAGGAGTTTATGTGAGCACCTTTCTTAACTGATGATGTCTCCTAGAAAAATTTGTCTCTAGAAGGTAGAAGCGTAACTCATTCATTCCTCAGCCCCCTCTAAGTCCCACAGATACATTTTCTGACTCTGTACAATTTTTTAAATCATATTTCCTTCTTCTCCTACTCTCCCTAATCCCCTTTTCTCCATGCTTATCTTCTCCTTCTGTACTGCCCCTCTTTCAAAGCCTACAATATACATATCCCAGATAGTAAGCTATGCTTTTAGTTTTCCAAATTGTCTTCTTGGGTCTATGTTTAGAGGCGATTGAATAGATGACCCATAAAGATCCTCCTCAGACTGTAATTTTTCTCTCTGTCCTGCATCATTCCCATCAGCTTACAAACATAGTTTACTACTCTGTCTTTAAAAAAAAAAAAAATTGTAGCTATTTTTTTAAAACATTTTCTTGACCCCACATGCTCCCGCAACCCTATTTCTCTATTCCCCATGTACAGTATTGCCTTATAAAAAGTTGTCTGTAGCCACTGTCTTCATTTCTTACCTCTCATTCTCTTTAACCCACTTCATTGGCTCTTGTCCTACTCTCTATGCTGATGTCTCCCAAATTTATATTTCCAGCCCCAGCTTTCCTTCTTAACCAGCTATCTACTTCACATATAATTTGGATGTTTAATTTCCAAATTAAAATGCCCTAAGGCAAACCCTTGTTTCTCTAGCCTGATCTACTCCTCTCCCAGCTTTCCTTATCTGGCAAATACCTCCAATAGGAGCCCAAGCTAGGGGTCTGGGGATCATCCAGTTCCTTAGTCCCCACATTGAATCCACCAACGAGTGCTATTTACTCTACTCTACCTCCAGAATATCCCAAATCTGTCTGCTTCTCTCCATCTTTATCCTTGTCCAAGCTACCAGCATCTCTTACTGGAGTTACTGTCACAGCTACTTTATATAACCTGTTCTGCACATGGTAGCTCTAGTAACATTTTAAAATGCAGATCAGATAATATCACTCCCCTGTTAAAACCCTTCAGTGTCTTTCCATCTCATGCAGCATAAAATCTGGCTTTCAAAGCTCTACATGATCAGGTTTCTTGTCCTCTTTCTAACCAGATCACCCCCTCCCCTGCTCACCAAGCATATTGCTCAACAAATATTTGCTCAACAAATTAGTGCAAGATAAGATCCTTGAAATCTGGAACCATTATGACTCATAAACTTCTACATAACTTTTCCCAACTGCCTAATGACACTGCTACATATCTTATGAGCTCTCAAGCCCCCAGCCATACTTGCTATCTTTCTGTTCCTTGAGCATGTTAAGTTTTGGAGCTTCTGTACTATTTTCTCCCTCTCCCTAGAATATGAATTTCCTTGATCTTCCATCGTTGACTTCTTCCCAGAACTTGATTCTCAATTCAAATGTCACCTTCTCTGACTGGCCTTTGCTTACCACCCAATTTAAGACATTCTCTCATATACTCTCTATTACCCTGTCCTTTTTTATTTGCATATTAGCACTTATTACTACCTGATATCCTATTGCTTTGGAATTATTATAGTCTTTGGAAAAATTACAGTCTGAGGAAGATCTGTAGGGGTCACCTATTCCATCTTCTCCAAACATGGACCCAAAGAAGACAATTTGGAAAACTAAATGCATAGTGTACTATTTGTTCCATTTGGGTCTATCCACATTAGAATGCAAGTTCTGTGAGAAGAATGCAAGTTCTAGAACCTTGTCTTTCTTGTGTTTTGTTGCCATATGCCCAGCACCTAGTATGGTGCCTAGCACATAGTGGGCACTCAATAAATATTTGCTCAACAAATTAGTGCAAGATAAGATCCTTGAAATCTGGAACCATTATGACTCATAAACTTCTACATAACTTTTCCCAACTGCCTAATGACACTGCTACATATCTTATGAACTCTCAAAATATGATTCATGATGATGAAGCATAGACAACAAGTTTACCGTTAAAATTCTGGCAAGACAAAGGGAAAGAGAAGATCTTACTGCATGCTTTCATTTTAATGAAGACTTCTGATGAAAATCTGTTGTGATAAACCTAACAATTATACCAACGGCAATCTCCTGAATATGGGAACTTTTTCTAGGTTTGGGGTCCAAACCTTTGAACCAATAAATGATTTACAGGTACCAAAGCAAAGCATTCCCCAAACCCCTAGTCTGTCACCTTTGTCCTCCTTTTCCCTTCTACTCTGAACTATAGGAGCAATGAGTATTTAATTGTTTTGAGATTTCTTCTCTTCCTTCAAGAAACAGTGTCAGTAATTCCACGCCCTGAAGAATTTTCCAGGGTTTCAGAGTCTATATTATGAAACACTTTTTAAAAGTGGGTTATAGGCACTTTTCTATCTACTCTGTATAACTCTAATAGATTGTGTAATGCCTCATGAAGGGCCTGGATGCTCACCACCCACATCTCCGGTCTAAAACTAGGTTATGAGTAAAACGAAAACTCTGCAAAAAAAAAAAAAAAAGAAAGAAAGAAAGAAAGAAAAAAATTCCTCTGCTTCTCATATAAAATCCTCAGCTCAATTCATATCTCACAGGCATGGAAATCCAGATCGCGTAAAGAGGCCAAGAACCTAAATAATTATCCAGCTAGTAATGAACAGTAACAGACACTCCCTTTGAAATTATGGAAATTCTCATTTCCACACTAACGCCAAGAGAACACAGCCATGACGTCAGCAGGCAAGGAGACCGAAAGGGTACTTTCCTTATTTACCTGATAGCTCCTGCCCTACTTCATCCTGAACAAAGCAAGCCTGACACACCTAGGGTTCAGGGAACTTTAGGGTGGAGGACGGGGAGGATGGAATGGAGAGGCTTTATCTAGTCGTAACTATGCATAGTCTGGGAAGGCACCCAAGTGAAAACAATTGAATACCAAATCATTTTCCCACAAGGCTGGCAGAGTTCTGTGTGGACTGTGAAGCTTCAACTGCTCTGTAAACTCTATGAAGACATCTTTAAGGCCCTACCTTTCCCCTCCTCCTCTGGGGAAATGTCTCCACTCGGAGAGGTTAGCCTGGAAAGATATCATTATCTTCAAACCACAACAACAAAGCCCCCAGTTCCCCCAGAGTGAAATTCCTGTGCTCCACCCTAATTGAGTTTAGGAAACCGATAAGACAGCTGTGAAAATAGAGTGTAAAACATTCTCTCCCATTCAAATCAGCTGGCACAGTTTGCACTTTTTAAAAAGGGGCCAGGAGGTTATTTTCCATTTTTAAAAAGGGTTATGGACCAAAACACAACAAAGCAAGCACGCTTATATTGCAAAGTGAAGTTGTCCACCCATTAGCTCATATGTAGCTTGTATGTATATATGTATTCATCTAAACCTTTCTATTATCAATATTTTAAAATATCCGCAAAAGTAGAATACAATGAACCCCACGTACTCAATACCCAGCTTCAATAATTATCCATATAAATCAATTCCATTTTAACCTTCTTACAATAAAACACAAAATTTTACTGTGAGACTGCGCCCATGAGTCTTATAGGCTATAACATTTCACTTGTTATGATACACAATAACTTCTTTATAGTTTTTGGGCAAAAGAGTAAAACTTCACAAATCATGACTAATTGGCTACAACTCTGTCCAAGCTATCAAAAAAGTTGCTTTAGGGGCCAGCCTGGTGGCGTAGAGGTTAAGTTCATACACTCCACTTCAGCTTCCTGGGGTTCACAGGTTCAGATCCTGGGCACGGACCTACACACTGCTCATCAAGCCATGTTGTGGTGGCATCCCACATAAAAATAGAGGAAGATTGGCACAGATGTTAGCTCAGGGCCAATCTCCCTCACCAAAAAAAAAAAAAAGTTGCATCATATAATTTTTTTAAAGGCAGTTTTATCATTTCCAAGTTAAAAATTATCATAAAACCATTGCCAAGGAGAAGTCCTATAAGTTTTGCTTTAATGAACACACACACGAATGGTAGCTGTAAAATTATTAATTATCTTTTCACGCAAATAGGTGCTTCTAAAGTAACAAAAGATGTATTAATCAGCTCAGGCTGCCATAACAAAACACCATAGACTGGGTGGCTTAAACAACAAAAATTAATTTTCCTCACATTTCTGGAGGCTGGAAGGCTGAGATCAGGGTGCCAGCACGGTCAGGTTCTGGAGAGTTCTCTTCCTGGCTTGCAGGCAGCCACCTCTTGCTGTCTCATCACAGAGAGAGTGCAAGCAAGGCTCTGGTTTCTTCTGATAAGAGCACTAATCCCATCATGAAGGCCCCACCATAGTGACCTCATCTAAACCTGATTATCTCCCAAAGGTCCCACCTCCAAATGCTATCACCTTGGAGGTTGGGGTTTCAACATATGAAGTTTGGAGAAATACAATTCAGTCCATAATAAAAGACATGTTTTTTTCCTTCAGGTTTAACATCTTCTTTTCTTTACAAATTACAATTATGTAAACATTATTTATTTGCCTAGCAAAGCCTTTTTATTCAGGGTGCAAATCCAAACTTTAGACCAGTTCACAACAAACATCACAAACTCCATATTAGATAAATTTTATTGAATAGGTTTTACAGCATATGAAATAACTCTCCAGTCAGTACCTGCCAGACTGCAACTCTTCTCTTTGGGGATACATTTTCCCCTAAGCAAACGAAAAAGGGACAAGAAGCAGGTAGGGTAGGGTAGGTAGGCTTTCTGAGTCTGCCCTCGGGCCTGCAGGTGGGGGCAGGGTGGGGAGAGCATAGCTTGCTTTCACAACAAACAGGCTAGTTTAGGATTTGTAGAGTTAATTATCAAAGCTTACCTAATAATACTTAAAATAAATTCTAAGATTTTCTAAAAGTAACCTGGATTTAAACTTTGCTTGTGTTTTTCTAAAGATCAGTAATTTTTTATTAACTGAAATTAGGATGCTTAGGAAGAGACCTCGAAAAAACCCAGGCCTTCAAAATTCCCCTTGAATTTTCAAGTGGGTAATTCATTATTTCGCTCCTGTCCCATGGATGCCCAGCTGTTGGTGGCTGAACTCTTCTGCAAAGGTGAGCCCACTGCAGAAGTGAAGTCGTGATTGCAGAGCGCTGTTGAGAGCTCACCTTGGGATGAAAAAGAGCATCTCTTCTCTTCATAAGGACTGTCTGACTAGAGATGAAAGTGCTTTGGGGACTCAGGGCCAAACCTTCTGAACTAAGAGTGAAAAAAAGGTATTTGTGAAGGGTATTTGAGTTGCCAACACCCTGAGATGTAACTTAAGAATGATCTGTAACTGACCAAAGTGAAATTTTGTCTTGACATTTTCCTGTAAGTTGGAAGTAAATATTGAAAATCAGAATGCTTAGGTTGAGAAGTAGCAGCAAATTAACTGGAATATAGCTCATTAATATATACCTTTATTATACTTAATACACTGTATTATTGCTTATGAGGTTAAGAGTATGGGCTTGGGAGTTCAGGAAGTTCTGAATTCAAATCCTGACTCCAACATTTAGGAGCTATGTGACCTCAGGCTACTTTCTAAGCCTCCTTCTTTTCTTGTCTTTGTTTTTTAAACCTGTAAAATAGAGACAATACTACTCTAAGTGGGTGTAAAGAATAAATAAATTAATATATGTAAATAGCTTGATATAGTATCTGGTATAGAATAAGAGCCAAATAAATGGTGACTACTATTATTAGTTTAGCATGATTGAACTTTAACAATTATAATTAACTACACTTGCAAAATCTGAGTAAAAGATAGCTTTACTTATCTCAGCAACCAAAAACACCTTCTCAAGCGGAGGGAGGTGGATTTTTAAAACTCTTTTCAGTTTTAGTTTGCATATCTTTGGGGTATTTTAAAAGGTGGCAAGCACTTTTTTTAGCACTTATAGTATCCTTCTGGTTGGTAGGATTTGGTAGCTTATTTGCCACTTACGTAAGAAGCTGTGTCTTCTTTAAGTGTCACATTGCAGGAAATAGTGGGAATATTTACCAAGCACTTTTCAGAAATAAGAGGTAAGAAATTCAGTCAAGGTTCTGGGGATACACATACAGTGCAACAACATAAATAAGAGGTCTCAATGTAATATACAATAGTACTAAAATAGTAGTTTACTTCCCTAGTGACGTAGAAGTTGCCTGAATGGGCTTCTCTGACTGTTGCAATCACAGTGAAAAGACCAGCTTGAGCTGACTGTAGCCCTAGGGTGCATCCAATGAGATAGCCCAGCCAAGATATGCCTCTGTTTCTCACTTATGGTGAGGAAAGCAGTGCTTGTCCCAGAGTGTGAAATTCATCTGCAGATTTCAAGGAGAAAGCTGGAGGCCAAAGATTAAGTGAGAAGACACGAAATCTTTCAGTAAAACATTGTGAAGTGATAATATGAAAATGACGCTCTTGAGTCCTATTTCCTATCAGTGAGGTGCTTGAGAATAGTTGATCTGATTAAGACAGAGAAAAAATATTCACGTGCCAGAAGATGAAAAGTCTAAGTCTTGCTTTATGGTGTCCTTGCTCACTACAAACATTTCCTGCGTATTAAGAGCTATGAAGTGGTGGTGGAAAATTCTGTATTTATGAATAGTATAAATCAAGCTTTACTAATTGAATTCTAAAACAGGGGGGTGATTAGAAAATTGTGGAGTGAAATGCTTCGTCAGTGTGAAGGCTTGCCAGCTGCTATAGTTAGTATCATAATATATCCTGGGGTAGAATTATGGCACACTGGTGCCAGGAGTGCTGTAGTTAATCTGGATTTGATAGAATACTGACAATCACGTGAGCTCAGTGGGCCTGGGACTGTGTGTTACAGGTGATCTGTTCAGACTCCTTCACTCTAAAGGCTTCACAGTGTTTCTCAATCTTGGGTAATATAACGACCCCTTCTCAAGAGGAATGAAAATTCTCCACTGATCCTTACATTTACTTAAATTATCTTCAGTATAATGTTCTCTTAAAATGTACAAAAGTAAAATTAGGTGCAAACTCCTAATATTTATAGTTCTTATAGACCAAAGGCTTTTTTTTTTCAGATTAAGTTTAAACAAAACTATGGAGCCAATGATATTTAAATTGACAATATTAATTTAATGAGATGGATGATGTTATTTTGCTGAAACTATATAACTAATTACAAAGCAAACATGGTACTGATTGCCACAGGGGAGGTTCTTTTGATTTTGGTGCATTTATAATGCCATTTTTCTTTATTTGAACTATTAGATTACCTTTATTAATACAGTGGTAATGCATCATAGCCATACTAAGGCCAATTCTATTCTTTCCTCGTTTGCCTGGGACAATTGCAGAATGCTAGGTTGTGCCAATTTGAGCACAAACACAAAGTAAACGTGAGCAAAATCATGAGGCAGTACTCAGTTATAAAGTGATCATCTTACTCTTAATGAAAATGTTCTACATCTGCACTGCCCAATATGGCAGCCCCTAGCCACATGTGGCTATTGAGCACTTAAAAGGGACTAGTATAACCCAGGAACAACATTTTTAATTAATTTCCATTTAAAAAGTCACATGTAGCCAGTTGCTACTGTGTCGGACAGTACAAAATGCTAGGTCATGCATTTATTATGGTTTTTCAGATTATCATTAAAATGAAGTCACTAGCTGTGTGAGTAGGGCAATGTTTTTAACCTTTCTAAACCTCATTGCCTTCATCTATAAATTGGGGATAATAAGATGTAACGCATTTAATCACTTAGCACAGTGCCTGGAACAGAAACAACACTCAACCCCTAGGGATGTGAATGGGTGATAGGCCCGGAGGTGGGTTTGCCCCTTTTCATCATCTTCATCACTGTCCCCTCAAGGGTACCCCTGGATGTGCTTATTCTTTGAAATATATAATTGACATTTTCTCCATTTTATGTGAAGTGCCAATAAAGGCATTTTTAGACAACATTGCTATTTTTATTAATCTATAACAGGCAAAGTAAATAAAATTAAGTAAAAACAGCCTTACAAATGTAGCTTTGATTAGTCACCGCCTTCCAGTGAGATTTTCTCTCTGAGCCCCTCCTATATTGAAATTCTGGAGCTGCCAGTGATCTTGAATAACTGTTATATATGCATCAAATTGCCAAGGTGTTTAGACCTAATTTTTATTTTTCTGGAAAACAGGAAGCCTAAACCACTTTCAGGTTGTAGTGGAACATTAGGAAACTGCTTATGTCACACTGCTTACTGCCTCTGTGACTGCTCCTTCAGGGGATGCTCTTCCATTCTTCAGGCCCAACTTATACCAGACTTGCACTTGGCAAACATTCAGCATCATTTTCCAGAATCTGCTCAAGCTTCACCTCCTCTTAGAACCTTTCCTGACAATCCCAGGTAAAACTTATCTCCACTGTCCTTGCCCTCAGCCTGTACTTTACACAGACTTCCATCATAGCAACTATACATTTTCACATTTATTCTTACCTTATGTTATGGACTGCACTGTATCTCCTCAAACACATATGTTGAATTCCTAACTCCGAGAACCTCAGAATGTGACCTTATTTGGAAATAGGGTCTTTGCAGATATAATTAGTTAAGTGAAGATGAGGTCATACTGGAGTAGGATGGGCCCTGAATCTATTACGACTGGTGTCCTTATAAGAAGAGAAAAAGAGGCAGAGACACAGACACACATGCCATGTGACAACAGAGGCAGAAATTGAAGAGCTGCAGCTATAAGCCAAGGAATGCCAAGGATTGCAGGCAAACCACCAGAAGCAAGTAATAGGCAAGGAAGGATTCTCTTCCACAGGCTTCAGAGGGATATGGCCCTGCTGACACTTTGATTTCAGACTTCTAGCCTCCAGAATTGTGAGACAATAAATTTCTGGTTTTTTAAGCCACTCAGTTTGTGATACTTTGTTACAGCAGATCTAGAAAAACTAATACACCTTACTAAACCATAAGCTCCTTGAGGACAAAGACCTCGTTTGATTTATTTGTGTGTCCTTGGCAGTTGTCAGAGTCTGAACTGATATGTTGGATGGATAAATGAATGAACACATTACTTATTCCTTTACCTTACTCTGGTCTCAAATTGGAACTGCAGAAAAATCACTTTAAATACATTCGGAGCTGCTGCATATGGCCACACAGGCTACGTACTGCATGATTCCAGAGCTATGTGATGTGGTGACCTTCAATTATTTATTATTGTATAACTTAATCTACAGAAGGAAAGTCAGTAGAATAGTGAATCTCCATGCCATCTGTTAGAGAAACCACTACTATTATGAGATTCAGCTCTTATCCTGCCAAACAGCAGAAACCATAAATAATTATCCCCTAGATCAGGGATTGGTAAACTATAGCCTTGGGCCAAGTCCAACCTGCTGCCTGCTTTTGCAAATAAAGTTTTTACGGGAACACAGCCACACTCATTGATTTACATACTGTCTCTGGCTGCTTTAGTCCTGTAATGAGAGAGTTGAGTGGTTGTGATGGACAGTGATTGTGATATAGTCTGCAAAGCCTACAATAGTCACTATCTGGCCCCTTCCAGAAAAAGTTTGTGGAGGCCTGCTCTAGATAATATAAATTGGTAGACATTGCCAGAGTGTTTTATATTAAGTGGTAAAAATCCCACCTTGAAACTGAAACCATTCGTTTTATCATACTTTGGAAGATTCTACACAACTACTGTGAATGTTGGCATGCTAGAAAGAAAATTATGTGTAGAAAATAATTTATTTCTTCCTCAAAATGGGAGCCAAAGGTTTAAAAAAAAAGTGTATGAGCTTATTTATATGTGTATGTGAATTGGGGGTGCAGGTGGAGTAAATTTCAAGCAAATATAACACACGCAACTTACATGGTTAAGTGCTCTATATAGAGAATTTTTTGAATTGTGTCCAGCTCCCCAAATTGGAGAGAAGTGAGAATTGGAGAAATAGATGGAGATCTATTATGAAGTCCAGGGGGAGAAATGCTATTCCAATGTTTATGAGAAAAGTTCTGCCTGCAGTTTTATTCCTTCTGGAAAGTATTGTGGAAAGTCTTAGACCTTTCTGGAAGGTCTCTTATGCATCAAGTACATGCCTGCCATGTGATCCCATCACCCTGGCTTCAGCTGACTGGGCCAAGGCTGGATGCCTGATCCAAAGGTCAAAGGCCTATGTAATGGTCTGGTATTAGGGCTTTGCCCGATAGGGGTGAATACTGGCCACTCTAACCACATGCTCTCTCTTGAGGAGTTTAGAGACTTATGGAGACAGCAAATCTACATATCAAAATTAGCAAAAACAGAAACAGAGAGTACTTGTCACCACAACAACAGGGAAATTGTTACCTAAGAGATAAGAAGAAAACCTGATCACAAAAGTAACACTGCATCCTAAGTGATGTTGCCATTTCCAGAGGTCTGACTGTGTCACTGGGGCTGTGTCAACCACGGCCCAGGTTGTTCCATTTCTGAGTTACTGTTCAAGGATGGTTTTGCTCCATGGTCTGCTCAGTTTCTGTATTTGATCACTTCATCCACTCTCTTCCCATCCTCTGTTCCCTTAACCTCATTGTCCTTTATCTGCAACTGACTTGCAAACTCTAACCCTCCACCCACCCAATCATGTACGTCTCTACTCCTATACATTGGCAGGTTAGGGCTTACCCAGCCCTAAATACATTACCCAGCCACTGTGATGGTGGCATTATAAGTGCCTGGTTTCCAACCTCAGCTTATCTATTTGGGAGTCCTTTTATGTGTCTATATTTGACTCACTCTTCTATTCCTCACAGCTGATATTGCAAAGCTTCAACACCTACCGGGCTTCTAGCTCCATTGCTCACCTCGCATCCTACCTTAGAGAAAATAAAGTTTTCCAGCCTCAATTTCCAGACTCTCCCCAACAACTCTTATAAACCTGCATCCTTTCTTTCCTGCTTTCCTGTTCCTAATGAAGAGGTGAAGGTTTTCTAATTAAAGCTAATCCCTCTACCTGTGCTCCAAATACCAAGATCTTCCCTTCTTGATTCTAGCCTTGCTCCTATGCAATTATTTCCTCTCATTCCCGTGTCTGCCATTTCTCCCTTGGCCATGATTTCTTTCCTTGAGCATACGTATATGCTCATGTATCCCCTCTTTAAAAGCCCTTTCCTGACTCTTCATAACCTACTAGCTATCATCTTATTGAGCTCATTCATTTTAAGGCTATTCATCTTAAAATGCATAGGAAATTCTGGCTAATATGGAGAACTGAGGTAATTTAAGAGAAACCCATACCCAAGTTTAAGCATACAGAAATGCTGCTTAAAATATAATAAACTATTTTTTTTCCTAAATAAATGATCTCAAATTGAGTAAAAGTTACCTCCAGGTTCTAGAAATGGAGAAGGGTCTGAAAATCAGAATGATAAAAGGAAACAAAAAGTGAATGGCTGCTGGGATGTTAGAACCTGAAATAATCCTTAATGGATAGGAGTGGTGTTCCAAGGGCAGCATGAGTTGTGGAGTGCAGGTTGCAGGACCCATGCTGAGAGGGATTGGGCCTCAGCTACCTGTATCCAGCCCCAAATCACAAAGGTATGCACCATTCCTGAAATGGAAGCTACAAAAATTCCTCTCACCAGCCTCTGGAAGTGTTAGCAATGCTGGATATCTACCCAAGGTAATGTGTGGCCAAGACATTACCCATGATAAAGCAGAACCCAAGGCCTCACCACCTGTGAGTGGAATGTTGGGTTGAACTCACACCTCCCATGTGGTTCTGTGATCCTTGCCAAGGCATTAACATGAGAATTTGTCCCGATCCAGTGATACTCATAGGGCCTTTGTGGAGGCAAATGCGAAACTGCCCTGTAGGAACATTTCTATAACCCAGGAAATATGAGACTATCCTCACTGAAGTTGAGCTCATAATAAAAATTTATAAATGAGGCAAGAAAACAAATCATCACAAAAGTCAGCAGACATAATTGACAAGAGGATTTGCACTCCTAAAACTAGAAATATTAGGTCAATCTGAAAGAAACTTAATGTTTACAAGTATAAAGGAAGGAATGGAATCCTTAGGCAAAAAAGGGACAGTATGAAAAAAAAAGCAAGTAGATTTGAAAAAAATTCTAGAAACGAAAAGTGTAGTTTTTAAAAATTGAGGGCCGGCCCTGTGGCCAAGTGGTTAAGTTCATGCACTCTGCTTCGGCGGCCCAGGGTTTTGCAAGTTTGGATCCTGGACGTAGATGTGGCACCACTCATCAAGCCATGCTGAGGTGGCATCCCACATGCCACAACTAGAAGGACCCACAACTACAAATACACAACTATGTACCAGAGGGCTTTGGGAGAAAAAGGAAAAATAAAACCTTAAAAAAAAAAATTGAAACTCATTGGTTGAGTGAATATTTGTCTAGATATAACTGAAGAGATAATTCATGAATTATCTAAAGAAATGCAGCTCAGAAAGAGATAAAGGGATAATGTGAAAGAGGAGTTAAGAGACATGGAAGATAGAATGAGCAAATCCAACATACATCCAATAGAGTCCCAGAAGGAGAGCATGGTAGTCATTATGGCTGATTTCCAAATGTTTTTTGTTTTTCTCCTGGACACATGCAATAATTGCACTTCCCCATTGCCTGGAAGTTAGATGTGGCCATGTGACTTACTTTAGTCAATGCAACATGAGTGGATGTGATACATGTCTTTTCTGGGAAGACGATTTAAGACTTAATACACAATTCATCACACTCTTTTTTTCTCTCTTCTGCCAAGGCAACCAGCAACATTCCAGGTGTTGACTGTTTTATCAATCAGGTCTCAACGGACCACCCGTCAATTCTCAATGGACATGTAGAAGGTATGAGATATAAACTTTGTTGTTTTAAGCTCCAGAGCTATTCCGATTGTTTGTTCTACAGCATAACATAGCCCATCCTGACTGATATTGAGAAAACAGCAAGCAGAGGCAAGAGACATCATTCAAAGAGCTAATTAAAAAGAATTTTCCAGAATTGAAAATAGATGAGTCTTCAAGATAAAACGAGAATATTGTCTCAAGAAAGACAAAAAACAAATCCAAAATCAGACACATATAATGAAACTGCAGAACATAAAAGCATATTTCATCTAGTTGAATCCTCACAGCAATCCTATTACATAGTATCATTATTCCTCTTTTATATGTGAAAGAGCCAAATCTCAATCTTATGTCTACAGAGCAAGTTAAGGTACAGAACCGGAATTCAAACACAAATTTATTTTCCAAAGCCCATCCTTTTTCAAACTTCATTTGAAATCTCATTTTCACTTTACAATATTTTCATTTTTCCCACTATGTAGGTAAGAAAACTGAGGCTCATCCATGTGAGATGACTTGTCCAAGCCCAGAAAGCTAGTAAATGGCAGGCTCAGATTTGAACTCAAGTCATGCTGGCTTTAAAGCCTAGAATCTTTTTCCCATATCATACTGCCTCTCATAATTTCTATGAAATTTGTCTTACATATTTTTAATATTAAGTTTTACACACTTTCTCTCCAACCACAGTGGCCTTCCTGCTGCTCCCCGAATATGTCAGGTATGTTCCAGCCTTAGGGTCTTTGCATTTGCTGTTCCTTCTGCCTGGAATGCTCTTTCCCCAGATAGCATAATGACCCTTGTGTTTCAGTTCAAATTCTATATTGGGAGGCCTTCCCTAACCACACTCATCCCTAATGTTCTATCTCCTTACTCTGCTTTATTTTCTTCTCAGTATGACAGTTGTCTGGCATTAGAAATCAACATGTTTGTTGTCTGTCTCCCCCTCTCTAACGAAAGCTCTGTGAGAGTGAGTTCTTTACTTTCTTCTCTCTATTTCCTCAGTGCCTGGCACATACTAGTTGTTCAATAAATATTTGTTGACTGAATGAACAAATGAATCACAGAATGTATATACTTAGCACCATCGAACCTCATAAGAATAACATGAAACAAGTACCCTGGGACACACGGGGGAGCCCATCTCATCACAGAGCAGGGCAGGGTATGAGGCAGCCTAGAGGCAAATGCAAGGCATTCACTACATCCCTGCCTTTGAATTCAAAGAACATCAAATGCTTTTTACTTTCAGTTGACCCACACAGGATCATGGGAAGAGTTTGCTCACCCACCTTTGACCACACAGCCTGACACCTTACCCTTGTACCCTAATATTCACTCATTGGGTCAGAAGTGCTTCCTCCTATGAAAGGACAAGTCTACAGAGCCCCTCTATCAGTCTCCACAATGTGTGCTCCTTTCTTTTCTTCTTTTCTACTTTTCCATGTGGCAACGACCCGGTGAGGTAGGTATTATGCTTCCCCCACCACTCCACTTCATAGATGAGGAAACCACAGCTCAGAGAGGCTAAGTGACATACTCAAGATCACACAGCTAATAAGTGCGTGAGCTTGGATTTGAACTCAGATAGGATGGATGGTGTTATAGGTTGAACTGTGTCTCCCCAGAAAAAACATGTTGAAGTGCTAACCCCCCAGTACCTTATTTGGAAACAAGGTCATTGCAGATGTAATTAGTTAAGATCAGGTCATACTGAAGTAGAATGGGCCTCTAATCTAATATGACTAGTGTCCTCATAAGAAGAATGCCATGTGAAGAGACACAGGGAGAACTCCATGTGATAATGCAGGACCGAAGTAATGTGTCTACAAGCCAAGGAACACTAAAGATTGCAGACAAACCACCAGAAGCTAGGACTAGGCAAGCAAGGATTCACCAACAGGTTTCAGAGGAAGTATGATTTCAGACTTCTGGCCTCCAGAACTGTGAGACAATAAATTTCTGTTGTTCTAAGCCATCCAGTTGGTGATTTTTTTTTTGCAGTAACTAACTAGGGAACTAATGCAGATGGCAAAGTGATCTCTCGTCTCTGCCACACCATCTTAGATATTTAGGGCAGGGTTGGCTTATATGGGATGAGCAGAGAATGTGTGCTTAAATGATCTGGAGTCTTCACTTCATGTGAAATCTCAAAAATAGAACTAGAAAGTATCTAAACCATTTTATTCACATTATGATATCCACGAATGTGAAGAAGTCAGTCCCCCAGTTGACCAAACACCACTTAGTTCACTATGAAGAGTACCAGGGAAAATAGATGTTCCCCTGGGCACCCCCCGCAATATGTGTTCGGCACTGCCTACCTCTTCCCACCCAAATTCATGGCGGTACCTAAGGACCTCCCTAATTATACACAAGATGCTTCCCTCTTCTGTTCTTTTTTCTCCTCCCCACTCCCTACCCCAACAATCCTTTTTTTTTCTTCAGCTTACCCTGGTTTTGCTGTAAATCTGGCAATGGCCTCCAAAAGCATTTCTTTAATCCCTCTGGAATAAAACAGAGTACCAAAATATCTAATCCCTGCCCTACCACTTCAATCCACATGTATCCCTTTGAATAATGTTCTAACTCTCCCTGGTGCTGCTGTCAAGATAGGGAGTTGGGGGTGGGGAAGGCAGAGAGAAACAGGCTCTGTGCAGCCAGAGGAGGAATAGAGAGGGTAAAAAGGAACATGAAAGTAAACATGGAGATGAGTGACTAAGGGTCACCAGCCTTTCTTCCTGGAGTGGATGTTCTGAAGCCTCTTGACTCCTGGGAAATAAGCATTTCCCAATGCTTCCTTGCCTTCTGCTCTGAATCTCCGGTATTCTGATTTTTAGAAGCGAAAAAAATATTTTGATTTAAGCCATATGGCCTTGTTCTCCTTACACTGGGGCTGTAGAAAACTCAGAGGGGCAGGTACAGAAAGCAGTGGCAGCAGAGTGGGTGGGTACATAGGGTCTGTGTGTCTATAGCGTGTGCAGTTCTGTAGCTATGGCAACTGTGTGCAATGCCACCCGCATAGCATCATAACATGGCCCCAGAGTCACCCCTGCTTCTCAACTATTCCTCTTCAGTGCACTATCTGTGCTGCTGTTTCCTAGCTACCATAGCTCGGTTATATTTTTTTGAAGTTGTGCTTAAGTACTGTTTCTATCTGCTGTGCTTATTGTCACTACACTTTAGTTCACCTGATAGCAAAACTAGATAGCAAAAGCAAAAACCCGTTTCTTATAGATATTGTTAATTTTTAATTGTTAATTGTCTGTACTTAAGCACATCGAGTTAGAGAGATTCTTGAGGCTGTGGTCTGAACCAGAAGACCACTTGAGACTTTTTCTAGTTCTAAAGGTCCATGCTGGATTCTGTTAGAGCTAATTACAGTATCAATTGACTGCCTGCCCAATGAAAATCAATCCTTTTTTGCCAGTTGTTACAATTTCCCAACTACAAGAGTAATAAAATTAAAATAAAATTTACAACAATATGTGCAAATATATTACATCCAATGGAGCTTGTACACAAGTAACTTATGCATATATACCCCATAAAAGAAAGCTGCATTGTGTTAATTCTGACAACATGTACACAAATGGTTTCTTTTATTTATTGTTAAAAACAACCCCCAATCCTCAGAAATATTTCTGCTGTAATTAAATTTAAATGTTTTTTTTTAAATTCGTGTAAGTTGGCAATTTACTATGTTCACATTTTACTTCCTTATGTTTGGCCATTAATTGTGGTACCATAAACAGCTAAGATTTAAAGCCCTTAACCTTCCCAGGCCCAAGTAGAAGCAAGATGTCAACACCCATAAGTTATGAGCAGTCTCCCAAAGGGACTGTAATACAAAATACACTTACAATTGAATTAACTCAGGAGAGGATTCTGGGAAGATGACAGCATCAGTAGCATAGTTTTTCATTCTCTCTGAATCCTTACATAAACATAGAGAGAATAACTGAATAGCAAAACCTAAAACCTTTGAACAACGTTTATAAGAAAATTAGGTGATACTATTTGCAGATGACATGATTTTATTTATAGAAAACATTAAAGAATCCACCAAAAAACTTTTAGAAATGATAAATGAATACGGTAAAGTTGCAGGATACAAAATGAACATACAAGTCAGTTGCATTTCTGCACACTAACAACAAAGTAGCAGAAAGAGAAATTAAGAATACAATCCCATTTACAATTGCAACAAAAAGAATAAAATACCTAGGAATAAATTTAACCAAGAGGTGACAGACCTGTACACTGGAAACTATAAGACATTGTTGAAAGAAATTGAAGAAGATACAAAGAAATGAAAAGATATTTCGTGCTCTGGGATTGAAATAATTAACATAGTTAAAATGTCCATACTTCCTAAAGCAATCTACAGATTCAGTGCAATCCCTATCAAAGTTCCAATGACATTTTTCGCAGAAACAGAACAAAGAATCCTAAAATTTATATGAAACAACAAAAGACCCCGAATAGCCAAAGGAATCCTGAGAAAAAAGAACAAAGCTGGAGGTATCACACTCCCTGATTTCAAAATATACTACAAAGCTATAGTAATCAAAATAGCATGGTACTGGCACAAAAACAGACACACAGATCAATGGAACAGAATTGAGAGCCCAGAAACAAAACCACACATCTATGGACAGTTAATCTTCAACAAAGGAGCCAAGAACATAAAACGGAGAAAGGAAAATATCTTCAATAAATGATGCTGAGAAAACTGGATGGTCACGTGCAAAAGAATGAAAGTAGACCATTGTCTTACATCATACACAGAAATTAACTCAAAAGGGATTGAAGACTTGAATGTAAGACCAGAAACCATAAAACTTCTAGAAGAAAACACAGGCAGTACATTCTTCAACATAAGTCTTAGCAGCATATTTTCAAATACCTTGTCTGACCAGGCAAGGTAAAAATAGGAAAAATAAACAAATGGGACTAGGTCAAACTAAAAAGCTTCTGCACAGCAAAGGAAACCATTAACAAAATGAAGAAACAACCTAACGATTAGGAGAAGATATTTGCAAACCATTTATCTTATAAGGGGTTCATATCCAAAATATATAAAGAACTCATTCATCTAAACAACCAAAAAACTAACAACCCATTTAAAAAATGGGCAAAAGATCTGAACAGACATTTTTCCAATGAAGGCATACAGATGGCCAACAGGCACATGAAAAGATGTTCAACATCACTAATTATTAGGGAAATCTAAGTTGAAAATACAATGAGATGTCACCTCATGCCTGTTAGAATAGCTGTAATTAACAAGACAAGAAATAACAAGTGTTGGAGAGGCTGTGGAGAAAAGGGATCTCTCATACACTGATGGTGGGAATGCAAACTGGTGCAGCCACTATGGAAAACAGTATGGAGACTCCTAAAAAAATTGAGAATAGAACTACCATACAATCCAGCTATTCCACTGCTGGATATTTACCCAAAGAACATGAAAACATGAATGTGTAAAGATATATGCACGCCTATGTTCAGTGCAGCATTATTCACAATAGCCAAGACTTGGAAACAACCTGAGTGCCCATCAAGGGATGAATGGATAAAGAAGATGTGGTGTGTACACAATGGAATACTACTCAGCCATAAAAAAGATGAAATCTTGCCATTTGCAACAACATAGATAGACCTCAAGGGTATTATGCTAAGCGAAATAAGTCAGAGGGAGAAAGTCAAGTATCGTATGATCTCACTCATAAATAGAAGATAAAAACAAGAAAAACAACAAACAAACATACAGATACAGAGATTAGATTAGTGGTTACCAGAGGGGGAGTGGGGAGGGAGAAAGGGGTGACTAGGCACATGTGCATGGTGATGGATGGTAATTAGTCTTTGGGTGGTGAACATGATGCAGTCTACATAGAAATTGAAATATAATCATATACACCTGAAATTTATATAATGTTATAAACCAATGTTACATCAATTAAAAAAAAGAAAACTAGGTGACAAGATCCTCACAAACTCCAAAATACAAGTGGGAGAGTATAAACCACCAACAGCCACAAGACCTTATTATAGGAGTTGGATCAAGCAGTTATGGAAGCCAAGAAGTTCCATGATCTGCCATCTGCAAGCTGGAGAACCAGGAAAGCCAGTGGTATAATTTAGTCCAAGTCTGAAGGCCTGAGAATCAGGAAAACTGATAGTGTAACTCCCAGTCTGAGGCTGAAGGCCTTAGAATGGGGACCCACTGGTGTCAGGCTCAGAGTCTACAGGCCTGAGAACCTGAAGCACCAATGTCCCAGGACAGGAGAAGACGGATGCCCTAGCTCAAGAAGAGAGAGAAAATTCACCCTTCCTCTACCTTTTTATTTTATGTAGGCCCTCAACAAATTGCATGATGCTTGCCCACATTGGTGTTGGCAATCTTTGTTACTCAGTCTACTGATTTAAATGCTAATCTCTTCCAGAAACATCCTCACGGACACCTCTAGAAATAATGTTTTACCAGCTATCTGGGCATCCCTTAGGCCAGTCAAGTTGGCACACAAAATTAACCATCACAGTGTCCACCAAGGAGAAAAGACCCTGATAAACAAACAAGGTATTTAATTAAGAGTCTGGAAAGGGCTATGCCTTAGAATTAGGGAAAGCTAGTCTTACCTAGATAAAAATGTTGTTCCTGAAGTCCATCTCACTGCCTTCTGCAGGGAATAATACCATCATCCAGAGTCTTATAATTTTTCATATAAAAGTCTAGTATTCAATTAAAAAAAAAACCAATAATGCCAGGAAACAGGGCCAAATGACTGAAAATCAAGAGACAAAACAGACCACAGAAACAAACCTACAGGGGACAAACATACTTGTGTTATTTATTTAGTCACAATTAAACAAAAAATAATTGTGGTTATTATGTTTAAGGAATTAGACAAAAAGAGAATTACACCAGAGAATTGGTATTAATAAAAAAGGAGTTCATTGTAAATCCTAAAATTGAAAACTAACTGAAGTTAAAAATCCAACAGACAGATTTAACAGTATTAGACCCAGCAGAGGAGATTAGTAAACTGGAGGACAGGTCAGTAGAAAATATGCAGATTGGAGCACAGAGAAAAAAATATGGACTATAGAGAAAATAATAGAAGAAACATATGGGACCTGATGAAATATCTTATTATTATGATTGTCAGCGGAGTCCCAGAAGTAATGGAGGCAAGGAATGTGGAAGGAGCCATATTTGAAGAGACACTAGCCAAGAATTTCCCCAAGCTAAAAAAAGACATTAAGCCATGGAATCAAGAAGCTCTATGAATCTGAAGCATAATAAATACGAGGAAAACCATACCTAGTAAAACCACTGAAAACTAAATGCTAATATAAAAACATTAAAATTAGCCAGAGTGAAACAAGGCACATTGTCTTCAAATGAGTAACAGTAAAACTGACAGCTAACTTTTCCAACAGAAATTATGGAAACCAGAAGACAATGGAACGACGTCTTTTAAAGAGTGGAAAAAGAGGCTGGCTGGGTGGCGCAGTGATTAAGTTCACACGCTCAGCTTCAGTGGCCTGGGGTTCACTGGTTCACATCCCGGGTGCAGACCTACACACCGCTTGTCAAGCTATGCTGTGGCAGGTGTCCCACATATAAAGCAGAGGAATATGGGCACAGATGTTAGCTCAGGGCCAGTCTTCTTCAGCAAAAAAAGAGGAGGATTGGCAGCAGATAGCAGCTCAGGGGTATATCTTCCTCCAAAAAAAAAAAATAAATAAAACATAAAGAGTGGAAAAAAGTTACAGCACACTTAAAATTCTATACCTAGAGAAAATATTCTTCAAAAATTTAGGTTAGGGGCCAGCCCTGTGGCCAACTGGTTAAGTTTGTGCACTCCGCTGTAGGCGGCCCAGTGTTTTGTTGGTTCGAATCCTGGGCACGGACATGGCACCACTCATCGAGCCATGCTGAGGTGGCATCCCACATGCCACAACTAGAAGGACCCACAACTAAGAATATACAACTATGTACCGGGAGCCTTTGGGGAGAAAAAGGAAAAAAATAAAATCTTTAAAAAAAAAAAGGGGCCAGCTCCGTGGCCGAGTGGTTGAGTTCACGCGCTCCACTTCGGCGGCCCAGGGTTCGGATCCTGGGGGCAGACATGGCACCACTTGTCAGGCCACGTTGAGGCGGTGTCCCACATCCCACAACTAAAAGGACCTGCAACATGCAACTGTGTACAGGGTGGGGTTGGGGAGATAAAGCAGAAAAAAAAAAAAAAAGATTGGCAACACTTGTTAGCCCAGGTGCCAATCTTTAAGGAAAACAAAAAGTGTAAAACATGACAGAAACGAGAAAAAAATGCATCATTTAAAAAAAAATTTAGGTTAAACAGACATTTTCATAAAAATAAGAACCTACAGAGCTCATTGTCAGCAGACATGCACTAAAAGAAATAATAAAAGGAATTCTTCAAATAGAAGTCAAAAGAATCCTAGCTAGAAGCCTAGAAATGCAGGAAGGAACAAATAGCACCAGAAAGAGGATATCTAAACTAGTATCGATTATTTAAAACAATAATAATAATGATGTGCCTTGCAGTGTTTAAATGGCTTTTCATGTACCCTTTCATACGGATGGACCAAACACCCATTGTCACTCAAACACAGCATGTCCATTCTCGTCTTTGTGCCTTTGGTCTCTCCCTTGCCCATCTTTTGAGGCCAAATTTACATCACAACATCTTCAGGAAGAGTTCACGGGCCACTTTCATTGATGTCTCCTCTCCCACCCCTCCTACTCAGTGCCATGTTGTGTGGGTCACTTATTCAGAACTTAAACTGAGACAACTTTTTGTTCTATTTTTTGTTTTTATTTCACCTTACGTTTCTTGGTTTCTCAAATAGAATGTAAACTTAATGTCCTTTCAAAGTGTCTACTGTATTTTATCTACATAGTGTGTGCTCAGTAAATGTTTGTTAAGTAATTAAATTTGTTGAAGAATAAATTGGTAATGAGTGGGCTGACCTTATTGTTTTCTAGAACAGAATCTTCCATCCATTAGTTAATAAATTGTTATCCTGAGATTTGACAAAGGCAACTACAGGCAGACCTCATTTTATTGCACTTTGCTTTATTGCACTGCACAGCTACTGTGTTTTTTATAAGACCCTCCACCAGCAAAAAGATTATGACTTGCTATAGGTTCAGATGATGATTAGCATTTTTTTAGCAATAAAGTATTTTTTAATTAAGGTATTTACATTGTTTTTTTAGACATCATGCTATTGCATACTTAATAGACTACAGTATAGTGTAAACATAATTTTTATGTGCACTGAGAATCCAAAATATTTGTGTGACTCACTTTATTGCGAGATTCACTTTATTGCAGTGGTCTGGAAGTGAACCTGCAATATCTCCAAGGTATGCCTGTACTATGAACATATCCGAGAAAAGTTTTAATAATTGCTTGGATGAAAGATCCATGAGGGACAGAGTGGCTGTCACATTACATCTTTAATCTCTTGAAATTGATTTGATGCCTTTTAATAAAATCTTTCTTGGTATCACTGTCAAATGTGTAAGGCTGGTTGGAGTGTATCACAGGTACGGCATTTATTTCATTTTAATGTGAGTCCATGTACTATTCCTGGATGCTAAAGAAATAAAAGGCACAGCTCTTGAGCTCTCCACACAATGTAAAATCTAACTGGAAGCTAAACCATACGCACACAAAATAACTTGAGATGAAATCCAAAGAAATATTTTAATAACTGCAAGAAAATATGGTATAGTGCAATAGATAAGGAAACTAAAAATAATAAATGATCACACTCAGGATGTGATTATTAGGGAAGGCGTGTGAAAAGAGGTATGTTCTGATATTGACAAGGAGATCTGATCGGTGGTTACCAGGGAAAAGGGGGGATGGGGGGAGGGCACAAAGGGGGAAGAGGTGTACCCACAACATGACTAACAATAATGTACAACTGAAATCTCAAAAAAAAAAAAGAGGTATGTTCTGGTTTTGAATTTTGGATGAAAATGTATGGAAGAGAAAGGGCATACATTTTTCTAAGCAGGAAGAAGAACATGCAAAGCACAGAGGCATAATAGTAAGTCATGTTCAGGCAACTATATACAGACAGGCTTGAGTAATGCAGGGAATACGTGAAGCCAGAGAGAGACAGAAGGGCAGTTGATAGAAGAAATCAAAGATATTTATTTTTGAAATAGTGTAGAATTCTCTTCCTCTTTTCAATAGAAGTAACCTTCACTGTCAACAGTACAGTCAGACCCCTTAGCTGATATAATGACGATCCCAGCTTCCTAGGCTATTATTTGCAATAATTTCTGCCATATGAGTGTAATGGGAAAAACACATTGCAAAGTGAATTACTTTTGAAATGTATTGCATGCTGACATTCGCGAAATTAGATCCTGAACACAATGCATTCTGATTATTTGAGGTACCTTCCCATCATGAAAAGATAAATTCAGCCCAACAATTAAAAAAAAATCTGCATGTTAAGTTAATTTAAAGTTCTGTCCTTTGGCAAGGTTTTTCTTAAAACTGGTCACTATTCAGATGAATGATCATGGACAGGGATTATTGATGCCTGTACAACCTATGTAGGTCTGAGGAGTCCAGAAATGCCCTCATTCAAACATATTTTCGGCTAGCCCCTGGCAGTGACTGCCAGCCTAGCCCCATCTTGTGAAGAATTTTGGTGTTCTATGTACCCACATGTGTCAGTGCTAGAGATGACCAGGTTCAGCTGGCTTCCTTTCCATTTTCTGGGAAAAAACACAGCCACACTCTCTTACGAAGAACTCATGCCTCTTCACTTCTCCATTCCCACTCTGCAAATTCCTCTGGCACCATGGCCCATCTTGTCATGAATATACATTTCCTTTGGCCCTTCCTCCTCCTCCAATAAGTTTTTGTGTTGATGGGCTACCAGGCTGAGCCAAAGAAAGTTCAGCAGTCCTGAATCCAGGAGCGCAGATAAAGAATGAGTTTGAGGGGCCAGCCCAGCGGCATAGTGGTTAATTTCACGTGCTCTGCTACAGTGGCGCGGGGTTCACAAGTTCAGGTCCAGGGGTGGACCTACATGCTGCTCATCAAGCTATGCTGTAGCAGCATCCCACATATAAAACAGAGGAAGATTGGCAACCGATGTTAGCTCAGGGCCAATCTTTCTCACCAAGAAAAAGTATGAGTTTGAGAAAGGGCCTTCTGAGGGATACCATAAACGTTGCTATTTCAAGGCAAAGCCTCTTGTTTACCAAACATATCCAATTTCTGTGTTGAATAGAAAAATGTGATGAGAGGATAGGAAGATGGACAGAAAGAAAATGGGACCTCACATGGATATGAGAGAGTGAATCTGGAAATTAACTGGGAATGCTAAAGAATAATAAGGACATAAAGGCAATAGTGAAGGGTCAATAATTTCCACATAAATCAGACCACATTGTTATTTTGATCATTAAATTATCTAAGTATGCATATAACCATGGCTTTACATGTAAAACAATAGTTGTTGGTCACGAACTTCTACTTTGAAGTCGGAGAGACCTGGGTTTGAGTCCTGACTTTACTGCTTACTAGATTAATGATCTTGGTTCTATTATTTAATCTCTCTAAGCCTTCATTTCTTTATTTATAAAATGAGAATGCTAATAGTATCTACCTCAATAGGATTATTGTGAAGATAAAAAAAGATAGTACTTATAAAGAGCTTAGCACTTTGCCTAGCATGCAGCAAGCACAAAATAAATGTTAGGTTTTATTATTTTTGAAATTTATCTAAGTTTAATTTTTCTAAGGCAAATTGGTTTATATTCACTGGAGGAATTCCTAATTAAAAGAAGCTTATATTATGTCTTTGTGGGCAGCAAATGATCACCCTCTGACTGATCTTTTTGGTGCATCTGTGTTTTCACTGAGTTGGTTTAAATGAAGTTGCACCTGTAAATGTAAATATGCCCTTGATACTACTGAGTAAGTTTTCTTAAAGCTAGGCACACATTTAATAAAACGTTAACAGAGTATGCAATTTCCCCAAAGGAGGTTGGGTGAATACCGCTAATACCCAAATTCTGAGATATATTTATATATATAATTATCAGTCTTCGTTACAATGTTGCTACTTTATAGATCAGGAAACTGCATCAGAGGAAGATTAAAGCTCCATTGCCTGCTGGACACATCCACTTGATCATTTTCCAAGTGTCTTGTGCCTAAGTATTGTACAAAACTAAACATTATTTCAGCCCACAAACTTGCTCTTCTTCTACTCCTTGTCTCAGTTAATGGCTCTGCCATCCACCCAGTGACCCAAGCCAGAAATCTGTGAGTTATCCCAGACTTCTCCCTCTCCCTCACTTGTCATTACACCAAGTCCCACAGAGTTTTGCTTATCAAATATTTTTTGAACCTGACCTCCTTTTCTCCATTATTACCATCACTGATTTCATTCAACCTTCCACCATTTCTCACTCAAACTACTACGATTGTCTCCTACTGATCTCTCTGATACTAGCCACGCTGCCTTCAAGTCAGTCTTCTACATAGCTGCCAGGATGATATGTCTAAAACACAAAACTGATCATGTTAATCCCTAGCTTAAAAACTTTCAGTAGTTCCCTGCTGCCTCTAGAATGAAGCCCAGCTTTCTTACTATGGACCTCATGATCCCAAAGCACACCTCTATCTTAGTCCTAACCAAGTTCAACTAAAATCAAGTGCATATGTGATAGTCTCCCCTTTTAGACTCTGGGCTCTTTAAAAGTAGAGGCAAAGTCTTCATCTTTATATCTCAGGATCTAGCAGTGTCAGTAAAAAACTGTTAAACTCAAATGAAATGGTGACATCAGGTTTGAAGTCAGGTGGATCAGCTCACACTTTTTATTTACTAATTTATTTATTGCTGAGGAAGATTTGCCCTGAGCTAACATCTACTGCCAATTCTTCTCTATTTTTTTGTATGTGGGACACTTCCACAGTGTGGCTAGTGAGTGGAGTAGGTCTGTGCCCAGGATCCAAACCCATGAACCAGGGTTGCCAAAATGGAGTGTGCAGAACTTTAACCATTTGACCATGGGGCTGGGCCCCAGTTCACACTTTGTAAACTGGTTTTTATACTTTAAAAAAATTGAGGGGCCAGCCCCATGGCCAAGTGGTTAAGTTCACGCACTCTGCTTCGGCGACCCAGGGTTTGGATCCTGGGCGTGGACATGGCCATGTTGAGGTGGTGTCCCACATGCCACAACTAGAAGGACCCACAACTAAAGTATACAACTATGTATGGGGGGGATTTGGGGAGGAAAAAAAAAAGCAGGAAAAGAAAAAGAAGATTGGCAACAGTTGTTAGCTCAGGTGCCAATCTTTAAAAAAAAAATTGAGATATAATTCATGTACCATAAAATCCACCATTTTAGTACATCCAGTGGATTTTAGTATATTCACAGTTGTACAACCATTGCCACTATCTAATTCCAGGATACTTCTGTCACCTGAAAAAGAAACTCATTACTCATTAACAGTCACTCTGTATTATCCCCTCTTCCTCTATGCTATTGAGAACGTGAGAAGATAGTTCACAGAATGGGAGAAAATATTTTCAAACCATATGTCTGGTAAGGGACTACTATCCAGAACATACAAAGAACTCCTACAACTCAACAATAAAAAGACAAGCAATCTGATTAAAGAATGGGCAAGGATTTGAATAGCTATTTCTCCAAAAGAAATATACAAATGACCAATAAACACATGAAAATATGTTCATCATTAGTCATTAGGGAAATGCAAATCAAAATCACAATGAAATATCACTTTAACTCCCAGTGAAATAGCCATAATCAAAAGGACAGAAAATATCAAATGTTGGCAAGGATATGGAGAAATTGAAACCTGCATCATTGCTGGTGAGAACGTAAAATGGTGCAGCTGCTTTGGAAAACAGTTTAGCAGTTTCTCAAAAAGTTAAACATGGAGTTACCATATGACCCAGCAATTCTACTCCTAGGTACCTTCCCAAGAAAACTGAAAATGTATATCCACATAAAAACAAGTACATGAATGTTCACAGCAGCATTATTCATAATAGCGGAAAGTAGAAACAACTCAAATATCCATAAACTGATGAATGGATAAATAAAATGTGATATAGCCATGCAATGGAATATTATTCAGCCTTAAAAAGAAATGGAGTACTGACACATGCTACAACATGAATGAACCTCAAAAACAGTATGCTAAGTAAAAGAAGCCACACACAAAAGACCATATATTGAATGATTTCATTTGTATGAAATGTCCAGAACAGGCAAATCTATAGAGACAGGAAGTAGATTAGTGGTTGCCTAGGGCTAGAAGAGTTGAGAGGAAATGGGGGGTGATTGTTAATGGGTAAAGAGTTTCTTTTGGGGGTGATAAAATGTTCTAAAATCTACTGTGGTGATGGTTGCACAACTCTATGGATATACTAAAAACCACTGAATTATGCACTTTAAATGATGAATTTGCTGGCATGTGAATTACAACTCAATAAAATATTGTATTAAAAAAGGCCAAAAAAAACCCCAAAAAGAAAGCAACTTAAATACTAAACTGGCCATTTACACCTAAAAAGGAAAAAAAAAAAAAAGATAGTTAGCCTGCCTTTACTGTCTTAAATAGGGCTAAACTGACAATTTGATCAGGTTGGCAGGAATTATCACCAGGATAAATTGCTTGGAACAAGAGAAAAGAGGGAGAATTTAAATATCCTTCAAATAAGAGACAACAGGGGTCAAGGAGGTAAAGGAGGAATTTTACATTTTCAGGTTCACCCCCAAACTCTGGTTTGAATTTGGGCTGCTAAGCTACTCTTGGAAACAGCTATCTAGTCCTGCCTATTCTGATTAAGTTCTTGAAAGCATAACTGAAAAGTGCTGGCACAGTTTATCCCAGTCCAGGGCCTGACTTCGATGCCAAATTTAGCCTTTGGCATCTTCTTTCTGTTGAGAGTCCCTGGGGACGTGTTTGACCTCCTTTTGGAGAGCTGCAAGGGAACTCACTTCTGGACGGTGGCCCCGCAAGCAGGGAGTGGCTCAGCAGGCTGCCTAATCCTCTATTAAGTTAACGATAAAATGTACCTGGGCACAGTCCACTGGAAGGCCACCTCCCTATATATGGGGTTCATACCAGGAATTTTCCAGATAGCCAAAGGTAATCCCAAGCATTAAACATTATAATCATCTTGAAAGGAAATCTTTCAGTGTATTGTATACATTCCTGCCTTTTTATACTTAGGCTTTTTTCAACTGATAATGAAAGTATCACATGGCCACTATGGAAAACTTGAAAACTGTAATACTATTCTCCTTACCTAGAGTTACATGTCGCTAATAGTTTGGTGTGTGTTCCTTCAGACCATTTTTTATTTGTTTGTAAGCATAGATACACATGCACACACACACTCTCTCAGACTCATAGCAGATTTTTTTTAACATGAATGGGATCATACTCTGCCCCTTGGTCTATCACTCACTTTTCCATTTAGCAATGTATGTTGGAGAGCTTTCCCAGTCAGTACATAAACATCTACCCTATTCTTCTTTATGCCTGCACATCGTTTCATGGTATGGATATACTATGATTTATTTAACCATTCCCTATTGATGCATATTTCTTATATTTCTAATTTTTCTTTATGATGAAGAATGATGAAATAAGAACTCTTATACACATACAACATCTTTGTGTATATATAGGAGTATTTTTGGGGATTGATTCCAAGAAGTAGAATTATTTAGATTTTTGATACATCTGGAAATTATTTCTAAAACTTTATTTTTAAATAATTTCAAACTTACAGAAAAGTTGCAAGGGTAGCATAATGAACTCCCATATCCTCTTCACCTTGATTCCCCAACTGTTATCATTTCATTACACTTGCTTCATCTCTTGTCTCTCTCCCCCACCCCACACATGTGTTATACACATACAATATTTTTTAGGATCCACTTGAGACATCTGATCCATTTTGGGCATGAAGCCCTTAACTCTAAATACTTCAGTGTATTTACTAAAAATAAAGGCATGCTTCTATATAACCTTGGCATAAGCATCCAAATCAGGACATAGAGATGTAAAGCTTTGAGTTCACACCAATTTCTCCAATCCAACATCAGAGTTCATTTTAGGTTTCTCACTTTCCTATCTGTAACTCTCTTCCCCCACATAGAGAAACCTGCTCTCACCATCCTTCATATAAATCCTCATTTGCCCAATACCCCTATATATAACAGATCTTACTGCCATGCTGGCTGTTTCTTCAGTCCCACACCTGCTGCCTGCTGCCTACTTGGCTCCAGCTATGCTAGTCCCAGCCATGTTGGTCTCCACCATGCTGACTGCCGCCTTTTCAGGCCTTGGCCCTGACCATACCAGTTGCTGGGAAGGGGAAGTTAATTAATTAATTTTTGAATGGTGAGATGTAAGAGATATATCTTTTTTTTTAATTGATAACCAATTGTCCCAACACTTATTCTCAATTATTTGAAATGTTTCCACATGTTTGTCTCAGTAGCTGATGATCTATTCTCTTTTGTTAATCTATTTTTCTATTTGTGAGCCATTATCACACTTTAATCACTGTGATTGTATAACGTGTTTTGATATGTGGTAGAAAGAGGCCCCTTGTTATACTTTTTAAAAAATGTCTAGAGCCAGCCCTGATGGCCTAGTGGTTAAAGTTCAGCACGCTCCACTTTGGCAGTCTGGGTTCGGTTCCTAGGCATGGAATCACCGCGCTGGTCTGTCAGTAGCCGTGCTGTGCTGGTGGCTCACACATAAGAAGTAGAAGGACTTACAACTAGAATATGCAACTATGTACTGGGGATTTGGGAGAAAAAAAAAATAGAGGAAGATTGGCAACAGATGTTAGCTCAGAGCAACTCTTTCCCAGGAAAAAAAATTTCTAGCTATTCTTAAGTATGTACTCTTCCAGATGAATTTCAGAATTAGTGTGTCAATTTTGCTAAAAATCCTATTGTAATTTTGATTTGAATTACATTCAATTTGTAAATTATTTGGATAAAATGACATCTTTACAATATTGAGTCTTCCCACAAGGGAACATGGTATGCCTTCTCATTTATGCAGTTTTTTAAATTTCCTTTAGTGAATACTCATAGTTTTCTTTGTGTGGATATTGCACATAGGGTGTTTTCCTAAATTCAAGAGAAATTTTTTTGTAGACATTATTAATGAGACCTTTTCATCTCATCTTCTATGTATTTTGTACATTGTTGAGATTATGCTGTGTATATAATTCTGTATCCTGTTTTTAACTTAATATTATGCCATATAAATTTCCTGACTAATAAAAATATAGTTTTATGGGGTGTTTTTGGTGAGGAGGATTGGCCCTGAGTTAACATCTGTTACCAATCCTCCTCTCTTTGCTTGAGAAAGATTGTTGCTGAGCTAACATCTGTGCCAATCTTCCTCTATTTTGTATGTGGGATGCCACCACAGCATGGCTTTGTGAGCAGTACGTAGGTCCACACCCAGGATCCGAAACCGCCATAGCGGAGCATGTGAACTTAACCACTACACCACTGGGCTGGCACCCCAAAATACAGTTTTTATGGTTGCATAATTGTCCATTAGATATTTGTGTGCCATATTTATTTAACTGTTTTTTAAGGTTGGTAATTAGATTACTTTCAATTTTTAAAATGCTAAATACTACTGTGATGAACATCTTTGTGCATAAATCTTTGTTCAATTTTGGATTATTCCTTAAAATATATTCCTATAAGTGATATTTCTGTATCATATGCATAATAAAGATATTCTCTGCAAGGTCTAGGATAACACAAAATTAGGGTAAGTTGAAATATCTTCACAGTTGTTTAAAGTTTTAATATTTGTATTTTTTTAAATTTATGTACTCTTACAAGCTGGTCCTGCATTCTTCCTATCACTTAGCCATTTTTTGTTTTATTTAATTAATTAATTTTGTTTTTGAGGAAGATTAGCCCTGAGCTAACTGCTGCCAATCCTCTTTTTGCTGAGGAAGACTGGCCCTGAGCTAACATCTGTGCCTATCTTCCTCTACTTTATATGTGGGACGCCTGCCACAGCATGGCTTGCCAAGCAGTGCCATGTCCGCACCTGGGATCAGAACCGGCGAACCCCGGGCCCCCGAAGCAGAACGTGTGCACTTAACTGCTGCGCCACCAGGCCAGCCCCTCACTTAACCACTTTTGGACATAATTAGAAAGTAAGAAAATGGGGAATTAACAAATAGCATTGTCATAACACAAGCTGATACAGTGAGAATCTGCATGGGAACAAAAGCCACACAAGACTGACCATGGCGGGCCATTATCTCCTTGTACTTGCAACTTCTGTCCTTGCATACTTACTTTGTGGTGTTCATTTGTACCCTTGACTTCTTCACATTTCTCAATGTGATATAAAATCTCTCAACATCTTCAAAATTTTATTACATGCCTTATGGAACTATTTACACAAAGTTGAGTGATGCATAACTCAGGCGATGTCTTTACACTGAATGTAATTTAATTTTCTTGATTATTCAGGGTTATTATGTAGCCAGTTTTTAACATTTCTTCCCCAAGGCCTACAGAGGTATGTAGGACTGTTTCCGCCTATGTTAAAGGCACTACATTGCTGTGCTTTTTGATCATTAAGTCACTGTTTACACCTTTTTTCATCTCTACCCTGCTTGCAGACTCCCAGCTTTCTTTTCTCACTATGTGATAGTAGATAGCCTGCATGTGATAGTTTCTCCTCTCTCTTCTAGTTTACTGCTTTTAATTTTTTATGAGTTTGGAAACCAGATTGCCAGGTCTTTAAAATCGAATCCAAGTAAAAATTAAAAGCCTCTGAGAAACGGCTTCGATGAATCTTTAGGAGTAATGGGCATGATCTTTGAGGCATGGACTTTGGTGATCTCTATTTTGTTTCTGCAGAGGTCTTTTTCCATCTCCTTATTTCCCTGGTTCTTTGCTGTGCTTCCGGTAGATAAGATTGTCAGATAGCCTAGTTCTACATAAATGAAGTTTCATTACAATTATTAGGTTGGTAACATAGCATTAAAATGACCCTTTTTCCTCTTCCTCTACTGAATTCTGATTCTTTACTTTCTTTTGTTCCTTTCACTCTGTGTGTCAGGCTGGATTGGCTAAACCTAGAGAAATTGTTAATTGGGCTTCAGATGGGTGAGATAGGGTCCAGATGAAAACTTTGTTTCCCCTACCTTTTCCTCCTCCTGCCTCTTTTTAATATTAAAACCTCTGTACATTTCAGATTAACAAAGCTATAATTCTCTTATATTTTAAAAAATCCATTTCTTGTCTAAAGCCTCTTTCAATTAAAAAGAAATTGTATTTGCACAACTCTACTGTATTCTTACCTTTACTTTTACTCATGGCTAATTGACAAGGACTGTGGTACTAAACCATGATTGTGTGGTCATTCTCTGTAAAAGCCAATCATTCTCCCTTTGCTGCTGATTGCCTCTCCTAATATTTATTAACTATCTTGTAACTACCTAGGTGCTTTGAGTGAGGGGATATGGCAGGTTCAATAAAACCCCTACAATACTGGGGAATCCACTCAAACTTCATGTCTTATTAGTGGTGGGTCAGCATCCTCATAGTACTTACATCAATAAATACCCTTGATGATGACAGTGTTATAATTTCTTTAGCATGTTGTCCTTGAAAAAAAAAGTGTCAACTATGGGTGCAAAATAGGTGGTCATCAATATTTATGATTTCAACTTTAGATGAACTCAAACTTTCTTATACAATGCCATTCCTCAGTCATTTTTAAAACATTGAGTTGTGACATTCATGCATTTGCTTATAAGTGAACATTTTAAGCTCTTACACAGTGGCATAGCCTACCAGTCAAGAATTCATTTTCAGCAGCATCACCATTTTTGGTATTTCTTTATGCAATTATTTAAATACTTTATTACATTTTTTACCACTATTTATAAATACAAGTAGAAAATGGAGAATTGAAAATGCTGATACTAGTAATAAGAAGGATAGGTTTCCTAAACTTAATACAATTGGGCAGAGATGGAGTCATCAGCTATACACAAAGCAGTGACTCTAGCCTCGGTCAGGTAGATATTAATGAGGACAAAATTAGAATATATAATACATGCTAGAAATACTTATCAAAGATTGTATCTTAAAGGTGAATTGTAATTAGGAATTGAGTACTATTTTTCAGCTCTCTGGGGAAAAATGCTCTTGTAATATGCAGTGCACTTAATTTTTTTCATAATCAACTTTTGTATATGTTACCAGGAATGTATTAAGAAACTGGGTAGGAAATAAACTAAGGGTCCACTTGTAGGGAGTTCCAAATGGAAATACTTTTCTTTTCCACTCCCAATGTCTTTTATAGAATTTACATTGTCAATACTAAATACCTTCAAATTCTGTAGAGACGTGAAGAAGAGGTCTGTGCCTAAAGCAGTACCAGACATACAGATGTGCTTTCTGCCTGTTGCTTCTGTCTCCTTTGCTGACTCCTCCTTTCCCCCAAATAAAGGTGTTTCTCAAGGTTCAGCCCATAAACTAGGATGTCTGATTTTCAATGGTTAATGAATGTATTTTCACCGTTTCAAGTTGTTCTGAATTGAAAGAGCATGACAATAAGGTGAAGGTTCTTCGAGGGAGGTTGGTTCAACTTTGTTTAGAGTCTTGTCCTCAGTTTTACAGGTCCACAAATTCTAGCCTGTCCATAACCTAGGCTTGATTGGACTCTGGAAGGATGGTTCACAGTCACTGAAATCTTGAGAAATTATTATATTTTCTGAAAGACCAATTTTTAATCTTACAATGGAAAAGTATACATGGATTAGAATGCTTATGTTGGTATTGAACAATCTTGCCATCCTCTTTTTTACAGATCTATTTGATTATTTAATAAATTCAATTCACATCTAGATGAAATAGATGCTGAATATATATATGCTATATATATCTGCCAGATATATGTGAGAGATATAGCTGTGAACAAGGCAGACATGTTCCCTGTTTTCATGGAGTTTAAGATCTGGTGGATCTAAATTCAGTAGCAGGAATCCAAGTAGGTTGTATGATTTAAATGTTTAATGCCATTAAACTATGTTAGCTAGATATATCCAGCTCTGTAATAGGTATATGCCCACCACGGACTGGGCAGGTTGAGTCCAAAGGCCAGGGCACTCGCAACTCCTCTGGCTAGTGATGCTACTGTTTTACTCTCTGACTCCCATTTTCTATATTTTAGGGTTATCACCCCCCCCCCCCCTTATTTTGATACATAATTCTTAGGATAGGTAGTATGCTTTACAAATTGTAGTGAAAATCTTCGTCTTCATTTTCTATTCAAATATTCTAGATCTGCATTTTAATTCAGACTTTGTCTCTTACTGTGGGACATGGGGCAAATTATTTTGAGCCTCAGTGTTTTCATCTGGTAAAATGGGAATAATAATTTCAATCCTATAAAGTTTTTATGAGGATTAGATTAAATAATATAAAATATGTGAAACATGTAGGCATAGGCCTATTATATTAAATGATAATAGTCCATAGAGACTTGCTGTGGGCCAGGCACTTCCATTTGTACTAACTTAATCCTCACATCAATCCTATAAGGTAGGTATAGTTTCTAATCCCCAATTCACAGATGAGTATCCTGAGATCTAGAAATTTAGAATAACTTGCTTGAGGTCACACATTTGGTAAATAGTTGAATTAGGATTTGAGTGCTTTCTGTCTGGGTCCAGGGTTCTACCTCTTAAGCAACCGTGCTATATTCTCTTTCCTTAAGTATTCATTTTTTTCCCTTTTTCACCTAAATTCTATCTGTCTACTGGCTATTCCCACTTGAATGACTTTCCATTATCTTGAGTCAGGAGTTCTTACCTGGAGCTCATGAGTGGGTTTCAATTAATATCTTTAACCTGTGAATTAATCAGGGCTTTTATATATATAAATGGCAGAAATGTGGCTCAAACAAGTTTAACCATGGAGGAATTTCAATAAAGATATCTCCTGGAATCCAAGGAGAGGAATGTGATGGATCCATGGTCTCAAATGCCATCAAGACATGTTCTCTCTCTCATTTCTGACTTCTTTTTTCTCTGTCAGACTCTCTCTCTCCTCTCATTCTGCATTTGAGTATTCTCTGTTTCTCAGGCTCATGTGTTAGGAAAGATATCAGCTAATAGTATCCATACCTTTAGCTACCAGGGAAAGATTGACTTGATTCTTTGAATATAAAGTAAAAATATGCAGAAAGGGCTCTGATGGGCCCAGCTTGGGTCAAGAACTCTCTGGCAGTCAATTCCGTAAGTGTCCATTACAAATTGTGTAACATATATAAATCTGAATACTTTTTTTTTTTTTCTGAAGCGAGGATCCTTTGGTTCCATCAGGTTCTCAAAGGAAGTGATTTGTAACTCAGAAGCAGTAAAGAACTACAGACACAAAATATGTCAAAACCGTCTCTTTCCCTCTTCTCTTTCAAACCTGTCTTCTGATTCCCCTGCTTCTGTCACAGGTACCACAGTCTTCTAAACAGTTAGTCTTGTCAGCTTGTTGTATTTTGATTTCTCACTGTTCTTTACCTCCTGCATTCAGTTATTCAGAAAGTTCTGTTAATTCTTCCCATGCAATGGCTGTTGAAAGTATTCCTTTCTATTTCTACTGCCACAATTCCTGATTATCAGCTGTCATCTTCTTTAGCTCATTAAATAGTAATATCTTTCTTTTTTTAAAAAGATTTTATTTTTTCCTTCTCCCCAAAGCCCTCTGGCACATAGCTGTATATTCTTAGTTGTGGGTCCCTCTAAGTGCAGCACGTGGGACGCCGCCTCAGCATGGCCAAACGAGTGGTGCCAGGTCTGTGCCCAGGATCTGAACTGGTGAAACCCTGGGGCCACTGAAGCAGAGCACGCGAACCCACCCACTTGGCCATGGGGCCAGTTCCTAATATCTTCTTAACCAGATCCTTATCACTTGTCCCTTCTTGCTCAAATCCACATTAGACAAATGTTTTAAATGCTGTCACCTGCCATTCTCCTCAAAGATGCTATGGTGTCTCCTTTCCTGGGCAAGACCCTCTGCAGTTTGGTCCTGACCTACCTTCCAAGCTCTTACCAAATTATGTTTTAAAGATTTTTCTTTTCCTTTTTCTCCCCAAAGCCCCCCGGGTACATAGTTGTATAGTCTCAGTTATGGGTCTTTCTAGTTGTGGCATGTGGGATGCCACCTCAGCATGGCTTGATGAGTGGTGCCATGCCTGTGCCTGGGATTCAAACCAGCAAAATCCTGGGCCGCCGCAGCAGAGTGCACGAACTTAACCACTCAGCCACGGGGCCGGCCCCCCAAATTATGTTTTATCTCCTGATTAGTAAATATTCTTCTATTCACTACACTTGTTGCTCATCGGTCTGGTTTTTAGATTTGCAACATGTCTATTTGTAGTTCACACCAATGCTTGTCTTTGTTGAGAAAGCAACTCACTTCCAAAAGGTGTTCATTCTTTGACCTAAGAGTTGTTATGCTCATTCCCTGCTCTTAAGGGTTTTTTGATTCTCTAGGGCCCTCTCTGGAATAGTCCTTCCTTCTCTCCATCTACATATTTTTCCTATTCTTCTTTCCTCAAGAAGCGGTCCCATACCATCCCAGTCAAACTTCTGTCTCTCCCTCTTAGGAATTATTACTACAGAACTTACTGTTTTACTCACGTTGACACTTAATTCTATAATATGCTGTATTGATATTTAAATGTTTTAAGCATTTTGTTTCCCAAATATATTATGAGGTTCTAGTAGGCAAGACTTCTATCAAATTAGTTAAATATGCCCTGTGGTACTTAACCACGGTTATATACATACAGTAGGCACAAATATTTGTCAAGCATTTATAAATGTCAATGTAAAAATATACAGAGTTTTGCCTATTCACATTATACAAAAAATTATCAGTTTCCAAAAAAAAGCAGATTTATTAGAAACTTCTTTTAAGTAGAAGCTCCACTATATGGAGATGCTTTTAAGTATTAGTCTAGAAATTATTAAATATTCATCAAAAGGCTGAGGTGAGAGTTGGTAGGGAAAATGTTGGAGCTATTAAGTTAGAGGTCATCAATTGCAGACAAAAGCAAATGAGATTATGAAAAATAATGAATGAGAAATATCTCTTTTACCTCAACTTTTCAGAAATACTTTCAGGGGCCAGCCTGGTGGCTCAGTGGTTAAGTTCACACAGTCGCTTTGCTAGCCCAGGGTTCACTAGTTTGGATCCCAGGTGTGGGCCTATGCACTACTTATCAAGCCATGCTGTAGCAGGCATCCCACATTATAAAACAGAGGAAGATGGGCACAAATGTTAGCTCAGAGCCAATCTTCCTCAGCAAAAAGAGGAGGATTGGCAGTAGATGTTAGCTCAGGGCTATCTTCCTCAAAAAAAAAAAAAAAAAAAAAAGGAAATACTTTCATTGTGTAACATGGTTCACATTTTTATAAAGATGTATTCTGTGTTCTCATTTATATCTTATATAGCATTATTCTGAAGGTAACTGATAGAGGATAAACTTTATGTTTTGGTTTAGATTGTGGCTCTGCTTGTCATTCAACATGACCTTGACCTGGTCATTTAACCTCTCAGAGCCTCTTTTTTTCTCCCCTCATCTAGAAAATTGTAATAATACTACTTACCTGATAGGATGTTGTGAGAATTAAATGAGGTAGTATATATAAGGCATTTAGTAGAGTATTTGCAGCCAGTAGGCAATCAATCAATGGTGGATGCTATTACACTTTATTCAACAGGGAGAGAGTTGAGGGAAAAGAGTAGAAAAAGATGGGCCCGGTGGTTTACTCAGGAGACTTAGAGGTGCCAGGGGAAAACATATGCAGAGGTGAGTGATTGTGGAGAGTTGATAGACCAAAAATGGGCATTTTGAATGGTACAGACGGCACAGAAAAGTTGGGTAAGGTAAGGTCAGGCTACTTTATGGACAGTTATTTGCATGTTTCTCTTACATGTCATGTGTAATGTTTCCAAGTTTAAGTTAGAGACTAAATTATCATCTTAACTAGCGTGGATTTTTAGTAGGTAAAAAAGTTAGCATTCTCAGGATTTCAGGTGTTAGTGGCAGAAAAGGAAATCAGGGAGAGGAGTTGAGAACAAAGGTGGCTTCTCTCTACAATGTTGCCCTCCATCCCTGCTGAATCCCACCCTTCCTCTATCAGGGACAGACTTTCCTCCATGAAGTTAGAGTGTGGCAGCAAACTGCAAGACTTAACAGCAGAAGTATGTGGAAGGGAACTGGCTGAGTAGAATCATGCTGGATGATCAAAACAGCGAAGCAATGAGTTCATTCTAGTGGGCACTGGCACTGCCCAGTGTGAACATGGGATTTGGGAAAGGTCCGCCGAAAGAAATGGAGACTGATCTTTGGAAGTATGATGAAAACAGCAAGTCGGAGCTACTCACTTCATCAGAGCGAGAGACCCTGTGGGTCATGGCTATTAGAGCTTACTGTGGGAAAATCCAACAAAGAGCTCAGCTGCTAAAATTGAACAATTACAGTGTTTTTCTAATTTCCAGGAAAAATGGATTTAAAGGTTTTCATTTTGTGAATTGTTATTAAACTTGCAGTGCTTTCTACCTTCTGAAAAGTTGCAAACAAATTTTAAAGGAAAAACACAGACATATTATTTCTTAAAAATACATTATTTTTTTAATATGTGGGAGAGCTGCATAAACATAATATAGCCATATTTACTGCTAGTAAAATTGTATCAAGTCCATATGGCAGAATTAAATCTATCAGTATTTCATGGTGTTCCACAATGAGGACTATAATTTCTAAGTGCAGCCACTTGAACTAGTTTGAAAACTAACACATTACACCCCTGACCGCCTCTTGTTATTTCTTGGGGGAAGGAATGTTATTAGCTTCAGCGAAACTCAGAGGCAAAGGCTTAGATACAAAGTAATCCTTAAAATAAATAAAAAAGACCAAAGGAGAATTAAATAGGGTAAATTTGAGAGCAAGAAGAATAACATAATAACTACTGTTTCCTGAGCACTTGTTATATAGTAGGCTCTAAGAATTTTTCAAATATAATTTCATTTAATCCTTACAACCATCCCTGTGAGGTATCACGACCCACATTAGACAGATGAAGAAGACTCAGAGACTTGTTCAAGGTCATATAGATGGTAAGCGATGGGTGACGCTGAGATGCAAACCCAGGTTTCCCTGCTCCAATCATGACAACATTGTAATGCTTCTTTGTATGCAGCAATTTTTAAAAACTTTAAAATTGAGATACAGTAAAGCACACACATTTTTGCACATATATTAACCCTTGTAATCATTAATTAGATCAAGATATTGAACATTTCCAGCAACCTAGAAGGCTCCCTCCTGCCCCCTCTCAGTCAATTCTGCCATAAGTAATCACTACTCTGTCTCTATCATCATCATAGAGAGGTTTTAGTTAGAGTAATGTGACTTTTTGGAATTATCACCAAAAGATTCCATACACCAATTCCTCACTTTGCCATTTTAGCTGTAGTATTCAAAGCTGCTCTAGCTCTAATTTTTCAAGCACTCACCGTGGAAACTAGCTGTTGGAAATGGCTTCATATTTCAATTTCTTGTATTATCTTGAAATTAATACTAATTTTTAAAAAAACAAAGAAACTCCTGGACGAAGCAGATTGAAAGGATTGTTATCAAACAGACCTCTCTTAGAAACACCACAGACAGAGGTTCCCTGACTGAAGTAATTTGGTGCATCTATTTCCAATCATTAGGAATGAATGACCACAAAAGGTCGTCTCAGTTTTTGGAAGGGAAGACGAGCCAGGCAGAACATGTAATAGTGATTGTTTTGCATCATCTTATGGCACACGAAAAAATTTACGTCCAGATCGACTTCCACAGTTGTCTAGCTGTTGTACGATGCAAGGGAAAGGAGAGTAAAGGAGAAGAAGATCTAAGTGGAGGGAGTGGGGGAAATAGGACCTTCAAGGAGCCTTTAATGAGGTGGCTTTCCGTGCCTTGCAGACTAGGTCTTAAAAACTAGCACATTACTTCTGTCCCACCTGGCAGTGACAGAAGCAGTATCACAACTTCACCTCAGGCTCTCAAGCCGTAGTTGGTGGATTTTCAGCTATTATTCTACAGAACATAGTCTCCCTTCTCTCTCCTCCCTCCCCACTATTCGTCCCCACCCCTCATCCACCCATTGCTGGTTTTGCACCTCCTTCTGATTCCCACCACAGCCAACTGTGGCATTCTGAAGCAGCCTACAGATTACAATTGAGCATCAGGGGAATATAATAATTGACATTCGTACGGTCTGAGGACTTGAGGAGTGATACGTGCGTAAGGTGACTCAAGGTGGGGAAATCTAGACTAACACTCCGGCCATCAAAGCGGGAGGACAGGCCCAGAAGTGGGCGCACGTGACAGCAGCAGCACCTCGAGAGTGACATCACCTCTGGGGGCGGAGCCTAACTATCCAGGGCCTCGTTGGCTATAGAGCTCCCTCCCCCCTTCCCCACTAAATGCCACCGACCCCACCAGGCAAAGCCCCCTGAGGAAACGAGAAATGCCCAGACCTCACGGAGCGGCAGACCCTGCGCCCAACCTCTCTGCGCAGAGAAGCATTCATTCCTCCCTCTCTCTCCCGGCCCCTCCCCACCCCCAAACTGTGGAGGGGGCGGGGGCGCGCGCGCCCCACCACGCACGCGCCCCCACGCACGCGCTCTCCCTCCGCGCTCGCGCTCCTCCCAACCCCGGCCCGGAGGGGGCGGGGCTGCGGGCGGCCTCGCAGGGTGCGACGCCCCCGGCGCGGCGGCGGCGCTAGCGAGCGGCCGGCCGGGCGCGGGTTGCTGGGCGCGCTGCTCCGGCTGGGCCCGCTCGCTGGCACAGCCGCCCTGCGCGAGCCGCCCGCCCGGCGGGGCAAGCTGTGAGCGCTCCGAGCGCCGGGCCCCGGGCCTCCGGCGCTGCCCTGCCTTCGCCGCCGCCGCCGCCGCCGCCGCCGCCGCCGCCGCCGCCCTCCGCGCCTCCTCCGGGCGGCCCCGCCCCCGTTCCCATCCCCCTCACGCTCACCTCCCGGCTGTGCCGCGCGTTAGGCGGAGCGAGGCGCCCGCCGCCGTCGCCGCCGCCGCCGCCGCCGCCGCAGCGCTGAGGGGCGAGAGCCTGCACCCGCGTCGCCGCTGACAGGAGGACCGCCGCGGGCTGCGCTCCCCGGCCGCGAGGCCCCGCTGCTCCTTTCCCGGGCGCAGACCCACCGCAGGCATCGAAGCGCGGCGAGGTCTGTGGAGATCGCGGGCGGCGCCGGCGGGCGGCGCGGTCCTCACAGGAGACCCCGGGGACTGGGGCTAGACCCCGAGGTGCAGCGAGCCCCTCGGAGCGGCAGGTAAGAGCCCGGGGGAGCCAGGGAGGAAAGGTCGCTCCAGTGACAGAGGCTTTCGTCTCCAACGCCTCGGCTCCAGGGAGAGGGGCGGGGGCGAGCGGGGGGACAGCGAAATGGGCAGCGAAGTGCCTCCGCTGGCCAAGGCGTGGGGAAGGTTGGCTCCAAATGGGCGCTCACGGTGGCTTCAGATGGGTCTGGGGTCGGTCACTTGGGTGTCACCGGAGGTGTCATGGAATTTGGTCCCGAGAGAGTCTCCGGATGACTGGGACCAGGATGAGATGTGAGGCAGATTGCTAAACGTGGCAGGGAATGTGGTGCAGAACGAGTTGCAGAATGTGCCCCCAGAATGCAGCATAAAAGTAGTTGTGAAATGTGCCAGGTAAGGCTCAGGGTGGGTTGGCCTATGTGGTATTGAAATTCATGGTGGAAGTGTTATTAGTGATGCTAATAATTCTTCTGGGAAAGGAGGTGTAGTATAAGAAAAGGTTAATAAGGCTCATTGCTAGATATTTTATCACAGGAAATCGAGAGGAGCTATGATATGCTATTTTTGAGACAGAGGGAGTACCCACGTGAAAGAAAAAAATTGTGTCTTGTTGGGAGAGGGGAAAGAATAAATAGGGCTAAAATAATTCCAGGTTTTGCCGTCGTGTAGGGCACTGATACAGTTGTATCCTGTCTTCTGTTCCAGGTGTGGAATGTTTAAGATGGTTTTCATAAAACGTAAACAATGATAATTAACATTAGGAAGAAGATTTGGTGTTAGGGTGTCTTTCACTCTCTTATTTTGCTCCTCTCCAGGAAAAGAAAAAAAAACCCCAAACCCACATCTTGACCATAATTCTGAGTTCAAGATAATTAGGCAAAGGGATTTTTTTTTTTGTATATGCCCCTTTCTTTATTCTTACACAGGTGAAAATATCTGGAATGAGGAAAGCAAAACAATATGGTGAACAAAAGGGATAAATTTTCAGGCATTTTGAGGGGTTGGAGCCAAAAGCTATTGCAATGGTTACTTACAATGAGTGACAGTAGTGATCTATTCTTGCACGTTCTTGGTGTTGGGGTGGCAAAATAGGGGGGAAAACTGAGTACAGTAAATGTGGCATAAAAAGCAACAACGTGGATACTGTCAGTGGAGTGCTTCTTGCAGCATCTCCCAGGTTGATCATCTTAGGAATGTGAGCAAAATAAAATATTAAATATTCCCTTTCTCTCTGTCTCTATGAAATTACTCACATCCTGCAAAACACAGAAGAAGAACATCTGTATTTTGAGAGGATTGTCAGAACATAGCTGGAATTTCAGAAGTAACAAAAGAAAGCTCGATGAGCTATTTAATGTAACTTAGATGTATACATTCAATGAGTGTCTGTACTATGAAACAAGCAGAAATATCTGGATGTGTTCATTAGGATATAGTTAATTATTGCTGAGATTTTAGTGTTTTTTGTTCTAATTCTTGTAGAGAAATTGAATTACTTACCTGAATGTTGTTCTTGTAATAAGAACAGTAAGTAATTTGCCAGATAATCTGAAAATACATACTGATTGGCTTCCCCCTGGATCCAAACTCAGCCACTGAGGGGTCATTTGCTTCAAAGACAAAGCTGAGTTTTCCTTGGTGATTAATTTTGGGTTTTAGTCTTTTCTATAGATATGTCCCTCACCTTGAGGCTATGTTGGGGCTAAAGCAGAGAGGAGAGGGCAGAGGAGAATAAAGAGCAGTGCTGTTGAGTCTTCCTGTTTTGTTCTGACTGTAAGCCATATGTACTGCCACCCCCTACTGTCTGTAGGAAGAGGTGTTGCAGAGCCCCATTCTTTTCTTGTTATCACTGCCCCCTTGTGTAAGGGAAGAAATTGATAGCTGCACATCGGTTAGCCACTCTCCTCAGATTATTCTTGATAGAGTGGTTATGTAGATTTATTAATCCCCTATTCTCTTCAGAGTTGCAGGGCTTTAAACTTACTGTTAGTCAGGCTTCAGGTATAATATCTATTTTTTAATAGTATCTAATTTTAATCAATAATTCAAATAGCTAAGAATGTTTTCAGTATGTTTGGGAAGATGGAGTAGTACTATTACTAGTAATAATACTAGTAGTACTTGCTCACCTTTATAGAGTGTCTACTCTGTGCCAGTCCTGTTATACATGTTTTAATCAGTTTCAGCACCCCAGGAGGTACGTTCTGGTATATCCATTTTACAGATGAGAAATTGAAACACAGAGATGTTAGATAACTTGCCCAAGATAATTTAGCCAGCAAGTGGAAGAGCTGAGTTTCAATTCAGGAACTCTGGCTCCACGTTCTGTGCTCTTCACCAGTATACTGTATTGCCTTCTCAATCAAATTTGTGTTAACACACATCATTAAAATGCAGGTGCCCATCATAAAGCAAATACTATAGACGTGAATAGTGGATACTATGGATACTTACTACTAAGTAAGTAGTAAGACACACAAATGTTAAGCCTATAAATACACCAAAAATACAGTTACTTACAGTATGAACATGATATTAGTATCTCTTTTAAAGCACCAGTAAACCTTTACTGCAAATTTTTTCTGGGAAGATTAAGGAGAAATGATCTATTTTTCCTACCTACTTACATTTTTGTGATCTCTATTTTATTTATTTTAAAAAGTAATTAATAAAAATGGATTGGATGCATATGTACATTTTACCTTTTCCATCAACAATTGTTTGCTTGGATTTTTCCCACACTTAAACATTGTTTTATAGATATTGATTGCATCTGAAATAATATGTAAAAGTGTGTAAAAGTATGGAGAATAACAATGCAGCTAACACTCATATACCTACAGTTTAGGAAATGGAATATTACCTCCTATACTTATAAGAATTATTTTCTTCTCTTAGCCAAACTTTCTGCCATTTTGTGAAACACATATCTCATATAATCAAACACTTCCTTCATTTTTATACACATTTGTTGATAAGGGAATTCAGTATAATGTGATTATGGCTGAGGCTTATTCAGGATGTATGTTTATATAATTTAGTATAATGAATTGTCATAGACTCAGATCATGCTCTCTAGTTATATTGGTTGATAGTTCATTTTAGCATACTTCACTCATAAAAGCTAATTTGGTGTTTGTGTCTTTATTGTAAAGTTTTACTAAGATCGTTAAACATTAATAGATTATTTCCATCTTCCATTATTGATTCTTGACTGTCCACTGCTAGCTCTCTAGCTTTTTCCTTCTAGTCCCCATAAATGCCATTGCTCTTGTAGTGTTTTCTGAATGACTCTGTGTGCATTATTTTGCATGGAGAAGGAAATAGGCCTAGAAAAAATATATATACGAAACCAGTAATTCCAAAAGGAGAATATTAGGGTAGTTGATATTGGTTAGATAGAATATAGAACAAGTGTATATAAAAGAAATGCATCAACATTCTCTCCTTTTTATATTTCTTCCTCTTACAATAGAATTAAAATTGAATTTCTCAGACACGCTGATTGGGCGTAGTAGTTGAATTGTATTGGATTATGCTTAAGAGAATCACCAGTGTTAGCTGGAATATTTTTATCGATGGTACTCAGATTTTATTTCAAGGAGCTACAACAAGCTGTTGCAGATGGCTGCTTACTTTTGCACTAGTCTGATCAAGGTAACAAATATTATAAAATAGTTTGGAATCTGGTTTAATTATATGGACTTTTTTTTCCTATGTGAGTGAATTGAAACTCAGCATTTTCATATCTATTGAATGCCTGTAGTCATCAAATACTATTATTGTTTGGAGAGAAGGCACTGTATAAATAAATAGTTTGGTCTTTCTTATAATAATTCTGTGAAAACCATCACTTGGTTTATTTGAATAGCGTCTTTTGTAGTAACTTGTATTAGATGAAGATTGTTAACAATTAAAAAAACGGTGAGTTGAGGAGATGTGTATATGGTGATGGAGAGTACATACCCCGATGAATCTCTTTAAAACTCCATGGAGAGATATAGGTTAAAAGACTTACAGCTATAGTTTCCCACCCAATGGTCCTTTTTCCTTCTTTTAGAGGATATTTTACCTTAGTATTTAAGATTCAAGGTAATAGTAAATGGAGAACAAAAAATCTGGGCCTGAGTTTTAGAAGGCTAAAGCAGGTTGAGGATGCGATAAGTGAAAAAAGTTTCCGGTAGGGATCTTTCTTATTCCAGAAAGCTCTAAGTAAGTAATTATAATACCATAATTTTTTTCTGGAAACAAATTTCTTTTATTAGGTCAGTTTATTTTATTTAAAATATTCTTTGTAAATCATTTGAAAACTGTGTTTGTGGGTGTTATTATCAGATAAGTTGCTTTTTGTGTGTGTGTGTGAACATGATTGGCCCTGAGCTAACATCTCTGGCCAATCTTCCTCTTTTTGCTTGAGGAGGATTGCTGCTGAGCTAACGTCTGTGCCAATCTTCCTCGATTTTTTGGATGTGGGCTACCGCCACAGTGTGGCTTGACGAGCGGTGCTAGGTCTGCACCTGGGAGCTGAACCTGCGAATCCTGGGCCACTGGAAGTGGAGCGCATCAACCCAACCACTACGCCACCAGGACAGCCCCCAAGTTGCTTTTTTATGGGCCACACATTGCAAAAATATCTTATGTTCAGCTTCTGTTTGTTCTTGAGTAGTTGAAGGTAAATATGACTAAGTTTCAGAGGCAAAAGAATTAAGCTGGCATTAGTCTTTTTTAATTTAATTTAATTTTTAAAAAATTTTAAATTTTTTACTCTTTTGAGGAAGATTAGCCCTGAGCTAACATCTGCTGCCACTCCTCCTTTTTGCTGAGGAAAACTGGCCCTGAGCTAACATCCATGCCCATTTTCCTCTACTTTAGATGTGGGATGCCTGCCACAGTGTGGCTTGCCAAGCAGTGTGTAGGTCTGCACCCAGGATCCGAACCAGTGAACCCTGGGCCACTGAAGCAGAACATGCGAACTTAACCACTGCGCCACTGGGCTGGCCCCAAGTTGATGTTAGTCTTAATCACGCCCCTTCTTTACTTTTTTCTTCTCCATAGAATCAATTTCTGCCTTTGTTTATACATGGTATATATCCTGCCTCTCAAACTCCTTTCATTTGGTCAGAACGTGAGAGATTCTGATGTCAGTCATTTGAACTGAGTAGTGCATTTTTAAAAATCCAGTTGCCCAGTAGACAGACATCTTTACCATTTACGTGAAATTTATGTACCTTACTTTCATAGGTACTTTGCTGCCATAGTGATCTTTCTAGCATGGTCATCTGATCATGTCACTCTTTTCTTCAGAGTCTTGCTGTGTCTCCTCATTGCTTAATGGATAAAATGGAAACTTCGTAGAAAACCATGTAAGGTTCTTCATGATCTGATTCCTGCTTGCTCTTTAGACTCATTGCCTGCCACAGTCTTCTTCAGAGTTATGTTTCAGCAATACTGAACCACTTGTGGTCCCTTCAATATGTAATATTCTTGTACCTTTCTGTGCCTTTATGTATGAAATTCTCTCTGTGTGGGCTACTACTCTCCTCTCTTTGATTCTCTGGGCATACTGCTCCTCAGCCTTCATGTTTTGGCTGACCCGAATAGTATCTTCTGGGTGAAGATTATTTTCCTTACTCTCCTGAGTGGCCTTGAGCATGCCATTTTCTATCTATTCTTCCATTGCACCTGTGAAATATGAACATTATGGTGGTTATTACATCATCTTTTAATTAATTATATGTCTGTCTTATCACTCCTCTGTGAGGTTCTTGAGAGTGGGCACTATGAGTTTTCATCTTTTATTCTCAGCATC